>NC_059428.1:35062478-35687478 GCF_021028975.2 Sphaerodactylus townsendi | reverse complement strand
ACAGCGTATAATGCCAAACAGTCCACCCTCCAAAGCTGTCATTTTCTCCAGGGAAACTGATATCTGTAGTCTGAAGATCATTTGTAATGCTGGAAGATCTTCACCTGCCTGGTAATTGGCCCTGAGCCCTTCGGGAGAGGGCAGCTTAAGAATCAAAATATAAACAAACAAATAAATAAATATAGCTTAACAGTGTGGGGAGATGATTTTGATTAGCAAAATAATATGGTGTAGAAAGGTCTTGCCTTCTGACATAATAGCAATCTGAATCAGGGCCCTGCACAACCACAATACCCCCATAAGGTGACTCTGGGAAAATCCAGGCACAGAACTTATGGTTCTTAACCTGTTCTCACTGTTAATTAGGCGTGTAAAGAGTAGCAACAATGCACCTCTTTATTTTAAATATAGACTTTGCAGAATGTGACAATACAATATTATTGATTTTGGCTTATCTTTCCTTACTTGATAAGGAGCAGTAGCTCAAAATATAATGGGTGAATTTCCAGAAATAAATCAATTATCCCCACACCTTTTTATTTCTAAAGGCACTCTAAAGCGCAGAAGTCTATTGAATGATGCCAGAATAAATTTCTCTGTGAAATCACATAGAAGCAGTTTGCACAAAACTCAAGAGTAGTTGTTGAGCTGGCATCACTGCTAAACAAATAGTCTATCCAATATTTCTAATCACTATGGCCTAATACAGCGGCTCTCTCCCCCACCACTATTATTGCATAGTTTCATGAAGATAAGCATACATTTGGTGATAGAAGTCTTCTAAAGAAGACTGTGGCTCAATCCAACATATTTAAGAGACTAGCCCACCCTCACCTACGAACAGGGCTCAGGAGTTGGCTTACACTGGCAGCAAGCAAAACACCTATAATACATTGGCACAGTTCTTGTTATAAGTGTGTCCATGCGCACGTGTGTAAACTGCTTTCAAGTTGCACTTGACTTTTGGCAGCCCCAGCAATGGGTTTTTCAGGCAAGTGAGAAGTGGTTTGCCATTACCTTCCTCTGCAGAGTCTCCCATAGCAATTTCCCTTCCAAATACTGACCCTGCTTAGTTTCCAGTATCTGACAAGATCCGGTCATACTATGCTACCTTCCCTCCCAGCTTTCATCGTACCACCAGCCCTGTTCCTACAGTGATGGCTATATGTGATCAAAGATATCTTTTAACCATGTGCTATGTGCTTCATTTATAGCAATATATGCTTGTTTGCCATGCAATTCTCTCCCTTTGGAGAAGCAGTTATAGGTTTTGAATTCTCAGACATAAACGTTTAAAGTTTTTTGGAACTGGCAATACACTTTTAACTAAAACTCTGCCAAGAGAGAGCGATGGCAAACACATTCCTAATCTTTAGGTGCCAGAAACAAGATCTGGCATACTGAGGCAAACAAACATGTGGGACTTTCCCTGCTAAACACAGATGCTTCATTTAGCAATTTTAATTGTATTCTAAATTGGTATTTTATATTGCCTTCAAATCTATTGCTATCAACAAGGTATCTTTTAAAGCATGGTAGCACCCTACTTCTACATTCTATAGCATATTTATCAAATTTGAACTTTAATTTGAATTATATTTTCATAGTTTCAGGAGGGTAGCCATGCTAGTGTGCAGTAGAAAAGCTAGATTTGAGTCCAGTAACAACTTATGACACCAACAAAGCTTTTAAGATACCATGAGATACAAAGTTCGTGGTATCTGACAGAGGGAGCTTTGACCCTTGAAAGTTGATAGCCTGAAAAACTTGTTGGTCTCTGTTACTTGACTCTAGCTGTTATAATTTAATAGTTAGTTATGTTTGTATTTGTCATCTAAAACAAACAAAATAAACACCAGCATACTATAGGTAGACGTGTGGAGCATGCTCAGTATGTGTGAGACACAAAGGAGTTGAGCAGGAGTTATCCTTGGTTGTTCTTAGGCCTCTTTCATTGGCAATGCCTGGCATGCCTGCTCTGCGCCTGAAACAAACCATTTATCTCACAACTGAAAACAAATAACTTCTCTTTAAAACAGGTCTAATATGGAATGCTGCAATTCTGCATCCAAACCAACATTATCAGCTCTGTAAAACATAAGGTTGCTAAATGCATATTGGAAAATGGCTGGAGATTTATGGGTGGTGTGGGATGTGTGGGGTTTTGGCAGGGGAAAAACCTTGGCAGGGTGTAATATCACACAGTCCACCATTCCTAAAGCAGCCATTTTCTCTCGAGGAAGTGATCTCCGTAGCCTGAAGATACATTGTAATTTTGGGAGATTGGCAAGTTTCATAACAAATATAGATTCTAGGTACACGAATGACAGATTACAGAGGTCAAAAATCCATTTGTTGTATCTCAAATGGTAAGAACACCCTGGTCTCAACCTGGTGACAAGAACATAGTAAGGTATGAATTAAATTGAAAAAGTTTAGAAATCATACACTTGATAAGAACAGAGCACTGGTCCTTGGACTGCTAAAAGAAGATCTTAAAAGTAAAGGTGCAAATGCCAGGTCAATACTGACCCATGGGGTGACATCACATCACAATGCGTACTAGTCAGGCTTTGTTTACAGGGTGGCTTGCCACTGCCTTACCCAATTGTCTACACTTAACACCCAGCAAGCTGAGTACTCATTTTTACTGACCTCAGAAGGATGGAAGGCTGAGGCAACCTTGAACTGGCTATCTGAAACTTCCCACGGAATCAAACTCAGGTATTGAGCAGAGCTTGGACTGCAGTACTGCAGCTTAGCTTTAAAGGGGGCTTGGACAGATTTTTGGAGGAGAAGTCGATCTCTGGCTACCAATCTTGATCCTTCTTGATCTGAGGTTGCAAATGCCTTAGCAGACCAGGTGCTCGGGAGCAGCAGCAGCAGAAGGCCATTGCTTTCACCTCCTGCATGTGAGCTCCCAAAGGCACCCGGTGGGCCACTGCGAGTAGCAGAGTGCTGGACTAGATGGACTCTGGTCTGATCCAGCAGGCTCTTTCTTATGTTCTTATGTTCTTACCACTTTGTGCCATGGGGCTCTCTCAGGAGAAGGATCTTATTAAAGTGTAATAAGCATTTTAAGGACTTATTCCCTGCAATATTAGATTGTCTGCTGTGCTTTGATTATAGCAGCAGAGGATTCGCTATCTGACCTTTGTAGATCCATCTTGCCCTTCCTGCAAATCACACGGAGCTCTTTCTTCTGCAGTTGTAGAGACCAGGGAATCAAGCCAGCATTTCTTCTACTGAGCATCCTGCAGCGCTTGCTCCTCTGTGCCAGGCTTGAGTGATATTTTCTTCATGGCACAGAAAGTAACAACTCAGTGCTAATGTGATTAATTAGGGCCTTGCAGAAAGATGGTTAAATCTGTGGCTGGCTGCAAATTTGTCCTCTCATCCCTGATGTAATGAGATGCAACATCTCCTCTATGACTCTGCCCCTAGTGGTCGTCTCTGCAGAGATGTGAGAAGCGAAAGGACCTTGTGGGCAAGAACTGTTCCCAGCAGAATAATTTGCCGTAATGACTCATTCAAAGCAGCACAGATCCCAAGAAGCCTCCATTCACTATTACTACAACAAACAAAAACTTGAGATAGCTCACTGGTCCTCCTCAGTGGCAGAAATACAGGCAACATAAATTTATGAAAGCAAGAAATACTGAATATCCACTGTCCCCATTTAAGGAGTTCAAATGACAGGTATCCAGGTTGAGGATCTACCTTCTTAAAGAGAGACAGGGAAAAAAATCTGGGAATACAAAGTTAAATACAAATACTATTGCCAATGACACAATAAATAAGTTTCATCAGTGTTTGGAACTGATAAGCACCCTGTAGAGATCTGTAACAATACAAATACTGAGGAATAAAATGGTGGATTCCAGATAAGGAAACCCCACAAAGGAAACCAGGATTCTTTTTTTTCACCCATATGGAATGAAGAGGTCAGAATAATTGTTAGAAATCAGGTGGGGGGGGGGGGAAGAAACCTATAGCACACATCATTTGCACACATCTAGAATGATCTTTTCAGGATCAGCTCTCAATCTTACATAATAGCATAGTTTTAGAAAGGCTTTTCTATGAACGATTAAACAGATTACATCATTATATGAAAGAAACTGAAGAGCAGGAAGAATATATATTTACTTAATTCATTTGTACAATGGGGACCCAAAGTGATTTACATTCTCCTCTCCTCCATTTTACTCTCACAACGACTCTCTGAGGTAGGTTAGGCTGAGAGTAGGTTATTGGCCCAAGGTCACCCAGCAAGTTTCCATGGCAATAGTGGGGATTCAAACCCAGGTCTCCCAGAAAACAATCCAATACTCTTATCAATACACCACACTAACTGAGATTCTTGAAATACAGAAGGGGGAAAGAGTGATTGGATGAAGGGAGTGACAAACTGACAATATACAAGAATGAAGAGAACCATGCCTGACCAAAGAAGTGGATTATCATGCAGAGAGCTTAGCATCAATATACAGGAGAATTTTTAACTACTGTCTTCAAGAAACAGAAAATACAAAGATGTCTACCTACATTAGTTGCACTCACATTGATTTAGAATATAGAAAACACACTGTTAAAAAATGACCACTTTAACATCAAAGCGATTTTATTCAGTGTTGCTTAAGATTTTATTCAGAGTTCTCAAGATTGCATTGAGAGACTGTCAGAGTTTGCATTGCCTACTCATGGAAGGTGAGTTTCAGTTGCTGACATTGCCTACAGTACACAGAGTGAGAGAACCATCAAAGATCGGTGTTTCATCTAAACCAGGAAAAAATTCCCTACCAATCTGTTCAGTTCAACTTAACTGCTTCTACTTTGATCATCACGGCAGCAAAGAAGCAGGGTTGTCAACATCAAATTGGGATTTCCCTGGAATTTTGGGAGTGGACCCTAGGGAAAGTGAGATTTAGGGAAGGTACAGGGTTGCCAATTCTGAAAGGGAAAATTCCTGAAGTTATGGTAGTGAAGTCGAATAAAATGGTTGTAGGGGGAGTGACCTCAGTGGAGTATAATTCCATCTTCCAATGGCGTTCTCCATCAAAACTGACCTATATAGTCTGGAAATATAGTCATGGGTCTCCTGACCAACTCCGCCTTGGATGAGGAACAAACAGAGGAAGCCAGCCTTTAGATGCCACAGAAAGACCCAGTAGACCAGTCAGAGACTCTGTCAGGTGTAGAGGGGGAGTCTCAGGCTAAAATCAGTCTGCCACATGCTCAGACTCACAGCCCAGGAGCAGAAGCTGACATAGAAGTGCTGCAGCCACCAGCCTCATCCCAAGGGTCACCAGAGCCCCTGGAACACCAGAGATGCTGGGCCTGGCAGAAGGTGCAGGAGTGTGCTGTGGTGCACGACAGGCAGCCCAGAACCAGTCAACCTCTGCCTATGGGTGTGATTCACTACAGGACCAGGGCTAATAGCCACTTAGGGAACTCAGACATTGATGAATTGTACCTGTCCTTGAGTGACTCAGCAGGCAGCAGACTCACCCAGTTTTCCTGATAAACGAAGCCAGTCAAGGGTGAACCACCATGGAAGAAATGTGCCCCAAACCCTTGTGTATCTGCTGGTGCTCAGCACCTTTATAGCTCGGCGTGTTTGACCTTGTACTTTACATATTGATTTTGAGCTCATGCTCTCTGAAGTTGTCCTTCTGGTTTGATGCTTGGACCCACATATCTCTGTGTTAGACACTGTACTGTGTCTGGACTATGCTTGCTACCTGTGGCACCAGGAAAGGTAATTCTGGTAGATTTCCAGGTCTCACCTAGATGTATGGAACCCCACAGCGGGGGGAGGGGGAATGAAGGGAGGGTCCAAGCCTGGAATGGGAACAGAAAAAGTCCTCCTCTGTCTATCCCACTTCTTCCTCCCTCGGTGCCATTTTCATTGCATTTACCTCCATAATGAGCCTTGGGATCTACCTTTTCCAGGATACATTGGATGCATTCTTCCTTAAGGGAAAAGGCAAGCAAGATGCAGAATGGTTGTCCCTCCAAACAGAGCAAAAGCATATCAACTGGGCTAAAGGCTTATGTAGAGATCATCCTGACACTCCTGAGGACATAACAACAACAAAAACAACAACATAGCCTTTATTGGCATCATACAGCAAAACAGTTTATAAACAAAATAACAGTTATACAGAACAAAATTACCATCATTTAATTTTAAAAAATGTCCCTTTATTGAAATACCAATTATATCAGACAAAAACTTGGCAACTAAATCAGACAGATCCTGATTAGAACCACCTTAAAAATACTTTATCCTTTGCTCATCAGTCATATCCACATTTGTAAATGTAAGAACATAAGAACATGCCTGCTGGATCAGACCAGAGTCCATCTAGTCCAGCACTCTGCTACTCGCAGTGGCCCACCAGGTGCCTTTGGGAACTCATATGCAGGATGTGAAAGCAATGGTCTTCTGCTGCTGCTGCTCCCCAGCACCTGGTCTGCCAAAGCATTTGCAATCTCAGATCAAGGAGGATCGAGATTGGTAACTGTACATCGACTTCTCCTCCATAAATCTGTCCAAGCCCTTTTTAAAGCTATCCAGGTTAGTGGCCATCACCACCTCCTGGGGCAGCATATTCCAAACACCAATCATACGTTGCGTGAAGAAGTGTTTCCTTTTATTAGTCCTTATTCTTCCCCCCAGCATTTTCAATGTATGCCCCCTGGTTCTAGTATTGTGAGAAAGAGACAAAAATTTCTACAAATGTAAACAAAACTCGATGTTTATGCCTTAACTGTACCCTATTTAGGCAATGAAACATAGTGTGCGCTAGTGCTTCCACTTGTGCGCTAATACAGGGGCATAATCTTTCAGACCTTGGTATTTTCTGAAACCTGCCCCTCCTGAGGACATATTTAGATGTACCAAGAGATTCCAACCTTCCCATCCCCAGAATTTAATGTCAGACTTCGGATAAACCAAGCAATGTACTAATGTATCAGAAGATATCCTGCTAAACCAAAGATGCTGAGTGGCTATCCCTTCAACTATTAGGAACCTTCTTTTTTTTTTTACTCCATAATCAAACAAATGCTGGCTTCCTCATTTTCCTCTGAGTCCTCTCCCACTAAAGTGCTCACATTTCCTCCTTGTGGGTGGCTTCCAGCTCTAACCTACCAACCCTCCCTGCAAGAACTGTGTGTGGCCAGCTTCATCTCTACACACTGAATATATGGCTTATCCCCCATCTGGTTAAGAAGGCAGCCTAAAGAGGGCTCACTCCTCACCAAGTGGGACACATCTAGGAGGGGACTAAATTTTAATGTCCTATTAAGATAAATGATTCATGTCACTTTCTTGCCCTTCCACATCCCATGAATGACTTCATTTGCATTATATTAAAGCCACCTCAATTTTGACTCCTCTTGCAGGAGCAGACAGGTTTTCTCGCACAAAGGGGCATTTCAAAATAGCCAGGGGATGCTGCCACTCAAATCACCCTGCGCTGTACAACACAGCCACACAGATCAGTAGATCTCAGTCACATCTGGCTACAGTAAACAGGTTCCTGTTTCTTAATCTACCTCAGTAAGTTTCCAGGTCTGGTGTATGGAAATTCATAGGGGCAGAGGTTACACACCAAAGAACTTGAAGAGACAGCGTAGTGTAGTGGTTAAGATTCTATTTTTCTCCACATGACTGGACTGTTATCTGGTGAACTGGATTTGCTTCCCCATTCTACCACCTGAAGCCTGCTGGGTGATCTTGGGCTAGTCACAGTTCTTCAGAACTCTCTCAGTCCCACCTACCTCACAAAGTGTCTGTTGAGGAGAGGGGAAGGGAAGGAGTTTGTAAGTCACTTTGAGACTCCTTACAGGAGAGAAAAGCAAGGTATAAATCCAAACTATTCCACTCTTCTTCTGTACACTGCCCCTCCTTATTATCACTAAGACACAATTGTAAAATAAATCCTGATATATTCCTTCATGGGTTGTAATACTGCCCAGATTCTCTTGTCCAAATGGGAGAGAAAGATGTATGCCTGACAACAAAAGTAAGCCCGGGGTGGAGGGAGAGAGCTACTTTCAGGGGTGATTCTGGGAGTTTGGCACTGCAATTGGATTTCCCTCTCTCTTTTTAAGGAGAAAAACATTTGGAATTCACTGCAGGTTTGTGAACAAACTATGGCATCACTGTAACATCTGAGGATGAATCCTGGAGGGATTGAATGCATTCCTCATTAGTTGCTCACATTTCATTCAAACTTCAAGCCACTGACCCCCAAAGTTCCTTTCTAAGCTGACCTCATCTTTTTTTTTATTGGCTCACTGGGAAGTTAATAGAACAAGGAGAGATATCTGTGGGTGTATTAGAGAGAATGGTATAGTGTAAAACCAAAAGCTAAAGGAAGATTTTACTCAGATGCCAAAACTGGGGAAGGGGAATAGCGAAAGGAGGTGAAGAAGGCATTAGCCCCAATGGGATATACAGGGAGAAAAGTCCTCAAAACCATCACACAGTGCAAGCATGTCAAGACAGACCCATAGTAAGAGAGGGCATAGTAAAGAAGATCCAAAAGATGAAAAGCAGCTGGAGTCTGTAAAGAGCCCTGTGACAAGCCAAAGTGGATACTGGGAGAGAGGAAGAGACAAGACGGAAAGGCTGAAGTGCTACAGGGTAACAGAAGCACACTGCCCCCTCCCCAGCCACCTGCAAACTCCATACCCTCTGCCCACATCACTCATACAGAAAAGCTGTGACTAAGAATGCATTGATAAGGCAGTAAATGTCAGAGCTGGCTGAACATTCAGTCCGTGAACAGTGGGCTCCTTGTCTCTGCTGGCCCGGACTGCAGGGAAGCAGTAGCAAAAAGCCTGCTATTCAAATGGAAATCAAAAGCTTGCAACCAAGAAAGGACAAACACCATCTCCTTAGAAGGGTTATAAGACTGGGGAAAACATTTAAGAGGGGGATCAGAATCTGGAAAGGGCACAATATTATTGTATTTCTAGTCCTCTTTTCCTGATATAGTTATGTTTCAATGTGGTTTGCAAAATTAAAATCCACCATAGGCATACACTGAAAGGGAACAGGAAAATGGTACATATTTCCAAATTTGGGGAAGGATTTTTTGAAATTTGGCAGAAACAGAAGGCATGAGATTAAACCAGATGCTATTATGATTTATTTGCTTTCTTTGTTGCAACAAACTCCAAAATACTTGGGGGGTCCTCTTCCTCTAATTTTACCAAGGCAGCAACAGCAAGTAGGACAGTAATTGTATGTAGCCCACTCTCCCTCAATATTAATTTTTGAACGAAGTTTTCCTGTTCTCACTCTGAATTGGTGTCAAGATTAGGGTGGCCATTGATGGAATCGGGAATGAAAAACACCTCTCCTTTCCACCCAAATGTAAAAATAATCAAGTTAACTCCAGCACAGATCAATATAATCTAAAATTAGCACTATGATTGCATTTGTACATTGCAAGGGGTTTTTTTAATTAATTTACAAGATCAGCTATGAGAATACTGAGAATGAAAATTGATGTGCACTCACCACTATATATGCCAAAATTAAATCATGGAATTCATTGCCAGAAGATAAGGTAATGGTCACAACCATATTATAAAAAAATAGAAAATGAAATTTTAAAAATACACACACACACACACACACACAGGTGATTTTTCCAGTTTCACCAGGGCTGCCACATAAGGCACTGCTTTCAGCACCAGTTTTCCTTGGAGAACCAAAGGTTGCATACAAGTATGCATTAACAACCCTTCTACCCATTTGGGGGGAGACAATGCTTCACAAAATGCTGCTTTTGAAACAGACGCTTTCTCACCCTTTCAACGCACCCCATCTTGATCCCAGCCCCAGCCAAACAGAGGTGTATCTGCAGAGAATGGTGCTCAGGGCAAGCTTTCAAATGGCACCCCTACAACCTGTTTCACTTTGGATGTTATGCCTCTGTTGATACGCCCAAGATTGTGTCAGTTTAACATTGCCTGCCTTTGTGTGGGCTAAGTTCTGAAAGAACTGTGACTGGCCCAGTAGGCTCCATGTGTAGAGTGGAGCTTCCAAGTTGGCTGCTTGTCCCCCAAACTCCTCCAGCATCTCAAGGCCTGGCTGGCAGCCTTCTCTGAACCCAAAGACTCGTGCCTTCCCAAGGTGAGACTAGAACCCAGACATCTTGCTTCCAAGACTGCTTCTTCCCCTCCATATTGGAAGGGCTACCCAGGGATGGGGAAGAACAGTCAGGAGCACTGCCTTCCTCCATGCACAGGCCACAACCAGCCACCCAAGCAGGGCAAAATGCCCCTCAGGACAGTCACCTCAGGCAGAGCCCTGTTGATGCCCATGATGCCGCTCCTCTTTTGGGAAGACCCTACAAGCTCCTACTCCGCTGTATGATGCCCACCCTCCACAAATCCCCTCGCACATGCTCCCAGGCATCCCCCAGCCTCACTTGCAGTTCTCTGCACCTCAGGATGCTGAAGTTGGTCATGGGGGTGCACTGCATGGCGCCGCACACCAACCAACCTGCAAAGCCATGCCACTGCTCCAAGCAACAGTAACACACCGGCCTTTTTCTTGTCTACCCAACGCGAGGATGTCCTCCCAACATGAAGGCCACTCTGGCTGTTTTCCTGGCCTGCAGGGGAGAGAATGGGGAAGGTGCCCAAATGCACCCCCAAAGTGACCCAGGCAAGTAGTGCCTGAGAGAGCACCCCTTCTCACCCACCCTAGATCAGCCTCTGCACCCAAAAGGGATGTGTTGATAGTAGGTTGTTGCTAACCTCCAGGTTGGTTAAATAAATGCCATGCTGAAGGACAAGAAGGTGTATTAACGCCTATTTGTCTTTAAATCATATAGTCAATTAAATAACTCCTCCTCGTCCTCTATTTTTACAGATAACAAGATAATCCAGCTAAGAAGACTGTATTGACTGTATGTTTCTCAATAAGCAAGATATTCTCTGATTTTGCCTCATTAACGAAACCATTATCATATCTTACAAACTCTGGGCTTCTGCTGTAAACATGTCCAACAAAATACATACATTTTCTCAATGTATATACAACATTAAACCATTAATGAGCTTCACTAACTGTAATTCCTCTCATCTAGTGTATATTATTAAATGCCCCTGTGGGTTTTTTAACATTGGTCAAACTTTAAGCAATATCCTAGTGAGAAACCTAGAACACACATCAATGGTCCAGAAAAAAATTCTGGATGTGCCTCTTGTTGAACTTTTGTTAAAAAGAATCACGGGCCAGATCGTTTTCCTACTTCTAAAATGGAGGTCGATACCTACCGGTTTGGTTTGCTGCGGGACCTTTTGAGCGCGGGCTCATGGTCCCCACCGCAGCTCTGTCCCTTGGTCCAATGAATGCGGCAGCCATGCAGCAGCCAGGCAGGACTCCCCACGTTCCGCTCAAGGGGTGTCCTGATTGGCTACTGCGTTGTGCTGGGGCAGGAATTTTTTAATTTTGAAAAGGACGAATCAACGTCTCCACGCTTTGCTGAGGAATCCACGTCTATTTGAGCACACACAATATGTGTCTATGCCCATGTGCACTCAAAATGACGTGCAGATGTGGATTTCTAACATTAAAACAAAAAATACAAAAACAGGCTGCAAGCGCATCGTGCACACTCCGCCGTCGCCTAATTGGACTGGTGGCTCTACGTCACCAGCAGCGGCGGGAAACTTAAACCTGGAGTCACCCCCCGGGCTTCTCCACTGCTCCACGCGGGGTTTTCAAAAAGGTGCTCGACCATCCAGGAGCAGAAATGACGCGAGCTGAGGGGGAAGGAGAGAGGCAGAATCGGGGTCACTGCGTTGTCGCCACTGAGGTAGTGGGGAATGCAGCAGACCCCCGGATTACTTGCCACGAGCAGCGCGCAACAAATAGTGAGTGGGGAAACGACCTTAGATTTGCAGTCCTTGCAACAGTGGAGCAATGTGATTCTTCCACAGACATTAAGAGATTATTGAAGAGGATGGAAACAAAGTTTGTCTTCAAATTAGGAACCACTTACCCTGGAGGACTTAATCTGGTTTTGGATCATTCATCATACCTGTAAATCAAGAAAGGTGTGGATGTGTGGATTCTTTAAATTGCACTAGAAGGGAGCTTCATTGCTTCTCATTGAAGACTTGAATGAAGCAAGTAAAGCGTCTATGTCGGGGTCTTGGTTTGCTCATATTACTGCTACAGTATTGAGATTGTAATGAATATTGATATTAATTGTATTTTTATTGGATTTTTTAGGGGAGCACTGCAGCCTGTGAAAGTGCGGAGAGGCATAAGCACTCATTTACCTTTCTTTATTGAGCTACCGTATAAGTCTCTCCAAGCAAGTATTCTCACTATAATGTGTTTTATTAATGGTTTACACATGAAATTGATCTCATTGATAAAATATCCAGTATGAAGATCAGAGCTGACTACAAAGAAGAGTACACAAAGCAACAAGAGGATTGTCCCATAATAAAATATGGCCACCATATTCACATTAAGCTTCTACCAAGTCCACTGGTCTATGCAGCTCGGCACTGTTTTCTCTTACTGGAAGCAGCTCTCCAGCGTCTTACGTATCCCCCATATCTGACCTTTTCTAACTGTAGATCCCAAGGACTGAGCCTGGGATCTTTTGCAAGCAAACCAGGTACTCTACCACTGAGCCACAGATTCTTCCCACCCCAATAAGTAGCATAGCCAAAACTGAAACCATATCAATTAGACAACAACAGAGTGCAGCAGATCACAGAAACAAGCTGCTGTAAAATAACAGCAAGTGACATGTGACCAATGAATAAAGGAGTTTTCAGGCAACTCCTCCTCAAATCTCTTCTTTAAGCTGATATTGTGCCACAGCTTGAGAATTCCCTATAAGACCAGATGTTATGTTTTGAAATATCTTCACCTAAGACACGCCTTCTCATTGCAAAACAAAAATATTTATTTTTTATTTAATTAATTCATTTGTACCACACCTTTTTCCCCAAGTGGCTTCTCCTCCATTTTACCCACACCACAACCACATTGTCAGGAGCTGAAAGTATAACAGCTGCATGGCAAAACCCTTGATTGCCTTAATGGACTGCTGAAGGACTAACTACAGTCACCTGTTAGCAGTCAGCCAAAGGGAATGACTAAGCATGATTGCATCAGCTACCTGTATAAGCGTCATGTGACCTTTGACTGTACTAGCCATAGGCTAATTAATGTATCATAGTGTATATAAGTAAGCTAACTCAGTTAAGCATGTTCCTTGCTGGGGACAGGACCTAAGCCGAAGGCTCTGTCCGTTTAAACTGTATATATTGTATCAATGCCAATACATCCTTTCTTTGAGTGAACTCCCTGGCTCCAGTGGTTATTGCCGCACTCTGTGTATGCTCAGTTGCGCCTACGCTGTCAACTCGTGTCACACATAATGTATGTTAGAGTGTGTGACTGACCAAAGTCATGCAGTAAGCTTCCTTGGCATAAGTGAGGCCACAGGTCTCCCAGATCATAGCCCAGCACACCATATGGGCTCTATCGGGGTAGATTTCATATGCTAGGTAAAAAGTAGCAGGGGAATTTCTCTGAACCACTGGCATTAACCTACCTAACTTGGCTGAACATTGGGTGCTGTGTGGTTTCCGGGCTGTATGGCCGTGTTCTAGCAGCATTCTCTCCTGACGTTTCACCTGCATCTGTGGCTGGCATCTTCAGAGGATCATCTATCAGAGGAGAGAATGCTGCTAGAACACGGCCATACAGCCCGGAAACCACACAGCACCCAAGTGATTCCGGCCGTGAAAGCCTTCGACAATACATTGGCTGAACATTGTAGCACAGGCGTGATCTAGAGGAAACAAACAGGCTCCATGGTACAAAAAAGAGAGAGTTTAATAAAGAGAAGGATAAAAACTCCTGACCTACATTTGCAATGGAGCTCATTTTTCTGTTCATCACAAAGGAAGAGACAAGCAAGCCTAGAAATTATCTTAAAACTCAGATCATATTTTCAGCCCTGGGTTAAAAGGGGGTGATTAAGTGGAAATATCATCCAAAAAGTAACCTATGAAATATTCCCTGGTGACTCTGCTCCTGCAATCCAAAATCAGAGGACTTGAGGACCCAAGGCCTGAGATCACCAGTGCTGGCCCACTCTGCAAGAATTCCTGGGCAGTTTGTACCTGCAGTTGATGATCTTTGTAGCAGTCACAGCTGCAAATGCAAAGGCATTTCCAGTAGCAGCAGAGCATTCACTTAGCAGTTCTCCCAGCTCAGTCCTCTTTCCTTCCCCCTCACCAGAGGATGCCAGGAACCCTCTGACATCTTGGGGATCACTGCTTAGACTGACTTCTCTCATGGAGGTCCACCCACCAGTAGCCAGTTTCCTAGCCCACCCACTCATGATCTCCACAATGGCTTCTCACTTTGTCCCCACCTTTGTTGTATCTGCCTCCACCCAGGAGCTTCAGCAGTTGACTTCCCAAAGCTCCCCGTTTAGAGAAAGACAGTACAAGAAACCTCACATTCCCTATAGCACAGGTGTCAAACTCGCAGCCCTCCAGACGTTACGGACTACAGTTCCCATCATCCCCTGCCAGCATCATTCTGGAGGGCCGCGAGTTTGACACCTATGCCCTATAGGGCCTCTCAACGTTTGCAAAATCCTTTCCTTTTGCAAGAGGCCAACAGTGCCGGTTAAACTCCTATGAGAGGAAAGAATCTCATGAGAACTTAGGATGCCCTATAGGGCATGCTTGGCTGGCTGCACATTTTTAAAAGAGGGCTGGAGCAGGGGAGGCAAGGAGGAATAGCTGCTCCATCTCCCTGGCTTTGGGCAGCACAGTAGGTTGAACTGGCACTGACATTGGCATAGTGTGCCTGGCTGTGTTGCCAGCTAGCTGAAACAATCTTATTCAAAGTGTTAATCTTTTGTTTCTGATTGTTAGGCAACATATTAGGCAAAAAAATATCCAATACTACCAAGTATTTAAGTACAATAAATGAACCGAGCTAACCACCTAAAGCCAATAGTCTTGTTTCTGTATAGAACAAGCACTTGGAAACTTCTGTAGTTTCAGAGAACCTAATTTTATCGTATCAAGTCAAGACTACTGGATACAGGCCAGAATTCTGGTCCTTCCCATTTTACCAATATTTAAATCACACTGTGAACAAAAAAAAACTTCTTCCCTTCCCTCCCCCTACACAATCAAATTGTGAAAACTGTGAAAAAAGTGGAACTGTGTAAGACTTGGTTCCATTTTTCTGCATCTTTGGTGTGTTTCAAGTGTTCCTTTAAGGACCTGTTGTTGTTTTTATTCAAGCACTGTGGTGCAACAAAATAGAAAAACTGCTTATACTGTAGTTCCCAGAAGGAGTCAGGAATTAGGCAAGTATAACACCCACTTTCTTTTCTCCTCATTTGGGGTCTGCACAGAATGAGAGAGCTGAGTCAACTCTACAAATAAGTTGTTACTATGAAGTTAGTTTTTATACCCTGCTTTTTTCGCCTGTAAGGAGTCTAGAAGTAGCTTACGATCACCTCCCCACCTCCCTACAACAGACACCTTGTGAGGCAGGTGGGGCTGAGAGAGTTCTGAAAGATCTGTGACTGGCCCAAAGTCACACAGCAGACTTCATGTGTAAGAATAGGGAATCATACCGGGTTCTCCAGATCAGTCCATTACTCTTAACCACAATACCATGCTGGCTTATTCAAAGATTGAGAGCATTTTACTGTAAAGATAGAAATAGTACATCTTGAAACAGCTGGGAACTTTCCTATTTTCTCTAGTGTGCTTAACCCAACATGGGCTAAGCAGTTGGTGGTCGATTCCCCACAATCAATTAATCATGTGATACTCACATGAAATATCAAGGATTCAGGAAGAATTCTCTACTGCCTGATCGACAAACAAGGATACATCCCGGCTCTGGTGCTCATTCTCCCCCTTATCCTGCGTCTTTGCCGAACCTGCTTGAAAGTACTACTTTTTCAAAAAGAAGTCTTTGATCCAGTTTGGAGGGGAGGATCGGGGGTCTAATCTTGGTTCAAATTTCCCACTGTGGAGTGTGATCCAAAAGCCTTACAACCAATCAGTGCACGTGGTGCTGTTGTCACGAGAGAATGAGAGAATGAGAACAAACCAAAAACTTTGGCGGGGGAGATGTGATGACATGCTGACATTCTGACGTCATAACGTCAGCATGTTTTTGCTGGAGAACCGAAAAGGTCCCGCCCCAGCACGGCACGACAGCCAATCAAAAGAGACCCGCCAAGCCGATCACATGGTAGTGGGGATTGTTACATTTTTTGAATCCGAGATATGCCTAGATGTCTTCACTGGAAACATGCTGCGGTGGGGAGGTTGAAACCTCGATGAAAAGGTGCAGTTTATTTTCAAACTTGGTTTGATCTAAATTGAATTTCTCGGTGGGGATTCGGAGAGTGATAGAAACTGTGGATCATCATAGCTGAGTGGGGGAGAGAGAGTTAAGATTTGATAACCTTCATATCAGTATACAATTCTATTGTTGTGTAAGATTTAAATGTCAGATTACTCGGGAACAAAATGCAGTGCCTCTGCTCAGTGCATCTTATGATAGCTTACTCACCCCAGTCTTCAAAACAAACCAAAACGCAACAGATTTATGCTGAACTGTTCTGAAATGTCTATTTTTTAAAAAAGGCTTACCCAGCAATATTAGGCACGAACTCAGAGAGCATGGATGACTTTTTTCATGCTGCTAATTAGCACTAACAACAATGAACTAACGGAGCTTTTCCAAAACACCTAGTAATGCTTAATACATTTGCGTGATTTCCCCTCCTCTGCAAATAAAATAAGTGGTAAAAGGATACTTTAGGAACATGGTTGGGAATGGGAAAGTTTGGCAAGCATCAGCATGTTCTCACATTATCCCTGTAAACTAAACCCAGTTGACCCTGGGTTTATCTGCTTTCAAGAATCTGCAGAGATATCAGCTCAGCTCTTAACTCTCATAAGGATGAAACTGAACCCCTGTCATCAGCTCTCCTCATTGCCAGAAGAACTTTTTCCTTTTCTTTTTTTTAAGGACAGAAAGTAATATTGTGCAGAAGCAGGTAAAAAGTAGCCAATCCCTGCTTTGGAAGTTACCTTGAAAGCCTTTTTAAGGGACTTTAAAAAACATGGAATAGACGGCCATGAGAGGTGGGAATTAGGGCCCCTTCTGCACACGCAAAATAATGCATTTTCAAACTACTTTCACAACTGTTTGCAAGTGGATTTTGCCATTCCACACAGCTTCAAAGAGCACTGAAAGCAGTTTGAAAGTGCATTATTCTGCATGTGTGGAATGAGCCTAGGTTAGAATGGCCAACTCTGAGCTGGGAAATCCCTGGAGATTAGAAGTAGAGTGTGGAGAGGACAGGGTTTGGGGAAGGGAGTGGCTAGTGTTCCTTTACCCAGTGGCTAGTGTTCCTAAAAAGACCTAAATGACACAAGTTTCATATTCAGACCAGTAGGATGGAGGATTTCAGAGGTGTAGCTGTGCCAGTCCATTGTAGCAAACCAAAACAGAAGTCCAGTGGCAATTTAAAGACTAAGTATTTATTCCAGCATGAGTTTTGGGCATCAGAGCTCACTTCCTCAGATGCAATGGAAAAGGAGAAAATCATTTCCCACATATTTATCCCAAAAAATGCAGAATATGTTATGTTACCTACTGACAACAATTGGGAGGAGCAGATGGGATATGTTTTGCCACAATCCATGGGTTACCTCTGGCAGCCCTGAACATAACACCAAAGGACTGTCTCAGTCCTTGCTTATCGTCTCATTGCATACACATGCTAGGTAAAAACTCAAAGATAATGCAACAGGATCTTACTGACAGAGGAAAAAACAGTCAAGCTGTCTTCTCTGCAGAAAGGCTTTGTCAAAAACACTATACCAGCCAGAAGGCAGAAGTAGTTAGATGGGTATCAGCAGTACAGCTATGGCAGCATTCCATTCCAAAATAACGAAAATAATAATCTTTCCAATCCACTCAGAAGACAAGTAACTATTTTCATTTTGCAGATGAGAACACTAAAAGCAAGGGGCTGAACTGAGTGCCTCAAGATAGGGGAGAAAGTGGTGATGGAAGATAATCACGTCTAGTCCCCAGACTGGGCTGCATCTCCTGGGCAGCACCTCTATATTCTCCTTTTGACACCTGGCTCATCCTTTTCCTACCTCTTCGTTTCACGCCTGGACAAGCAGAGAACTGAGATTATTTATTAAGGGTAGTGCTAACCACAAGTAAATGAAAAGAAACCTAATACACTGGACCAAGATGACGGGAAATAAACTGATATATCTCCCTGCTGAGTGAATTCTACAGCCCATTCACTCTCCACAGTCAGAAAAAAAGGGAGGAAAATATTTCAAAACATGCACAAGTCCACATATTGCACAGCCTCTTACACTACCTTGCTTCACATTGGAAAATAAAAGAAACAGCTGCAGATGTCACCTATCTACTGACAAAAAATTAAGAGAAAGATTTCTTTGCAGTGGTATTTTATGCAAAAAATTCTTTTATCTGGAAAGATGCTGGCAAATAAAATGGTATGGGGCAGGGAGAGGAGGGTAAGACTTGCTCAAAGTCACTGGGAGCAAGTCTATTCCCAGTAGTATTCACCAGTGTCTAAGGGCTCACCTCAGTCCCAGCTGGCAGCTACATGTATCTGGGAGACAATGATGGGCAGCAGCCTTCTCGCACACTGCCAGCCCCCAATGACACTTCCAGAACAACCAAAGCTCCTCTTGGTTCCTTGGATGCAGAACAAGCCCTCTGTGCAGAGCAAAACTGTCCAGGGTGCTGCTTTTGAGCACACGTTCCAGAAGTTACCTGCCCCATAGTGCACTGCACCTAGGGACAAAGCTGTAGCCAATAAAATTGCTGCAAAACTGTAGAAATAATTGTGAAATTCCTCACTGACCTTCCAGTCTCTACCCCAGGAAAGGGCTTTGAATAGAGATGAGCTACGGAGAGAGTTTGCCCTCACCTGTATAGCCCATGCTAGCCTGATCTCAGAAAGTAAGCAAGGTTGATTCTGGAAAGTATTTGAGGAGGAGACTTCCAAAGAATACCAGGGCTGTGATGCAGAAATAGGCAATGGCAAACTCTCTGAAAGTGTCTTACCTTGAAAACACCACCAGGGATTGCTGTAAGTCAAATATGACTAGGCAAAAGAGAGAGAGGGAGAGAGTTGTCCCCCATCTTCCCATCCTTCCCTGGGATATTCTAGAAAGCAACAGACCTTGCTTGGCCTGTTATTACCTCAGCATTTATTCACTGTGCGGTGTATGCATGAGAGTATGGATGTGATGCGCTAGTCATGATTTAAAATGAAAGCTCATTTTTGGTACTGTAAAAAAAAAGCCCCATCTGGAGGGAAAGCAACTAGCAGGCTTCAGCCTCTGTTTGACATAAGCTTTCTAATGAAGAGAGAATATTCTGGGGAGGGGGAGTGCATCAAGAGATACAGACAAACATCAGTGGGAGCCACAGATTCATCTCCTGTAAGCAGCTGACTTCCGTTTCCACTCGTTAGCATTGTCCTAGCATGCGCTGAGACCACCCCCTCGGGTAATTTAAATTTATTTTAAAAAGGCACGTATTTCTATATTTAGGAGGTTAGGATAATCGGGGTGGAAGAGCCCATCTGTTTGACGTTCACTCCAGCTGCTGTGAATGCGGAAATTTGTGTATTATTCCTTCTCCATGCTTGTTTTGTCTTGTCCTGTTTGACTGTGACAGAAGGGATGAGAGCTCAGGGCACGGCAAAGCCAACGCATCAAAGCAGGTTTGAAAAGGCCCAGAAACCCACCGGACCCCTGGCCAAACCTGCTTGCTCTGGTCACCAGTGGGATTTTTGATGCAGTGGCAGATAGTATCGTTTTTCTGGACAGCTGTGCTGAGAATGCTGGGTTAGTCAAGGCAACAGAGGAAGTGGGCCAAGACTGTTAACCTGCATCATGACGTTTTTATTCTGATGTTCAGAACAGATTTTATTACCAATACCTCTTTTTTTGCTTTTAGAAATTCTGTCTTGGTCAAGGGAGTGTCTCAAGTTAAAAGTGAATGCTCTCCTTGCCTCTTCCTCTCAGCAAATTTTTAATCACTATACAATTTAATGTGTTCACCTTTAATTGTTCAAACCACTTATTTTTCTTTATTTTATTATATTTTATACCCTGCCTTTCTGCTGTCATAAGCGCCACCGTCTGAGTTCCATTCTCATATCCTTGTAACAAAATTAAATCCTGCTCATGACTCTTCGTCCCTGACAGGAACTTTGGCCTCCCGCCTTGCTTTGTTCAAATCCCTTGCTAATTCTTGTATCAGGCCTGGCAATGGAGTGAACCAGAACATACAAGCTGTGTGCTGCATACTTTTAAAAAAAACCCTGTAGTGATCACATTTATATCATATTCAGACCTGCAAAATGAAGCCATCTGCTGGGGAAGGCATGAAGTTTCTTGCACAGTATGGGCTGCAACAGGAGCCTATTAATCTGATTACAGAATGCATTTATTGCCCAATTAAATAATGCCAGCACAGCACACACTGAAGTTAATGGCCAAACTCCTGTTGGTCTCATCTGTGCAAAAGCAGGCTATCTCTTTTATAAAGAACAAACACGGCTCCTGTCCCAACACAAATGCTTAACTTCACTACATTCTGTTTCTAGCACTCTGGTGAGAACCCCACACTTCAGTAGAGCTTCGTTTCAGCTATCCGGTTATTTCACCATACCCACACACTCCAGCAAGATGGCAGCTTCTATACCTTTCTGTCTGGTAGAGTATCAATTTTGATCCATGGTTTCTTAATGTAGTTACAACAGGGTCTTCGTTAATGCAGCCATGGAACCTCAGGGCTGGAAGTAGGGAAAATGAGATATCATAGGCTAAAATTGACTTAGTAGAACAGAAAGTAAAGGTAGGAAAGCCAGGTGTTGGCCAGAAGAAAATCCATCACAGTCAGAAGTTGTAGGTGAGGAAAAATCCTTCATAAATGTCTTTACCACAAATGTATTTCAGTAAGGTTTTAGTCGGATAGATCCACCTATCTTCCAAGTTGCCTTTCTCCAGCCTAAGGAACCTTCTTCCATCTTAAGAGGCTCTTCCTCCAGTGGAAGGGCCACTTAAGTCACAGGAAGTCCTCTCTGGTTGGCAGAAGGCTTCAAACTTGAACCAAAATGAAAGTTGCTTCTAACTCATAGCGACCCCAGAATCAAAGTCCTCCAAAATGTCCTATCATCTCATCTTGCAAAATTAGGGCTATAGCTTCCTTTACAGAGTCAATACATCTTATGGTGGGTAACCTTTTTTCCCTACTGTTTTCAACCTTTCCTAGTATTATTGTCTTTTCCAGTTAATCTTGTCTTCTCATTATGTAACCAAAGCTTGACAACCTCAGTTTTTCATTTTGGCTTCTAAGGACAGTTGATTTGATCTAGAACCACTGATCTGTTGTTGTTTTTTTGTGGTCCACACTATCTGAAAAACTTTTCTCCAACACCAAATTTCAAAAGAATCAGCTTTTTTTTTCATTATCCAATATTTCACATTCATACATAGCAACCAGAAATACTATGCCATGAAATAACTTGATCTTTAGGGTGCTGTGGGTTTTCCGGGTTGTATGGCTGTGTTCCAGTAGCATTTTATTTATTTTATTTATTTATTTATATTTCAAACTTATAGGCCGCCTCTTCCCCAAGGGGCTCGAGGCGGCTTCCAACATGGCTGTTCTCAGACAGCAGCTCCAACAATATAAGTCAACACATTTAAAATCCAGCAGCAATCATATACAATTTAAACAGTGAACCAATAAAACAGTAAAAAGCGGGCGCCCGATCCCAAGGCTAAAAGGGGGAAATAAGTGATAAAAAAAGGGAAAAGAAAAGGGGAAAACGGCGGGCCCCAGATGGAATCAACAGTGGGCCCGGCCGAATTAACACGGGATGGAGAGCGGCAGCCTCAGTTTTTATTCCGCACATGTTTCCAGTGGGGTAGTAAAACCGCCGGCCAGCCTCTCCAAAGGCCCGGTGGAATAGCTCTGTTTTGCAGGCCCCTGCGGAACTTCACTACAAGCTCCTATGCGAGGGCCCTGAATCCGATGGAGGTAGAGCATTCCATTCAGGCAGGCCAGAGCTCGTAAAGCGCCCTGGCCCTGGGGTCGAAAGCCGCCAGCTACAGCCAAAGATCATCGTACGGGGCTGGGGGTCACCAGCAGTTCTTAAGCCACCGGGCTGAACGTAGCCTGGCCTACGTGGGGACATAAGCAGCAGGTGATGCGCGTCCCGTAGGGTACATGAGGGCCCCATGCCGCCGTAAGGCCTTAAAGGTTATTACCAACACCTTGAAGACGCATCCGAACTCCAGCACTGGGGAGCCAGGTGCAGACGGTATAGCACAGGGGTGATAAGTGATCTAAATAATCACCACTCGCCAGAAGCCGTGTCGCTTGCATTCTGACCAGCTTCAGCTTCCGGATCAATCGGTGAAGCGGTGAAGGCCCGCGAAAGCCGTAAAGTTACAGTAATCTAGAAGCCTCGCAGGTGACCAGTCGCGACGCGGATCACGCACCAGGTCGGGTCGGAGAGATAGGGGCCAGCCGCCTGGCTTCACATGGCGCAGCATGAAAAAAAACGAACCTCGTTACATGGGCCACCTGGTTTCCATTGTCAAGGCAGAGTCCAGGCGGACCCCAGGCTGCGAAAGCCAGGGATGTCGGGGGCCAGAGTGACCCCTTCTAGAATAGGCGGCTGGAAATCCCTCGGTCCCTCTCCCCCCCGCCTAGCCAGAGGACTCCTCCGCCTTTGTTGGGTTATTAAGTTTTAACCTACTCTGCCTCAACCAAACCAGTGACCGACTTCCAAACAATGCTGTAGAGCCGCGAGGGCAGAGGTCCTCCCCCTCTCCATCAACAGAATGAGCTGGGTGTCATCCGCGATATTGGTGAGCAGATCAGCCCAAAGTCTCGCGACTGAAGCTTGGAGCAAGGGGTTGCATGTATGATATTAAATAAGCATTTTGCGGGAAAGTATAGGCTCCCTGGGAACCCCACAACTAAGTGGGAGGCCTCTTTGGGGAAGCCTCTGGCCCCGTGACTATACCTGCTGACCCCCCGGGACCCTGGAGAAACGAGAGGGCAATCCATTGAAGTTGACGATGCCCCCGCGACTCCAGAGGCTGCCAGGCGGTGGGATCAAAAGGTCGGGTCGCATACTACATCAAACGCTGCTGTGAGGTCAAGTAACACAAGCAGTGCCGCATCCGGCCTTTGGTCTAGCTGCATGCGGAGCATATCTGTGATGGCGATGAGGACGGTCTCCGCCCCATGCCCAGCACGGAAACCGGACTGGAAGGGATCGAAAGCACCGACGCGCCCTCCAGGAAACCCTGAAGCTGCTCCAACACCACTCTCTCAATTACCTTCCCAGGAACGCATAAGTTCAAAGGGACGGTAATTGGCCAGATCACCAGGATCTAAAGATGGTCTTTTTAAGAGTGGGCGGACCACTGCCTCCTTCAACCCACCCGGAAACACTCCTTGCTCAAGGGAGCAGTTGACTATATTCAACAGGTGGGGTCGTAACTCCTCCCGGCAAGCTTTTATCAGCCAGGAGGGGCACGGATCCAGAGGACAGGTAGTAGGTCTAACAGCAGCTAGGGCCCTGTCAACATCGGACTCGCAGAGTAGGGAAAACCGGTCCAGGGTTGGACCCAGAGACGGCGAAGGAGCCTCGAGTTCCTTTACTGTATCAATTGTGGTCGGAAGGTCCCGGCGGAGAGACGCGACTTTATCTGCAAAAAAGCTCTGAAATGCCTCACAGCCAATAGCCAATTGAGAATTTGTAGACCCCTCCACCAAAGAGGTGAGGGATCGAACAATCCGAAATAATTGTGCCGGGCGAGAGCTAGCAGACGCGAGGGAGGACGAGAAATGGACATTCTTCGCCCTCCGTGTCGCCAACTCATAGGCTTTCATAAACGTCCTATAAGTTGTTCGCGCCACTTCGTCGTGAGACTTCCTCCACACTCGCCTAGCCGCCTGAGTTCCCGTTTCATTTGGCATGTAGCTCCTCGGCATACCAAGGAGCTCGCCGGAACGGGCGCAGAGGGCGCCTGGGAGCAATTTCCTCGATGGCGTCGGCAAGCCTGGAATTCCAGTCTGACACCTGCTCATCGAGGGTGCCAGGAGGCTCAGGGTCCCGCAGAGCATTCAGGAACCTATCTGGTTCCATAAGTCTTTGCGGGCGGACAAAAATAGGTCCGTCGCCTAGACAGGGTTGACACGGCAGGTCCACCCGGACTTTCAGGGCAAAATGGTTGGACCTTGGCACTCTGTACGCAGAGGATACGACCATGTCAACTCCTGACCCAAAGACCAGATCCAAAGTGTGACCAGCTTCGTGAGTGGCGTCGGTGTTTAGAAGGGAGAGTCCTAGCGTCGCCATGGATGACACCAGGTCCACTGCCGCTGAACAAGAGGCGGTGTCCACATGGACGTTGAAGTCCCCCAGAACAATAAGTCGGGGGAATCGCAGCGCCCACTCGGCCACCGCCTCCAGCAGCCGTGGCAGGCCGTCGCCTGGTGCGCTAGGCGACCGGTACACCAGGAGAACGGCCAACCTCTCCCCAGACAGCCACTCCAATCCGGCACACTCGAATCCGGGAATTTGAGGGGCAGGGACTGCCCTGAAGGCGATAGAATCTCGGATGAACATCGCCACCCCTCCCCCCCGGCCCTGTGTTCGAGGCTGGTGGACACAAGCGAAACCTGGGGGCGTGATCGCATTCAAGGCGACTGTCTCGCCTTCTCGCACCCAGGTCTCGGTGATGCAGGCCAGGTCCATTAGCTGCGCCTCGAGAAAGTCTCGAAGCGTCGCGGTCTTATTATTAATGGACCTGTTGTTTCACCTCTGAAGATGCCAGCCACAGATGCAGGTGAAACGTCAGGAGAAAATGCTACTGGAACACGGCCACACAACCCAGAAAACCCACAGCACCCTGGTGATTCCGGCCGTGAAAGCCTTCAACAATAACTTGATCTTGGTTGCCAATGACACGTCCTGACCCTTAAGATTTTCTATCTTTATGGCTTCATTTCCCAGTCTCATTTTCTTGATGTGTTAGTTGTAGTCTCCCCTTTGGTTGCCAATGGAGCCAAGGAACAGAAAGCCTTGAACTATTTAAAAAAGAAAAGGTAGGATATAAATATTTCAATAAATCAACTGACAAATAAATATTGTCCATATTGCCCTGTTAGGCCCCTCCACTCCTCGAAGGAGGACCTATTGGTGATCCCTGGCCCAAAAGTGATCAGGCTGGCCTCTACAAGGGCCAGGGTCTTTTCAGCCCTGGCCCCTACTTGGTGGAACAGGCTCCCCAATGAGATCAGGGCCCTGTGAGACTTGCAGAGTTTTCGCAGGGCCTTCAAGATGGACCTGTTCCGTCAGGCATTTGGTCAGCGTGGTTAGGCACATTTACCATTCCATCTGGCTTCCCGTGGGCACGAGGGTGGGGAGGGGAGAGTAGCATGACACCATCTGCACTTTTATGGTTCTGGTTTATCTAGTATACTGAAATTTTATACTATGTTTTAATGTATGTTTTAAAAATATTGTTCACTGCCCTGAGCCCCTAGGGGGAGGGCGGTTTATAAAACTAATAATAAACTAAACTAAATATACAAAAACTGACCAAAAAAATCAATGAATCAACTGACAAAAAATATACAAAAACTTTTGCTCAGTGGAGCAGTACAGAAGTTATCCGAAGAAGCAATGAAGGGGAGATAACAGTCCAAAACATTTCACATCCACACAATTTGAATTAACAGTGTGTGCGTTGGGAGGGGGGAGTTAATAAAAAGAAAAGATCTGAAGAAGTGTACACCCAGCATCTGTTTCTCCAGATTCTTGCAGGATGGGCCAGCGCAACTGATACACTGGAAATTTACTTTATATAAATATTACAAGCAGACTTCGAACAAGAATGCTTGAAGACCACTTGAAAGTATCTCAAGAGCTGCACCTGCCCTCTTCTTTTCTTGTCCAGACTGGCAACAGAAAGAGCAGATGGGGATGCACAAGGATACATTTCAATCTATATCCGCAATCTAGTAAATGACACACTGTTAAACCCGTGGAGGGTCCTTGCATGATTTTAGCAAATATCAGCAATTGATTTTCAGACACCTGCAGCTTGATAACCTCCTATTAGAACTGCAGTAAAAAAAATAATGGTACCATTTTAGGAGGTTCTTTAGTTTCAGCAAAATAGATCAGTCAGTAAAATAGATTGATCTGCTCCTCCTTCAAGCACTAAAATCCTTCTCAATAGACCACAAGCAATATAGAAACACACATAGGCAGGTAGACATCAGGGCAGAATTTACAACACTCTTGCAGCATCTGCTTAAACCAGTGGTTCCTAACCTTTATGCTATGATGGCCCACAAATCCAGTGACCCATCTAGGGGAGGCCCAAGGTGTTGTTGTCTTTTTGGTGCACCTGGCAAACTATGACCTGGGCACCCACCTATTCCATCATTCCATTTTCTATAGCGCCCAGTGAGACATTTTTGAGAAACATCACACACAGTGCGCAGCTGCCTCTCATTATGAATCACAAGAAAATAGGAGTTCATCTCCTCCACCACCAGCTGGGCCTAAAATTTATGGAGAGGCACTTGCTGGACCACTTGATTAAGGAGATACACTAAGATGGCAGATAGTTGACAGAGGTTTTGTGCATCTCCCACTGCAGATAGAGGGTAGTGAGACCCTGCAGGGGGCTGGATGAGAGGTCCAGCAGCTGGTGAAGCAGCACCAAGACAGAGTCTATGTATGTACATGCCTCCTTCTATCCTACTCTGTTTTTTTTCCTGTGGTGCACTGAACAGCTCCCACCTACTCTCCCACCTTTCCCCCTTTCTTTTGGCTGCTACTGGGAAGTTACTAGTTGCCTGATGGTCTTCTCTTCTCATTATTGTCACAAAGAAGGAGGAGATGATGAGAATGTGACTAGTTGGCAAGGAGAAAAGAAAGAGAAGGATGTGAGCTGCAGGAACCCAAAAGGAGGGCTCCCCGTGATTCACTTCCAGATGCTTCATGACACTCTTTTGGGTCCCAGCCCACAGGTTGGAAAATGTTGTTCTAAACCTCTAGAGTGGGGTGGGATTAAAAACAGCAGGGAAATCTCATTACAAGAGTTAAATCAGCATCAGCACTGCGATTGTGACCAATGGACAGAAATGTCCCAAAGTCACTTTATACTTCATACTGATTGAACCTCAAAAACAAAGAACAGAATGGAAGGAGCAGGAAAGCCTCTTAGACTTTTCGTCGCCCTCGGCGAAGTCGCGCCCCCGGGTTTCGCGTGTCTCCACCGATCACGAACCCAGGGCCGGGGGGGGCGGTGTTGCGCTGTTCATCCGTGATTCTATTCCCTTCAGGGCAGCCCCCGTCCCGGAGGTCACCGGCATAGAGTGTGTCGGCCTGGAGTGGTTGGCCTTGGAGAGGCTGGCTGTTCTCCTGGTGTACCGGTCGCCTAGCGCACCAAGAGACAGCCTGCCGCAGCTGCTGGAGGTGGTGGCGGACTGGGCGTTGCGGTTCCCCAGACTCATCGTCTTGGGGGACTTCAATGTCCATGCCGACGCTGCCTCCTGTACAGCGGCTGCGGACCTAGTGTCATCCATGGCGACGCTAGGCCTCTCCTTGATAAATTCTGGCCCCACCCATGAGGCTGGGCACACGCTGGATTTGGTCTTCGGTCGGGATAGGTCTGGTCGTATCCTCTACTGACAGAGTGCCATGGTCCCACCATTTTGCCCTGAAGGTCCGGGTGGACATGCCGGCCGCGCCAAACCCGCCTAGGCGATGGGCTGATTTATGCCCGCCCGCGGAGACTTATGGATCCACTTGGTTTCCTGAATGCTCTGCGGGACCCCGAACCCACCGGCACACTCGATGAGCAAGTGGAGGACTGGAACTCCCGACTCTCCGCTGCCATCGATGTTGTTGCTCCCCGGCGTCCTCTACGCCCCCGATCTCGTCGCCTCCATGGTATACGGAGGAGTTGCGCCGTATGAAGCTGGCGCTTAGACGCCTAGAGCGAAGTATGGAGGAAATCTCGAATGAAGCGGCGCCAACATCTTATAGGACGCTTATGAAAGCCTATGAGATGGCGACGTAAGGAGGCGTAAGAGGACCTTCTTCTCCTCCTTCTCGCGTCCGCCAGCTCACTTCAGCGCAATTGTTTCAGAGATAATTCGTCATTGACCTCCTCGCATCGGAGAGATCTTCAAATTCTCAATTGATATCAGCTGTGAGGCTTTTATGAGCTTTCGCGATAAGATCACGCCGCCCGCACTACCTTCCATCCACGCTGGCTACAATTAGCTTAACTGGAGACTCCCTTGCCGCCTTCGGGCCTTGTTTGACCCAGTTCTCCTGCTCTCTGAAGCCGCTGTTGACAGAGCCTTAGCTGCTGTTAGACCTACTACCTGTCCTCTGGATCCGCGCCTGCCCTGGCTTGTGAAAACCTGCCGGGCGGAGCTACGACCCCATCTGTTGAGTATCATCAATGGTTCTCTTGAGCAAGGAACCTTCCCGGATGGGTTGAAGGAGGCAGTGGTCCACCCACTCTTAAAAAGACCATCGCAGATCCAGGAGATCTGGCCACCACTCGCTTCGAATCTTTCGCTTCTGGGGAAGGTAATTGAGAGAGTGGTGCTGGAGCAGCTTCAAGGTTTTCTGATGACACATCGGCTTTTGACCCCTTCCAGTCCGCTTCCGTGCTGGGCATGGGACGGAGACTGTTCTCGTCGCCAGGCCACAGACACACTCCGCATCCAGCTTGACTAAGGTGGATCGGCACTGCTGGTGTTGTTAGATCTCACCGCAGCGCTTTGATGTGGTCGACCACGCACCTTGACCCACCGCCTGGCCGCCTCCGGAGTGCGGGGCACTGTCCTTCAGTGGATAACCTCGCTCTCCTCCGGGGCCGGAATCAGCAAGTGAGGTGCGGGACCAGGTGGCTTCCCGGAGGTGCCCACTCACAATGTGGTGTGCCCCTCAGGGGCATTACTGTCACCTCGCCGCTATTTAACATCTACATGCACCCTCTTTGCTCAGTTGCTGGTGCGTGAGTTTTGGGCTGGATTTGTCACCAGTACTTGGATGACACTCCTAGCTCATTCTGTTGATGGAGGGGAGCAGTCGTCACGCCTCAAGTGCGGCTGGCTACAGCACTGTTTGGAGAAGCGGTAGCTGGTTGGTCATGGTTGCGTCAGAGCAGGTCTGGAAACTGAACCCTCTCAAGACGGAGAGATCCTCTGGCTTGGCCGCGGAAGGAGGGGAGGGACTCTTTCCAGCCAGCCGGTATGGGAGCGGGGGCCATATTGGCACCGACTCTCCTCCGCTCGCGAGCCTCCGGGGGTCCAATTCTGGGATTCTAATCTCTCTCAATGGAGACCCAGGTGGCCCATACAACCCGGGCTGCCTTTTTTTCCACTCTCCGCTGTAGGGTTCCGGGCGACTGGCCGCCCTTCCTCTCTCCACAGAGCCGGATCTAGCCTCGTGATCCATGCAACGGTCATCTCCAGACTTGACTATTGTAACTCAGCTCTACGCTGGCTCTTTCCTTTGCTTTGATCCGCGACAAAACTGGTTCACCATGCAGCAGCACGCCTGGGCTTACGGGCAGTACCTTTCGAGCACATTCAACCTGTGCTGGCGGCAGCTGCATTGGCTTCCCAGTAGAGTTCCGATCATCTTCAAGGTGCTGGTATTGACCTTTAAGGCCATTCACGGCTTGGGGACCATCGGGGATTCTTCGCAGAGACCGCATCACCCCCATATGTCCCTTAGGCTGCCTCTTCATCGGACAGCTGAGGCCAACCTACTGGTGGTGGTCCCTGGCTCTCTTCGGCAATGCGGGCTGGTTTTCCTCCACGCTGGCCAGTGGACTTTTACAGCCCTGGCCCTCGCCTGGTGGAACGCTCTCCCTCCAGCTGTCCGTCTCTGCTATGGACCTTGGAGAGTTCCGCTGGGCCTGCAAGACGCAAGAGCTGTTCCGCTCGGGCCTTCTGGAGGATCCAGCCGCTAATAGGTGCCCCATTTTTGGCCTCTGGACACGGTAGGCCGTAATTACACTCTATTGAGACTCAATTCATGCCCCTCCACCATGGGGTGGGAGGGTTTTATTTATTATTTTTTTATCTATTGATGCTGGACGCCACACTGCACTTTGAACCTTAACTTAAACTTAGATTTGGGTTTTAAATTGTAAATGTATTAGGAGTTTTACTGCTGCTTTTAAATGCTATTTAATACATTGTTTTAAATGCTGTACACCGCCCAGAGCCCCCAGGGGATGGGGCGGTATAAAAATCGAATAAAATAATAATAATAATAATAATAAAAGCCTCACTGTCTGAAGAAAACATAAACTGGGAATTGTGCTCCAATTTTTCAAACCAAAGAGCAGTAGTCCACAGTCTTGTTTGAGTAACAAAACCAAGAAGACAGAAAAACTATGAAATGTAGTTTGGAGAGGAGACGTCTGAGGGAGAATATGATTGAAGTCTATAAAATGATGCATGGGGTTGAAAATGTTGACAGAGAGAAATTTGGTACATCTGCTAAGGGAGATTTTTATATTAAATGATGGTTATTTGAGCTGTAACTATGTTTTTCTGGTTGTAAAATGTTTCTGGTTACAAAATGTTTTACTGTATGATCCCAATAAAGGCTTTGTGTGTGTGTGACACAGAGACATTTTTCTCTCTTTCTCACAATACTAGAACCAGGGGACATACATTGAAAATGCTGGGGGGAAGAATTAGGACAAATAAAAGGAAAAAATTTTCACACAACATGTGGTTGGTGTTTGGAATATGCTGCCACAGGAGGTAGTGATGGCCACTAACCTGGATAGCTTTTAAAAGGGCTTGGACAGATTTATGGAGGAGAAGTCGATCTATGGCTACCAATCTTGATCCTCCTTGATCTCAGATTGCAAATGCCTTAGCAGACCAGGTGCTCAGGAGGAGCAACAGCAACAGCAGCAGGCCATTGCTTTCACTTCCTGAATGTGAGCTCCCAAAGGCACCTGGTGGGCCACTGAGAATAGCAGAGTGCTGGACTAGATGGACTCTGGTCTGATCCAGCAGGATCTTTCTTATGTTCTTATATTCTTATGTAGATCATAAGATCTCCTTCATTGCCTTTTCTGACTTAATTTTATGTCTAGCCCACCCTTCTCGCTGACACTAAAAAACAGAAACCCAAAACAATACAATCAAATAGCAAAAGACATGCAAGAAGCAACATGACTTGTAATCCTAGTTACAAAAATTAGAAACAATTCAAAAACATATTAGACATGACGCATCAAACTAGACAAAAACTGATCTACATATGTAGAAAACAGTGCAAGGTAATACATACAGTGAACAGTGGAATAGACTATGTTCCTATTCCCTTTACAAAAGAATATGCCTGAACCATTCCATGATGTTATAGCCCAGTACCCTTTGTAAAAATCTCTCCTGAACAATTCTGTTTCTCAGCGTTAGCAGAATGACAGAAGTGTGCAAGCAGGCCATTCCGCAAGGAAGGGGCCATCAACAGAGAACGTGTGAGTATGGGTGACTGTCAACCTTATCTATTTGCAGGGTGGCCCCATCAGAAGGCATTGCTCAGATGTTGGGTGAAACATAACAGGAGAAGGTGTCCTGCAGATCACATGCACATAAAGAGGAAAACAATCTTTTTAACTGGAAATGTGTAACAAAAAACATTCGCTCCACCCTCTGCCATGCTATAGGCAACAGCAACGATATACCAAAGAGAACAGAGCCTGAGCTGTCAGTACCAAATGGCATATTCCCACTGGCCGGAACATTCTATAGATGGGGGTACCATTCCACCTGTGTTTCTGTGCCTATTAGTTTGGCCAATTTGATCAGCAACTACTTCCAGGATAATATTCAATGTGCCAATCAGGACTAGGCTCTTCCCCCCCCCCCCCATCCCCTTCCCAGGAAGGGGCTACCAAGGATCACAGCACTCCCTCTCATACTCCCTATAAAGAAAAACTACCTCATCCCCATTGTGTTCATAAAACAGAGGCCCAGCCATTAGGCAGCCCTTCAGTGGTTTTATGAAGGAACCTTTCACTGTAAACAGAACAAGGGCATTATTGAATGCAGAGGCTCTCTCAGATAATTATGCTATTGATGGGGCCTTGTATTATAGTTACATCAGCTCTGTATATCTAAAAAAAAGTGCACACTGTTAATTATGTAGAATTACAGGACTGGAAGAGGCACTAAAATAATCTAATCTAATCCTTGGTAGATTTAGCACATCCAAGCTAATGCTGGCAAATCAATCCATGTAGCGGAAGAATGCACCCTGCAACTCAACCATACTGGACCATGAAAGACTGTTAATTTGCTATCTTAAAAACAGTGCAGCAAATAGCTGCCCTCTGTCCCTAATCCCAAAGAAATCGTGTACCAAAGTTGTTATAGTTTGATTTCTTTACAGACACTAATATGTGTTCTTTGCATATTTATATACAGATGAACACACAAAAAAACCCTGCCTCATATAGAATCAAACCACTGGGTTATCAAGGTCAGACTGGCAATGGCTCTCCAGGATCTCATGTGGACGTGTGTTTTTTTTAAATCACCTGATACCTGGTCCTTTTAACTGAAGATGCTGGGAATTGGACCTGAGATTTTCTGCATGCCAAGCAGATCCTGTACCATTAAATCATGGTCTTTCCCCCAAATATGTCAAAGGCAGACTATCCAGAAATGTCCTATCATTAACAACTGTACTTTTAACTGAGACATTTGCCCTTTCCACATAACCAAAATAAAACATTTTGAGGCAAGAAAAATTTCCTCTGAACAGTTCTGCATAGCTTTTAGCCCAAAACATTTTATTTCCAGCCTCAAAATGTTTTATTTGCATCCTATTCCCTAGTGATTTTTTCTTAAAATATTTTGGAAATGTTTTTACTTGCTGTGCATAGTTCTGTAAGATGTTTCCTATGCTTCTCAGACTTCTTCATTGGCGCCATTTTCTATTCTCGCACTGGATGTCTCATGCTGCATTTTTGGAATCATTTTGAGGGGCTGAGTGTGAACAAATGGGGGGTACTGAAAATGTTTTGCAGACGTTTTCAAAACATTTTGAATGACTTGTTAACAAAGGGCCATTATTTTGCTGCATGTGCCTTCTTCTATCCATTAAACTAGCTTAACAATGAAGTCTACTGGCTGGAGAGATCTGATTCAGATCCCACCATAGTCATGAAATCAAGGGATTGCATTAAGGCTGCAATCCTTTGATTGTGTATTTCTCTAAGGCTGTGGGCTGCGCTTGATGGTCCTTGTGGTCTCTTCCAATTCTATGATTGTAATCCAAAGGCTGAAGCTGCATTGGAAGTACCAAGATGGTTGTGCCGGCATCCATGCCACCAGTGCCTTCAAAGTGACTCTGATGCCAGGACAGAGGGACTTAACTCAAAATCCAGAAGTCTTCCTTCACACCATCATTTCTGCCTTGCAGGAGGCTGCACCAGCATGTAGGAGGCGCAGACCTGGGCATCTCTGAGAGGAGAGCTGATTTTAGTTAGCTCCCAGTGAATTTTCAGCCAGGGAACACCTTCCATAAATGGTGCAGGCTTACACCACCAAAAAAGGTGGCACATCTTGTGCACCTATGGGCTTTCCTGCAAGAGAAAGGAGTTTCTCCTTCTTCCCCAGCAACCCTGCCACTGATTGCCTCTTTGGAGGCAGCACAGCAGCAGCCCACACACACACACACACACATAAAACCCTTAGGATTGGACTGCCTGTGGACCATTAAGTAAACTTTGAAACAGTTTCTTCGCCCAGGCTTGTAATGTAATGTTAGCTTCTTGTCATGCTGTCTCCTTCCTTTTATGCTGTTTGCTGTCATGCTTGCTGTTGTACTAATGATTTTACTGATTGCCATTTCAAAACACTCATGACTGAACAGACATATAGACACACAAAGCTGCCTTATGCTGACCCAGAGTGTTGAATTATCCAGGCCAGTTCTGGTTGTTCCTATGGGCCATGGCTCTCCAGAATCTTCCATATCCCCTACTTCACAGATGTCAAACTCGCGGCCCTCCAGATATTATGGACTACAGTTCCCATCATCCCCTGAAAGCATCATGCTGGCAAGGGGTGATGGGAACTGTAGTCCATAACATTTGGAGGGCCGCGAGTTTGACACCTATGCCCTACTGCATGGTCATTTTTCTTGGAAATGCTGGAGACTGATTTGGAGACCTTCCACATGCAAATTAAATATTTACCATACACATCTGACACTTCAATTATTCCCCCCCCTTTTTGCTGCTATTATTTGCTGGCATTAGTTTATTATTTTCTTATATTGAGAATTTTAATTTCAAATGTTAATCACTCTTGGTAGATTCCCAAAGTGTATGGTTCAAAGCTTTAAAACAAAAGGAAATCTAGTGGGATCGTCCATGAGACTCACTGGGAAAGCAACATTGAACCAAACCTCACCAAATCGCTGGATAGGGGAAAAAAACCTTCTTGTTTCATGGGGGCATCTTATAAGCCAGTGGTGGCGAACCTATGGCATGGGTGCCAGAGGTGGCACTCAGAGCCCTCTCTGTGGGCATGCACAAACAAAGTCCTCCCCCCACCCCCGTTCCACATATCTAGGCTGGCCTGGGCCTCTGGGCTCAATTATTAGCATTAAACCTAAGACCTAGTTTTGGGGAAGCAGTGTAGGTAACCATGTTAAGTACTGTTAAACCCCACTGATTTTCATGTGAAGAAGTAAAGCACGATCCTTTACCTGGGAGTAAGCTTGGTTGCTGGCAATGGGACTTGCTTCTGAGTTAACCCTCCTAGGGTCGTGATTCACCCGTTGGAAGAGTTGCACAGTTGCTTCAAAGCAAAGGCACCGACTACCACCAAGCTTACTCCCAAGTAATGCACGCCTCGGAGCCAACCATTTTTTCTAAACTAAAACCTCAGTATCCAGGTTAAATTGCCGTGTTGGCACTTCGCGATAAATAAGTGGGTTTTGAGTTGCAGTTTGGGCACTCGGTCTCGAAAAGGTTCGCTATCACTGTTATAAGCAAACAAGACTTACAGAATGTAACTGTCTGTTTTTCTTTACTTGCATTGACTATCATTTGCATTGCACTGTTTGTAATGCATTGTCTTCTATTGTTACAATCCAGTTTTGTTTGCTTGAAGTACACATTCATAATCATGGTGTCTCCCCTGCCACATTCATTACACTGTTTACCACTGCTAGTTGTATAAAATTTCTGCAATACATTTCTGTAATTTACTGAGAAAGGAGGCCAACTAAATATATCAAGCAAATAAATAAAAATCAGCAATGTAGTGTCAAAACAAGGACCAAGATCTTCCAGACCACAGCCACACAGCCCAGAAAACCCACAACAACCAGAAAAATCAGTAACATTCAAGAATGCAAAAAAATCCAAAGATCCAATTGAGAATATGAAGATATTGATATGGTGGGAAGAAACATGAAGGTATTGATATTGGCCCTTTCCGCACAACCAATGTAAAACTTTTTGAGGCAGGAAATAAAATGTTTCCTCCTTGGAGTTCCACTTGGTTTTCTCCCCAAAACATTTTCTTTTCAGCCTGAAAATGTTTTAACGGAATCCTCTTTAGCAATACTTTTTTGAAAATGGTTTCACTTTAGCGATTCTTTTGTGGAACCACTTTCACCTATTGTGTGGATCTCTTTAAAACATCCCCCACACCCAGTGGTGGGGTTCAAATAATTTAACAACTGGTTCCAGTGGTGGGATTCAAATAATTAACAACTGGGTGTTTACAAGCACCATTTTAACAATCGGTTCTGCCGAAGTGGTGCAAACCTGCTGAATCCCACCACTGCCCACACCACTCGGCAGTCCCTGGAATCCCTCCTGAGAACCATTTTCTGAGCTCACTCCTCAGCTTGCCTGCTTATTTTTGTCATGGGTGGGGGATGATTTTTGGTGCCTCGTGTATACAACCTACAAGAATCGCAGCACGAGGTTTTGAAGCAACAGAGCATCGAACTCACAGATAAATTTGTTTTTTTTAAAAAAAGCGTGCTCGCTTCAGCAGCATATATACTAAAATCGGGATTTTTTTTTTAAAAAAAGGAACAGTCACAAAATGTCAGCCAGGAATTGTTTTGAGGGGCGAGTGTGAACAAACAGGGTGGATAGAAAACATTTTGTAAATGGTGGGGATCTGTGCAGAAATGGCCGTTGATAGAAATGCTTAAGGACCCATAGACATCGCAACAATAGCAAAAATAATGTGTTTTATTACTACTAGAGTCACAGAGCAGATACTAGGAGAGATAAAAAGAACACGGTGCAGGGTAGAGCAGTTTATTAGAAATGTTAGATACCAACGCATTTCACTACAAGTTCCATCAGGGGAACTTACACAGAAACTACTCTGGCTTCTATCTTGAACAAACTGGAATCTGAAAAGTCTAATAAACCACTCCACCTTGCGCCTTGTTCCTTTTTGTCTCCCACCTACTGGTGGATCCTTTCCCCCCCCCCTCCCTGACAGAAAAGTACCTATCAAAGAAACATCTAGAACTCAACCCACAACACTGTTTTTATCAGAGGTCGATTCCCCACCCACCATTAGATGCGCGATCCTCACGGCAAATACCCCGGGGTCCTGCACCACTCCCCACTACACCAGCAGTGACAACGCAGTGACAACGCAGTCACCCCGATTCTGCCGCTCCTCCCACCCCTCAGCGCGCGTCATTTCGGATCCTGGTCGGAAGTACACCTTTTTGAAACCACGCACCGAACACGGAGCAGGGGTCCCCTCCACTTTCACTTTTGAAGTGGGGAAAGGGCCAGACACATACCTGGTGGGTCTTTGGACATGTTCTTCAAGCAGCAGCCGGATGGGAAATTATTTCTGAAACCAAAAAGTATAGCAAAGCAACCTGTGATAAGGCCTGGAAGCTTTGCGGCTCAAGGTCTTAACAGGTACATGACACACATTAGAAATACCAAAAGCAGCTCTCAGCTATCATGATGATGGTAAAAATCACTGCCGTATATTTCATAAAACTGATTGCATTATTAAGCTTTTGCTCTGACACAGAAAATGTATTGATATGTGAATTCCTATGCCTGAAGGAAAAACATATGCTGAAGGAAAACATAGACGAAACACTTTTTCATTTAGCAGCCAATACACCCAAGAGGAAAGCTGATTCATTTCAAATCTGGCATTGGAGGAGAGATTTATGGATAATCTTTACAATGGTGCATTCTAGATCAAATCAAACCTGAACTCTCACTAGGATTAAAATGACCAAATTGAGGTTATTGTATTTTGGTCATATCATGAAAAGACAAGAGTCACTGGAAAAGTTGAAAGCAGCAAGAGGAAGACAACATGAAATGGATTGATGCAGTCAAAGAACCCATGGCCCTCAGTTTGCAAGGCCTGATCAAGGCTGTTAATGAGAAGAAGTTTTGGAGGTCATTGATCCATAAGTCAGAAGTGACTTGATGGCACATTTTACATGTGAACAAGCCCTCTGTTCTTCCACCTCCCCTTTCCCGACGTGTAAAATCAGGCTTTTTAGGGAACGCCAAAGTTCAAAGAGACTTGATTGTACTAACCACACACATGAGGATAAAATCTAGTCATGTTAAAATATTTTAAAAATGCAGCTTTTGAGTCTGAAAATTTCTTCAACACTTCAGAACTTCAAATGAAAGGCAGACCTTTGTGGCTTGGAAACCATCATCCACATACAAATGAAAACAAAACAAATTTACTACAAACGAATCAGCCGAGCCAGAAACCAATGTTTCATTTCTCAAAATTAAGATGGGTAAAGCATCAACCATATTTGTCACAGAGGTTGGCAATCCTAAGGCTAGGAGGTATCTGTTACATTGCCAACTTCCAGCACTTCTGTTCAGAGTGACTTGGCATTGTTATACCATTGCTAAACCATCCCTGTTGTGACAGATCTACACTTGTTGGTTGGTTGCTTCACATATAAATCCTGCACAGCCAGGAGTCCAGAGCTTACACAGTGTAAATTAGATTTATTTTAGTAAGGAATTATGGTTGACAAAAGGAGAGGTAGTGATAAAAAGGATTATAAGAGAAGCAAAGCAAAAAAATGAAATAAGGAATATGCTCTGGATACCAACATATTCTCACAGTATTTTCCTATTTATCTCCATAGAGACACTAAAAGGACAATTTTATATGCTAATGAACAATGAATTCTTAAGTGGTGGGGGGAGTGCTCAGGAAGTCGACTGATCTTTACAATGGTGTATCTCCCAGATATGTCAGCTTAAGGGCCAGTTACACTGCTGCAGGCTCTCAGCATCACTTCACCGCATTCAGCGTAGGCCTCTGTGCCAAAGTAGTTGTGGGTGGTTCTGTGGTATGGCTGGAGCTAGGGTGGAAAACACGGAGTGTGCCCTGGGCGCACTCCTGCCCAGCTATAGCCCTGGATAGGATGCCTTATATTTCTATTGGTAGGGAGTGTGGGACTTGGTCTCAGAGGTGCTGCATGCCTGAGTCTACCCCAGTGGCCACCTACCACTGATGGGGATGCTTAGGGAGTGGTGCAGGGGTGCTCTCTGCAGTATGTCTGGGTTGCTGAGAGGCACACCCGCTAGTGAATGGAGGGAACCTTAGCTGCTCCCTTTCATACTCTGCTCCTGGTGGTTGTGGCCGGGGGCAGGGGTGGTACAGGGGCACCATCTGCAGCATAGTCAGGCTGCAGGGAGGGAAACCCATTGGTAAACGGAAACCAGTGCACCCATCTCCTTGTCAGGTCCCTAAGCCCCTTTCAAAATGATGGCAGCCTTTGCTTCACTTTGGCTGAGGTCCTGATGTGGGTTTCTACAAGAGGAGGATTGCTGGAGCCCTTGCTAATTCTGTCAGTTGCTCAGGGACTGATGGCAGGGTCTGTCCCTTTAAGGGGGAGGGAGTATGCTGTAAGTACTGAGCCTCACTTTCTGGCCCCACCCCTCCTGCTTCTCAGTTATGACATGCACAACATTAGTGCCCCCCCCCCCGCCACACTCCTGCTGGCCCCTGGCTGGTTCTACTTATTCTATTGATCACAACATAGGCATTGCAACAGAACATCTAGATAGGATGCAACAGCACAGTTACTGGGGACACTGATGCTGTTGCAGCCTCCAAAAACCCAGCAACACTCTCTTTTTCCTGCTGGCCACTTACTAACGAAACCCTTTAGGGAGCAGACTAGCACCACCATAGTTACATCAATGGCTGGCCACAGTGCAACCAGCAGCCCTCAGGATTGCTCTGCCCATTACAAATTATGCATTTTTTATGTTAAATCCGTCAAGATAATTTTTGTCTGATAGGAGAGCAACAATTAAATAGGTTTTAATTTCCGCTAATATTTCCACTAATATCCCCCCCTTTCCCCCTGCTGCTTTAAAATTTCCAGCAATTTTCCATCTCCAACCAGCTATAGTGAAAGTGTGAGCCGGGGTCAAAGCTGTGGAGGAACAGAGTTCTCCTTGCTGCAGAGTGACCTTGTCCTGCTTGGAATACTTGCTCTCTTCATGTGTGCATTTCCAGCAAGTATTTTTCCAAAGCAGGGGGAACCATGAACCAAACGAGGGGCTCTGTGTCCCATCTGAGGGTCCTGATATGAGGGCTGAATTTAAGGCACTGATTTTACCTACTATGTAAAAGTCTGTTACCATCATCATCCACCATACATTCATGCAACATAGACACAAGCTGAGTTGCTTCCAACAGGACACACAGTCTGTCCCTATGCACGTATACCTTGGGAAAAAATCCTGTGTAGTTTAGTGAGGTTTAACCTTGAGTAAATATATACAGGATCACAATTTCAGACTAGTCTAAAATTCAGAAGAACAGACAATCTGGAGCCTTCTGTAAATTCTGATTCCTTTCACATCCATTGACAAGAAAGCCAAAAATAGGTAGTATACTCCAATTTGGGGTAACTGTCTGCAGGGGTGTCCTAGGGGGGAAAATGCGTCTATCTGTTCTCAGCGTTCCAACTTAACACTAGAGGTAAACTGAAAGAAGAGGGAACTAAAGCAAAATCATGCTCATGAGGAAAGGATTGGAAGGAAGATACAACATATTTCATGTCCTCTTCCATCACCCGCTATTTTTTATGACCTGTGATATCTGGCTGACCAGACTGCTGCCCTACAGAAACGCTGAAAGAGAGACAAAGGACAATCAGCATCATCAATCAAAGCCCTGAAAGAAGATCTCACTTTGAAATGTGATGCTAAACATTTGAGCTTCCAGACAGACAGGAAAAGGAGAATGGTGGTTTTCAGCGGGTGATGCCCTCTCTTGAGATATGCCTTCCCCACCTTATGGGAATGAGAGGAGGAGATTCTGACAGGTTAATATAATACCCAGTAATGTAACAAATGTCTAAGGCACAGGAAAGAGGAAGGTCTTTTAAATAATACAGTTTCACCCAGACACTGCTGGCAAGATTTGTCCTTAGAACCTTGGTTAGATGTTTTAAAGAAGCTTAAATGGTAGAGAAAAGAATGCAGCCTCAGCAAATGCATCCTTCAGCCCTGAAAAAAGGAAAGGGGGGAAAAAACTGTAATGTACAGAACAGAATCACCCTGTTAAGTACACAGACTTAATGAATAGCAAGTTTTCTAAAAATATGCCTCAGAGGGAAGAAGAAACAATAATTCCGTAAATGTTGTCTTTAAAACAGAAAGAAAAACCATATAGTGTTTATTTCTTAATTATTTAGCACATATACTGTTCTATAACCAGACGAGTAGTTCACAAACACAAAAAATTGTGAACAGTCAATTCAAAAATAAGAAAATCAGCAATAAGAATCCCCCAAAAAGACTTTATAAGGATTAAAATCGCTGTCCCCCAATTTAAAAGCGGTTCAGTCAAAAGCCTTCCAGTGGGGAAGGGAGGAAGGTTTTTACTTACCTCCTAAAAGATAGAAGGAAGGATGCCAAAGGAATCTTTGTGGAAGGTTACCATAGCTTGGGCACCTCTGCCATGAAGGCATTAGAACTTGGAACTACCTGCTGGGCAGAAGATTTCAATGGGTGGAAGAGGGGTTATTATCATTATTTATTGAATTATTATTTAGCATATCAGAGGAAGCTTTTCATAAGGAAAGAAAGACATCGCAAATGGCATAAAAATACCATAATTGTCACTAAGAACAGACAATGCTGGTCTTTTAAGAAATCCCTTCCACCTTGTACCAGTTCACATTTTGGCCAGTGTTTTTTTGGACAAAATTAAGATTTTGAAGCCTTTCCAGGACAATTCTGCATATGTTCATTACAGAAATCAAATCTAAAGTTTACCAGAGAATGGTTAAGAGTCCCAGAAAAGTACAATTTCCCTGCAGGAAATTAGGGAGAAGGACCTCTGAGTTGTAGAACTAATCCTTCAAAGAGAGTTGAACACCACATCAAATAAGTCAACAATCTAGAGCCAGTGACCTCCCAATTGCCATCACATTGGGGGGGGGGGGGCGGGTTTCCTGGATTGTGATTCCGTTAATCCAGCAATCCAGCAATGCAAAAGGTTTGTTTAACTACTAGGCCTGAGAAAAGGGGAAATGGCCATCTGACACTGGCTTTTCCCACACAACACAAATAAAATATCTTGCAGATGTTATAAAAAGTATTTTCACCTTTTTTCTGTCCACATAGCGCTGAAAAAGAAAGCATTTCTACCTAACGCAGCTCATTTTCCTCCCATTTTCTGCGGCTTCAGGTATTTTCCATGCCAATCTTTGCTGAGTGTTCCCCATGGATGTTTCCTCAACTGGCATCATGGCTGCCTACTATTTCAGTATTTAAAGTACATAAATAAACTTAGATTATGAGAACGTGTCATTCCCCCCTGCCTTTTTTTGTTTTCTGTTAGGTGTTTTCACAGTTACAGAGACTCAATATGGAATTTGGTGCCAATTCTCATATTGAGTCTCTACAGTTTTATTTTTCCACACTATGAGGACAAATAAAGCAAAAAACGGTTCTGAGGAAAAAGCTGTGCAGAACTCCTCCCCAAAACACTTCTATTTATGTCCTCAAGACATTTTATTTGTGTTGTGCAGAAAGGGCCACTCAGTCGTTTCAAAGATTCATCTGGACCACCAGGGCTGCTACCTAATGAGGTAAGGTGAGGAGGAGCTGTCCTCAAGTGGCTATTTATTGTTTGTTTATAATTTAGACTTACTAAACCATCCACCCCTGAAAGGGCTCTGGGCAGTGTACAATGTAACATTTCAGTTAAAACATCATTAAACTTTTTAAAACCAACCCACCATTTAACCAACCCAATGGCGTAGGAGCGGGGGAAGCAGTCAACGTCCACCCTTATACTACCATCACCTACACTGCCCCTAGCTCAGGAGAGTTCCTTCTCTCTTTATCACCCAGACACATGTAATTGATCTGCAGATGTCTAAGTGAACTTTCCAAATCCTCACAAGAATCTGTGAGGAGTCTGTTATCTGCTTTGAAACTCCTTATGGTTGAGAAAAGTGGGGTATAAATCCACACTCTTTTTTTAATTGGACTGATCCAGAGGGATCATCTATGTTCTTATCAGCACTGGCTGCTCTAGGTCCTGGGCATGTGAGGGAAAAGATGGGGTATGCATGAGATGGTCTCAGACAGCAGCCTTATTGAGTGGCCAGTCACTATAAGTCAGTGGTCACTCTCCATTCTCTATGGTTCTTTTCCTCCTTCTGTAGAACAGACCTGACAATGTTTGGTGCCACCCCTAGGCCAGTCTATATCAATGCACATGCTTATTACCTTGTCAGCTCTGGGTCTGGAAATTGCAGGAGATTTGGGAGTGTAGCCTAGTGACAGTGGAATTTTGGTAAGGAAGGGACACCTAGCAAGATATTATGCAATATTGTCCATCCTCCCTAATCAGCCATTTTTCTGTGGAAAATGGGGATTGACCCCTGTAATCTGGAGATCTGTAATTTGACCTTTGTCATCTGGAGATCATTTCTAATTCCGCCCAGAGCCCCTCGGGGATGGGGCGGTATAAAAGTTTAAACAATAAATAAATAAATAAATAAATAAATAAATAAATAAATAAATAAATTCCTGGAGATCTCCCAGTGCCACCTGGGACTTGGCAATGCTAATTAGACTGGTAAGGTGGCTAAACAACATATTTGCTCACCGCTTCCTAATTTTCAAATGAATGGCATAAGGAAAAATACTACTATTGTTCTATAGTATACCCCATGTGACAAGGTTGATCTGTTTTGCTTTCACATCCTGCACATGAGCTCCCAAAGGCACCTGGTGGGCCACTGCGAGTAGCAGAGTGCTGGACTAGATGAACTCTGGTCTGATCCAGCAGGCTAGTTCTTATGTTCTTATGTTCTTAAGGTCATTACTGTCTGCCCCCAGGAGATAGGCCACTACAATTCCCACTTTGGATGGGAAAACAGAGGCTGACCTGGAAACCGAAATAACTGTCATCAGTTTTGTTGCTACCTGCAGCAGCAACATTTATAATTAAAACATTGAGTTCAGTTTTGGCTGTTCAAAACCTGCTGCGGCCAAATGGCAGTTGGAAGGCAGTCCACTTTCAAGCCAGGAGGATACCAGCTTCCCTATGAAGTGTGAAATATCGAAGAGCCATCAGTCTATGCTAGGTGGCCATTAAGTCAGCACCAACTGCCCTGTACTTACAGAAATCACTCAGTTAGAAAGTGGTAAGTAACACAGTAGGTAGAAAACACGGGTCTCCTTAATGTACATCTTTTTCATAAAAATTAGGGTGCAGATAAGATACAGCCTTTTTTAGAACAGAGAACTGCATTCCATCACACTACTCTTTTTTATACAAGGCACTGAATCATCAAAAGTCATACACAAAAGACTCTGAGGCATCACTAGATGTTTATTAATGCTGCTATGTATGTACAGAGGACTCCCAAGGAAGGTGATTTTTGCCAGTTCCCCGTTCTTCAACTTCCACCTCACATAACACTGTTCCTGAGGTCCCCTTGAGCAGCTTTTTTGGGGTACAGGAGAGACGAAAAGGGAATCCCTTCTGTCAGTAGAGATTTGCCACAGGATCCCTACTGTAATATTCTACTGGAGTTAAAATGTAAGTTAAATTATTGACAAATTGTTACTCTTCCATAATGTCCTGGAACCTGCCACTGAAGCAAGCAGCACTCTTCACATTACTAATTGCTAAATAAATAATTTGACACTTTAAATTCCTCCATTGACACCCATAACTCACCTACTTAGTTAAAACTGATGGCATTATATCTGTTGAGTCCAAGTTGATACACTATAACACAGATGGTCCAAATATACGTAATTATTAGATATCAAATTCTTATCACCAAAATTCCTGTCAGCTTTTTTTAAAGAAATCAAATAAGTCCCACATCTTTAGGAATGAACTACCAGCCCAAACTTCTTGTATGGAAATGACTGAAGGTATAGCTAACTCACAGTACCAGCTTAAGAGTTATATCCTTTTAAACCCATTCATTTCTACGGACTTAGAAGGATACAGTTCTATTTAGGATTATATTGTAAATGTGCTATGACCAACATCAACAACAGCACACCAAGACTTTGCAGGTAAAATGTGGAAGTGGCAATTTAAAACTATACATTGTCCCAAAATATTCAGAAAACTTACTAAACATTGATGGAAAATATCACATGCTGTATTTTGCAAACAGTTCTATTCACCCATGTTCCAGATAAGGAGACATGCCCAAAAGGGCAAATTAAAGTTGAAACGAGCCTAACATAAGTAACGTTGTTTGGGTTGGACATCTCAAGCCAAATTTTTTCACTGACATACAAAACAAATTGCAATAATTAGTTATACATCAGGGACCTATTCATACAGCACGAATGCCAATTTGGTAAACATTCTAGTTAATTGCAACAGCAGTCCATTTCATCCAAGAAACAGATCAACCAAAATTAGGACTAACCCCCAGATAGGAGGTGTGTTTTGGAAATATTTTTACCAAATTCAAAATGTTATATCCATTTGATGACCAGGGGGTGGGGGTGGGGGATACTGCAAACAGGGATGGAAATGTTCTCAGTATTAATGTGCAAACCACCAAAAGACGTATGTCTTGCTTGTTCGGAGTAAGCCATTTGGGTGCATCCAGCTTTGTACAATTATACTTATTTTTCAATGCTTAGACTGTTTTCTCAACAGCAACTCATCATCACCACCACCACCACCACCAGCTGCTGGAGTCTCCAGTTTTTCAAAGACACACAGTAAAGACAACCACAAAACTAAGGAAGATTTCTTGGGTTGAGATTTATTACCTGGATGTTTCTGTGTGCTTTGACAAATTATCCTCGCTAATTGTGCAATCAGTTCTTGTGATCACTTCTCAAAAAGATGCTACTGGTTGCCCAGGGGCACAGATACAGTAGTCTATCCAATGCTGATTATGCATCTGGTTACTCAGGCATAAAGAGCTGGTGAACTGATTCACAATACGAATCAGTTAATTTAATGACGTAGTCATGGCCCTGGGGGATACTACCTCTCATCTTTATATTTCTCTTCCATGATTTTCTTCTGGGTAAAAGTAGCCACAAGCTGTAACCAACCTGACCCCATGGCACAAGTAGCTAATGCACAGGCACAACATTGCTCTGAGTGATGCTGTGCTCAAGACAAATTTCACCTGAGAACATCAAGGCTATCTGATCAGAAGCCTGTCAAAATATGTATTTATTTTTGTTTAAAATATTTATTAGCTGCCATTCTACCTTGCAGAACTCAAGGCAGCATACAATCCAATTAAAACAACAATAATAAAAATGCATAAAAGATCACAATTTAAAACTGTAACTGGGAAGTTCAAACAAGGTATGGTTTCCTACACCATCAGTTCTGAGTGAGAGAAATACTGCCTGCTTTCTCTCTAATTTGACTTGCTACCACAAAGCCAATCAGACTGGCCAGTTCTGCAATATCATTAAGCCAATTCAGAGCGGAGACAGAAAACATTGCTTTCACTTTAAGAACATAAGAAAGAGCCTGCTGGATCAGACCAGAGTCCATCTAGTCCACTTGCAGTGGCCCACCAGGTGCCTTTGGGAGCTCACATGCAGGCAGTGAAAGCAATGGCCTTCTGCTGCTGCTCCTCCTGAGCACCTGGTCTGCTAAGGCATTTGCAATCTCAGATCAAGGAGGATCAAGATTGGTAGCCATAGATCGACTACTCCTCCATAAATCTGTCCAAGACCCTTTTAAAGCTATCCAGGTTAGTGGCCATCACCATCTCCTGTGGCAGCACTTTGAATGGTTACTTGAGACAGAGCTCTATTACAAACATTGTTGCCCCCCAGTGTATACAGCAATATGTAATCAATCTGCCAGGCAGAAAGGAAATGGTGTCAAAGCAGCAAAAATAAATTTGCTGTTGTAAAACATCATTGTGAGATGTGGATGCCAGCTTCCAGATGGGACCTGGGGTTTCCTGGAATTACAGCTCATCTCCAGACAGCTATCAGTTTCCTTGGAGAAAATGGTGGTCTTGGTGAGTGGACTTCGTGGCATTGTATCCCACTGAGGTTTCTGTTCTCTTCAGGCTCCATTCCATAATCTTCAGAAGTTTTCCATCCTACATCCGGCAACCCTACTTCCTATCCTCCGCTGGCACCAGGGTACCACTGGCAACCCTAGAAATTACAAGAAAAGATTGGCTGGAGAGCAGGGAGGCCTCTGAATTCCCTTTCTTTCACCCTGAAAACTTTCATAGGCAAACATTCAGCACACTCCTAGGCAGAAAGAAGGAAAACACAGTGCTGCACAGTGTTTTTGTATTAAGATCAATATACTCCACAATGGAGTGTAAAAAAAGCATCCATGTGCTAATTTTGAACAATACCAATCTTTTAAAAAACCTGGTATATGAATCCTGCACATTCAAAAGTTGTGTAGCCAAATGTGCAAAATAATAATAGTGACAGTTGTGGGTTCCATACCCCCGTATCTAAGTTTAGGCTTTGCACACCAACAGAAAAACATGATGCTTGAGGATTAATTCTTTTTCTGCTTGCAGTCAAACCGGGTCAGGTCACAACATTCTGCCTGGGTTGGGGCAGAAGGGAGACCAAGGCTTGCGAAGATCTCAAAACCAAGAACCCAGGGCTTTGGTCATGCTAAGGCAAGAACATCTCCTTTCCCCCTTTTCTCTCCTGGGCTCCACACTTGGGGTAATGCTGCCAAATATTACACCATGGAGGGAAGCCCAAAGTTAAGGAGGCACATCGACAGCTAGACAGACCACAAAGCCCGGGCTTCACTCCATCGGAGGCGAGCAAAAGCCTCCGATCTGCTGCTGCAGTCACTTGGCAAGCGCACACCTCACTGACTCAGCAAGCATCCAGCACCTCTTGTCAATTACATCAAGATACTGCTGACGCTGGAAGACTGTTTCATGCAGCAGGGGGAATGTGGCTCTAGGAAGCCTGCGAAGTTTTTTCCTGCTCACACAGGTCAGTCAGCATTCCAAGTTTGGTCTGTAGCATGCAAGGTGAGCGGTTTGCTTCTACCACTAGTTGTAGTAGCACCTGTTTGGGGCTCCCCAGAAACAGAAACAAACCTTCAGCCCTCACAATCAGTCAGATACTATAAATACCTTTTTGAAGCACGGTTGAGCAGGCAGTAAAAAGGCGGGCGGGGGGGAGCTCAAGGGAACATGAGGATTCAGAGAAAATAGATGCAGCCGATAGCCAAAGAACACTCGAACAACATGACAACTAAAACGATTTGTTCAGTGAGATGGTATTGAAACAAAAGAGGCAAAAATCATTTGCATCATGGGCATTGACAGCATGGCGATGGAAGATCGTGATTATGAATGAGTCCAAGAAAGGGGGGGAGCCAGGGACATCCCAGCTGTTTCAAGGGCACAGAGAGACACACACAGAGAGAGAGAGACTGCCCTTGACAAACCAAAAGATGAAGTCTGGAGATCCCTTGTCCCTCTGACTGGGAGCCAAGATCTTCTGGGACTATTTTGGTCATAAGGTTATGACAGCAATCCCACAAATTAACTGTATTGGATGAACCCTCCTCGTTATGCCAGAAACTAAAAATATTTGTTCACATCACAAAAAGTAATTTGCCCACAGCTTCAAAAGAAAAGAAGAATTTCTAGTTAAACAGAGGATTTCAGTCAAGCCTTTCCAAGATCAAGCTTGCACCTCAGCTCCACTAAATCTACCCTGGCCTTCATTCATTTCTTTCTCCTTGTTATTTATTTCATTGGTACCCCACTTTTCTCCCCAAAGGGATCCAAAGTGGCCTACAGCATTCTCACCTTCATTTTATTCTCACATCAATCCTGTGGGGTAGTTTAGGCTGAGGGAAAAAGAGAAAGAAGAGTTGGTTTTTATACCTCGCTTTTCTCTACCATAAGGAGTCTCAAAGTGGCTTACTATCACAATTCCTTCCTCTCCCTCCAACAGACACCTTGTGCAATAGGTGGGCCTGAGAGAGTTCTGAGAAAACTGTGACTGGTCCAAGTTCACTCAGCAGGCTTGAGACTTGCCAAGGATCACTCAGAAAGCTTCTATGTCAGAATTCAAACCTGTATCTCCCAGATCCTAAGCCAACATTTTAATCACTTCACCGCACTGGTTCCTGTTAAAAGCTACATGATTCCCTCAAGCACTATATTTCCACATTAGCAAAGTAGACTTGTTTCCCGCTACTGAACTATTATGAACAATTTAATTACAAACACTGTTCTGGGCAGAATGGAAGAATGTTGCACTGGAAGCATAAATTTTCTCGGGGAAGCATTATTATCTATTCCTCAAATATGGCATATGCCCAAACCACCTGCACTCCTTTTTTTAACCAAGGGGCCTGACAGACTCTTACAAGCAGCTTAGCTCGAAGACTTGCACAAATTTATTTTATTTATTTTATTTGCTAGCAGTAAAGCCCATTTCAAACTGCAATGAAATGGGCTCTAGACAGGTGGGTAAGTGGGGTCCAATCCATTCATTTATTTACAGTCAATGACCAGTACAACAGAACAAAAGTGCATCAATTTCACAGTACCATTACCATAGACTATATGTGTATGAAAAAAAGAACACTAGAAACACCGATCAAAGGTAATACGTAGTCTGTGGTATATAAAAAGAGAGTATTCACATGAACTGAATGTTATAATTATTATTTGTTTGCAGTCAATGACTAGTACTTAAAATCCCATCTCACTCTAATAGCAAAACAATAGATAAAATACATTGATTGGAACAGGGATTAAAAATTTAAAATTCCCAGACTTATAAAGTGCCTATGCAGTCTTACTTAAAAATGCCTATGGGGAGGGTAAGTGGGGTAAAGTGTGTGCAGAGGACTGAATAAGCTGGTGGCAGGTTGCGCTAGCTGCCCACTTTCACTATCCCCACAACACATCTCCTGTCCCCCCAGCTCACTCCGGGGATTGCTCTGGCACTCCACTACTGCTCCATCGCTGCTCCATGCTGGTGCGGCCCTTCAGGCCTTGTAGGTGGGTTGCCAGGGCTGGAGTGGGTGTCCAGAGGCCAGTGCCCCAGTCAGGAGGGTGGGGCTAGTAATTGGGGTTGGGGGGATATGGCTGGGGGAATCAGGAGGTGGATGGGAGGTCCCAAGGGAGGGCATGTTTCATGGTGTTTCTCTGCTGGGTGGGGGTTGGTGCGTTGGGCAAGGGGAAGGTAGCTTGGGGGGATGGGGATGTAGGCAGGAAACCTGACAGGAGGGTAGCTTGGCACCACTTCTTCATTGGGCCAGGGTTAGTGTTTGGAGTTGGGAGAGGGTGGCTGGGGGAATAGGGAAACAGGTGGGAGGTCCAGCAGGAGTGCAGTTTGGCACATCTCTGCCAGATCGGGATTGGTGTGTTGGGCAGTGGGAGGGTTGCTGAGGGAAAGGGAGGGGAATGGGAGGCCCAGTGGGAGGGCTGTTGGGCCTGGGTTCATTTTTGGGGTGAGGGGAGGGTGGTTGGGGAAATTGGGCGGCAGGTGGGAGGCCTAGTGGGAGTTCAGATTGGCATTGCTTCGCCACCAGGCTTTTCTGAGTGTGATGACGAACCCACAGCCAATGGGCACACAGGAGTGTCTCCTATGCACCCATTGGCTGAGGGGTTATCATAGTGAATTATATAGGGTTAGACAGCCCATCTTTCTCACTGTGATTCAAAGTGGGTTACATGATGTAAAACAATATAATCAAATGGAATGAGACATTCAGTGTACTAGGGCTGGGAGTAGAAAAATTAGGAGTTAAATGCAACCATCACGTATGATCTACCATAAACAAATGTAGAACACGGAATCATAAAAGCAGAAGACAATGCAGTAAGAACATAATATACATAACATATAATTTGAGATTTGTTCCTTTACAAAACAAAAAAAGTTCCCCTGAACCATTCTCTTTTACATGGTTTGCAGAATGAAAGGAGTGAGGGAGTCTTCCTGGCCTCCTCAGGCTGATTATTCTACAGCATATGGGAGCCACAACAGAGAATGCTTTTGTTTGGGAAGGTTTCTTGCCTATTTTCAGGATAGCATCTTCAGAAAGCTTTGCCCAGATAAGCAAAGCTGTCACAGTGGAGCATGGCAGAAGAGGCTGTCCTACATATTTGAGGGACCAAGGTCATTCAGGAGTTTGTAGAGCCAGAATGGTACAATGGTTAAGAGCAGAAGACTCTAATCTGGAGAACTGGGTTTGATTCCCCATTCCTGCACATGAGCAGCGGACTCTAATCTGGTGAACCAGGTTTGTTTCAAAATTCTTCCATATGAAGCCTACTGGGTGACCTTGGACTAGTCACAGTTCTCTCAGAATTCTCTCATCCCCACCAACCTCCCAAGGTATTTGTTGTGGAGGAGCAGGGAGGAAGGTAATTGTAAGCCGCTTTAAGACTCCTTTCAGCAGAGAAAAGTGAGTTATAAAAACCAACTCTTCTTCTAAGTCATGACCAATAACTTGAACTGGTGGGTAACCAAAGAAATTATTGTAGAATGGGCGTAATATTCATGCACTGCTTAGCTAATGATAGTAACTCAGCTCTAGCATTCAGTACCAACTGGAGCTTCTGGGTTGACTTCAAGGGTGGAAAAAGAACACACACAAACACACATTATTACACTCCTATAGAATCTTTCATCCAGAAATGCTTGGTAAATCATACCTAGAGTTGCAGTCAAATATTGCAGACTCTGGTGTTCAATGTTGTATAACTCCATAAATAAGAGGTAGGCTACAACTCAAATTAAGCATATCAATGGGAAAAGGGTAAAAATGGGTAACTCGCCTATTGAAATCAGCAGAGTTTTTAACCAACAAATGCAGATAGTTCTGGGGTAATAAGTCTATGTATTCAACAGTCCTGGGACACAACTCAATAGGATGGCCAAAGATTATAAAATGCTATTTGTGGTTTTTGCTAGAGAGGTCATTTAACACACACCCATTCAGCTACTGATGTTGCACCCTGAAGCAGAAAATTCACATGCGCAGAGCTGAAACACAACCCGTACATTCTGGAAGCTCTTTCCCATTGAAAACTGCTTCAAACACACACCCATTGGGAACAATACACTTGTACACTTATGAACCTGTGTAATTTTTTCCCATAGGAAGGGAAATTTCATAGGAAGGCAATTTTCAGTTGTGAAACTACAAAAGAAGAATAGACATTCCAAGCCCCTCCTTTTATGTGGGACTTCTACTACAGATTGCAGCTTCTGATGCTCTATTGTATAGGGGTAAAATTCACCTAATTAAATATCACAGGTAGAATTAGGGATAACGAACAAGACCCTCTTAAACAGATGACATCAATGGACTTAGAAAGGTGTAACTCTGCTTAGGATGGTATTATAAGAGTATCCATCTATGGCCTGAGCGAATCATGTTGTTCAATTAGGATTGCCAATTCCAGGTTGCTGGTGGTTTGTGGGAGGAGCTTGGTGAGGGCAGGGACAGGTATAATGCCTTCCAAAGCAGTTCATCCTCCAAAGCTACCATGTTCAGCCGGGAAACTGATCTTCGTAGCCTGGAAATTGTAATTCTGGGAGATCTCTAGTCCTCGTGTGCAGGTTGGCAGCCCCATGCCCACCAACACATAGCTCAGCTGACCCCCTGCTTCTTCCCAAAGGCATCTCTTCCTCAAACCAAAGAATCACTCTGAGCTGTTCTGCACCTAACTGGAGCAGGAGACACTTCAGAAAAGTTCAGGAGTATCAGTTTTGTGTCTGTAGGGAGAACCCATACAGAGACAGCTGCCTCAGTTGTAGGCAGACGCACTGAAGAACAAAACACGAACATGCTAGCCCTAAAGCAATTTGTTCTGATACCATCTCTCTGGTTCGGTATTCCACTACAAACAGTTTGAAGATTACCAAGTCAGTTAAAGGAAGTGTGAACTTCTTTAGTTTATTGGAAACAAAAAAAATCAATAATTGAAATCTCTGATATTTTATTCTCTCTGGAAGTTAAGGAAGCGAAGATAACCATCCATTACGAACGGGAGCAATTCACGCCAATAAAATGATTCTCCCACATTTGTCTCAGTACACAAGACTCCGAGGAGGATGTTACAAACCAGACCAATCTCTTCTTCCAGTTAATCAAAGAGAGCTAGAAGATGAAGAGCTCAGCGAGAGGAAGGAATGGAATAAACTGACGACCCACAACCGCGTCTTGCAAAGATTTAGTCAAATGTTCAGCGTAATGCACCACTGCGCCATGGGGCTGCTGCGAAAACTGCTCTCGATGTACAAAATAAAATTAAGCTCCAGCATATGTTTTTGCAGTTTTAATAAGTACAGGAGCGTGCATCCACACAGCCGCCACTGCAGGGTGCTGCCGCTTGCACAATTTCGAGGGACTGAGAACATAAAGTGTTTAAATATATATCTGCCATTATATTAGATGCTAAATGGGAGGGCTGAATGCTAGCAAATGCTTCACTGTACTTTCAAAGGTAGCTAGGACTTCCAGTTCATTAAGCCCTATTTGGTTAAGACATAAATTGCCTGAAATGGTAATTAAAGCGATAGTTTAAATGCATTCAAAAATAAATTACATGGACAAACTAGCATTAAAAACCGTGTTGATCAAAGCTCGTAAGAGTACCGTGTTACAACTTGGCCTTTTGATTCCTTATTATTTTAAAAAATGGGTTGAAATGCATTTTCAGATCTCGTAGATACAGGTGAGGGGAATCCTCAAAGCATGAACTAATATGTAGGTGTTTAAACTCAAATTAGGACATCAACAAAAAATCTTTCACAAGTGTTAGATGATGTAAAGGCATATATATGTCTTGGGATCTGCCAGTTTATATATAACATGCCTTCCTCACTGCGCCTCAAGTGGGATTACAGAAAATAAAATGATGCCATCAGACACTGAAAACCAGTCAACAATGTAACAAGACTAGGATTACAGAATTGGGAGGAAATGTGAACAACAAATTGTCTAAAGACATACTGTGAGAAAGTGGAATTAGGTAGCTAGAAAACAATACAGTAGAAGCAAGAAGAGATGTACAAAAATGGTGGCAGACTAAAACACATTGTTCCATTAGAAAAGTACCTTGCTGAGCTGCTCTGTTATACTACAGTTCTGATTCTTTTATAAAAGTGCCCTCCTGAACATTTCTGTTGTACACCTTCTGCAAAAATGGCTGAAGTAGGGGAGGGGGCTTCCTGACATGCAGAGGGCCACCTAGGGTTGCCAGGTGTTGGCAAACCACTATTTCCGCACAGTTCCTCTGAGCAGTGGGGGGAAAAAGTTATTTGATGGCATCATGCAACATAACATCACTTCACGGTATCTCCTGGAAATGACAACACATGGGGCAAGTCCCACATCTCCTGCCGGGTGCTAGCCATCAGCTGGCACCCACAGAACCACCACAGAAAAGGCACATGAATGGGCAGTTCCCAATTGAGAAGTTTTTGCCCAGATGGCAAAAACTGTCACAGTGGAGCATAGCAGGAAAAGCAGTCTTGCAGGTATATAGGTGATAACCAGCACCTTAAATTATATACTTGGCAAATGTTCAGTAACTGGTAGAGTGCCTGCACAACAGTGCTAGATAGCAGCCAGGCCAACTGGAGAATCTGAGTTGATTTTAGGGTCGTGTAGGGATTGGTTAAAGTGATCATATCATTCCTTCACCCTTGGGTTGAAAGGTCAGCATCAGTTGTGTTAGAAGCAGCAATGGTGGAGCTATCGTGACTGGGCTAATGGCAGCTAGGAAACGCCTGAGAAATACAGAGGAGCTGAGCCCTCCTGCGTCCAAGCAACAAAAAATAGACGATTTTCTGTTACCTCAGGGTGAGACTCCGCTTACATTTACTATTTCAACATCAAATCGGTTCTCCCCTTTGACTCTGGAGGAAAACACACCCCTTGCCCCCTCTGAAAATGAAGGTGGAACAGTGGGAGTCACTAACAATGCTGTCTCAAGCTTGAGCTTACCCACGAGGAGCCCCATTAACTCAGACTCAGAGGAGCTGGCTACGACATCACAACCCACCTCCAGGGAAGGAGATATAACATGCAAGGCATGTCTGAGAAGTGTGTCTGACACTGCCTCTCTTTGCAATCTTGTTGCTAGAACTCTTAGCAACATTTACAGTGAAATTAAAAAGATCCAAATGAACTTAGACTCATTGTGTAAACAATCTTCTGAGCAACATGCTATGGATTCAGCTCACAGAACAGAGAACAAGGGTGAACTAAAGTTGACAGAACCATCTGCACCATTCACCTTAAATGCAAACAAATCTGGCTCAATTTTTTCAGAGTACCTTTAATACCCAGCATGTTAACTATCAACAACTGATACTTGAGAACAATAAAATCTGTCTCAATATTTTCTACTATAATGGCTGCTTGCCTGTCTGGAACTCTTTGAGTCTAGCTAAACGCCATCTAAGTGTGTTACTTAAAATCAGAGCAAAGGAGATAGATCTGATCTCAGCAGAATCAATCAATGCTTCAAATTACCTGAATGACCATCAGAGAGTACTACTAACATTTGTTTCACCAGTTATTACAAAAGAACTGTGGAAACGTAGGATTACTCTTAAGAGCAAAGGCATTCTCCCCTCACGGGTTTTTTCATAATATTATTGTGTCTCCATTAGTTCCAAACCTCTCAAAAAGGAGACTTAATCCTGATTTGGAATTGCCCGATACATCTGCAAACAGGAAACTGATGGGCGAAGTTCAGTTTGAGGTCAACCCCAGGGATCCCTCTCTTCATTCTATGGCACAGGATCTTAACCATAGCCCAGGGAAATGGGACCACACCAGGAATCGCTTGTTGGAACAAACTAATTTAGAACAGACAACACCTTCTGAGCCTTATGGGAACAAAATCTCTCAAGAACTATACATTTGCCCTCCTAAGACTCTGCCTGCCTCCACTGTTATGGAAGACCTCTGCATCCCTTCTCAGTTGGCTCCTCAACATTCCTTAGAGTTACCTCAGATGGATTATGAGTTGGACTTTCATCTCTTAAAGACTTGCAATTGGGATCTCAACAGGATACAAAGGGAAGAACCTGGGCCCAAGAGCTGAGCGAACTGATGGAGAAACCTCACCCCTCAGCTTCTTCGGCAATTAGATCTTCACCAGATGGAGATATAGAAGGAATGGAGATCATTGAAGTGCACAATAATGGAGACTCCAGATCCAGTGCTACAAATAACTGTTGCGTTTTTTTAGATGCCAACAAATCCCTGGAGAAACTTATAGAACTGGACTGACGCCAGCCCCTCGATGCCAATTTCCCTTCCCAAATTCGTTTAGTATCCTGGAACATTGCGGGTTGGAACAACAAAGTTGCAAGACCTGAGTTTAGGGAAATGTTAACGGGCTATGATGTTATCTTGCTGCAGGAGACTTGGTCTGCATCTCAGATCTTTCTCCCAGGTTTTTTATCATATTGTGTCCCAGCCTTTAAAGCAAATTTAAAAGGAAGGGCCCAAGCAGGTTTATCAATACTAATTAACTCTAACTTTGATGTCCATGTGAAGGTTCTCCCAGCAGCTTCCAAATTTGCACAATCTGTTCTGTTAACTAATGAACATTTTAACACATTTTAACAAATGTATATTTACCTCCACTTACAGATAGACTCGAGTTATCCAACCAATGGCATGATTTTGGTAACTATTTTGAAGAGTTACTGGTGAAATTCCCCTCAGCTGACTTCATAGTAGCTGGAGATTTTAATGCCAGACTGGGGGGAAATGAACAGGCCCTATATGATGCTGTTGGGGTTGATCCAGAGTTCTTACCAGAGGGCTGCTGTCTATCTAGAATATCTAAAGACAAGACAATTAATGTAGCTGGAGTTTATTTGTTTAAATTTTGTATCAGTTTTAATCTGACTATTTTAAATGGCTTGACCAATTTTAACGGATCAGGTGAATTTACATATCTCTCAAAAAGAGGGTGCAGTGCTCCTGACAAGGTCCTAGTATCCTCTAAGATCAGGAAACATGTTAAAGAATTTCAGATTGGTTTTAATCATATGAGCGATCATCTACCACTAACTATCACCATATCAATAAACCACTCCTTTTCTGAGGCTAAACCAGCTAGCCCGTTACAAATTGTTAGAATGAGTTGGCCTAAAAATAATACTGGGGAAGTCAGCACCATACTTTATTCCCATAAGCTCATGGCCCTAAGATCACTCACTCTTCAAACTATTAATCCTGTTTGTGTTTTACGCACATTTGAAGAGCTAACGCAGGAGATTATTGCCACTACTACGACCACCAGTCATGTGAAAAGAACCAAATCAAGAAGCAGCAATGCCCCCCATGGAAATAAACTGAGAAAATGACCCTATGGCAGGCGGCAAGCAAGTGGTCAGCGAGACAGGGCTATAAGGTTAGTGACCCCTTTGTCTGTTTGAGGTATCTCTTGACTGTCTTTAGACTGATACTCTCAGATCTAAAATTCTGCTTCTTCTTTGAATCTGGGGTCAAATCTTCTCCCCAGCTTGCAAAATAGCAGCAGGCTATCTCTGCCCCTCCTCTTCCCCATCTGAAATGAAGTTCCTTAATAAACATTTACCTCTAATCCCTTTTAATCAGTGTGTTACCGCTTCTCCGTGCAGTAATCTGCCAACAAGTTGCCTATCTGTTTCCAAGCATAATTTGAAGTACTGGTTCCAACCTTTAAGGTCTTAAACAGTTTGGGTGAAGGGTATCAGAACAACTGTTTCTTCCCTTACTATCCAGTTCACCAGTTAGCATCAGTCCCTCAGTCCCTGATCTCTGTGCCTTCAGCTTCAGAACTGCAGGGGTAGAGGCTAAAGACGGGGTATTTTCTGTGGTGGCACCTCTCCTTGAGACCTGCCTGGCATGTATTTAACTATTTTTGTAGGCTCCTCTATTTATCCAGACTTCTAGCAAAGGATTTGTGGGGTGGAGGCTGAGGAAGGGAGGGTTTGGGGAGGGAAGGATCCTATGTATGATATAGTGCCATCGAATCCACCTTTCAAAGCAGGCATTTTATCCAGAGGGACTGTTCTTTATTGTCTGGAGAGCAGCTGTAATAACAGGAGATCTCCAGGTACCATCTGGAGGGGAATCCTATTATTGTGGCTGCCTGCGAGTGGGCTATTTTGCTAATAGGATGTTAAGGATTTTGCTAATAGGCCATGTCAAGGATTATCTTAAATCATGGTTTGAAGTAGGGATTGCATTGAAGTAGGTAGCATTGGGGATCCTCTGGAAGTACGGCACATCACAGAGATCATTTCCCTGAAGAAAATGTTTGCTTGGGAGGGTGGACTCTATGGCATTGTACCCCACTGAGGTCTCTGTCCTCCCCAGGCTGATCATCTTTTTAACAGTTTGCTTTTGTTCTATTGAGACTTTCTATGCTGCTTAAATTTAATGGTTTGGTGCTTTTTTAAAAAATAAACTGTAGTTTTAGTTGTAAGTCTCCTCAAGCAGGACTCTGAAAAGGCAGCACAGAAACATTATAAATAAATAAATAGTCCACTCTTGGCATTATCAAGGCACTTATTCCTCATTTTGACAGGATACGGCAACTGCTTTCATGCTTCCTGCAAAATACTTGAGTGTACCACAGCAGTAATCCAGGGGTCGGGGGAGGTATTAGTTCATGCAAGAAAGCACACTAGACAAGAGGAGTGGGAGAAATGGTTGAACTAGATGGAAAACGGCTGTCCTGTTCTGTGAAGTTACACATGAAACTGTGGAAGGATTCAAGATGTCAGCATTTGGATGTCATTTACACCCTGCCGGTTTCCCAATAGAGACCTAAAGTGGTTAACATCCTTCTCTCTATCCTCACAACAACACTCTTAAGACATTTTAGGGTGACTGTGTTTGACTAGCCCAGGGGTAGGGAACCTGCGGCTCTCCAGATGTTCAGGAACTACAATTTCCATCAGCCTCTGTCAGCATGGCCAATTAGCCATGCTGGTAGGGGCTGATGGGAATTGTAGTTCCTGAACATCTGGAGAGCCACAGGTTCCCTACCCCTGGACTAGCCCATGGTCACCCAATAAATTTCCATGGCACAGTGGGATTTGAACCTGTGTCCCAGACCCCAATCCAGAACACTAACCACTACGGCAGACTGTGACTTGCTAGCGATCCTAAATGCACTGACTTGCAAGCGGCTCTCTTTGATTTTTAGAGATTTCTTCCAAATAAGCGTATTTAGGAGGGCAGCCAAAACCTTTCAGATAAAACTAGCAAGGAGACTATGTTGGCAAGGATGTAAAAATAAAAGTTCTTCCAGAGATGTGCCAAGACAGAAGTGGATGGTTGAATATTACATATTCAGCACAATTTTTTAAAACGTACATGCCATAGCAAAGGAAGGAGGGGAAAAATACAAATGTTTTCTCTATTAGGACTGGGCAGGTTAATTTTATTTTATTGATCTGTAAAATGCAGAAAGCAACGGGATCATAAAATAAAATGCCAATACTTATGTTTAAGATTCCTTCTTACTAAAGCTGCCTGATGTCTTCTTTAAAAGGGTACTCCTGGATTTTCAGAGGCTAACTTAGGGTGCTCCCACACAGGCATGCTTGCCAATACAGCACCTCCAAGATCCATATCACAGTTAGAGCTGGAGTAGGAAAGCCAAAGAGTTCTAGAAGCAATTAAGAAGTAGATAATAGAAAGTCACAAAGGAACCCTTGAATAGCACCGTTCTATTTTAAGAGATCTGGTATTCAGCCATCCTAGGGTTAGCAGCTTTGGGCTGGGAAATACCTAAAGATTTTGATGGTGGAGCCTGAGCAGGTTGGGGTTTGGGGAGGGGATGAACTTCGATAGGCTATAATGCCATCGACTCTATTTTTCAAAGCAGCCATTTTCTCCAGGGGAAATGTTCTATGTCTTCTAGAGATCAGTTGTAGTAGCAGGAGATGTCCAGCCACCATTGGCCGCGTGGCAATCCTACGCCATCTTCTCTTCTCCTCCACCATTGTACCTCAAAATGGTAGTAATGGGAGATTGCTTGTTCCAGAACAACAATTAAAAGAACTTAATACCAATCAACACTCGCTTCAGAAGGCTCTCCTCTAGAAAAGAGATGGCCATTCCACATTGCATTCTTTTGGGAAATATTGGTTTATGGAGCAAGCAGAGATACAGCATTCAGAATTCAATGAAGGAAACAGGCTTACAAGGATATAATGCAAGTAACGTAAAGCTGACAAACTTAAGAGTCTAAAAAACTGGTTAACATCTAACAAAACTGAAGGGATCCAGTCAATTTGAAAGCAGATTCAAATCAAATGTTAAGGAGTTGCAAGAGATGACAATGAAAGCCGGAAACACAAAGAAGCTGGATAACCGCATTTTCAACAGTTTCCTTTCCTATCCAAACCCATTGAAATATTGCAGGAGGGAAGCCAAAGCACACAGAAGCACACCTGTACACTTTCTTGTTTGCCAACCACAAAAGACAAGATCATGGCCTCATTATGGACTGTGCTTAGAAAATATATGTGACATGCCTAATTTAAAAAGCAGGTAAAACACAGCAGTGTCCAAACAGAAGAGTAAAAATCCTAAATTGCCTTTATTAAGGAAAAGCTGTTGTTATCTCCACATGTAGCAAGAGCAATTGAAATCTCTGATGGGGAAACTGACGCAATATAGATTTTTCTCACAATCTGCATATTTAAAGTGTATAATGCCTCTTCTCTTCCATGAACTATTTTTAAATTATTTGCATTATTCTTGTCTCATAGAAGAGAAAATTACAGTGAAAAACATTTTAAAAGGAGAAAGAAGAAATGACTTAACTGCCTTAGTTTAGACATAACATAGGAAACCCAAGATTCGACTCACAATCACTTGGATTCCAGTTTCCCTGGCATCTCTGCCGAGGGAGGTAGCAAAGGATGATGTCACAGTATAGGCTGAGATTAAGCTACAATGTCCATATCCATACGTCACAGGAAACTTAAGCCTAAACTTTGGTTACTTCACTGACTTCAAAGTAGGGCTGCCAGATCCCACCTGGCCACTGGAAGAGACAGGGTTGCCAGATCCAGATTGGCAAATTCATGGAGATTTGGGGATGGAGTCTGGGGTGGACAAGGACCTCAGTGGGGTACAATGGCATAAAGTCCACCCTCCAAAGCAAACATTTTCTCCAGGGAACTGATCTCTGTGATGTGCTGTACTTCCAGAGGATCCCCAGTGCTACCTGAAGGTTGGATCCCTACTTCAAATCATGATTTCAGATCATCCTTGACATGGCCTAACCTTATTGGCAAAATAGCCCACTCTCAGGCAGCCATAATAATAGGATTCTCCTCCAGGTGGTACCTGGAGATCTGATGCTATTACAGCTGCTCTCCAGACAACATGGAACAGTTCCTCCGGACAAAATGTCTGCTTTGAAAGGTGGATTCTATGGCACTATATCATATATGGGATCCTTCCCTCCCCAAACCCTCCCCTCCTCAGCCTCCTTCTCCCAGATCTCAGCTGTTTCTCAACTCAGAGAAAGGCTAACACTAACCACAGTCAATTAAACTATTGTTTGCCAAGCCAGTAACTTCTCAATGTGCCCCCTATCAAATAGTACCAGACCCAGGACACACAAAAAGACTACTCTACTTCACAATTTTAGACTTATGGACTAGGGAAGCATAAATATTTTGAGAATCACGTTCAAATACCATCACGTTCAATACAATCACGTTCAATACAAATACCATCACGTTCAATACAATCACGTTCAAATACCATTGAGAATCACGTTCAAATACCATCACGTTCCAAATACCATCACGTACCATCACGTTCAAATAAAATTCTGAAAAGGTGACAATGCGCCCCACAATGAAGCCTCCACATTCTAATAACCTAACTAAATGGCCTGCGTCAGGTAAATATCTCTACTTCCTAACCCCTAAGGAAGTCTATGTAGTGGTTTATAAGCTTGGAATACTATAATTTTAAATATCTCTTGTATATAATCTCTCATATACAATTTCAACATGTTATCTTTGGTATGTTTATATTATTTTGATTATCTTATTTGTGTTTCTATGTAAGAATTTCTAAATATAGTTTACATAGGGTTTTTTTCCTTAAAAAATTATTCTCCTAAAAGAGATCAGAATTGAACAGAACCTGCCTCCAGGGAAGATGCTTCTGTTACATGGAGTGCCCCATGATACACATGATTTTCATTTCTCTGAGAAATTAACAACATGGTAAGCCACTGGACAAATATGCAAATGATCCCAGGGGACCACTCTGAAAAAAAATAGCAGCTTTTCAAGGCAAATAATTTCAAGTGCCAAATAATGATGTAAATGCTTTATGAACAAATAAACCCAATGCAGATAATGTTAAGCTTCATTCTTCATTCAGATCCTCACTTGGTCCAGATCCCAGAATAATATCAACAAATTCTGATGCTCTTCACTAGCCATGCTATGCAAAAATAAAATAATCCTAGAATGGTACCTGTTACGAATGGGGATTCCGGAATCCATGCCAAATTGTTTATTTTCTCTAGTGGAAGAGGTTATTAGAAACAGGAACTGGGTCAACCTGAAACTCACCAATTTGGCATAGCTACCAAAGAAGACCTGATGGATGAGCATCATAAAACTCCCAACTATGTATGGAGGGGACCCACTGATGTGGGGCAAAGAGGGTCCATGTGAGCAAGGTATCTGACTCTTGATTGAGAGAGGGAAGTATTTACCTCATCAGGAAGAAAGGTGAAAAGGTGAAAACTTCTTTTGTTTGAGAGTAGAGTGGAATGGCATGAGAAGCAATGGCAAAGTGAGGGATGAAGTGAGAGGAGAGATGAAGAGAAGAGGTTGGCCCAGACCCATGGAAACCAATTCCTGAGATGCTAGAATGTTGGGGTGGGGGAATGTGTTTTCTCCTTCTAAAAGTAACTAGCATAATGCAATTAGGTCATACTTTTCCCCCTTTTTATTTCCTTAAATCTATATTTCTTACTAAGATGGCTATTTTCCATATACGTGCTCTAGTTTAATCTATTGTAATAAAGCTCTTTCATGTATAAGAGAGCAGACTCTGCCTGACTGCTCTTATGCACTGAAGAACACACTTGTGAGGGGGGCATGTTAAGGTAGTTGGACACTCTGCCCTGTATACTTGCTTAGAGGCAGCCTTACTAGAGTTCCCCAAGGCTCTAGTTTACTGAGAGGCTGAGTTTTATATCTCCGGGTGGTGAGAGGAAGAGGAAACATGATTTTTTTTCAAGATGACAAACATCAACTATGCACGTGAGAATACACAACCCAGTATGGGAATGTGACAGTACCAATTACAGGACTTATCAGTTCGTGTGTTAATAACATATAGGGTTGCCAACCACTGATTAGTAACCAGAAGGAGTCAAGAATGGGGAACACCTAGAAGTGGCATAATGCTGTTACATCTTTGCTGGTGCTGTAACAGGAAATGGGAACTAGGACCAAACTATGCACAAACATCACAAAGAGGTTATATCACCCTCAAGGTTATATCACAGGAGCAGCAGTGGCGTAGTGGTTAAAAGCAGGTGCATTCTAATCTGGAGGAACCGGGTTTGATTCCCTGCTTTGCCACTTGGAGGCTTATCTGGGGAATTCAGATTAGCCTGTGCACTCCAACACATGCCAGCTGGGTGACCTTGGGCTAGTCACAGTTCTTCTGAGCTCTCTCAGCCCCACCCACCTCACAGGGTGTTTGTTGTGAGGGGAGAAGGGCAAGGAGATTGTAAGCCCATTTGAGTCTCCTACAGGAGAGAAAGGGAGGATATAAATCCAAACTCTTCTTCTTCATTTTGGTCTGCCAGCCTCCAGGGGGTAGTTGGAGAGCTCCTGCTATTACAACTGATCTCAGTTCATCTGGAGAAAATAGCTGCTTTGGGAGGTACGTGATGGCATTGAAGTCCCTGCCTTCTCCAAACCCTGCCCTCCTCAGGCTCCACCCCCAAAATCTCCAGGTGTTTCCCAACCTGGAGCTGACAACCCTACCCCCAATCCCAAAAATGTAATCAGGTTAAATCTCTAGCATAGCATTTATCATATTAATGCAGAGTTATGGCCTCCCAAAACAGCTTTAAATCTCTTACGAACGCATCTCATACAAAAACATTTAAAAGTTTATCAAAGCTGCAACCCATGCACAGCAGGCTGGAATTTCAAACGAAGAATGATCTTCTAGTCCTTCCATCTCTGTTATGTAGCCTCTAGAGGGCAAGCTATTATTCTAAGTATAGACTAACATTTGTCTCTGACATCACCTACTGAACTCCTCCAATACATGAAGAAATCAGATTATTGGAATGGACTTCTTTTATTCTTTCTGTGTAGGTAGAAATATTCTGGGCTGCAATTGCAAAATGACATGCACACGTGTGTTTTCAAAGATTTCATACGATCATGCATGCACATGAGTAAGAGCCGCAACACAAAACACAGCTTATAGTATGCACTGATTGTCCTTGCCTCAGTTCTGCACAGGGATATTTAGGCTAAAAGGCTAAGGACATGTCATGTTGGGAATCAGAAACAATCCCCAGCACAGTCCACACCAGAACATGTCTGCCCACCAATGGGTTTCTTCATTTCTACTCGATTCTTGAGTCAAGAGATAGAGAACAGGAAATTTCAAATCACTCCTTGTTAGCTGACTGAATAGCAAAGTTCCATGTTTATTCTCGGCAGGCATAGTCACAGATACCAGAGATATCTTGTGTTTCTGGCCATGGCAAACTCTTCGGCCCGTTCCACACACTCAAAATAATGCGTTTTCAAACCACTTTCACAACTGTTTGCAAGTGGATTTTGCTATTCCGCACAGCTTCAAAGAGCACTGAAAGCAGTTTGAAAGTGCATTATTCTGCATGTGCGGAATGAGCCTTCCTTTCTTTTCCTTTGGAAAACAAAAGCCTGCAGCATCTCTTCTTAAAAACAGAGCTGATCCTGTTTTTTCTGTGCTCCTCGGAGAAGAGCTTAGGTGGCCTCACTTTCCTTTTTATAGAGATCACTCATTTATAAGTAACTGCCTCCATTGTAGAAGAATGCTTGACTTAGAACTTCTCAGCATTTTGTGATTGGTAGTCATGGGGGAAGTCTGCAATTTTATGATACTGCTGCTATTGTGTTTTTAAGGGATTTTAATGTTCAGTGTTCATAACTTGTATTTTATTGTGCACTGTCTGTTATTGTGCACCACCCAGAGCCCTCTGGGGTTGGGAGGTCTATAAAAATCTAACAAATAAATAAATAAATAAAATATAAATAAACTCTCAACATTCCAAAAAGTAGTCCTCAAGAAGGCTCAAGAAGTCTGGAGACCTCTCCATTTTTCTTTTTTCTTTTGCCATCAAGTCACAACCAACTTCTGATGGCCTCATAGGATTTTCAAGGCATGAGATGTTCAGAGGTGGTTTGCCACTGCCATCCTTTGAATAGCAACTCTAGGCTTTTTTGGCAGACTCCCAACCAAGTCCAAACCAGGGCTGACCCTGCTCATCATACTAGCTCAAAGTATAACTATGAGTGTTTAAAAGTGTGTTTATACAGATTCCCAGTACCTATACATTATGTGAATATGTCCTGCTTTCTATTTACTTAGAGGCTTAGCTCCAAGGGAGCAGGGGGCGACCATGTGGGGGTGTGACGGGGGCATGGTGGGGGCGTGGTGGAGGCATTCTGGGGCGGGGGTGGAGGACGCACCAGTGTACCAGGTGCTTTCCCCCCTTGCTACGCCTCTGTATTTACTACAAAATGTATCTGATGAAGTTATTTTTGACTCATGAAAGCTGATAAGGAAATACATTTTGTTAACCTTCCAGGTGCCACTGAACTTCTGTTTTACTGCACTGAAAAGAAAAGGTATTTAGGTCCAAGGAGCTAAATTCTACTAATCACACAGATGTCTTCACGCTCTGAGTCACAACCTTCAAAACAAGAATAAAGTAAAATACATACATGAATGAAGTTAAGACCCTTAGAAGGCAAAAATACATGAATGAAGTTAAGACCCTTAGAAGGCAAAAATAATATTTAAAAATTAAAATGGTTGCAAATCACCATTAAAATCAAACTAAATACCGTACAGTAGCAGATTATATCATTTATTTTATTTATTTATAAAAATGATACTCTTCCCTTCTGCCAAAGCCAGCTAACAGATTAAAAACAGACATAACAAAAACACATCTCAAAAACAGCCCTTTATAGAGAATATTGCAATGATCTGATCTAGATCCAACAGAGCAGGCATCTGGTTTTTGAAGGAGGGCAAAAATACAAAATTATGTCCCTGGACCTTGAATCTGTGAGCAGGAGGGAAGACAAGGATTTGGAAGGTCCTGCAGGTAGAAGAACAGAGGGTGCCTCAGCTGGGGAGTGGGGAGGAAGGAGATAGCAAAGCCAAGAAGGTTACCTGGGTGTCTATGTCTCCTACTGCATAGAACTTGACATCTGTGAACATTTCCTCAGGAAACTTTAGCTCCCCCTCCTCTGTGATCTGCCATAGTCTCACCCAACTAACAGCCACAACTTCTGCCTTACCAAGGGCTGCAAATCCCCTCTGAGGCCTGGGGTCTCCTTCTTTCTTCCTCTCACCTCCTAGCAATGGCCTAATCAGGGGAATGGGGTGCGCTGCTGAAGAACCAGCCATCTCTTCTGGGCAACTGAGTCCCTCCCACTTCCTGCCATTGTCCACTATCTGCCTGCTCCCCAGGGTACCTGAGCCCCCGAGATCTGGACCTACATGCAGCACAGTGGCCAGATCTCTTCTTCCCTCGGAAAGGTCATAGCTGGTTAACTAGTTAAAGCTGATAAAAGACACTCCTGGCCACTGCTACCACCTGCTTATCCAGCAGTAGACCAGGGAAGGAGCATTTTCCCCAGACTACAGACCTGTTTCTTACAGAGAAATGCAACACCATCGATGCATGATACCTTAAAACCCAGGTCAGATGTCACTGTTCAGTAGTATTTCTCCCTTGTTAGGATTAACCTTCAATTTATTAGCCCACATTTCACTCTAAAACATTATGGTGTTTGGCAGCAGAAGAACATGAAAAACAAACAGCTCTAGCCCAGAACTGAACAAGTGGAGAAAATACATGAGAAGTCTTGATTGTGAACAGCTGCAATATAAGCTGTTTTTAAATGGGGATGCCCACTCTAACCCTTCATCCACCTGGACCCATTTTGCACAGCAACAGTGTCAACCTGTCTATGAAACAATGGCACAGTAGGAACGCTCAAACACCTGTCAATTCTGCTCAGTTACCATTCACCGGTGGTGATCAAGCAGCCAATTAATCAACTGGCTGTTTCAACACCTGTCCATGGTGGGTATGCGCAAGAACAGACTACTTATGGCCATGATCCAAAGCCAACTTTCAGCTCATGAGGGACCCACTGAGAATTGGTTTCTGAACTCCTGCTGGGGAAATTTTTCTCTGTATTCAGCAAAGGTTTTGGGAGAGGAAATCAGGAGCTGGCTCCCAGCTGATCTCTGGAAATCAGGCTCTTCAGATTTCCCATACTGGAAATTTGTTGCCTCTCGGATTTGTTGAGATGAAGCAGATTTAAGCTGGGAAGCTGGTCAGAAGCCCAGGTGATCTCACTTCTCTTCTCTCTACCCCAAGCTGTCATCTTGGGCTGCTGATGCAAGGAGATAAATGAGATCTTTCTCCTCTTTCAGCGCAAACATTAAAAGCATTATTTCTGTTCTTGCCCAGCCGGAAGGATATGGAAGAGAAACAAGCACTATCTCACCTCCTTTTTTCCAACTGCACTGTGTAGTTATATTTGCTGAAGGGACTGGGTAAGAATCCAATTTTCAGTTGTCCCCTGATCAGCTGAGAATCCACTTCAGTCCAACAGGCAGTTGCCAACTAGTTCAGTGAGTGTTCAAGTTTCTCAATGCAATCTGAACATATCCCTGATCTGCAAACAGTCTAATTGTGAGTGTCAAACAACATCAATTTGTGTGCAAAACAGGTTTGCTGCGAAACTCACAGCATCCCAAATGAGCAGCATTTTAAGCAAACATTTAAATGCTTTACTATATATAAAAATGTGCCAACGGAACAATGCCAACAGAAAAACTTTACTGCTATTTAAGCCGTGAACAAGCTTTTTTTTTTTAAAAAAAAAAAAGGAAAGCTAGCTTATTGCTCTCAAGAACTCCGAATATGTTGTGTGTGCAATTCTCCTTGAAAGAAACTGTTTACAAGCACTATTGCATACTGTGTTTTTAAAAAGTATAATAACAGCATCCTGCCAAATTGATGAGTCACCAGAAACCAGTAGCTAAATATCCCCAAAGGGGTACCATGGGGAATACTACTTATTTTGCCATCAGATGTAAAATGTTCTCTAGTGGTTAAGACTTGGCCCATGAAGCCAAGAATATGCCATCTATTCGTTCCAATGCAGACTTGAACTGCTAGGCGCCTCTATTTCCTGTTGTGTAATATGGATGCAAACTATTTGAGCTCTCCTCCAACAGACCTTGTGAGCAGCATTCCAAATCACAGCACTTTGACTATCTGAACTCCAAAGTCATTAAAGGAGTTTGGACACAAGGCAAATCATCTTCGTTGCTGGGGAACCGGGGGGGAGGGGGGCAACAGATCCACTCAGCCAACATACTGCCAGTCAGAAGGTCAACAATAAAAGTTAACTAAGGCTTTCATTTCTGCCAGGTATGTTGTCTTAAAGGTGGAAAATATTTGTCCTGCTTCTTCAAAAGGATGAAGTATGGGTGTCCAGATGTAGCCAACCAATAGTATCTACCCCGATTCTCAAATGTATGCGGATGTTGATCGCTGCCTGAGAGTTGGCTCAATTTCAACTCAATATTAAATTGAATGTAGACAAATCCTCAAATGACTTTTCATGAACAGCTGGTACCAGAAAATGACTTACAGTATACTGTGGCCACTATGTGGGATGAGGCATGTGAAGTGTACATTTTACTCATCTTCATTTAGCTCTAAAAAGGAGATCATTGTGAGATTGTCTTTGAGTGGCAGGTTGCTTATGTACGTCTGCTCCCCTTCCCCTTGGGAGTCAAGAGGACAGAAAACTTCATACATTAACACAGTGAGAATGTCTGTTAAAGGATCATGCCCTGTCCCGACAGCAATCAGGTCCATTTGTCCAAATTGTCATTGCGTAAATGGAGAGCAAACGTAGGCACTACAGATGCATCAGAAGCCTAGATCTGGCGTACAGATCCTGCTGTCATTCTGAATGCGGTGGTTTATAATTAGAAAATCTTGGACAAAAAAAAAACTGAGAACATGTAATTATTTTTGCTACTGATCCAGGCATTGAGAGAGTGGCTTACACAGACAAAAGGAAGCATAAATCTGTTTTGCTGCACTGTGATGAATAACTGTTGAGAAGTGTTTGATACAAATGAAGAGAAAATGTTGCTTCCTGTTAAAAATAGGTGGCACAAATAGGCCCCACTGGGAAATACAATCCCCAAATCCTTGGCAGGGTAGGTTTGGGGAGGGGCCGTGGCTCTGAGGCTCCGCGTGCCTCTGGGCTGAATCCCTGGCACGTCCAATTAAAAGGATTTAGCAGTAGGTAATATGAAAGAACTTTCTACCTGGGACCCTGGGAAACCTCTGCCAGTCAAAGTAGACAACACTGTCCTTGACAGACAGATGGTCTGAAACAGCAGAAAGCAGTGTCATGTGTCCGCGAGTCTCATCTGAGTACCGACTAAACTACTTCTTAATTCCGAGACACTGAGTGAGCCTTCCTTATTCAGTATGAAAACTGGCTTTGATCCTCACAACCCTTTTCTTGTCAGGTTCAAAAGACAACATGGCTACTCTCCTTCCTAGAATCACCAAGAGGGTTCTCTTCCTATGAGGGAAGTCACTGCCCACAAAAGCCCTCCCCTTTCCTCACAGTATAAATGTATTTTTATTCCACGGAGACCTATGTCTGATGTTCTCTCAAGGTATATTGCATTTTCCACCACTGCATGAGCCATATTTTTTATTTTAAAAAACCAAGCTGTCACTGGGTCTGCATCAGAGAAAGCAAAATTCTACGACCGCAGACGGCTGAAATTGTTGGAAAGATGAGGCAGGAACTCTGATAACACCAATCAACTATCCAATTTTTTCCTTAGGCCTTACAATTTGTGGCCTCCTAGGCTATCATTAAAAGATCGGATACATCGTTGGTTTGCACGAGCTTCAGTGAGGTACAGCTCAGGTGAGATCTATCTCACAAAAGCCCACACTGGAATAAATACTGTTAGCCACTGAACTTCCATTTCATTTTATTTCAGAATATGCCTTGAAAGACCTGAACTATCTTGCCTAATTTTTCTTTCTTTCTTTCAGATAAACAGAGCATGTGCAGTGAGCATGTGCAGAAGGAAGGGATAGATCATTACCTTCAGACTGTGTGCATACACTGCCATACAGTCACTGTCAATTCATGGTGGCCTCATCAGGTTTATAAGTCAAGAGACAAACAGAAATGGTTTGCCATTGCCTGGCTCTGTGTAGTGATTCTGGACTTCCTTGGACATGCCCCATCTAAATACCAACCACAGCTGACCTTGCTTAGCTTCTGAGATCTGGCCAGCCTGGGCCAGCCAGGTCAGGGATACTTTATGTTAAGACTAGGAAAAGTGACAGAGGTCAGAGTCAGCGTGATATAGTAGTTAAGTGTGGCAGACTCTAATCTGAAGAACCAGGTTTGCTTCCCCACTCCTCCACTTGATGCCTGCTGGGTGACTTATGGCTAGACACAGTTCTCTCAGAACTCTCTGAGTCCCACCTACCTCACAAGGTCCCTATGGATGTCAGGGGAGGGAAGGCAATTGTAAGCTGCTTTGAGACCCCTTACAATACAGAAAAGCAGGGGATAAAAGCCAACTCTTCTTCTTCAGTGGGAGCAGCAGTGGCATAGTGGTTAAGAGAAGGTACGCTCTAATCTGGAGGAACCAGGTTTGATTCCCCGCTCTGCCGCTTGAGCTGTGGAGGCTTATCCGGGGAATTCAGATTAGCTTGTGCACTCCAACACACGCCAGCTGGGTGACCTTGGGCTAGTCACATTTCTTCTGAGCTCTCTCAGCCCCACCTACCTCACAGGGTGTTTGTTGTGAGGGGGGAATGGTAAGGAGATTGTCAGCCTTGCAGGAGAGGGTCTCCTTGCAGGAGAGAAAGGAGGGATATAAATCCAACTCTTCTTCTTCTTCTTCTTCTTCTTCTTCTTCTTCTTCTTCTTCTTCTTCTTCTTCTTCAATTCATAGAGTATATGTCAAGATTATAAAAACCTCATGAGAAAAGGCGAAATTGCTAACACCAGGCATGCTGCGGAACCAAACTGGCAAAAGGTACCAAACAAATTGCACTTCAGCTGATGGAGTTCTGTACCTGACAGTTCTTCGCCTCCAGGCTTCAGAGGCACAAAGTTCCCTGCCAGCACACCGCTTGCTGGGGAACAATTGCAGGACACAGAAAGAAGAGCACAGGAGAGAAATATGCATGCACCATTTCAGGTTACTCAAAATCCCACAGTGACTTGCAAAGTGCACAAGAATTTGGTCCTTTACTAAGATTGCAGTCCTAAATCAATTGACTTCAATGGTGTTAGAAGAATGTTCACTTTGTGACTGTGTAATAAAGATGTCAAACTTTCTTCCTCTGGGTCTTGATATTTCACAGATGTAGTGAAGAAGGATGTTAAAATGTTTTCGTATAACTGAAGTAACACAACAGCAAATCTCCCTGTTTCTGTAAAGTGCTAAACTCCCCCCCCCTCACCCCCAAACCCCTCCTCTTGTCTTGATCTCATCAGTATTAACAAGGGGGGGGGGATACTAGCACTGACAATAACTGTATAGATTCCAGCTTTTTCTCAATTTCTAGTAAACTGGACCCAGGTAAGTTACTACATCCTGGTCCTGTACAACATTGAACATTGAAATTAAGACCTATTGATTAAAATGAGACTTATTCCCAAGTGCGTTTAGAGTCCCAGCACACTTCATTCATGCCAGTTTTACAGATCCATCTTCCCCCCCCCAAAAAAAAGGATTAAATTGGGAGGTGGCGTGGTGCAGACAATTAGGTTTATGGTCTAAGACCCCTATGAAAATAGCCATCATGAGTTTGTGTACGTAAGATTTTAAATTAGTTTGTTTATCATTGGCTGGGAAGGTTGGGGTAGAAATATAATGTACTAAAAATGTTAAAAGAATATATAAAAGATGGATTTCTTGCCTAACCAAATCTTTCTGCCCCTTACAAATAATTCCACAGTATATTATATGCAACCCTGATGTAACAGCTTAGTGCGATATTAATGACACACATTTCTGATGCCTATAACTTCCATCACTTCCGTTAGTTATAAAACACCAAATACGCTGGGCCTTTTCTCTCTCCCTAGAGCACAGAGATTGTTGCCCGCCTCAACAGACCACACCAGAAGGAAGCTAACTTTAGAACCTGTAATTATTTGGAGATCAACCAGGATTACGCAAAAGAAGTTAGAAGGCTGTATATTTTTCTCATGTGCGTATTATGCCAAAAGAAATTTGTAAAATGAAAACAAATCATAAAAGCAAGAAAAAACTCCACCCGCAAACCTTCCCTCAATAAAGTATCAACTCAGAGCTGTCCTAAGTTATATACCTTAAAGGGAGACAGATCCTATAAGAGGTATTTTAGTGTTCCTGTCCCTCTGGGGCAGAAAGTTCTCCTACAGTCAACTTTGTAGCATGCCTGTCAGAGGAAGCCACGTGCAAGCCAATACCTGAAAGTTAAGAGAACTTAACTAATTTCAGTTGGTCCAAGCCAAGTGAAATGAAGCATCGAACAGGAAACAACTGGAAAGTAAGATGCTTTCTGGGCCTAATCATTATTAAATTGTTCAGGAAAATGCACCTTTGTTTCTTTTTAAGAGGACACAACTGCATGCGCCTGGAAAAATGAAATGTTAATCTGTTTTCCAAAGCTAGGTCAATCAAAATAATATTTTAAAAATCAAGTTCAGTTGCCCTTTAAAAAAAACCCACCCATGCACACCCCAAGGACCCCCCCCCCTTTGATTCAAAGAAAGCTCACCCACAGTGCTTCTAAAAACAAACCTGGGATGGGAGTGGAGGGGCGCGGATGCACACTTTTTACGCTTTCTCCAAAGAATACCCCCAACCTTTCTCCCTCTGCATTATAGATACTCCAGGAGAGAATAAGACAGGTCCAGTTCTCTGTAATATAATCACCTCTCCAGCTACTGTTCCTTAAAGGTCGCAGAATCTGACAAGACCCCCACCCCACCCCATCCCACACACACATACACACACGGACAACCGAACAACGCTCTCCATTTGCGCCCTTCCTTGCACCATTTTTCTCCTCTGCAGAGAGTGCCAAAGGAGAGCGGGCGGCTTATTCTGCAAAGTAACCGGGGCGCTCGGGGCGGCCTCTCTACGGCAGAGGGGGCCAGACGGATCACTCTCTCCGGGACTTTGCAAGAACTTGCTCGGGTCAGCAGAAGTCGGATCCGCCGAGCACCGGGCTGGGGCTGCGCCTCCTGTTCTGCCCATCCCGGCCGCGCCCCGGCGCCAAAGTTGCGAGTTCGAATCCAGCGCGGGGAAGGACGGAGGGAGGGAGGGAGGGCAGGGGGGCGTCTCACCCGGAGCCAGCCTGCAGCATCTTCGCCGCCCGCCCACCGCCCACCGCCGCCGGGCTCTCCTTACCTCGCAGGGACAGCAGCGCCGCCAGAGGGGCCACCCAAAGCCCCCAGCCCGAGGAGCCCTTGCAGCCAGGCATGCCGGGCGCGGAGAGGAGCTGCGTGGGCCCCGCGGCCGCCGAAGTCACGCCGGAGCCCCCTCGACGGGCGCCAGGTGCGCGCTCCGCAGCCCGGCCAAGCGGCGCTCCGAGCCGGGGCGGCTCCCGCTGCAGCAGCGAGCCGCTCCGGCTCCTCCCGCTGCAGCAGCTGCTGCCGCCGCCGCCGCCGCCGCTGTCCCGGGACCGCCCGCTCGCACCGCCCGCTCCCCGGGAGGCTCTGGCGCTCCGGAGCCCCGGCAGCCCGCGGACGCAGCCAGGCGCCGCTCCGGCCCGAGAGCGCAGCCTGGCGGCCCCGCGGCGCTGCGACAGCGGACCAGCTGCCCGCCTCGGGCCACGGCGCGCACGCCGCCCGCTCGCCGCTGCCCCGCCAGAGAGAGGGGCGTGTGCGTGGGAAACGGGGCCACCCCCCCCCCCCACTCCCGCCGCGGCTCCCGCAGGTCGAACGCACCGGCCCGACTAGCTGCTGGGACGGCACAACTTCCCCCGAACTGCCAGTTCCTCACCTCGGTTCTCCAGGATAAGCAAAGTTAGGACAGGGCTGGATTGGGTTGGCAGCCAGCTGTGTCGCTGAGCACACCTCAAGTCAAATAGGACCGACTCTCACTCCGAGACAGGGGCTTTTCTTGTTGACCTCACCTGAAGCCCCTTTTAAAGGTCCTTGAGACAAGGGAGCAAGTTGCTGCCTAAGGAAGATTATCTTTGGTCTGTGCACGTTTGGGGTGGGGCAGGCAGACGGGGGGAACTCCAGCTTTGCATGCAGAAGAACCCAGTGTCAATAGCATCTGCTGCTTAAGGGGTCAGGAGATGGGGAAGACCTGCACATGGGCCCCTGCAGAGCTGCTGTCAGTCAGAATAGACGGTACTGACCCTGGTGGAGCAATGGGCTGGTTCGGACAGCTTCAAGTGTTCAAGATGCCAGCCAGAGTTTGAACATGGGGTCCCATCCGTACATTCCCTCCAGTGGGTCCTGTGTAACAGACTCTGAACAAAGCAAGCAATCTGCCTGCCTAGAAAGAAGGTGTTGCCTTGTGTCAGGTGTGTTTCCGAGCTTATTAGCAAGAAGCTCAGACATAATATGCATGTGTGAAGCTACCTCTCATGCAAAAATGCTGAGGCTCATCTCTAGGGCTATGTGGCAGATAAAATGTTGGACCCCAGTCCCTGGGAGATTTAGACCCCTTCCACACATGCAGAACAATGCACTTTCAATCCACTTTCAATGCACTTTGCAGCTGTGCGGAATAGCAAAATCCACTTGCAACAATTGTGAAACTGGATTGAAAGTACATTATTCTGCATGTGCGGAAGGGGCCTTAGAGGACACAGGCTCAAATCCCCACTCATCCATGAGGTTTGCTTGGTGACCTTAGACCAGCCACTCTTCTTCTCAGCCCCACGGCATTGTGGGGCTCCTTAGAATGGAGTAGGGGAGCACCATTACCCAAAGGAAGTGTGTGATTAGGATAAACCAGATAGAGAAGGAGAGCCAGTGTGGTGTAGTGATTAAGAGCAGTGAACTCTACTACGGATAACCAGGTTTGATTCCCTACATGTCCTGGTGAATCCTGCTGAGTGATCTTGGGCCAGTCACGGCCCTCTCAGCCCTCTCTCAACCCTCACGGAGGCAGCTGATGGCAAACCCCCTCTTAATGTCTCTTGCCTTGAAAAACCTTCAGGGTCGCCATAAATCAGATGTGAGCAGGTGTGACCTGACAGCACACACACACAGAGATAGAAAGATGGTGCGCAGAAGGGTGGCTTGTGGATACAGACGTCTGATGAACACGCAAAGCAAGACCTCTTGCCTATCTTCTCGGCCGAAAGGTGCCTAAGCAGAGTCCAAGAGAGTTGCCCGTTCAGATGCTGCACTGAGTGGCCCAAGAAAGGAAGTGCCAGTCACTTGTACTTCCTCTCCTTCCTCTCTGCTGGGTAATTCTCCCTCAGCACCTGGCGGGAGACAAGAGGTGAGCAAACTGAAGCTGAACTGAGGCAGGAATGAAGTAGCTGTGGCTGTGGAAGGAAGTAACAGTGCATTTCTGTGCAGAGTTCCTCCAATCTAGGCCCATTGATTTACATGGTGTTAGACTGGAGGAATTCTGCATAGGATTGCATTCTAAGCCATGTGCTATCTAAAGGATTCAGTTCCCCTCTCCTGGTCTGGTTCACAGTCTCAAAGTTCCCTTGCCTTTATATCTGATTGTAGCACTAGACAGGTCCAAAGACATTTTCCTCCTTCTGATGAAAAAATCCTTTTTTGGCTGATTCAGGACTGGTGGTGTCTTCTTTTCTCATCACTCGTCTATGGAGCTGTCCATCTCTTAAAGGCCTTTCTCCTTTAATCTGGTGCAGAATCACAGTGCCTTTCCAGTGCTTCTGTGCTGCCTTTTAAACATCTTCTGGGCTTATACAAGGTGCAGATTTTGAACTACGGACCCATAATTGACCTATGCACAACATACCTTTTAGACTGACTCCATCTTTGTATTCTTATCGTCTAAGATAGGCTATAAACACTCAACAACTACCTGCTATGTCGACACATTGGAGCCCTGTCTGTTAGACTGTAGCCTATTCATACACAAAAGGAAGAAATTCATTTCACACTGTTTGCAAAGAGTTACTGACACACCTAGAGGTGATAAATTGAAATTTTTGCTCGCTGGGTCGGACCGTAGTGTAACCTTATCAGCTGCAAAAATCTTTTCCAGGGTAATGATAGATAGAAAATGAACGGTTAATTTTATCTCAGGGGATTTTACTGTGGCGTAAGTCATGGTCCCTAGGCCGATAGAACTGTATCATCGAAAGTGATAAAGTGACTATCTGCTGTTTGGGTTCATAATATACAGGCATACAGAGGTTTGTTCTAAGTGGCTACCTTACAGCAGTCTATTAGCACACATTCAGTCCTGCAAAGCATTGAGATGCACCAAACCAGCCACATAGTCAGAAGGCCCAATGGAAGAAGCTTCTGTGATTGTTCAGGGCCACTGGGTAGGGCCATAATTCTACTGAGATCACGCAGCGCCTGTAAAAATATTTCAGGAAGAAAGGCAGCATGGTATCGCGAGTCTTGTCAGATCTTAGAAGCTAAGCAGGATCAGTATTTGGAAAGGAGACCACCAAGGAAGACTCTGCAAAGGAAGGCAATGGCAAACCACCTCTGCCTCTCACCAGCCCCTTGTTGGGGTAGCCATAAGTTGCTGTGACTTGGCTCTGTCCGCCACAACAACATCTTGAGACAAGATTAAACAGGAGTCCATAGCATCATAAGAGCCTGACCTTTATTTTCACTGAAGTGTTTGTAAGCCAGAGCTCACTTACTATCAGAAGCACTGGGTAACCTTCCAAAGGAGCTAAATTTATACTAAGGAACTAAAAAAAGGGTAAAAAAAGAGGGGGGGGGGTTTGGAGAAGCCAATATAAAGCAGGAACCAATCTAAGTAATGAATCCATTCAAATTGGGGGGGGGGGGGGAGAACCAATCCAAACTGTTGACAGACAGGTATGGCAGGATTAATGTACAATCCAATTAAGGAAATACTGTGTGAAATGTTAAGTAGATTCAACAGGGCAGTAAATAGGCCATATAAAGGTACAGTTGAATTAATTAATGGCTGTGAAGTGTGGGTCATGCTGAGATTAGCACCTATAGTGTGTGAAGAGATCAAGGGCCAAATTCAAGCCTTGGGGAAAGACAGATTTTTTAAAAAAAATGTAGAATTTTTTAGGATACACTGCAAAGTCATTTTATTTGCCAGAGCTTTTAACAGGTTATAGTCTGCAGTCATCTTTTAGGGGAGGGGGTTATCTGGAGTATTATTTTGTCTGCTTTTAAACTGTGATTTGTCAGCTGCCTTAAGCCATGGGGAAAGAGGACATACAATGAAGGGGTGATTTTTTTTCACGAATTCTATTTTAGCTCTTTCATGTTGGATTGCAGTGGTTAGATCCAATATCTTTCTTCTGCTACATAAGGAATATTTCTTTGGAGCCTGACAAAAAGATTCTTCACATGGCCGAAGGAAACCAGTGGATGCAACTCCCATAGATTTGAAAAAAATGACTGAACAGCAAGGAACAGAAATATAGTAGTATTTATAACAAATTCTTGGGGAGAGGGCAGGAATTCCTACTGGCAAACTGATAATTAGAGTTACGTTAAGTTATGAAGAAGTTTTCCCCCTGTTTGCGCACTTGGTGATAGTGACAACAATTCACTGCAGATGTCCTTGGATATGTCGGTTCATGGATGGATCTAGCACTGCTTCTGGAAACCAGCAAGTAGTTTTGGCCAGTGGTTTTCTTTCTAGCAGAGGCCATTCTGCACAGCCAATTACAGCGTTGTGCCGTTGGTGTTATTGGCAACGCTGCAGCAACGGAGAATTCGCATGGCTGGACACTCCGTAGAAAGGTAGCACTTTGCAAACAGTGTTCCTTTTTCCCCAGAGTAGACGTCACGAGAGTTTGACACCAGGATTGGTCAGTGTGGCCCACCATTATGGGGGGCGGGCTCTGCGGCACCGATTCCTGGCGGGCGCTTCACATGATGCTGACTACAGAGCGCCGTTGTTGAAAAGACACGCTCAGTGAGCGATTTTAGAATAAACTGTTGTGGGCTCGCTAGAGCATTGCCACATCACTGCAGCATTGTTTTTGCGACAGCCATGTGAACTCCCCACTATAATGCTGTTTTTACTGTCCATTTACCGCCTTTTTTAGTCTGTGCGGAAATGGTCTTAGATTGGTCAGCCGTGTTTTCTGCAGAAGACGGAGCTGGACCACTATCATTCAAGCCTAGTTACATTCAAATAAGATTACACTAACATGCTATTGGGGTTGTCTTTAAAGAAAGCTTGGAAGCTTCAACTGGCTTAAATGCAGCAGCCAGGATATCGTCCTTTTCCACATGCACAACTTACCACAGATTTTCCTAGTGGTCAAAGTTTGTGTCTTGGTCACTTTCCTGTGAAACCACTGCACACCTCCATGCTTCGTGCCATTTTCTCCTTGTCTCTACAGTAGCATTTATACCACATGCTAGTGCTGAATCATATTATTCCAACAGTGGTGGGATGTAATCTGTGATGCAAAAGAACAGCCCTCCCTTCCAGTCATTTTCTCTTCTCCTCATCCTCCATTTTCTAAAGGATTTTTTTTTAAAAAAAAATCTGCATGGCATTAGCAATTACAAGCACAGTCACAAGCCAAGTCAGTTATATCAGCTTTGTCCATTTCACCCCAAATGAACAAAGTCACATTAAGGTGAAAATACAATGTGTTGGCAGGATCTTATGAAATTGACAACGAAGTTGCCTTTGCAGGAGGAACTTGGCAAGGGACTTTTATAGTATTGTTACTATGGCAGTCCCTTGTCAATTTCCTGCTGCAAAAATCAACTTCTATTGTCAGTTTCGCTGGTCTCTAACTGTGGACATTTTGAACCATTTTATGCAGTGCAAAAAAAGATTTGTGCGGGATGTCTTACAAAGAGGCAACTGCCTCTTTTCACTCTGCACACCCAAAGTAAGATGTGCAGGGGAGGTCTTAAAAAGAGGCAGCTTCTGGTGTGCTTTCCAAACAGCAAAGATATCAGAGGGAATAAGAGGATGTTTCCCACCCAATTGTTTTGCTGTCTGGACAATTTAACCCTCAGCTTGCGCCCAACATTTTGTGTACAGCTGAAGGGATTCTCCCTGCCGCCATTTGTTGAAGGTTTCCCCAGGAAGTTTGCTATGCAGGCTCCAATCCTGGGCACCTTTTCAGCCAGTAAGAACCCCCTCCCCCAAAAAAGTTGGTTTGTGGAGGGCAGAACAACCCAATGCTTCTTAATGGGAGGTAGATGGGTTTTCTGAGTGCTAAGATTCTCATATTTGCATCTGCATAGCTACAGAGATAGCTCATTGATTTTTTTAAAATTAGGAAAACTATTGAGTCTAAACTAAGGTCACTGTTTACTGTCTGTACAAGTAGGGGACCCACTTGGACTTTCAGGGGGCATCTTATTTTCCCACCTCTCATGGTTGCTGGTTCAAACTCTCCTGCTAGATAATGACGGCCTCTCTCCTTTTCCTGCTTCCTTCTCTCCTTAACATCTACCAGCTAACCTACCTTTATCCTCCTCCTGTCTTCAGTTTTCCATACTTTTCTACCCAATTAGCTGGCTGATTTTTTTTGGTGCCAGACAGGAGGCCAGTTGTGTGGTAGGAAACACGCAAGGACTTATTTTTTTTTGGGGGGGGGGGTACCTCACTTTCCCCTGTACAACCTTCCCCGCATTATTTCCTCTTTTCCTCCTCCTGGCAGCATCCTCACCTTTCCATGCTTCCTTTTCTTCTTCCCACCAACAAAACAACCTACTTTTAATCTGCTTTAACCTTTGGTTATATTTATTATTTGTTTACATCGTGTATATCCTGCCTTTCTTCACAATGGAGGTCCAACGTGGCATGCATCATTCTCCCTTCCTCCATTTTATGCTCCCAACAGCAGTCAGGTCAGGCTGAGAATATGCGACTGGTCCAATGTCACCCAATGAGCTTCCATGGTAGAGAAGGATTCAAACCAGGGTTTCCTAGAACCTAGAATCTAATCACTATACCACTCTGGCTTTCATGACACAGCTGCCACTGAACATTGCAAGCAGCTAGACTTGAGTGAGCCACATGTAATTTAGGTGGTAACAAGTTGCCTGAAGGTTGCCTCCCCCATCTTTTACTGACAGAAACCTGGGCTTGAAGGCTTTCAATACTGTTGTGGTTGCCTAGCAATGGTCAGAGGGCATTTATTTCTCAGAGTTAAAGGGCCACACTGAGAATTAGATATGTTAATAACAACAGGATGAGCAATTAATTTGCTCACTGTATATTTATACAACTGGCTTCTGAGCAGTGAGCAGCAGCAACAAAACTGTAAGAGAAAGGAGGAACTGGGACTGCCATCAGGTTGTGTGAGGATGCACATGTGTGAAATTATACTGTACAGAGCTGTTATAATATGGGGGAGGGGAGAACTTGCTCACAAATAGATGAAGTGCTTAGCAAAAAAAATAATCTCCCTGCTTGTGACAGTGAGCAGAACACGAAGTGAATCTGTGGGTGTTCAAGCAACCTGCTTGCAACCCATTTTCAGATGGCTAGAAAATGATAATAAACAATAAGATGCTGCGTTATTGCTGGGGCATCTCATTAGTAAAACCTCTTGCTCAATTAACTGCTCTGAGAGACCAGATATTAGTTGTTTGATGGGCCTGCTGAATGAAATATTGTGACTTAATTTGCACGAAGCATTTTTCCTGTTTTTAGTACTATTAGATTAGGTCAGAATGTGTCCATACGATGGGAAAATTACATGCATCTATTCTGATTCTCAATGTGCCCTGAACATTTATATAGACTAGTACTAGAAAACCCAAAACACACTGATGAGAAATAGCAGAAGGAAGTTCAACTTCTGAGGAAGTTAATATGTGAGGTTTCCATTTTGCTGGCATTCCAGCATCACTTTAAAACAGTTGTTTAGGAAAAGGATTTCCACAATGAGTAATTTTGATGGCTAAGAAAAATACAGTGGATTATTTGAAGTGATTTGATTCCCTTTTTTGCATTAATTTAATATGAAATTTTAATAACTGTGCAACCTGCCTTGAGCCTGTGAAGAGAACACCAATGTGGTATTCATAAACACTATAGCACTTGCCTATATTTCCCCCGATGCCCAGTGAACAGGATTGTTGTAAGTCTGGAATTGTTAATGGTTGCTCACATTCAAATAAAAGTTGTTTCCTGTTGCCCCAGAAGGTCAGGCCAGAACAAATGGGTTCAAATTAAATCAAATTAATTTTTGGCTAAGGATTAGGAAGGACTTCCTGATGGAGAGGTTATTTAGTAGAACAGGCTTCCTTGGGAGGTGTTGGGCCCTGGAGGTTTTTAAGCACAGTGGCTTCATGGCCATCTGATGGCAGCACTGATTCTATTAACATGGGCCGTTTCCGCACTGCCTCCATTCGCCCCCACGCCGCCAAGAGTTCTGGCGGTGTGGGGGCGGAAGCCTGTTCGCATGCAAGCATGCGAACGGGCCAAGCAGAGGCCGACAGACGGCAGGCGGCTGACTCGCGACGAACCGCCTCTTCTCTGCGCCCCACTCACAATGTCCCTGCCGTGGTCGCCTGGGCTGAAGCCGAAGCCCATACGCTGCCCTCCGACCCCTTGGAGGTGGGAGGACAGTGTATCGGCGGCTAAGCATGTCAGTGGACGCACGCACGAGAATATTCGAGGGGGGGCGAAGCGAGATTAATCTTCCAGCGGTGCTAAGCACCAGCGGAAGGCAGCTTCCTCCCCAGCAACAACGCTTTGAAGGTTGTGCTGTTTAAAGCGACCTAGAGGCCGCCTCTGAAGGAAGGAAGCGGAGTCGGAGTCACAGCTGCCGCGTTGCAGCAGCAGCCTCAGGTCGAAGGCTTGGCGGCCTGAAGTGCGCCAGTTTTAAACCCAGGCGCTAATGGATAGACAGTCGGAAGCGACAGAGCGGATCCCTGATGGGTGACAGAGACCAGTTCATAAAGCGGCGGCAATTCCAGAAAGCTAGCAACCCTAAACATCACTGTGGATGTATGTGTGTGTGTGGGGGGGAGTAGTTGTGAATTTTCTGCATTGCGCAGAGAGTTGGACTAGATGATCCTTGAAGTCCTTTCCCACACATTTCAGGCAGCTCGATCTGGGGGGAGGAATAGCCAGCACCCAGCAACAAAACAGATAGCCTCTTTCAAGGGTAGTGAAAAGCCCCAATGTAGTCCAATGGGCTGTGCCACCCATATTGCTGGTGTAAGTTCATACCATCAAAATGGGGCTTTCCTGGGCTTAGGGATTCAGGAAGCCGACTAAAATTGGCTTTATCCCCAGCAACTCCTCCAGTGCAGGCTCCTATGCTGGAGGATCACTGGTGCCATGGCAACCTTGGCATCCCAGTGTTGTGTTGCAGTGTGGCACCTAGTACCAGGGTAAGTGCCCCTGCACCAACATAGATTCCACCTACACCAGTGTTAAGTGGCATTCAAGGCAGTACAAGAGTCATGCTGCATCCAGTGCCCTTTCACATGCACACCCCCACTCAGGATTGCACTGTATGTTTCCATGGCTGTGATAGCAGATGCAGCCAATGGAGGATCAGGCGGACTGATAAGCAAATAGGTTTGTAGTTGCATTAGCTGTTCAGGCTTTCCTTCTTTTTATTCCTCCTTCTCTTTCTCGCTACCACTCCATCAGGCCTTTCTTCCTTTCGTTTGCAAACCAAGAACAGTTCTATTGAGTTTTGACTCTGCCTCCTGAGCATCCATTTGGGAGAAATGTTCAATATCCCTCTCAGGATCCCAAAGGTGTCCATAGGCTCTAAAGGTTAAGGGCTGTGCCTTAAATAAATAAATATTGAAAGAGTCAAGAAATCTGTTTGCATTCAAGATTACACACTGCATTCATTCATTTAATTTATTTTATTTGTTTACTGTATGTATAATCCACCCTTTTCACTGAGACTCCAAGCTGATTAGATAGTATAAGATGATAGCAATCTATATGAAAGACAATGTAGGTCAATACAATCAATATGAGGAGACATGAAACAAACTATATACTAGGACTAGTATTAACTAAATTTGATGAGCATTGCATACAGTGTATGAATATAATTAAGTACATAACATTTAACATCAGAACAAAACAATGGATTGACAACAGGGTAATGTGTGCAGCAAAATGATAATATATTCTATACAGTATCTAGAACCACCGCAACCTGCGGTTCTCAGATGTTCATAGTTCTACAATCCCATCAATACCAGGCAGCGGCTGATGGGATTCATGGTATCATGAGCAACATCTGGAGAACTCTAAGAGGTTGCAGACCCCTGTTCTATACATTATGGTATAATGTATTTGTTTAAAACATTTTTATGCTGCCTTTCAATCTGATCAGCATCCCAACACAGTGCCTTTCCCTTTATGAAGCTTCTTCCTGAACTGTTCTATCATAACCCTATTACCTTTACTGAAATTCTTTCCTGAACAACTTCATTTTACGTAGTTTGTGGAAAGGTAGGAACATGGGAGCTCTCTTGACCTCCTCAGGCAGACCATTCCACAAGGCATGGGCCACAACAGAGAAAATACATATACATGCAGTTGTTGATCTTGCTTGTTTTATAGGGAGGCACCTGCAGAAGGCCCTGACCAGATGAGTGGAGCAGTCATGGTAGAACATAAAAGGGCAAACACATATAAAGGTCCAAGATGATGCTGGGTTTTGTATGTTAGTTAGTGCCTTGAATTGAACCAGGTAGCTGATGGGTAGCCAGTGGAGTGACTGCAGAATGGGTGTAATGTATGTGAACTCCATCAAAGATGGGAAGAACAATGTCTGTCGAGGCTTCAGCCTTCCCAACTAGCATTACAACTTTATTATCAGGATTCAATTTGTTCTGTCTTTGCCATTTAGCCACAACAGTCAGGCAGTGAGTCAAGCTCTCCACTGCATCACCAAGAGATTTGGATAGATATAGATGGAGTAGAGAGGCATATGTTCTCTTATTCCTGTGTGTTCAATTGTCTGGGCACACTGACTTGCTCTAGATCAGGGGTCCCCAAACTACGGCCCGGGGGCCAAATGTGGCCCCCTGAAGGCATTTATCCAGCCCGCCAGGCATGGCAGCGATGGCTCCATTCATGTGCAGTGGGGGCTCGAGGGAGAGGAGGAACCGGCCCCAACGGCCATTGATTGCAGTTACATGATGGCACCCCCAAATCTCCATGCATTTTCTGACCCAGAGTTGGAAACCTTACATGTGGCAACGCCTGCTCCATATACCTCTCAGCTTCCTCCATGTGTTGCTCTCAGGCTTCTGTTCCTCCTCCCATTGGTATCAGCCAGGCTGGCGAAGATATTTCATGGCTGCTGGGGAAGAACCAGGAGGCCTGATCCTGGGTTAAGATGGAGATGCTTCGTGGGAAAGTTTCTTGTTTTACAGGGAGGTATTCCACAGCCCCCCCCAAGCAATATTTGGAGCCCACCCTGTGCCGACATACTTTGGTCACTGTTCTAAAATAGACCATGACAGAAGGCTGAAAAGAATTTGAAATCAAACATTTACAATCTAATTTGTGCATGGGAATTTGTTCATAGTTTTTTTAGTCCGGCCCATGTAACCCAGTCTGAGGGACAGTGAACTGGCCCCCTGTTTAAAAAGTTTGGGGACCCCTGCTCTAGATAATTTGTGGCTCCAGGACACCCTAACTCAGAATACAAAATAGTACTGAAGTGAGCTGAAGCAACAGGTAGGAATCTTGAACAGCAATTGTAATGGGGAAGACTGTCCTGGAAATCTTTCAGTAACAGCTGAGAACATTCCCCCATGCATACACCTAATTTGCTTCAAATTCATTAATGTTTTTTTTGTCTCCCTGGCCCTTGGGGAATGTGAAAGTCAGTTTGTCATGAGCCAGCCCCTGGGTACTTACCAGGACACAGAGGACTCTGAGGCAGAACCTGAGGACACAGTTCAGCCACAGTTGGCTGCTCCTGAGGAAGACCAGGCAGCAGAGCCAGCACCCAGTGTTTCCTGTTGCCTCTGTGTGCCTGGTCTACTGCTGATCTCCAGTCTGTTTACCTGATCTCCTGCACCATGAACTGTCGGACTGTGACCTGACTATGCCTTGTCTACCGCCTGCCCTGACCCATTAGACTGTGACCTGCCTTGACCCATTAGACTGTGACCCACACCCTGCCTGCTGGCAGCACACAGTTCAGGAAGAAGAGGTATGACCCCCTTGGCTGACATATCCTTTAATATTTTTTCCCTGAATCTTAAGAGAGCATGAGAGAAGCCATTATGACTGACTGGAAATGAAGCTGAATGTTTTATCATTATCATAATTTATCAGTTACATTTATCAATCACTTGCTCACAAACCATTTAACACAGAGCTGTCAAACATAAGGCACTCTGAGGTCCCTGTGGCACCCTAAACACATTCCACACTGGGGCTGTTCATCCCCTAGAAGGGGGCAGGGAATTCCCACTGCTACCTTGTGTTTCCCTCTGTGGTCAGATTGGTAGCAGAAGAAAAAAAAATGGCTGTCAGCTAACAGCATGTCATAATTTCTAAGAAAATCAGAAGTGATATCACACCTGTCCAGACACTGGCCAAAACTCTACACTAAAACCGCTGAGTTTTTTGGTGATTCCTAGAGAGGGCAAATATCACTTCCGTGGAAAACCCAGAAATGAAATCAATCCTGTCTAGAAACTGTTTCTGCTGGAGGGAGAGCTTAGTATCTGGTTTATTTGTTTTCTTACCAAAAATATATATGCCACCTTTGCAGGAAGTTGTCCATAACTGCTTACAAAATAAAAGTAATAAAAACAAAAGATATTAACAAAAATTCAGGGGGGGAACCCAGCACTAAAACAGGCATAAAATATGGCCCAGGCTGCTTGAAATAACAATTTTTAGACTAAAGTTCTGTTAAAAGTTCAGCCCTTTACGATGTGGTCTTATTATTATCTAGCAGGAGAGTTTGAACCAGCAACCAAAACAAACAACATAGTTGGAAACTACACTTTTACTATGGTCCTCTAACACACAGTGGGGAACATTAAGAAAGGTCATTTTCTGGGAAGGCATCCGGCCACCCTTCCCACACACACCTCTTGTGGCTCCCTCTCTACCCTGGAGAGAACCATTTAGAAGGAAAGCTTCCTAATATTCAGAAAATGAAATGTACCATTTACTAAAGAAATTATATTTTTTCAAAGAGCTCAGGTATAACCACATCAGATTTTGGGAGTAGAACCTGAAGACAGCAAGGTTTGGGGAAGGAAGGGACTTCAAAGGCCATCAGCTTCCAAAGTGGCCATTTTCTCCAGATGAATTGATCTCTGTCTCCTGGAGATAAATTACAATAGTGGGAGATATCCAGACACCACTTGGAGGTTGGCAACCCTGGCCCCACCAGCAAAGAATGGTTTTCCCCTCTGAAGCTGCGGCATTAGTTGGAAATAAGCTCCACTCCCCACAGGAAGTTATTCTCAGATAACCTCACATGGGTTTGGCCTACAAAGTAGTAGCCTACAAGATACTGCCCAGCAATCAAAATGGCTATGGAAAAATATTTTCCCCGTGAGATTATTCTTTGACCTGAAGTAACCTCCTTCAGGAAAGCTGATCAAATCATTGGCAGGGTGGAGACTTTGTCTCTGGCATCCGAGTACTTGATGGTGAGTGCTTTAGCCAACAGATCAAGAGCTGAGCAAGGAGGCAGCATCGGCCTGATGAAGCTGCATTTTGCTGAAATGTTATTCTTATCTGCAGAGGCCCAGAAACTATCTTGTCCATTTTGAGGAATGAAATGTTTGATAAATAACTTTTCCACCGCGCTTAATTCATGTTGTCTGAATTTGCTGTGGGTTAGTGAATAGCATCTTATCTATCTGCTGACTGCTAAAATGAAATTAATCAATTAGCAATTTCCTTCCCTGGCCCTGACCAATTCCTATGGTTTAATCATGTCCCATACATTACTGAGATAATCACCAAAGTGGGACAAAATAAGAGGGCAGCATTTTGCTTGGTAATCTAAAGTGAACCTTCTCCTGCTGGCACTCTGGACAAGAACTATGGATTCTTCTTCTTTTTGCAATCAATTATTTTAGCAAGAATATCAAAGGTGGATTAAAGAAATATAGCATTGCAGGTCTCCTTTGCGAGTCCATTTTATTCCTGGAAATGTGATTAACTCTCAAGAGCCTCATTCTTAGGCAGAGAGTTACAGTTATAGAAAGAGTACATTTGTGCTTACAAAACAACAAGAGGAGGTGCAGATCTGGACTTCCTAGGGCTCTCTATTAAACAGTGTACCGAAATAAGTGCTAGACTGTTTCCCTGCTAATGAGCAGGTTAATGTTAATCAATATGAAGATTATTCTTGAGCAGTCACAAACGTTCTGAGTGTGGTGGTAGGTTTGCAAACTCTGTGTAGGTAAATACCTGGAGATTTTGGAGGTGCAGCCTGGGGAAAGTAGGGTTTGTGGAGGGGGGGGGGGTTCATTGGTCTAAAATGCCATAGAATCTACCCTCCAAAAACAGCCATTTTCTCTTGGAGAATTGATCTCTGTCATCAGGAGATCAATTGTAATATCAGGAAATCTCCTAGCAGCACCTGGAGGCTGGTGTATTGTTGAAGACTTTCACAGCCAGAAGCAACAGGCTGTTGTGAGATTTCCAGACTATGTGGCCATGGTCTGTCACAGTAAGATGTACCACAGGAAAAAAACCCCTCATTTTACTGAGACATGCCTCTGAAGATGCCAGCCACAGATGCAGGTGAAATGTTGGGAGCAAAACCTACCACAGCCTGGAAAAACCACAACAGTCAAAGAAACAGATTATTGGATTTCAGGGGAAAACGGGGTACAGAAGAAGAAGAGGAGGAGGAGTTTGGATTTATATCCCCCCTTTCTCTCCTGTAGGAGACTCAAAGGGGCTGACAATCTCCTTGCCCTTCCCCCCCTCACAACAAACACCCTGTGAGGTCGGGCTGAGAGAGCTCTGAGAAGCTGTGACTAGCCCAAGGACACCCAGCTGGCGTGTGTGGGAGTGCACAGGCTAATCTGAATTCCCCAGATAAGCCTCCACAGCTCAAGTGACAGGAAACCTTGGGAATCAAACCCGGTTCCTCCAGATTAGAGTGCACCTGCTCTTAACCACTATGCCACTGCTGCTCCTAAAGAGGAATTATAAGATTTTTTCCTAATAACGCTATTGGTTGCAGGACCCAGTTGCATTATCTTCATAGTTGAACTGGGAATCCCACAAGGAAAAAAAATACCCTGGGCCATGAACTGGAACTGCCTGCATTTCCTATTCACTGTTAAAGCGTCAGACTGAGAAAAATGAGTACCTGAAATGAAGAACCTCCCCATTTTATAGCTCAGTGGAGGAGTTGTAGTTGGATGATTGCACACATATTTTCAGTGTCAAAGGTGCTGGGTTCAATCCCTGTCAGCTGAAGTTGAAGGTTTACCTGATACCTCAGAGAGCCCAGAATCGGTGCCAGTCAGAGTAGACAAAACACCTAGCTAGATGAACCAGTGGCCTGTTTTAATATACAGCTTGTGGTACATTTTCAAAATAAAGGTTGGCTGAAATCCAGGACAACATTTTCACTTCAATGTATCGTCGAAGGCTTTCACAGCCGGAATCACTAGGGTGTCGTGGGTTTTCTGGGTTGTGTGAATTAAATGTTCAATAGCATTTTCTCCTGACGTTTCGCCTGTATTTTCATATTCAATCCAGACTAACCCTGGATATAAGATAATTAATTGTTAATTGTATCTACTGTGCTTCTCAGTGCCACTCTCCTCTTCTCCACCTTAACAAGAGCTGGCAGCACAAAACTGGAAGTGAAAGAATAGGTACCTACTAGTTTCAGCATTCAATCACTCCCCCACACACTGCATTCCTATTTATTGTAGATTATGAGGGGTGCTAATTCAATAACTGCCCATAGAACTCTTAAGAACAATAGTGGACACTTTAGCAGTAGAATTCATCATGAGCTTTTCAAAGCATTAGTGAAGATTCTACCCACAGAGTTCATACAAAATCAAATGTTCCATTGATGCTGATAATTCTCATTTACTTTACACAAATATCTGCAACTTAAGCCAAAGACAGAAAAGGATGGCAAAGTGTTTTTGCCAGATATACTTTGCCAAGAAGCTGTCCTTTCATCAAAGTGCAGACAATGTGGCCATGCTGATCTTTGCTATTTTAGCGCAAAGCCTTGACTGCTGCAATGCTATGTATAGGGAGCTGCCCTTGAAGACAAAACAGGAGCTTCAACTGGAATACAATGTGGATGTCCATTTGTTGATGGGGTTGGCTGATTTAGCCCATAATGGCAATTTTGAAGCAGCTATACATTTCCAATTCAGGTCCAGGTTCAACTCAAGTTTTAAGCCCTTGAGAGACCATTCCTCCTGGCATACACTCATGGCATGACTAAGGTCAGCTCAGCTGACTATCCTGGTATCAGGCAGTCCATCCAATTTGGATGAAAAAAACTGGGCCTTTTCTTGTCATCATCCCCTTAGCAGGCTGCGAAGGCTGTTTTCCAGATTAGCACGCTTTTGGATTTCTAGAAAGCCTGAAAAATGTCACGCTCTCAGAGGATATTGTTGGTTCTTTTTAATGTTAGTTATTGAGTAGCACCTGAAGGATGTATTTTATTAGGATGTAGTCCAGGGTAGTGATTAGACTATCAGCAGAGCTTCCAAATACCACCATGGGCTCACAGATTCTTTCTGAGCCCCAATTTTGCACCAGCCACGACCATATATAAAGATGAGGTTACAAGTTACCTGGTTCTACTGACCCACAGTCTAACCAGGGTCCAAGAATGTTTTCCCCAAGTCCATTTTCCTCAGCATCCCTGAATGCTTGAGTAGGACCTGGAAGATTCAGGTTCACATGAGCATGTGTAGCTGTCTTATACTGTATCAGACTATTGGTCTATGAATGTAACTCCTCTCCAAGAACTTAAGTGGAAGTCTTTCATATCAACTACTTAAGCCAAAGACTGAAAAGGATGGCAAAATGTTTTCTTCCCAGACCACCACTTTGCAAAGGCTGTCCCTTTCAGGGAAAGGAGTTTGTAAGCCCAACAGACCACTCCCTTGCAGAGAGAAAGGTGGGATACAAATCCAACTCTTCTTCTTCTACTTCCTGTCCTGACCTTTTTTCCCCTTTTCACTGGAGATGTCAGGGATGTAACCTAGGACAAGCATGCAAAGCAGATGCTCTACCATCAAGCCACGGCATCTCCCAGTTCAAATCTCCACTCTGCCATGATCATGCCATGGTGGGACTTGGAGATCTCCTGAAATTACAACTGATCCTAAGGCTATGGAGGTCAGTTCCACTTAAGAAAATGGCTGCTTTGAGGGTGGGCTCCCTGACATTAAATCCCTTCAAGATCCCTTTCCTCCCCAGCCCCCACCTTCCTCAGCCTCTAACCCCAAAATTTTCAGGAATTTCCCAACACTGAGTTAGCAATCTAGCCATGAAGCTCCCTGGAGAACAACATTACTAGAATAGCCAATGTGGTTGAGTGGTTACAGCACTGAGCTAGGATCTGGGACACCAAAGTTTGAACCCCTGCTTTCCATGTCAACTCACTGAGTGATCTTAGACCAGTCACAAATTCTCAGCCTAACTTGTTTAGTTCTTCTTCTCCGTGGCTCCAAACAAGTTTCTGGACCATATTAACAATATCCACCCAAACATCCAGTTTACTATGGAAAGAGAAAATGAGGGACAGCTACCATTTCTGGATGTCTTAGTCATCTGCAAACCAAACCAACAATTGGGCCTCACAGTCTACAGAAAACCTACACACACTGATAGATATCTGCATTAAAAGCTCCAATCATCACCCAGGACAAAAATGGAGCACAATAAAAACTCTTGTAGATCAGGCAAAAAGAATCTGTGAACCCCACCAACTTCAAGACAAACTGAATCACCTAAACTGGGCTCTACAGGTTAATGGTTACTCTACTACAGACATCAGAAAAGCTGCAAGACCAAGAACAAACCACAGGAATGAAGCTAAACAGCCACCCAGAGGGAAGGCATTCTTACCATATATTAAGGGAATCACTGATTGAATAGAGAAACTGCTGAAGAAACATAACCTCAAAACAATCTTCAGACACATCAAGAGAATCCAACAGATGCTACATTCAGCAAAGGATAAGAGGGATCTTCTAACTTCTCCAGGAGTCTACCACATACCATGTAGCTGTGGACAAGTCAACATAGGGACCACGAAATGCAGCATCCAGACAACCGAATCAAAAAGAACATAGAAAGGCAATTTACACAGACTAATTCAGCCAGAAAAATCAGCAATAGCAGAACACGTGATAAACCAAGCTGGAAACAGAATGTGATTTGAAAACATAGAAATTCTGGACCACTCTGACAGCTACTACGTCAGACTACACAGAGAAGCCATTGAAATCCACAAGAACATAGGAACAAATTTCAGGCAGAAAGCAAGAAACTATGAAGAATAGACAAAATTTGGCTACCAGTTGCCCAAAACACTAGAATCAAGACAATGGTTAGTGAACACCACCCAGACAATGGGTGTCTCCCTGCAGGAAACAATTAAATGGATTACAATGCCAGCCAACTTAGGCAACAATGCCCTCACTAACTGATTATGCAACTTCAGTGTTACATACATATGTACTAAAATAGGTAAGTTCCATAGCACCCACATGCAAAAGTACGCTTGCAGAATTGCTGCCATACACTTTTTAACCAATGCAAATGGTTCTTTCTCTCCTCTGGGCATTCCACGGTGCCATATATTCCACTTGCTTTACTACAATCAGATCCTCTGAAAATGCCAGCCACAGATGCAGGTCAAACGTCAGGAGAAAATGCTACTAGAACATGCCGCATCTAGAGCCGGGAATACCCACAGCCTTCCTGAGTGATTCCGACCACTTGAAAACTAACTTCAACAGTATCTTGAGACTGTTGGAAGCATGGCGGTAGAAATAAGTTCAATAAACCACTAAAACTAGTAACTAGCGCATTTTCTTCAGCCTGCATGCTCAGCTTCCTCATAACATCTTATGAGGGATGGCTTTCATTAAGGAAAACAAGAGATGATAGTGAATTCCTGTCTATAAAGAAAAGGAGATAGGTGATAAAAACCAGAGCAGAGATTTAGCAGCTGTACATCTCTTTCATGTTTTTAATGAGAAATGGTGTGAGATAATGAAGCTAAGTGACTAATAGCGTCGGTGAGACTGTGCATTCATTCTATATTTAGCAAACACGTGAGGTGAAAGATTCCATAACTATCACTCGCTTTATCTTTTTAAAAATATCCTGGTAAGCAAGAGTGTTTCAATGCCCCCAGGAAATGTATCATTTTTTTCCTAGAACAGTAGAGGGAAGACCCTTTCCAGGATCAGTGCCACTCATTTCCAAAATGTTGTACAAGAACAAGCTACAGTTCCATGGGTTCCAGGAATGCTATCAGGTGCCAAAGCTAGAGTTTCCTTTTCCCAGCTCTGTCCTACACCAATATTGGGTTACTCATTGTCAGGTTGCGATGTATTAAAGGTGACAGTATTCATGGCTTGATCAAAATCAGTTTCATCTGACTGTCCTCCGGAGGGTTAAAGTAACTGATACAATTGACTGAACTGATCGTGAATAACCTCAGTCTGCTGAAACCAACTTATCTCATAGAGCTACTGAAGAAATGAAGTTGGCAGCCTGTTCTGCTTCAAATCTATTTAGGGAACATTATGGCTGAAAATCTGTTTAATTAGCTCTACATTCTGCCACCCCCCGCCCTCCCCAGTATAAAATATTTTTTAAACATTTACCAGACAACAAAGAGTCAAGACTCTTCACGTCATGGACTCAGTTTTGCATAATGAACTGTGGAAGCGCCATTAATAATCATCCAAGCTATCTTAACGTTATTTTTATCTTTGCTGAAATAAGAATTCCACAGCTAAAGATCAGGCTAGCTAGCTGAAATCAATACATGACCTTCAGCCACTCAGTGCTCTGCAGATCTTGGCCATGTTCATCTCCCCACTCTGCTTATTCTCTCTTCCAGTTTTACTCTCTGCAGACTTCTCCCTGTAGCACAGCACTCCTCCATTTTCTGCATTGCTCAGAGTCATACAATCATAGCATTGGAAGGGGCTTCACAGGCCATCTAGTCCAGTGGTGGCGAACCTTTGGCACTCCAGATGTTATGGACTACAATTCCCATCAGCCCCTACCAGCATGGCCAGGTTGGCCATGCTGGCAGAGAAACTGATAAGAATGTCAATCCCATAACATCTGGAGATATCAAGAGTCCTCCCTGCAGATCGAATCTAACCCCCCTGCTCAATGCAGCATCAGCCCAGAGCATCTCAGACGCTGTCCTGCCACTGCTTAAAGACTGCCAGCAAGGGGGAGCTCATCACCTCCCTAGGTAGCTGTTTCCACTGTTGCACAACTCTTATTTTAGTTTCCTAATATCCAGTCAGAACCTTTCTGCCATTATTAAAACCCATTAGTGCGAGTCATATCCTCTGCTGCCAACAAGAATGGCTGCCTGCCCTCTTCTAAGTGACAACCCTTCAAATACTTCAAGAGAGCAATTGTGACCCCCATCAATCTCCTCTTCTCCAGACTAAACATTCCCAAGTCCTTCAGCCTTTCCTCATTGGGCGCATGGTCTCCAAGCACCCAATCATACTCATCACTCTCCTCTGCATCCACTCCAATCTATCATGTGGTTGCCAATTCCCCATCGGGAAATTCCTGGAGATTTTGTGACTGGAGGGTCAAGTTTGGGGAGTGTCCTCAGCAGGGATGTGATGTCACAGAGTCCACCCTCCAAAGCAGTCATGTTCTCCCCAGGAACTGGCATCTGTTGTCTGGAGATCAGTTGTAATTTGGGGATATTTCCAGGCCCCACATGGAGACTGGCAACCCCATAGGGTCACAAGACCTCTTCCAATTCACCATTTGGTATCCCTGCTTTCCTTACTCTACTACCATCTCAGGGGCTCATCTTATTTCCTATAGCACAGATCCTCTGCCTTTTTCATACAGCTTCCTAGCTGCCTGGCCCTTCAACAGGATCTGAGCAGTTCAGCCAATGACACCCCAGGGTCTTCTTTTCCCTCTATGACCTAACAGCCATTCAGCCAATTAGGGCCAGTGGCTTCATCATCATCACCACCAGGGGCGGTACAAAATCCAGTGGTGTTTTCACAATTCTGAATACTAAGATCTGTATTTTTCTCAAAGTCTGAATTAACTCATAAATAAAGTGAGGTTCACTGAAACCAGAAACAGCAATCTTTTCAAAGAAAAAGCTGTAGCATTCAATAAATGGAAACAATTTTTGCACTTTCTTTTTTTCTGTGGAAGGCTGAGATAGGTTTTTTTCTCATTACTAGAACAGATTCTCGTACATCTGAATGAGAATGTCAGGTTATAGCAAAGAAAGCGAAGGATGTACCCTTCCACTGGGTACCTTCAAAGACATTGACGATATTATATTGTCTACAGTAAGCTACTTTTCCAGACAGCATTGCTAACTAGGGTATACTGATCCCACCCTGACCCCTTCCCAAACACTTAAAACTGTCCAAAAACAAAAGCTAGAACATAAAACAGTGGATTTATGTTTTCATTCTTTCATACCGCTAGTAATAATGGCGATAATGCTGGAAATATGTTGTTCATGGCAGGATTCAATCATTTCAGGGCCAGCAGGTGGGGCTTCGTTGGCAAATGAGCAATCCCCCTTTTCTTATTGTACCCGAAAGTGCAAGGGCTTAGGCCTGAAGTAGGAAGGAGTCAAAATGCAGGGCTGGGGGACACAACAAACCACTGTCTGGGTGTGATGGAACATGACCTGCATCGAAGGCAGAGAGATAACTCTGTGGATAACCCACTCTATGTTGCCATTACAGCAATTTCACACATGTGAATACAATGCCCTAAACAAATGGGAGCCAGCATGGTGTAGTGGCTAAGAACAGCAGACTCTAATCTGGTGAACTGGGTTTGTTTCCCTACTCCTCCGCATGAAGACTGTTGGGTGACCCTGCACTACTCACAGTTCTCTCAGAACTTGTTCAGCCCCACCTACCTCACATGTTGTAGGGTGGGGAAGGCAATTGTAAGGAACTTTGAGACTCTTTAAAGGTTGAAAAAAGTGGAATACAAAAACCAATTCTTCTTCTTCTTCTTCTTCTTCTTCTTCTTCTTCTTCTTCTTCTTCTTCTTCTTCTTCTTCTTCTTCTTCTTCTTCTTCTTCTTCTTCTATTTCATAAGATGAAGCATATGACATAGATGTGGCAGCCAGACAAAGCAACAGAGAAGGAAGCCGAGGTTCCAATCTCACAGTGACTTTCAAATCATGTAAAGCAAGAGATTCTTATCTACATCCTTGCTGGCACTGCTGAGCTAAATATTTTCAGTTATCAAAGTCCTCACTGTGGTCTGCAAATTCCAGTGCTAATTTACGTGCAGTTGATCTCTTGGAACCCCTTATCTTGCTTATCACAATGAATTGGAAGAAGAATGTAGCCTTTGAAAGTGGCCCAGCATAATTAGATAGCAGAGAAGCTAAGGTTTACATTGCATTCTATTTACATCAAGTGTTGTATTTGTAATGGAATAGGTCAGGAGGGCAATTTTGTAAAAGGCATAGGATTGTAGTCTACTGTACAGTTTATCAGATGTATTATCTTGCTCTTAATACATTGGTTTCTACTTTTGTAATTCGTTCTCTGCATTGTTTAATGCATGTCATGGCTCTTACTGTTTTTGTTTGCTTTTTGTAATCTTAGGTCGAATCCCCACTACTGTCTTAGCCAGGTTTCAGAACACAAACTAACCAGATTTGAGGGACGACCTCCCCGGTCAAATCCCCACTACCGTCTTATCCAGGTTTCAGAACACAAACTAACCAGGTTTGAGGTCGTTTGTGTTCTGAAACCTGGCTAAGACGGTAGTGGGGATTCTACCGGGGCGGCCGTCCCTCAAACCTGGTTAGTTTGTGTTCTGAAACCTGGCTAAGACAGTAGTGGGGATTCGACCTTAGTTTCAGGGCACTGTTTTTATACTTTGTAATCCATCTAGAGTCTCAACAAGAAAGGCAAGTTATAAATAAAGTAAGTAAATAAAATATATCAGTTTGGAGATTATTTATTTCTATCATCACTATCAACCACCTCAATTCACAGTCATCAATGAAGAAATGAAAAGTTTTGTCATGCTTAAATCTCATGGAACAGATTAGCTTCTACTAACTTGGTTGCAATGAGACATGATCCTAGACATGTTACCTGTACCACATAGTTCATGTGTATCATGCATACACATAAACCATTGAAACATACTATGTGAAGTGATCCTTTTTCACCTTTGATATCCAACATCAACAAGATACTACACAAACTCGGTGCGGTGCAGCCGTTAGAGGATCTGACAGATCCAGGCTGAAATACCCACTTAGCCAAGAGAACTTGCTGGATGATGTTAAGCCAGTAACATTCTTTCAGCATACTTCACAGGGTTGTTACTATAAAGGTAAAATGGAGTAGGGGAGAACAATGTTGTAAGCCACTTCAGGTCTTTGTTGAGAAGAAAAGTGAGGTCTAAATACCTAAAATAAACAAAAACTTAGCAGTTACTGCTCACGAATTCTGGAGTTAGCAACCTCACCAGCCATCCAGCTGCCCCCCCTTCAACTACCATCCCCCACACACCCAAAAGCCAGGGATGATCATATTTGGGACCTCCTCAATCCTCTCTCTGTGTGTGTACACACACACAGCAATCAACATATGTAACTTCCACATATATAACCTGAACTCTCACAAGAAAAACATAAATTTATTAGAATTCCAGAGCCTTAAAGGGCACAAGCAGTTTTCCTTTAAAATTTTAAAGAGAGCAGGGCAGTGAAGAGGTGACATGATGGACCTTATCAGGCTTCAGGGCAGGGATAGGGTGCTGGGGGCACCAGTGAGGCATACAAGCAGGGGCGGTGGGGGGGGGGGGGGGACAAAACACCTGCAGTTGTCATGGTTGATTTCCCTAGAGTTCCCTCAAAGACCATGTTCATCCTTGGTATAAGATCTACTGAAATCAATATAATTTAGTTTGTAAGTTTAGAGATAAGTTGAAGACAAAATTTTGGTTGCAGATTCTTCTCAAAAGCTCAACTGTTCAAATGATTAAAATGGCTCTTGAATGCGAGGAACTGTTCTGAGATTCTGCTAATGTCAAAAGGCTTTCTTTCTCAGCCTCAAATTATTATAACCCATTCTGTAAACCAAAATGAACAAGGACCATTAAGCTCGAGGTGATTTTTGACGCTGTGCGTGGCCTGTTTTCATTTATTGACACCACCAACCTCATGAGCTGTGTCTGAAACAATAAAGTTCACTTTGACTTCACAGTTGGTAATTTAATGTGATGGAAGACCTACTTTTGTATATTTATATTTTATACCTACAGGGCATACTTCTGAATGCCTCAGCATGTCACAGAAATAAGCATACATAAAACAGAAGTTTAAAGTATTCACCTTTAACAATAATAGAAAAGGCAGACATTTCATGGGTGCATGAAGCTTTTCTCATTCCAGGCTGGGAAAAGCATCACCCGTTGGATTCTACCCTATCAGAAAGCTATGAAAGGCATAACAAACTATCTAGAAAAGATTAAAGTGCGGGCACAATGAAAGGATAAAACATGGTTGCACTTACCCGTGTTCATGCCAGTTTGAACATGTGCAGTTTGATGTAAATGGGAAGTTCTCTCAATGGAGAGATGTAGGCAGTGGTGGGATTCAGATAATTTAACAACTGATTGTTTACAAGTACCATTTTAACAACCGGTTCTGTGGAAGTGGTGCAAACCTGCTGAATCCCACCACTGGATGTAGGGAGTGGTGTCCTCCAAGGAACCGTTTTGGGACCAGTGCTCTTTAACCTATTCATAAATGACCTGGTAGTAGGGGTGGGTAGCGTGGTGGCCAAGTTTGAAGATATACCAAATTATGTAAGGTGGTGAGAATGACAAAGGATTGCGAAGAGCTCTAAGTGGACCTTTGTACATTAGCTGTACATTAGGGCTAAGAAATGGCAAATGCAGTTCAATGTAGCAAAATGTAAAGTGAAAAATCCAAACTTCACATACACGCTACAGGGGTCAGGGCTATCAGTCACAGACCAGGAAAGGGATTTGGACATCTTAGTTGATAGTTCCATGGGAATGTCAACTCAATGCATGGCAGCTGTGAAAAAGGCAAACTCTATGCTGGGGATAATTAGGAAAGGAATTGATAATAAAACTGCAAAGATTGTCATGCCCTTATCAGTAGTTGGATCCAAAAATTTTAATAACAGGTTCCGATGGTGGTGGGATTTAAACAGTGACAGGCCACCGCACACAAGCACCTCCAGTCCCCACTGGACAGGGAGGTTGCTTTAATAACCCCTTCTTGGCACTCAGAAAAAATTAGTAACCACTTCGAGAGAAGTGGTGAGAACTGGTTGGATCCCACCTCTGGCCCTTATATAAAACAGTGGTGCGATCGCACTTGGAGTACTGTGTTCAGTTCTGGTCGCCCCGTCTCAAAAAGGATATCGAAGAGATAGAAAAAGTGCAGAGAAGGGCAACAAGGATGATTGAGGGACTGGAACACCTTCCTTATGAGGAGAGGTTGCAGCATTTGGGACTCTTTAGTTTGGAGAGGAGACATCTGAGGGAGGATATGATTGAAGTCTATAAAATTATGCATGGGGTAGAAAATGTCAACAGAGAGAAATTTTTCTCTCTTTCTCACAATACTAGAACCAGGGGGCATACATTGAAAATGCTGGGGTGAAGAATTAGGACTAATAAAAGGAAACATTTCTTCATGCAACGTGTGATTGGTGTTTGGAATATGCTGCCACAGGAGGTGGTGATGGCCACTAACCTGGATAGCTTTAAAAGAGGCTTGGACAGATTTATGGAGGAGAAGTCAATCTATGGCTACCAATCTTGATCCTCCTTGATCTGAGATTGCAAATGCCTTAGCAGACCAGGTGCTGGGGAGCAGCAGCAGCAGAAGGCCATTGCTTTCACATCCCTTGTATGGGCTCCCAAAAGCATCTGGTAGGCCACTGAGAGTAGCAGAGTTCTGGACTAGATGGACTCTGGTCTGATCCAGCAGGCTCTTTCTTATGTTCTTATTCTTCTTAATGTGCTGAAGAATTTTGTGATGGTATGCATGGCCACTTGGATTTTGAATGCTGAGGTACCAACCTGGCTATCTGCTGTCTTAGTTACCTGAACACAAGGTTCACTTGTTTTTTCCTCAAATCTCATCAAGTTAGCTGATGTACAGTTCTAGGCACAAGAGACATTTTACTTATTTCTTAATATATATTTAGAGATGATAGACTAGCTGGCAACTTCAGGATACAAGACAATCACATAGCAAACATATTGAAAGTGATACTAGGCAATCTTTTGAGACCAGAAAAAATAAGGAGCCCATGTTACAGCCTTAAATTGATATTTTGGACAGGAAAAATATTTTCTTAAAAAAAAGATTTACAATAACCAAGCTATAATATTCTTAACATCATACAATTATTCCTGGATTATTTTTCATGGAATAAAAATAATACAGAATGCCAGAGCTTAAAAATTAATTTGCTTTTTTATCCCATTGCTTTGACCCAGTCCTTTTTTCAAATTTAATAGCTATGCTACCATTGGCCTCCTTTTTAAATCAAAGAGGTGTCTTTCCACTCACCTGTCTCTCTAGTAACACAATAAGAACATCCTGATCTGCCCTGTAGCAGTGCCTGAATTATACTTAAAACCAGAGTAAGTCATTTACACCTTTGAGTTCTAAAAAAATTAATTCCACGCAATGAACTCTCTAGCAGTTAAATGAGGGTAACAGAGGAATACTTTATAAACGGCTGATACTCATTGTCAGCAGTGGAGGCATATGATTTTTTATGTATGACATAGCACATATTCCATGACATAAAATTCCATTTCTTCGCATTAAGACTGGAGCTCTAAATTCAAGCAGGGGCATAAAAGACTTAGTGCCTATTCTCATATTCATATAGCAGCTCAGCCATAATTCAGAAAACCCAGCAGACATTCATAACTTCAAAATTCAGTTTCTACTCTATTATTAAGTTTTCTTTAACCTCATTCTTAGTTCTGAATCATAAAATTGACCTTACCATGGCAAGTAATCTTTGATGATTATCAGAATACCAACAAATATTTGTGTCTCTCCTGAACTTCCATTGGGGGATCCTGAAGTAGAATTTGTAGCAAATTGACTAAGGCCCCTTCCGCACACGCAAAATAATGCATTTTCAAACCACTTTCACAACTGTTTGCAAGTGGATTTTGCCATTCCGCACAGCTTCAAAGAGCACTGAAAGCAGTTTGAAAGTGCATTATTCTGCATGTGCGGAATGAGCCTAAATGAATGCTGAGGTACCATTGATCAATAAATTACAATTTCGGGTGCAATGCTAAATTCATCACATAGCATTTTAGGATGTCAAAGAAGTCCTTATTCCAGTGTTAACTGAAGATCAGCAATCATTACTCAAAGATATATTGGCATTTCTGGAAATATGCCAGTGCATAAAACAGGTAGAGCACCACAGTACACCCCTCACCTGTTACATAGCTCACACCAGGACTCTTCCTTTATAAAACTGTACTTTTCTTCATTTTGGAACAATAAAACCAAGGTATTAGAAAGCTAACAAACTTCCATACACTTTAAAGAACAACATAAATGAACATGCAGTGACATGTGGACCCAATCTCAATTTTATGAACAGGAATCAGGTCTATAACCATCAATATACCTAATGTTGAACATGGCTATGAAGTGAGGATCAAAAAATCCACACAATGGGGTTATGTACAGTGAAGGGTTGTTTTGTGTTTTGTTTTTATAAACCTGAGATATTATCAACATTTGCAGAATATTCAAAAAGAAAAAAAATGGTGAGTGATGAATTACAATCACTCCCAAGACGAGAATTCTGACCAAGATGCCATGAAGCCTCACAAGCTTCAGGTTAGCACCAGAACATGAGATTGTCTATGCTGAATGTTACTGGAAGCTGTGACTGGGAGGTAATAAGAAAAAAGGAAAGTAGTAGGAAGTGGGGATGAGAAAAGCAGAGAGGAAAGGGAACATAAAATGGAGAGGTGGCAGTGGGGACTGATCTCTCCTGCAAATCATAGATTTATGCAGGTGAAAGGGACTATACAGGCCCCTGCTCAATGCAGGACCAAAGCATTCTTTACAAGTGTTCACCTAGTTGCTGCTTGAAGTCATTCAGTGCAGGGAACCTCACCACCACCGCATGCAGCTGATTCAACTTTCAAGTTCCTGCTTATCATCTTGAATATTTTATCAACGTAATCAGCTGATATGTTTTCCATATTGTGTGATGTTTGGTAGCTCAGTAACGCACAATACTCTTTCATGAGTGCCTGCATTCAGACGACACAAGTCTCCTTGCATAGGATTCTTCTGGAAACTGAACAAGAAGAAGCATTGCTAACTCACAAGTTTATTGTTGGTACTTCCAGGTAAGTTCTGAAACAGCTACCAAGTGATACAGCCACAGAGACAGTTTCACTCTTTAAAAAAGAAAGAGGCACAAACATTTCTCTCAGGCAAGAGCATCAGCATAGACAAAAATTCTGCCACCTTGGTGACCCAGAGCAAGCTGGCTGTCAATGCACACTTTGCTTTTAATCCATCACTGCATTGCTTTTTGTCCCACGATAATCTGCTTCCCCATTGGCTCCTTCTCATTTGTAACCAACCCCCCTTTTTACCTCATAAAAGATTGCTTCTGATCGTAAAACATTTATAGATACACACAAAATAAATAAGTCCCTCAGCAGGATGATCCAATAATATTCTACTCCTGCTGTAAACCGATTCTGGGGCCTTCTCAGGTGTGGTTGTTGTCTGCTGCTACAATAAATTGCAGTAATGTATTAATTTATCATGCACGCTCCACCTCTGGAGCTCCCTGGAGCATCTGTCTAATATTCCCTGCTTCTGGGAGGACTCTAGAAGTCACCATTTAAAAACTCCCACTAACAAATGGCATCCTCCCCCTGCAACAGTCACAAGTGTACTATAGAGAGAGACATAATTGCCAGACAGTCACAACCTATATCTATGGAAACCTAAGCAAAAATTAGATGTTTAGAAATAATCAAATGCCACCCACCAAGAAATAACACAGAACCAAACTGAATAGGAAGAAGAGTTCTTTTTACTCCTTTCTTTTTTAATTGAAGAGTATGTATGCTTAAAATCACTACTCCCATAGAGCCTACTCTTTTTTCTCTCTTTCATATGGTTTATTCTACCTGTCTACCAAGGAGCTCAGGGCAGAGATTCATAGTTGTCCTCTTATCCATTTAATCAGCATAAAAAGCCTTTGAACTGGGTTAGTGTATGAGTGGCCCAAAGTCACTTAGGCTCATTCCGCACATGCAGAATAATGCACTTTCAAACTGTTTTCAGGGCTCTTTGAAGCTGTGCGGAATGGCAAAATCCACTTGCAAACAGTTGTGAAAGTGGTTTGAAAACGCATTATTTTGCGTGTGCGGAAGGGGTCTTAGTGAAATTTACAATAGAAGGATTTGAACCTGAGTCTCCATATGCACACAAAAACACACGTGTACAAAACTGCCTTATAGTGAATCAGACCCTTGGTCCAATAAAGGTCAGTATTGTCTCATTAGACTGGTGCAAGCTCTCTATGATCTCAGATCTTACAAATTATCTACTACCAGATTAATTTAAGTAGAGGTGAGACTTTTTACATTCCAAGCTGATGTTCAACCACTAAGACACAACTCCACCCCTAAAGTCTTTGTCCTGCAAGTTCTTGCTCAGCACTCAAGCTGCTACACCAAACTGGATCTCCTGGCATATCACATTGAAGTTCCTTCCTGAGCTGTCGGGGAGATGACTCCGGCCCTTCATATCTTTTTGGATCTTCATATCTTCTTTCCCCACATGGAGAAGAAGCTTGGGAGAGCAATTTTGAACTGAAAGGGGAAAGCAGCCTTGCCTGCCACCCTTTCTCAATTAATTAATGGGGTTGGATTCAACCAACTTTTCTGCCAGGAAAAAAGAAAAGCAAGGTTTCCTGTTGACCTCCCAGAACTATGGTGCTAGGGATCATGGGGCTTACGTGTACAAAAACCACATGGAAGGGGGTCTGTAGTAGGGAATGGAATTGAGTTAAAAAGCTGGTTGGATCCACTCCACAAGGTGGTCCTCGGTGATCACTTAAGGCACCAGAGGAGGGGTGTGAACCAACCCTGTCACCCATCTCTTGCCTGGTCACCCTGTCCCAGGAGGAGCTCCAGCTCCAGAGGACAAGGTGGGTGGGGACCTGATCTCTCTTTTCCTCCCTCCATTAAGGCAACAGAATGAGGGTAGAACAGGCCACCTCCTCCTCCTTATCTTGCCTGCCAGGGGAGGGCCAGCAATACAGCAGTAGCATGAATTCCCCTCCATGGTACATCTTAAGTGACATGCCTCTAAAGATACTAGCCACAAGTGTGGGTGAAATATTAGGAGCAAAAACTACCAGACCCTGGTCACACAACCCGGAAAACCCTCACCAGCCAGTTGATCTGACAATGAAAGCCTTCAACAATACATACACTCCTTAAAACTGCTTTTGGTATGAGAAAAGAGGAAAGTAACACAACTTTGCATAGATTCTGATTAGATTTGTTTGTTTGTTTTGGTACAATTCAGCCTCACATGAACCAAAGAACTCAATTTTACAAGCATGCAATTCTGGGAAAGATCATAAAGTGGGATGTTTCCAAAATGTCTGTTCCTCTAAAAAAAAACCTTGAAAAATGCTTGCAATGCATAGCGGAGAGAGAAAGCAATAAATACTCATAAAAATAAATCAGAACATGGAGGAGACAACTAAGAATAGAGCAAAAGACATGGATCCACGAGCCAAACTAGACTCCAAACGCTGTTATCCATTTATCACATTCAAGTTAGATTTCTGCAATGGGACTGCCTTTGAAAATGGACTGGAAACTTCACTTGGTCCAAAATGGGACAGCCAGGCTCCTGGCAGAAGCTGGTGACAGACACTGTACCACCCCTATGGTGAAAGATCTGCACTAGTTTCTCATCTACTTCCAGAAAGAATTCAATGTGTTGGTTCTTACTTTTAAGGGCTTAAATAGTTCGAGGCCAGGGTACCTGAAGGTCTATCTCCATCCTACTACCCGCCCCACCAGATATTATCTGCCTCCCAAGCCCTACTATCTGTGTCCCCTGCTTTCAGATATGACTTGACAGGTGGAAACTAGAGACACGCCATTTTCTGTGGTGGCATTTCACCTCTGAAATATCTTTCCACTTGGGGCTTGCCTGGCCCCCGTTTTCCTTTCTTTTCAGTCAGTGACAGCCTTTTACCCAGGCTTTTAAGTAAGGGGTTGTCTTACCAGCTTTTTAATGGTCTGCTTCAATTTTATGCATAGTTTTATGGTGGTTTATGTTCAATAGTTTTTGAATGCCTTGTTGTTTATATGGTTAGATTGTTTTAATTCGAAGCCACCTGGAGTTCTGAGGAGATGACATAGAAATGATGTGAACAAACAATAAGTTTTTATCCTAGTCTTCCTCCAGGGAATTGAGACAGGCTTATGTGGTTCTCCCTTCTCCATTTATTCCTTGTAACACCCCTGTGAGCTAACCTAGGCTCAGAGAGCAGGGTTAACTCATTCATCCAGCAAACGCAGGTTCTCAGATCCTAGTCCACTATGCCCACATCTATGGCTGGAATCTGACATATGATAGAGAAATGTTAGGAGTGAAACATTAGGAACTAAAACCACCACACCATGGCCACACAGACCAGAAAACCCACAATAACCAGTTGACTCTGCCTGTGAAAGCCTTCAATAATTCATTGGCCTCCAAAGTCTATACCTCTTACAGGTCACCATCAGACCAATTATTAACAGACCTGTACTTAGTGTTGTGTTAGCCTTGTTCAGAACAAGTTGTTCCACTAACACAATGAGTTGTACACAAGGGGAAGTGCTAAGCGGCTTCTGCACACAGGTCCTATGATTCTTCATAGCTTTCTACAGTTTTAGAATTTGTTTTTTAAAAAATGTTTGAATTCTCTTCACAAAGAAATAATCCTTTCCTATGTCCGTATGCCCCATGATCTCCAGAACAGGTCACAAGCCACTGCAGTGGTATTTGTGCTGTATGACTTGTGCAAGTAGAAGGCAAGGTTTGGATTCAGTGGGGATAGCTCAGCACAAAGCACTCTTTCAGTAATTGGAAGATGCATTTTGGCTTGCTCAAGTGCAATTATGCAAGTAGAAAGAGACCTTAGGTCATAGGTGTCAAACTCGTGGCCCTCCAGATGGTATGGACTACAGTTCCCATCATCTGGCAGGGGATGATGGGAACTATAGTCCATAACATCTGGAGGGCCATGAGTTTGACACCTATGTTCTAAGGTTTTATGTCACATCACCTTTCAGCTGGAGATGCCAGGGATTGAACGTGGGACAATTATCATTTAAAACAGATGCTTTACACTGAGCCACAGTATCTCCCCACCTCCCATCAAAAGGCCATTACATTTACATCCCACCTCCCTTCTATCAAAGAATCACACACAGGGCTCCCTGGTGGTCTTGGATCCAACCAGACTCAGGACTGCTAAGCTTCAGCAAGGATGCTATATCACGTACTGTATTAAAGATAATAGGAAAGGCTGGAATTACTTTCTTGTATAGAATATCTATGCCTTCACACTTTAAATGCATTTAGCCTAAAAACAGACATGTAAACCTACACAGCAATATTCAAAACATCGCTAGGATGATGGAATGTATGTAGTCACTTTAACACCGGAAAATTACTTAGATAATTTCCTCTCTTTTGGTAGTTTCTCCTTGCTGCTCTAGCTGCTCCTCAGTTTCCTCTGGATGCCCCCCTCCAAGTCTCTTTGTCATACAGCAAGCAATGAAGAATATTCTATCCTGCTGAAACTGCAGGGGGAAGCAGAATATAATTACTCAAGTGGGAATTAAGCCAGGATCTCGATGCTCACACCTCCATGCTTTCCAGGAGAGGGAACGTTATAAATCAGGGTGCCTGATTTATGTTGCATTGAAAAGATGTCAGTTCCTGTTGCATAGTACAGGCCCCTTCCACTAAGAAGCTGCAGCGCAGCTACAGAAGGAAATATAGAAGGCAATGGTAACAATTGGGAGCAAAAGAACAATGGCACGCGTCAGGGATGCACAGAACAACTATCTGTTAAAATGCATGAAGTTTGGGGGGGTGCAATGTGCATGGTTTTAAAATAACACTACAGTGCTTGAGGGGGGGGCAACTTTTGGCCCCACCAACACGGCTTACTTTGTTATACTCAATTGATCTCACCATTTTTCTCCCTGCTCATCAGATTTCTAGTGCTGGAGACTGGTCTGATGAAAAATTCTTTAAACGCTAGAATAACATGCGGGGAGCATGGTTAAGCTCCCCTAACCTTGCATGCTCCAGTTTTTTTCTCTACTCACTTGCTTTACTAATAAAAAAGAGGTTGCCTGCTTTTTCCCCCTTCCTCCCCTTTACCAGGCCTAATAGCAGTTGGGGTGACTGTGATTTGTATCAGCCAAAAGCTGTGGCCGCTTAGTGGGTGTACAGAACATTAATGATGCTAAGAGAGCCGAATTCTCTCCCATCACTTCTCCTCGAAAACGTCCTGCAATCAGCAAACACCTAACTGAGCTTGTAATACGTGGCTCTGCCCAGTCACCAATAGCAGTGTGGAGGTTTCCTAAATATTGCAGACAGCCTCTGTAGCATGCCAGGGTGCATGCGACAGCCCTTGTTTGAAGCAGATGCAGTGCAGAGGCTTCATCAACCACCCTGATAGTGGGGACTGTTAAGGACTTCTGCACTGAGTAATGTCATGGGAAATAAGAAAGGTGGGAAGATTCTGAGAGGAGGTTCACAATGTCATTCCTCAGCTAAGTTATCTTCTTTCAGATCTACTAGAGCAGTGGTCCTCAACCTTCCTAATGCCGCGACCCTTTAATACAGTTCGTCATGTTGTGGTGACCCCCAGCCCTAAAATTTATCCACTTTACAGATGGAGAACACTGATGCAGAGAGTCTTAGGTGACCCCTGTGAAAGGGTCGTTCAACCCCCAAAGGGGTCCCGACCCTTAGGTTGAGAACTGCTGCACTAGAGGGTTTAGAAGGGTGAAGCTCTGCTTCATATCACTTTGTCAGATTTCTACAGAGTTAACAATCTTATTGCAGAGCAGGATCATGCCCATGTGGAGGAGTGGGCAGGAGCATGAAGCTGTAAGAGAGAGAGGAAGCAGAGCTCCGTTGTGTACCAGCTGAGTTGGCAAGAACATCCTCTGCTGCGGCCCACACTAAATATCTTCAGACAACACAAAGGTTGGTCTTCCTTTTCTCTGGCTGAGCCTCCAGTTCAGCCAAACCCTTTGAAGGATGGGCAGGAACAAGGAGCTGAATCAGTGTTTAAGTGCTGCGTATGTAATAACTTTGCAGAAGAGCCGTAAACATTTATTTTCTAGCTCTGCTCTGTCACCGCCTCTATTAGTAGCATTTCTCCATTTAGCTCCCGCAAGTTTCCTAGCAACATCCTTACATCCACATTAACACCTATTAGATCCATAACGGATACCTTTAAAATAATCACCTGGTGTGAAATGCTGCAGCATCTTGGCTCTTGAGCTAGATTTCGGAAGCAATCTACTTACTGAAGTAAAAAAAAAAAAAGCTCGTGTGCCAAATGCTACAGACTGCCATCCCATGGCATCACACTTTCCATTGTCATTCTCTTGGCAAAAGTAGAATAATGAAATGTTGTATTTTTTTCTCCAAAAGCAATGATTGCAGCTCCTCAACTGAAATCCACTCTGCTTTTGGTTAGGAAAAGAAAAAGATTAAAACGTTTTGCTGTAAATACATCATATCATCCCCAGATCTATTGCAATGACCACAGCACAGGTTGCAGGGACCAAGGCTAAACAGGTCTTTTCCAAAGAAAAATTTCATTTTATTCTATGAGACTTAGTCCCAAAAAAGGGTTAGAAAGCCATTTTAAACCTTTCTCACTCACACTCATCCAGCTGTCAATGCAAAAAAACAATAAGGAGTCTTGTGGCAGCTTATACTAACAAATGTATTGTGGCATACCATTTGTTTTGAGTCAGAGCCCATTTTATCATATGCACAAAGTGTCAACTTCATTTGGAAGATACATTCATAGATACAAGGAGAAGAGGAGGATCTCACTAAGATCAGAATGCCAGCAAGCCAAGAAAGAAGAGTTTGGATTTATATCCACCCTTTCTCTCCTGAAAGGAACTTACAATCTCCTTTCCCTTCACCCCTCACAACAAACACCCTGTGAGGTGGGTGGGGCTGAGAGAAGAACTGTGACTAGCCTAAGGTCACCCAGCTGGCATGTGTTGGAGTGCACAAGCTAATCTGATTCACCAGATAAGCAGTGGTGGGATCTAAAAATTTTAATAACAGGTTCCGATGGTGGTGGGATTCAAACAGTGGCACCGCCGCACACACACACCTCCAGTCCCTATTGAGCAGGGAGGTTGCTTTAGTAACCCCTTCTCGGCACTCAGAAAAAATTAGTAACCATTTCTAGAGAAGTGGTGAGAACTGGTTGGATCCCACCTCTCTAGATAAGCCTCCACAGTTCAAGTGGCAGAGTGGGGAATCAAATCTGGTTCCCCAGATTAGAGTGCACCTGCTCTTAACCACCACACCACGCTGGTACCTTAAAATTCAAAACACAAATAAAAACAAGAGCCAGATCAAAGGATAAAAGATCCAAGCAGAGTGGATGTGATTACTCCCAGCTGATGACGAACTGGTAAAGCAGCATGAACAGTGTATATGAACCTCTAAAGCAGGGGTCTCCAACCTATGGCCCTCCAGATGTTTATCGACTACAATTCCCATCAGCATTGCCATGCTTGCAGAGGCTGATGGGAATAGCAGTCCATGAACATCTGGAGGGCCATAGGTTGGAGACCACCTGCTCTAAAGAGAAACACATGCATCCTGCCACTCCAGTGCATCTGACGAAGTGAGCTCTGACTCATGAAAGCTGATGCTGGAATAAATTTTGCGAGTATTTAAGAAGCCACCGGACTTCTGTGTTCAATTGCATTCTGTTTTAAGCTCACCTTTTCTAGTCTTCATTGAGACCAAGTTGGACAGTAACAACCTGCATATAATCCAAACTCAGCAGCTTCACAAATGGAGTCTCATGTTGAAAAAATATATAGATTTTTGGTGGTGCATGGAAACTTTAAGCCTGTTAGCCCAGCGTGTTGTATGTGTGCCAGTTCACTGTGCAGGACAGGGTTTTTTCCTCACACTGCTATAGGACCATAACAAATAAAGGTGTGGGGAAAATTACATGTTTACACATGGACAACTCTGCATTCAGACAATCAACACATGGAAGCAATGGAAAGTAAGCCTCCATGTGGTACCCATACTCTGTGGATTACAAAATCACTGATACCTTAAAAAACAGACACATGAATATGTCTTATACTGAGCCAGCCCACTGGTCTGTCAAAGACAGTATTGTCTTTTCTGACTGATAGCAGCAGTCTAGAATCTGAGGCAAAAATCTTTTGGATCATCTCCTACATGATTTTTTAACTGGAGGAACTGTGGATTGAGCCTGGAACTTCCATGTGCCAGAAGTTCTACCGCTGAACCTGAGCCTCAGCTCTACTCCATCAAACAATGAGGATGTCTCTGTCTCAAATAATGTGTAAGAACCATGGTATAGTGAGGGGAAGAGAGGATGGAGAAAGCAGTGAGACACTGGCACCACATGGACTGCTTTATCAGTATCAGGGCCAAGCCCTAGGTCAAGTGTAGGCAGATTTTATAGCCTCAGATACAATTTATAGGTTGGAATGTCATGAGCCATGTTCTGTGTATGGTCCCTGTGCCCCTTAATTATTCATTTGAAACTGTCTACCCTGTTTTCTACAAAAGTTAAAACATTATACAAGTAATAGGTTGTGTTCTACCACTCCATTCAGCAAAGTTTGAAGGCATACTGCAGCCCAAGAAGACTTCTTCCAACTTGGTGACTTTTTCTGTGGTGGAAGAGCCACTAAGGATGAAGAAAGCCTCTCTGGCTGGAGGAAATTTTCAGATGTGGCTGAGAGGAGTGGTAAGACACAGGCACAAGAGATGTGACATGTACAAGAAACCAAGACAACTACAGAAGGTGAAAACTGAGCTCAACTGATCAGAAATATTGAAGTCATAGACTTAATGAGTTTCAGACAGGGAGTGATGTATTTAAACAGAGATCTGGTGTGGGGGGGGGAGGGGAGACCCTGCTTTGGAAAGATTAGCAAGGATGGCATTCTATGGATCTTCTCCAGAAGACCACTTCCTTGTATGTGGAAGACCATCACTGAGATCTTGCTAAGGAGGAACGCAATGAATGAAATGAGGACAGCCCAAGTCATATCTTACAGGAGATATGAGATGAGTGGGTCAGTGAAGGGATAAGTGATGAGTGGGTCAAAAAAGGGACAGGTGTCCTTCAGGTGTTTAAACCTAAATATGATTTTCACCACCAAACAATTTTGTAACTGCTCTGGATTCACACAGAAACTGGCTTTAGTGGAAGAAGGCAGCTGTGGTTAATGAGCTCAGTGAAAAGGAAACTAACTTCTTGAGATGAGCCATATTTACCTTCCAATTGCTGCTCTCCACCTACCCGTAAACACCGATACCAAGAGACCTCATCATGCCTAAACTTGTTATCATCCCACTCATTAAGAGTCCCAAAGCAAGTAGAACTGTAAATAAGTAAGACTGCAGAAATTAGCCGGATTTGCTCACTTAAGTTAACACAGTAAATTAATAAAGCCTCCGTAAATATTCAAAATATCAGGGAGAAGGATATACCGAGGAAGACAGCATGCCAGTTGTAAATAATGGCATCCTAGACAAGACGATTCTGGAAAAAATATATATAAAAGAATCTAGCCACAGTTACATAAATCCCTAAACTTCCTGGGATCAGGATATTGGAAGCAAAAGTAGTACTGTGGTTCTGGTCTAGGTAACTGGTCTAGGTTTACTATGTTTAAATTCTATGACTGCTTATCATAGACAGGGTATTTTCTATCATGGAGGCTGTTCTGTTTGCTCCAGCTTTCAAAGATAATAATTACAGTTCCAGTTAACTAGTTCTGTGTTCTTTGCACTGATAATAAACTGTTAGGCTGCATTCTGCAAGCACCTATTTCTAAAAAGGACTTGCTTATTCTCTGTAGTCCATTTTTTTTGGTAAGCATTTTAAGGGGGCTCTCGACTAAAGACCCCACAAAATGCCCACTAGAATTTGGCCCCCGTTTTCCTAAATTTCAAGAATTCCTGGGAGTTCTTAACATGGAACTCCCAGTGCATCCCGACAGTGATATGACCCAGGGTGCATCCAGAAACAGGGCAACATGTAGTTGGTCCTGGAACGTAGGAGAACGACTGCAATTCAGATCAGAGAGTACTGAAATACATGGCCCAATGGGTTTGCTGACTCAGTTCAAAGGCACCCTTGCCTGTTCTTCACTTTATCAAGTTCTTAACATGGATCACAGCATGCAGGGTTCAAATATTTCCCCAGAGACTTGAGCATCTTCTCTGGATAGGCAGAACGGACATTTTCTAAATAAATAATTAATCAACTTTAAAATTGAAAAAGATTACCCAGAAACCAAAATGAGTATTCTATAAACAACTTTATGCTAGATTTCAGAATCTGGTGATTTCACTGATAGTTGTAACATGGTTAATAAAGGTAGAGTGGGTTGACAAGTAGTGATTTGATTCAAAGTCATCCGTTGAGCTTTTTGGCTAAGCAAAGATTTCACCCATTTCCAGGCGTAACACCCTTTCCACTGTACTATGCTGGCCTTATGCCAGCAGGTCTCCAAGGACAGCAAATCTCCAAGGACCTGCAATCTGCCCTCTGATGTTAAGCACTTGGACTTTTCTACATGGGAACTAATAGCATCTATTTAATCTGATTTTCAGAATGAGTCAGCTGCACGGCTGTGCCTCCCAGTGTACGGCTTTAACATCTGACCCCTTTGTCACAGACATTTAAGTCCCACAACATAATATCGCTTGTACTCCAAGATGACAAGCAGCTAGCTGCCTGTGCCCAGCACCATTGCATGTAAATTTAATTAAAAAAATACATTCCATCATTTAGGTGCTTAACTAATCTGGAATCCCTTTCATTCTATAGTTTGAGGTTTGCAACGACAACCATGGATTAAAATTCATTTCCTATGCAAAAAACTGCGTTGACAGGAAATATTGAGGGGTTGGAATTTTTACCTCTTTACATCCATCTAGAATATATATACTCATCTTAGGCATCAGAAGGCAGACGTCAGAGTTGTTATTGATTACTTGCTGCTTGCCAGTGCTGAATTTACATTTATTTAACAAAAAGTGTACAATGAGAAATATAGATCTGGCCACAATAGCCAGCTAAAATATAAAAATGAATTCCTTCTCCCCAGATCCTATACTCCGGTGTGCTGCTCGGGTTCAGGCATGACAGACTAGCAGATGACTGAGGCAGCCAGGTTGCACAGGTTAAGCAGCTCAGGTGCCTAGGCAGGTAGTGCAAGGTGGTGCAGGTCCACCAATTTAGAGGTCCAGACAGGTAATGTCTTTAGGCATAAGTCAGGCAGTCCAGAGGTCAAGGCACGAACTGGAGGCTAATGAGGAGTCACAGCACGCGGTGTTTCTCAAGGAGTCACACTTGTTGCACCCTGGAAGAGCCTTGTCCAGGTCAAGGCTTATATCAGCCACTTATTACTAAGCACCCTGCAGAGACCTAACGCATGCTCAATCCTCCGCTAATGCAGCTGCTTCCAGTTCACAGAGCGTCTTGTCATAATGTTCTGAAATGCAAGTGCTTCTCCTTTTATTGCTAAATTTCTGCCTCTGCTTCTGCCTCCATTGTTCTAATGATTCATTATCATTTGCTGACCCTTCCTCCTGTGTATCTGCTAGTACTAACGGCTTCTCTGAATGTGACCTGTTTATTCCTCAACTGGTTCCATAGCCTCTGACCTTTGATTTATTTCTGCTTCTGGCTCCTTTTCCACCAGCCCTTCATTCTCAGAAGGTTGGTTTATGACATCCTGGGTTGGTTGGCTGTTTCTTGCCCATCCTTACCAGTGCTGAGAAGCAACATCAGGGGAAGCCATTGACTTCTAGGCCCTGTTTGCAAGCCCTAAAGGGCAACTGGTTGACCACTATGTGAGAAATGACTGGGTAGATTATTGGTCTCATCCAGCAGGGCTCATGTTCTTATCTCTGCACTCAGGATCATTGGACCCAGAGAGACTTGTTTCATGTTCCACTTCTAATAGCTTTGGCCTTTTCCACATGAGTCGTTTAATGTGTATCCGGTCACCAAATGCTACATTTTTCCAATCAGCTATTTGCAATTCTTCTTGAGCAACTTACATTGAGACCCAAGGGCTCATTGGCTCTTTATCTCAGAAATCCACAACATGATGCCCACCAGTGTCCTTCCTGGTGGTCAGTTATTTATTCAGTCTTGAGGCTTAGAAACCTCTAATTATGACCATGCAGAGAGCAAACCCTTTCCTGTTATTAACTCAAACCAAACAGCATTTCATCTTCAAAGCAAAGATCCATCTGCGGCTTCCTTCCACTTCCTTGGTACAAGTAGCTCTTCAAAACAGCCCAGGAGCAATCACTTGTACATTTGCAAGGGCTGCCCATTGAGAAGCAGTTTTCTCTGTTAGAGGACAACTTGGGCAGCCCAATCCAGAGCCCCGGGAGTGTGGGGACAGCGTTGCTGCCATGCCACTGCCTCCAGAGGGCTTTTGGTGGCACAGGGAGGCAAAAAGGTAAGCAAAACCTTCTCACTGCCAGAAAGCCTTCCATGGGGCTAAATGAAGTTATGCCTCTCCAAAAGGTGGCATAAGTTGGAGGCCTGGATGCAGCATAACTGGAGGCAATGCCAGGGTGGAAGTTAACTAACATCAGCTCCATCCCTGGCCATGCCTCTGGTACCTTTGCCAGTTGGGCTGGCAGCAACACAGAGTACTCATGTGGCATTCAGCACCATGTCCGGGCATCAGAGGGTGGCTACCAGCAGGTGGCTACTTGCTAACATATTTGCCCCTCCACTAAGGATGTACCCCAGGAGGGCAAATCTGCCATCACAGCTCCGCACCACCTCCAGAAGTAACTTCAGTCCCCCCTCCCCAATATGGATTGGGATGTTAGTCTGCTTCCAACATTTTTTTTGAAACATCCTAATGTTAAATAGTTGGTCTCTGCAGCAGCCATTTTGTGGCTATACCCAGTGCCCCTCCTCAAAATTTGAAAAGTGACCACAGGGTCAGCAAGGTTAGGGACCTCTGCTCTGCCTGGCGGATCACAGTGTCTGGGTAAGTATGAACTCTGCCAATGAGAAATGAACATTAAATGACATTAAGTTACAACAAGATGGGCTCTTGTGGCACCTTAAAGTGTAACATATTGTGGAAGAAATTACAACACAATGCATCAGGTGAATGAAGTCAGGCTGAAGAGTAACTCCAAGTCACGGTAGACTGTACTGAACTAGATGGATCAATGGTCAGGCTCAGTGCAAGTCACTTATATTTCAGTCTTATTATTTGTAAGACTATTAGTTGTGACATTTTTATCCTGCTGTTACTTAGGCAAAATACAATGTTTTCTTCTGCTCCTTTTTATCCTCACAATCCCCCCTGTACTCTGGCCATGAGATAGATTAAGTTGAGAACGGGCAACTGGTCCAATAAATTCTTGGCTGAGTGGAGAATAGAATCCAAAAGTTCCAAGATCTCCCCCAAAACTCTAATAGCACACTGGCTCTACAACTACTTCTCTCTGTAACTGCATCCCAGTCTCCACTCACATGGTCTATTGCTTTCTGTATTGCATAGCAGTGGGGTGCTAGGAGCAAATAATTTGAAACTGCAATGATTGATGATATTGGAAAATGAATGCATCTATCTCCATGGCCAATGTGAAAGATATTATCCAGAGAATAGAAGCATACAAAATATATTCATTTAATAACTGGACACACATGAAAATAGAATTTTAAGAAGCCTGCTTTGGAATATTAATTATAAGAACAAAAGTGACTGGAATGATCTTTTACCAGTCCAAGTTAGAAGGTTGGGTTTTTTTAAATTTGATGCATCTTATACAGTTTTATTTATTTTTGCTTGTGGCCTAGATATGAAGCACTCTTCCTTTTTACTGGAAATAAAATGAATGCAGGCTTTGCTGGGGGTATAAAACTGGAATGAAATCATCATGAATTGAAATGCTTTCTGTAAAGGCCTAGCCCAGAACTGAATCACACACTACAGAGTACATAGATCAGGTCTCGGGCTTCTACCCTAGTGTCAGACATAACACAGTCAGGTGTGAGTTGAAATTTTCCTCAGGCCCTTTCCACATGGGCCAAAAACGACGGCCTGGGGGTGGTAAAAACGCCGCCCCTAGGTCAGCCATTCCGCATTGCAGGCGGCGCTGCCGTGCAACGCACTTGGCAGCGCCTGACCTCGACTGCGCTCCCCCTCCCCAGGGCGGCTTCAGGTCGCTTTCTAAACAACAACCCTTTAAAGGGTTGTTGTTAGGGGAAAGCTGCTCTTCCGGGCGGCGCTGGTGCGAACCGGGCATCACTGGGAACATTTAGCCAGCCTACTCGGTTCTCATTATTTGCCCCGTCATATCGCTGTCCAGAGTTCACCGTATCGCTGGCCGTGGCCGCCCACAGCGTCCCTCCGACCCCTGGAGGTCGAGGAGGGCAAAGGCGTGGGCGGGCTTCGACAGCCAGCAGGCGCACTTCATCGGGGACAAGGTGAGTGGGACGGGCAGGGGAAGAGCGGCTCGCGTCGGCGAGCTGCCTCAGCTCGCTTGCTCGCTCTCTGCTGAGGCCATTACCCACATGCGTCATAGCGAACGGCCTTCGCCTCCACGCTGGCGGAATTCTTGCCGGCGTGGAGGCGACAGGGAGGCCGTGCGGAAACGGCCTCAGTTACCCTGCATGTAATGCCCACTTCACATCCAGCCCATGACAAATGTGGAGAAGGGCCGTTAGCCTTCCACTCTGTGACATTTTCCCCAACCTGAAACAATCCATAGAGGCACTATTTGAGGGGAACCATGTATATGTTGGGATATACATGGGCCAAATAGGCTGTTTCATGTTGGGAAATGGTACAAAGAGAAAACTGAAGCTTTCTCTCCACGTTCCTTGGTCCTGATCCAAATTAGGAACCACAAGAACTGGAATTGAGGAGAATCCACTACTTGCATCTGTGTCCTGCCAAAGACAGGGAGAGAACCTCAGACACAACCTGTGTAATGTATAAATAATGTATAGATGATCACATAAGGTGAATAGGGGGGTACTGACTGACTGAATGCAGCCTCATCTAAGCTGCTAGTACTACCGGCCAGCCATCTCCCCAAAATGTATTCGCACAGTTATTTATTTAAAACATTTACAAGCTTGACTTTCTTTCAGATTATTGAAATCCAAGGCAAGTAGCAGCAATAAAAATCACTATAAGATACCAAAATTCTTTTTTAAAAAAAAACTAAAAAAGCCAGCAGAGGAAAAATCCTTAAAAATAAAGTTCAACAGACATCCCTGTCAATCAAGATGCCCACAGAGTAATCATCTTGAGGAATCCCATGCTCTTCAAAGGAATTCTGTTTTTTTGCAAGCCCTCAAAAACTGCAAGAGATGTGTAAATCTTCTAATTTGTTCTTTGAGGCCATTCTATAATATATTTGTACCTGCACTCCTCCTCCCACAAAATAAACCTCCTCAGTTTTGTTGCTCAGATTTTCTTTTCTTTTCTTTTTTGACTGTATCAACTGCTTACTCCAATCCACTGGATGGACTAAAAATGAATTCCTCACTGCCAAGTCATGCTGTATGAAATGATAATATGTTTGTTACTGCCCTGAGCCTGGCCTCAGGCAGAATAGGGTGAGATAACAAATCTGACAAAAGAAATAAAAAAATAAAATATCAGCCATTAGACAGACAATACACATTAATAGTTTTCTCGACTGCTGTTTTGTGCAACGTCGGACTGTGATGAAGAGAAAACCATTTGCGGTAGCACTTGCCTATTCTCAGTTTAAATAGTCTCACTGAAGTTGAAATCACATCGCACAAGGAACGTCTCCTTGGGAGTCAGTCCACTCTAGATCTTGAAGCGTTAGCTACTGAAAATAATCACCCTACCTTGAAGGTGTACAACAATGTCTTGGCCTGCGTCTATCACTGCAAGTATGTTATCAGAATCTGGTTTACAAAGATTAGGTCCTGTGTTGGCATGAACTTGGGTCCCCTCTGACTCTCTCTTTCTCTCTTATCTTTCTGAGCTTTCATCTGCAAGAGTTCTTTAGGAAAGTGCAACACTGAGCTCCTACTCTCTCTCTGTGCTCTTTGTGATACTAGCTGGTCTAATTTCTCCTGACATTTCTCTCGTAACAGCAACAGCAGCACGTCAGGACTAATTAAACTATCTGGTGGTCGAATCCCAGAGAACAACATACATCTGCTCTGATCTGCTCCTACCGAAAGCGGGGGGAATCTTTCCCACATAAGAGAAGGGAAAGGAAAGGATAAGACAGGGGAACAGCCAAGCAATTTCCCAGAAAATAATCCAGGTTCGACTACTCCAGACACACAGCAACTATAAAATAAGTAGCAGAGAAGCTCTGGAAAGAAAGTCAGAGAGCTAGAATGTTCTTGTTCCTTTACTTAGACAATCAGATGTACAAAAGCAGTGTTCATTGTGCAGTACTATGCAGATTCTGCAAATCAAGTCTATGTTACTGTCATTTCAAAGAGGGCAAACTGAGACATGTTCCTACAATGGGGTACAATGGGTACTTCACATGAATCTACTAACGTTCTTGCTCAACACAAAATCCTCACAAGAGCAATACCTATCATCCTTCCAGACACACATGCACACTCATATTCAAACATTCTTATTTAGCAAGAGGGCAGGATGCCCCACATCAGCAGGCAAAGATGTTTTCCAACATCATCTATCTAAAATCCTTTCAATCAACTATTAGAGATCTGGAAACCTGGGCACGCAAAACACGTACAGTACCCGTGAGCTACCCTCCTCATCGGTCTGCTAAAATTTCATCTATATATATATATATACACACCAGTTTCCAACTTTCTACCATGGCCTCCAAAAATTCCATAACATTTTGGAGAAGAAACAGAACTACACAAGGTGGCAGAACAGTGCCAAAAGGAGAAGGCTTTAGCCTTACTGGCTGGTGTAACCAGGGCCAGGTTTCTACTGTACTCCAATGATGTACATGTGTACAAGTTGAAAGCTTATTTTTAATATTAATCAGAGCCCTTTGCTATCAGTGAATCATACCAATTAATTAGTTGACATTCCAGTCTACTTATAAGCTTGGCTTGCAGGAATACTTACTGAGGTGCATATACAAAACTGCCATCACTTCATTGGAAGGGACACACCATAAATGTGAACTTTGTAATAGACAAAGGAGAACTCAGTCTGGCAACTATAACATTTAGATTGGACAGAGGCCAAGGACAGAGCAATTTTAAAAAGTCTATAACTTTATTCATAAAAAGTGTCTCTCTTCATTAATTTACTGTCTGAAGAATGAACTAGGCATCAGGAATATAGATGTTGATGCACACTTATGGTCTGCTTTCTTGAAGATGTTTTCAAAATATCAAACTGAACATTGGTTTGTCTCATCAAATCCATCTTGATTAGTTTTAGTCAGTTCTCCCACACTTTCATAGACACACACACCACTTAAATCATAGTGTGGTTCTACCTGAACTTATGCTCTGCATGCACCTGGATGGAAGGGCTTTCATCAAGTCTAGTTATATATTATTTGTTACATTCAGGTCCAGTAGTGCCTTAGAGACCAAAGGGATTTTCAAAGTATAAGCGTTCAATAGTCAAAGCTCCATTTGTCAGATATCGGCAGGTATTTGACGAAGGGCGTTTTGACTTTCAAAAGCTCATACCCTGAAAATCTTGTCTGAGGTGTTGCTGAACTCAAATCTAGCTGTTGCACTGCAGACAGAAGAGCAATCCTCTGAAACTATTATTCACTGTCTTTCAGTTCTCCATTAGAAGATTTTTTACACAAATTATAGCCAGATTTGAAGATTCCTGGGTGACAGTGTCCACCCCACTAATTTGAATGCTGTTCCATGAGATCTATGTTGAAGAAAAAGAGGTGGTGGTGGTGGTGGTGGTGGTGGTAGATCTACTCAACCATAAGAAGTTTCAAAGCAACTTACAAACTCCTTTTCTTCCTCTCCCCACAGCAGACCCCTTATGAGGTAGGTGGGGCTGAAAGAGTTCAGACAGAACTATGACTAGCCCAAGGTCACTCAAGTGGCTTCATATGTAGGAGTGGGGACACAAATCCAGTTCACCATATAAGAGTCCACTGCTCAGGTGTGGAGGAGTGGGAAACAAATCTGTTTCAACAGATTAGAGTCAGGTGCTTATGTGGAGGAGAGAGGAATGAAACCTAGATCTCCAAGTTAGAGTCCACCACTCTTAACCACAATGCTAATAGCAAGCAACAGAAATAGCTACCCATTTATGCCACTGAAAAATGGGCATCAAACTGCACCTGAAATATTGTCCAGCTTTCAATTGTTTCAGGATATTTCCCACCACTATAAGTAAACAGGCAACTGCAAGCAGATGACAAAGATTTCTGCTCTAAGGACCCGCTCAGTTTGTTTATGGGGGTTCTGTTGTGGAATAGTAGATAAATTTCACATCATTCCACCACTAATCGCTGCTCCTGCCTTGGAAACTCAGGCTAGCATGGTTGGATTATTCCATTTTATCCTCAGAACAAGAAAGATGTGTGATGTCCAGAGGTGCGGGAACTGAGAAAGATTTCAAGTTGAAACACATACAGTGAATTTGCATGTTACAAGTATTGGGTTGTACATACTCCTCATCAATCTACCGTTTAGAAAGAATACTGACTTTGATTTGATGATGTTATTGATGGCAGAGACATGTGATGCATCCACCCTCTAAAAGTGCAGGGGGCCTCTTTGCTTGCCTCTTTCCAGAAGCCCACAAAACTGTTCTTGTTCTAACCAGCTTTCTTTCAGAGAACCCTTTGTTTATTGTACGCTGTTTTGAGATCCAGGGGTGGAATTGCCTGCTGTATAGCTGGCTTTTGCTGTCCTGCTTTGATTATTATTTTTAACTGATGATAGCTGGTATGCCAGAAGCAACTTTTGAGAACTGAATATGGAAAGGCAACATACCGGTACATTGCACATAGCATTTGCATGTCTGTTCAGACGTCACTCGAATGTCACTGTTTCATATAAGGTGTGATTCTGTTTTGTGGATTATCTAAAGATGCTGTCATCCCTGATCTAAAATCTGAGCATCTTGCTGCAGCACTAAGGTAAGGCACATTACTGAATTGCAGGTGTACAACAGCTGGAATGGTACATGACTGTATAGAGATGTTAAAAGAGGGCTATGGGTTGCACTGACTGCCCCTTCTTGTCTCATTTGCATCTACTGAAGCCACTGGATTTCCTGGGCAGGATACAGAAGAAATCATGTTGCCACTTCCAAAGAGGCTGCCTCAGACATGACAGAATTTATTCAACTGGGAAAATGTAGGTGAATACGGAGAGGAAGAAGGCCATTATACTCCTAGCATATATACATTATACTCCTAGCATAAGGCCATTATACTCCCAGCATACAGAAAAATGGAAGGGCAATTAATAAATCTTGAAATTCAGAATTCAATTTCTGAGTTGCATTGGGATTTTTAAAAAAATAGTGATATATTATTATTACTATTTAGATATTTATTCCTCATTTTTATCCCCAGTTAGGACCTTAAGAGGTATATGATATAATTTTACATAAAGATTTATGGGACCATTGCACCCCACTGACAATAAAGCAAAGAAGCGTGAATTTACACCAGATCTGAGCACCTCAGCCTAAATTCCCTATATATACAGATATACAAACACAACTGAGTATAGTGCATCAGTTCCAAGCCTCACAGAAGGTGAGAAGACAGAGCAGCCTAATGTTCTTCTCTAGTTGAAGATTTATAGCAGTAGATATTCCACCAAGGACTTGAAAAACTCCCAAGGAATAGATTAAGTAAGTATCCTAGCACATAATCTCCACCTGGCATCTCTGGAATGGAGGGTCTGTGGCTTGATGGTAGTCCATCTACTTGCATGCAGAAAGCCAAAGGTTCAATTCCTGGTCTCTCCAGTCAAAACAATTATGTAGTGGGCGATATGAAATACCAGCCTCAAGAGCTGCTATCAGAGAGAGTAGACAATATTTTTTCCTTGATATTCACTTGTTGTATACTGGTTCAGTAGAAAACGGTCCATTGGTACTTACCCTGAAGGGGCCTTCTCCTGGATGGCGATGAGGGCATCCTGGATGGGTGATTTCCAACCTATGCTCAGGGAGGCAGGACTAAATGATGTCACTTCCTGTGATGGGTTGGACTATCTCTCTCCTCGATCCCCAGAATCCGAATGGCTTAGCAGTGAAGTAGTACGGAGATCTCGGAATAAACAGGAATAGTGACAGTAACATAGAAAGATAACACATAACATAGGATAAACTAGCCTATGACGGACTCCAAGAACAAGTAACTTTCAACTATAATTCTAACAATAACTTTGAAGCTGTATGATGGAGACTAAGACCTCAGGGAGGGCCAGGATGCCCTCATCGCCATCCAGGAGAAGGCCCCTTCAGGGTAAGTACCAATGGACCGTTCTCCTGGAGGCGATCTCGGGCATCCTGGATGGGACCTCCCCGAGCAGTGTCCCTTTACCGGGTGGGTGTCTAGTCTCCGAATATATGTTCTAGCACCCTGGTGCCAAAGGCTGTCTCATTAGCTGACATGGTGTGTAATCTGTAGTGTCTAATGAATGATGTGACAGAGGACCATGTGGCTGCCCTACATATGTCTTCTAGGGGAATGAGACGCCTGAAGGCAGCATTGGCTGCCGCGGACCTTGTAGAGTGGGCCGTAATGCCGGGGGGAACCGGAATGTTGGAGGCCTTGTATGCTTCGGTGATGCAACTTTTAAGCGTGTAGCTGAGGGACGCCTTGGACATTCTGGCTCCAGCGTTAGGTGCGTTAACGTTGATAAAGAGCGACTCAGTTTTTCTGATAGGTTCGGTACGGATAATGAATGCCTTGAGTGTCCTCCTGACATCAAGATGATGCCAGAGTCTTTCCTTGGGGTGGGAAGGAGAGGGACAGAAGGTCGGAATAATGAGTTCCTGTTTGAGGTGAAATGTGGAGGCGACCTTCGGAATGAAGGTCGGGTTGAGACGCATGACCACCCTGTCCTTGTGGAAAATGCATAACTGGGAATTGATTGAAAGAGCTTGAATTTCAGATATTCTTCTGGCAGTGGTGATGGCGATGAGGAATAGTAATTTCATGCGCAACCATCTAAGACTTATGAACTGAATTGGTTCAAAGGGAGGCTTGGTAAGGGCTGACAGCACGGTGTTAAGCCTCCAGGCCGGGAATCTGTGCACCACAGGAGGTTGTTTTTGGGAGACACCTTTAAGAAACCTTAGAATGTCCGGGTGTCTGGTGATTGGCACGCCGTGGAAGGTGGGCCACACGGTTGCTAGGCCTGCTAGGTATCGACGAAGTGTAGAGCTTCTGAGGCCCTTTTCAAAGCCACGCTGCAGGAATAAGAGTATGTCCGGGATGGAAGGGTGGAGAGGGTCTACCTTACTGTCCTTGGCCCATGAGACGAATTCCTTCCAAGAGGAGTTGGTGGCAGAAACCTCCTTAGGGAGCTTGGTGGCAGGAAGCTCCCTGGGCTGGGCGCAGAGACATTTACGAACTCGGGCACTTTCGGTAGAAGAGCGGAGGCGGCGAGGAAATTTAGATCAGGAGCTCTATGAGGAGGAGGAACCGGCCCGATTTCATCTAGCGGAGGCAACAACGCGCGACGCGGTAAGCGGCCCTTTGAAACCTGATCCCGTGTTAGTGGAGGTCGGGACAGAGCCGCTTGGGCCGGAACCGCCCAGACTGGATGGACTGGATTGGGACCCCCTGGCAATACAGATAAGACCTGTGCCACCTGAGTTTTTTGAAAGGGGGAAGGAGCGACTGTATATACCATCATTGTCAGGAGAATACATGGGTATAGACGCCCTTATTGAACTCCAGCGAACTTGCAGTCTAAAGCCACTGGGGGGCGCCTGGATATACCTGCCCTCCTTGGAAGTCCTTGGAAGTCAGCCTTTTTACTAACACACCAGAGTGTAACGAAGAAACGCTGCTGGATACACTGGGAGACTGTGCCTCATCTCACTGCAGAGCTTACTGCTCTTTTCCATCTGTTGCGGTGTATGTGTACATGTATGCATATAGATATAAACCGGTAATCTGACCGGATTTTTTAATAATTAGATAAATGATGGGGTAATAGTAGTATAGCTGAGAATTAGTTAGGGGGTGGACTGTTAGTTTTAGGGCTTTACTTGTTGTTAATTGTTAGTTGATAGGAGATAGTTAGTTAGTGGCTACCGAGTCCACCCAAAGTGGAGAGTCTTCACTGGGTTGAACTAGAGGGAGTAGCGAATGGAGGCACCCTTTCAGGGGCTGGGGACTCCGGTTGTGATGGATCGGGCTTGTAATGCACTGCAAGGCGGAGGCCATATGAGAGACGGCGTGCGAGATATGGCTATGCTCGCACGCCTTCTGACCTCCGACCTATCCCGAAGGACGAAGGTGGTTGGGTTCAGAGGTACCCTGCTTCGTCCTTGGTGTTGATCAATGCCAGGTCCATAAATAACAAGACCTTAGTTCTCCGAGATTTTCTCGGAGTTCAGCAGATGGATTCCATTTCAGGCTCACGAAACCTGCGCGGGAGGGCGACCGTCAGCCTTTAGCGTAGGTCCCAGGTTTTGCGTGTCTCCACCGATCACGAACACAGGGCCGGGGGGGTGGCGTGGCAATGTTCGTCCGTGATTCCATCCCTTTTAGGGCAATCCCTGTCCCGGAGGTCATGGGTATGGAGTGTGTCGGCTTGGAGTGGTTGGCATTGGAGAGGTTGGCTATCCTCCTGGTGTACCGGTCGCCTAGCGCCCCAGGAGATAGCCTGCCGCGGCTGCTGGAGGTGGTGGCGGACTGGGCGTTGCGGTTCCCCAAGCTTATTGTTTTGGGGGACTTCAACGTCCATGTCGATGACGCCTCATGTACGGCGGCCGCGGACCTGGTGTCATCCATGGCGACGCTGGGCCTCTCCTTGGTAAATTCTGGCCCCACCCATGAAGCCGGTCACACACTAGACCTGATCTTCGGGTCAGGTGTTGACGTGGTCATATCCTCTAATGATAGAGTGCCATGGTCTGACCACCATGCCCTGAAGGCTCGGATGAGCATGCCGCAATACCCCTGTCTAGGCGACGAGCGGATTTATGCTCGCCCGCGGAGACTTATGGATCCTGCTGGATTCCTGAATGCTCTGCGGGATCCTGAACCCACCGGCACCCTTGATGGACTGGTGGCGGACTGGAATACCCGCCTTTCCAATGCCATCGAGGTTGTTGCTCCCCGACGCCCTCTACGACCCCGTTCTCGGTTAGCTCCGTGGTACACCGAGGAGCTGCGCTGTCTGAAACGGGAGCTTAGACGGCTAGAGCGAGTGTGGAGGAAGTCTCGTGACGAGGCTGCGCAAACATCTTATAGGACGTTTATGAAGGCCTATGAGATGGCGATGAAGGAGGCGAAGAGAGTGTTCTTCTCCTCCTCTCTCGCATCTGCTAGCTCTCGCCCAGCACAATTGTTTCGTATTATTCGATCTCTCACCTCAATATCAGAGGGTTCAAAAAATGCCCAATTGGCTATTAGCTGTGAGGCTTTTATGAGCTACTTTGCAGATAAAGTCGCGTCGCTCCGCCAGGACCTTCCCGCCACCTTGGAGACAATTGGCGAACTGGAGGCTCCCTTGCCGTCTTCTGGCCCTTGTCTGGCCCAGTTTTCCCTGCTCTCCGAAGCCGCTGTCGACAGAGTCCTGGCTGCTGTTAGACCTACTACCTGTCCTCTGGATCCGTGCCCCTCTTGGCTCATTAAAACATGCCGAGAGGAGTTACGACCCCATCTGTTGAACATCATTAATAGCTCCCTTGAGCAAGGAGCTTTTCCTGGTGGGTTGAAGGAGGCAGTGGTCCGCCCACTCTTAAAAAGACCGTCGTTAGATCCTAGTGATCCGGCCAATTACCGCCCCGTTTCGAATCTTTCGTTTCTGGGGAAGGTGATTGAGAGAGTGGTGCTGGAGCAGCTTCAGGGCTTTCTGGAGGACACATCGGCTTTCGATCCCTTCCAGTCCGGCTTCCGTGCTGGGCATGGGACGGAGACTGTTCTCGTCGCTGTCACAGATACGCTCCGTATGCAGCTTGACCGAGGCGGATCGGCGCTGCTGGTATTACTGGACCTTACCGCAGCGTTTGATGTGGTCGACCATGACCTTTTGACCCACCGCCTGGCTGTTTCCGGAGTGCGGGGCACTGTCCTTCAATGGATTGCCTCGTTTCTCCGGGACTGGGGTCAGCAAGTGTGGTGCGGGGATCAGGCCTCCCGACGGTGCCCACTTTATTGTGGAGTGCCTCAGGGAGCGCTGTTGTCCCCGCTGTTGTTTAACATCTACATGCGACCCCTTGCTCAGCTAGTACGGAGCTTTGGGCTGGTTTGTCACCAGTATGCTGATGACACCCAGCTCATTCTGTCGATGGAGGGGAGCGGTCACTCTGCAGCTCTACAACACTGTTTGAAGGCGGTAGCTGGTTGGTTTAATCAGAGCAGGTTAAAGCTGAATCCAACGAAGACGGAGATTCTCTGGCTAGGCCGTGGGGGGATTTCCAGCCGCCGGTGTGGGGTTTCATTGGCACCGACCCCTTCCGTCCGCCGCCTGGGGGTCCACCTGGATTCGTCTCTTTCAATGGAGACCCAGGTGGCCCATGTAACCCGGGTTGCGTTTTTTCATCTTCGACAAGCCCGGCGACTGGCCCCCTTCCTCTCCCAGGCGGACCTGGCCACTGTAATCCATGCAACGGTCACCTCCAGGCTAGACTATTGCAACTCGCTCTACGCTGGCCTTCCCTTGCGGCTGATCCGGAAATTGAAACTGGTCCAGCATGCGGCGGCTCGTTTGCTCACGGGAGGTGCCTTTAGAGACCACATCACGCCCGTGTTGCATCGCCTGCATTGGCTTCCAGTTGAGTTCCGGATTGTCTTCAAGGTATTGGTGTTAACCTTTAAGGCCTTGCGCGGTCTGGGACCTTCGTATCTGAGAGACCGTCTGGCCCCATACGTCCCACGTCGGTCTCTGCGTTCAGCAGAGGCCAACCTGCTCGTGATCCCAGCCCCTCTATGATGCGGCTGGCCTCCACTAGGGCCAGGGCTTTTACGGCCCTGGCCCCTGCCTGGTGGAATGCTCTTCCTCCAACTGTCCGGGCCCTGCGGGACCTTAACGAGTTCCGCAGGGCCTGCAAGACCGAGTTATTCCGCCGGGCTTTTGGAGAGTCCAGCCGCTGATAGGGTGCCCAGAAACAACTAAAACCTGCTGCTCCCTTATGTAGAGATTTTAATAGCTGGAGGCCATCTTATTTTAAGTGATATAACCGAATGCTGCTTTTAAATTGTTTTAATTTTCAACATATCCACTGTTTTATTTAATGTTGTAAACCGCCCTGAGCCCTTCGGGGGAGGGCGGTATAAAAGTGGAATAATAAATAAATAAATAATAAATACGTGTGGTGGACGCTCTTCTGGATGCGATGATGGTGGCAATCACTTTGCTGGAATAACCTTTACTCGCTAGTGTTTGGCGTTCAAGAGCCAGGCGGTCAGACAGAACCACCCTGGTTTGGGGTGGACGATGGGGCCTTGAGACAACATGTCGATGGGCGTGGGCAATCGAAGCGGTGGTGATGTTGCCAACTGTAGTATTGAAGAGAACCATGGCCGTCTCGGCCACCACGGTGCCACCAGGATGATTTCGGCTCCCTCCAGCCATACCTTCCTGAGGAGTCTCGGCAGCAGAGGGACTGGAGGGAATGCATATAGTAGCTCCTTCGGCCAGGGGGAGGTTAGGGCGTCCGTTCCCTGGGCCTCTGGATGGAAGTATCTGGTGAAGAAGCGAGGCAGTTGGGCGTTGAGCGGAGACGCGAACAAGTCCAGTGTGGGGTTCCCTAGCTCTAGAGTCAGCTTGTGGAATATTTTGGGATGTAGCTGCCACTCTGCTTCCGCTACTGACTGACGGCTCAGCCAGTCTGCTTGAGTGTTGAGAGTTCCTTGTATGTGTTCCGCTGACAACGACAGGAGATGACTCTCTGCCCAAGACAGGATGGCCGTTGCTTCCCGATGGAGGCGACGGGATCTGGACCCACCCTGATTGTTGATGTGGGCCTTGGCGGCAATGTTGTCCGTCCTGACCAATAGATGACGGTCCTGGAGGATCGGCTGGAAGTGTTGGAGGCTCAGCAAGATGGCTCTCATCTCCAGGATGTTGATTGGTAGTTTGGCTTGGCTGGTTGACCACACACCCTGGGCGAAGTCCTGTTGTAGTGACGCCCCCCAACCGCTGAGGCTGGCGTCAGTAAAGATCTGCAGCCTGTGGGGGTAGAGGTAGACTTTCCCTCTGGAAAGGTTCTGACGATGGGACCACCACCGGAGGCTGTCGCGAAGCTCTGAGGGGATCTGTAGAGAGCGATCCGTCTTCTGCATGATAAGATATTGGTAGGGGCGAAGAAACAGTTGCAGTGTCCGTGCGTGGAATCTGCCCCATTGCACCATGTCTATTACTGAGATGAACAGTCCCATGAGCTTTGCCAGTTGTAGGAGAGAAGCTCTGTTGGCTGGGAGAAGGCCGGCCACCAGCTTCTGGATCTTGATGATCTTGTCTGGAGGAATGAATAGACGATTGCGAGAAGTGTCTATTATGGCCCCTAGGTGCTCCATCCGTTGGGATGGGTCTAGGGAGCTCTTCTGAAGGTTTACTAGAAAGCCGTGTTGGCGAAGTGTGTTCATGACGATCTCTAGGTCCTGTAGTGCCTGTTCCTTGGAATTCGAACGTACAAGGATGTCGTCCAAGTACGGGTGGATGTGAATTCCCCGTTCCCGAAGGGCCATGATGGGTGCGAGGAGTACCTTCGAGAAAACTCGGGGGGCAGTGGCGAGTCCGAACGGAAGAGATCTGTACTGAAAATGATCCGGCCCTACCGAGAACCGAAGAAAACGTCTGTGCAGGGGGTTGATAGGTACGTGCAGGTAGGCCTCCGTAAGGTCCAGTGAAGTCAGGTAGTCGCCTGGACGGAGGGCCTCCACGATGGATCGAAGAGTTTCCATTTTGAAGCGGCGCAGACGGATGAAGCGGTTCACATAACGAAGATTTAGAATGGCACGCCAGTCCCCGTTCCGCTTGGGAACGGTGAAGAAATGTGAATAGACACCGCAAGAACGCTCCAAGGTGGGTACTGGTTCGATGGCCTGAATCTTGAGAAGATGTTGCACGGCCTCTCGGGTTCTTTTGAACTTGTCCGGATTGCATTGGGATGGATAGACTCGAAACCGGGTCCTCGGGAGGGTGGAGAACTCGAGGAGGTAGCCTGAGGTGACGACCTCCTGGGTCCACTGGTCGACATGGGCGCCTGTCCACTGTTGGTGAAAATGTTGAAGGCGGCCGCCGACTGGAATCTGGACGTAGTCAGGATCTGGGGTTTCTGTCAGGTTGAAACTGCTTGGCTCCTCTGCCCTGTTGACGGTTATAGGGACGAAAGGAACTGGAGAAGGTGTTACGCCTTCGGAATTGCTGCTGTGGCGGCTGCTGCTGCTGTGGAAACCAGCGCTTGCCGTCCCTGGGTGTGCGGGCAAGGGTGCGCTGAGAGCGAAAGGTGGTGTATGGTTTAAAGGAAGATGACGTTTGCTCGGATCTGACGTACCTGGGCATGGTTTTCTTGTTCCCTTTGGTTTCGACTAGAACGGCATCTAGCTCTTTCCCGAAGAGTCTTGAGCCATGGTAATCGTAGGTGGAGACCACCTGCTTGGAATGGAAGTCGGCCGACCAGGCCCTCAACCAGGCCTGTCTTCTGATGACGGTGCCGAGCACCAGGGCTCACGAGACTAGCGTGAGTGCGTCAAAGGTGGAGTCTGCCCAATAACAAACTGCGGCCAAGATCCTTTCTACTCCTTCACGCAGACCTTGGGCCTCTGGAGGGAGCATGAGGAGGAGGCGACGCAGCCACACGATGGTGGCTCTAGCCATGGTGGAGGATGGGGCTAGGGCTCTGATGGATAAGGCTAGTCTATCGTGTATTCTTTTGAGGAAGACCTCCGCTCTGCGGTCCATAGGGTCCCTCAGAGTCCCTTCTCCATCTTTGGTAACCAGGCCCCCGGATTGGAGAGCCACGACCGGGGCATCAACTAGGGGGGTCTTGATGATGTTGTGGATGTGCTCAGGAAGTACATAGAAGTTTTTTAAAGAGGAAGGGCAGCTCTTACTGGCGTCTAGGTTGAGCCACTCTCGTCTAATTCTTCTCTCGAAGAATTCTGGGAGGGGGAAGGCTGCTGATGTTTCCTCAGACTGAGGGAACATTCCCTTCTTCCCTTTGGGGACCCCTTTAACCGTCTTTTTGGAAGTGGAGGGGCCCTCAGGGTCCTCGGCATCCGCCGGGTCCTGCAATTCCAGTGCGGAGATTGCCTTTGCCATGAGAGGAGGGAGATCCTCCTTTTTGAAAAATCTGACGCACTGTTCTTTATTTTCCTCCTGAGGTTCCTCTGTGTCAGAGAAATGGTCTGAGGTTTCATCAATCTCCCCTTCGCTGACATCCTCCTCCTCAGGGAGGTTTAGGGGGTCCCTATATCTGGTGTAGGCGGGACTAAGTGATCTAGGGGGGGAACTAGATTGGTGGCTATGTCTGTGCACCCTTTTGGACTGGGAAAGCCTTTTCTGTTTGCACTTAGCTTTTTTATTTTTGTCATGCTGGGTTATTTCCTGTCTCATTGTTTTCCTAAATAGCCCCATTAAGGCCTCTGGGGAGGTATTAGCCCAGGAAAAAGACTCAGGGAGGATGGCAACCGAGGCAGACTGAGAGCCAGACTGAGAGGCGCCCTCCCTCTCTCTCTCCCCTCGATGTTGCCTAGCACTGGAGGAGGGGGAGGAGTCCAGGGATACTGGAGCCTGTGTGCCTGTTTCGGCAGCGTGCTCTTGGCGGCCCGCCGTGGCCTCTAAGCCTCGGCAAAGCATTTTCAGCGCTTCTACTGAGCGCCAAGCCAAAATGGCCTCCGGCGGATCACTCGCCGCTTCGCGGGGGCCGGGGGGAGCTCCACCAGCCACGTCCCGGAGAGGGACGCTGGTGCTCCGTTGGTGCGGGCGCTGTTCGGTCGCTCTGGGCTCCCGGCGCGCTCTTTTCTCGGCCGGGGCCTTCGCGCCTTTTTTGCTGCCTGGTTTTGCCGCAGCCGTGGCTTGGGAGGACGCCCGAGGGCTTTGCTGGCGGGCATCAGAGGTGGAGGGCTCTTGCAAACCCCGACGGGTTGCAGCCCTAGTGCTCTCCGCCGCAGACTTTCCGAAGGAGTCGGGGGGGGGAAGGAGCGGGCATAGCCGCGCTGATCCGCCATGGTCCCTCTAGTAAGAGGTTTGTATGCAGAGGAAAAGGGGCTTTTTGAAAGGCAGATGTTTAGCAAAACACAAGGGGGCACAAACAGGGTTGACAAAACTCACGCAGAACAAGAAGAGAATAAGAAGGGCTTGGAGTCCTAGTCAAGCACTGCACTCCCTGCTCAGGCAGGAACGATTCTGGGGATCGAGGAGAGAGATAGTCCAACCCATCACAGGAAGTGACATCATTTAGTCCTGCCTCCCTGAGCATAGGTTGGAAATCACCCATCCAGGATGCCCGAGATCGCCTCCAGGAGAACAGCTGAATTGTTCAGTCTTTATCATGCGACTGGCTATGACATCACTGTTCTGACATATTCCAACACTAATAACTATCAGTGTACTATAAATGTCAGAACTGGAGTGGGGAGAGGGAGTCCAAGAGCAACCCATTCGATTATGCATAAAATGAAAGACATTGAGGAATCAGATCTTTTTTCCCTTACAGGAGTGAATGGTATTAATTTGCACAGGAAAGTTTTGAAAGGTAACATTGATTTTTCCCCTTGCCCATATAACAGCAGCTCTGTGAGTCCCCATTGTCTGCTCCTACAGAGGGGAGCTGCATGAAAACTCTTTCCTCAGACAAGTTATATGCTATGAAAATTCACATTAATGTGTGCATCATGTTAATGTGTGCATCAAAATTCGTGTTAATGTGTGCATCAATTTTGCATTGTCTTGTTCTTGCCAAACTCATGACGTACTTTCAATGCTGTTAATCTTTTGTCCCTTGGGATATTTTAGGAACCAAAAGACAGTTGTACCAACCCTTCTTGCACAGAAACTCATCTGTTTAGTCCACAATCCTGCCTGACTGTGACCAGCAGCATATGTTTGAGAAGATCCCCTGCAAGCTCCTTCCACTTGGCAGATGGAGAATAAATCGCTCTTACAAGGAGTCAGATCTTAATCTGTAGTAGTTAGAGATTGGATTTTTGCCCTGAAGCATCTGTTTTTATATCGTCTTCAATGTTTGGTAGCATTAAAGCTGTGGTTATTGTCATTATACATGGAGAAATCTGAGATACACCCTTAAATCACAGTACCTTCTTGCCATTAACTACATCTGGTGGCAATGAGTTCCACAATTCAATTTTTTTTCATATTTCTTAAAACAGGACTCCCTCTAGAAGTTGGGGCGGACTCTTCACTACCTCAGCTGATTCAGCTCTGAAGGAATACAAAGGGGTTCTTACAGCTTTGCACTAGTCAAATGAACCAGTTGAGTGAATGCAGAGTTTCATCTCCTCACTACATTCCTCACCACTAGTGCTGTTTTGATGAGAATTAGAGCAGCCTGAAGAATGGCAAATTTCTGTTTACAACCAGACCAAAGCATGTGTTATCCTGCAAAGCAGACAGTTTGAGCTCAGTCTTTACCCATTTCAAAAATAATACAACCGTGATGAGCTACTGGAGGCACACAGGTCAAAACCACTCCACAGATTATCAATAATTGGCTCACCCCACTGAGAGAAGTTTTCTAGATTTAGGCTACTTCCTCCCTACATTTGGCATAGAGAGGAATGGACATCACAAGAGCAGAGAGAGAATGGCACAAGTTTTCTGACGATTTCCCCTCCCTTTAGCTGAATGCATTCAGTGATCCTTTGATTTTATGTTTGGCTTTTGATTGCCCCACTAGCAAACTGAGTTGGCAACCATTCAAGATGTTTTCATAAACATATATTGTTTGCCATAATGACTCTTGCCAGATTGTCTTACTTACCCACTTTGCTAGTTTTATCGCTTATTCCTTCATGTAGCCATCACCCCTCCCCGATCACGCAACTTCTTACAACCCCAACTTTTTGTGACAGATGTATATGAGAGAAAGAAAGGCTGCCATCTGCACCACATTACCACAGAGAAGCCTCCCTTCACCTCTGTTTCGTTGTCTCTTTTTCTGCCCTAAGAGCAGGAGGAAATCTTTCCATTAAGAGCACAAACCCATCACATCTTGAAGACACAAAGGCAGAACAAGGAGGGAGGTGACAGGGGCCGGGACAATGTATTTTTAGTCATTTTGATAAATTATGGAGATGTGAAGTTGATAATTTATTGAAGAAGAGAAACGGGGGACTCTATGTAAATGTTTTCAGATGAATAATTAATGTGGCTTTTGAACATCAGGGGGTCTTTAATTAAAGCCTCTGTTAAACAAGGCAAGGCAGACGAGCCCAGCTTTATACAGCAGCTAATTGCACCTTTCCCATGGAAAGAAATGCAGCGCTTCAGTAAGGAGGTGTGGTTTTTGCATCCATGAAGCAAGATAGATCCCGCCAAGGGAGAACGCTGTGATGCTCTCTTGTTTGGGCTGGTGAGCCTAAAGTTGGCATATGTGGAACTTGCCTAGCACCGGCAGGAGCCTGGAAAGGGCAGGGTGCTGCCGAGTGTTGGAAGCAAAGCGACATCTTGACTAACCAGCGTGCTGCTGAGCCTATGCTACTCCATGACTGCTGGTCCCTGTTGGTTTGTCCTGATTTGATAGAACACTGTTGTATTCAATCTGCCAGCATGTTCCTGTGCAGTCGTGACAGAGGCCGGTCCCAGCAGGAATGAATTGGATGGATCAGGCGATATCCAGCAGTGATGAGGCAGAATTGGTCAGCTTTAAAACTGCTGCTACAGTCCAGCATATTCTAATGTTCCTTTACTGAGTGATGGCTGGGAAATAGGTCTCCCGATGAAGATCAGAGTTACGGGAGAAGATGCAAATTCCACCACCACCACCCCACCCCCCACAAACACACACATGCCAATCTTCCAAGTTAGGGCTTGGTTATCACTGCAGGAAAGGCTAATTTTAGCTGACAGGATAGTTTGTGTGTTATTGCTTTGAGGAGGCCACTCCCAGATGGGGTTTCTCAAGCTTGGCAAACATTCTCCAACTCAAGAACAATCACGAAGAACAACTTGATTGCTTTTACAATTTTACTTTTGCAAAGCACAAGGTTGAATTATGAGGGTTGAATTACATTAGGGCAAATTTTAGTGAGGAGGCTTGCCTATGGGTCTCTTTCTGTCTGTTACCCACAGTCTCTCAATCATGTGGGGAATATTAGCTTGGAGCAGACTGCTTATTAATATTGCAAGAGGCTTGGGTAAGGAATCTTTAATACCAGTACATACGGAGATCAGCTCTTAGAAGAAAACCCACAGAGAGGAATATGATGCAAATTTGACAATCTTTATTGCAGGGATAAGGGGTTCACAATCATTTGATTCAATTCAGCAAACATGCACACACAGAGTTCCTAAAATGTAGATAGGCTGGAAAATAGATTTGGAATAGAAAAAGGATATGGGGTATATGGGTAATACAACCTGATCATGAAGTGAAGAAGATCCAGGGTTCAGAGCCGAACAACCAGCATCTGGCTCCAGGGGGGTGCAACGCATTGGAAACAGCAACAAAGATGGAAAGATGTCAACTTTGCTGGACAATGGTCTTTGAAGGGTAGGATATTTATAGGGGGAAGAACCAGCCCTTGGGGGATATTTATAGAGGGTGACTGGCCAACCCTTGCGGGATGTCAGGACAACCTCTGGGAGGTGTCCAAGTGGATTGTTGGACACACAATGGGGTGTACTGTAAGGTGGTCAAAAGAAGTTAGTTATAGAAGCAAATATCTGGGAGTTAATATAATCAAGGGAGGCAATAACATCAGGAGTCTTCTTGTGGCTGAAAATGAGTACCTATTCAGTAAGGCTATTGTATTATACTGAGAACATATTCTTCCTTGGCTGTACTGCTAAAAATGTGCTGACATGACAAACAGGCTGAGAGCATGAGAACTGGAAAACAATTCTTTTAGGCTGACCTGGTTCTTGCCAGAAAATGGGCTTCCCATCTCTGCAATGCCAACATCACCCTTCTTAGGTTGGCAAGTGGCCAGGGGTACCTGAGAAGCAACCCCCCACCCCCGCTATGCCAGGGTGTTATGGTAACATGTCTGTCAACAACCCTGACAGCTAATATGATGTAGTGGATAAGAGCAGTGGATTATAAATCTGGTGAACCAGGTTTGATTATCTACTCCTCCACATGCAGCTTGCTGGATGACCTTGGGCTAGTCACAGTTCTTTACCTCACAAGGTGTTTGTTGTGGAGAGGGGAAGGAAAGGTAATTGTAGACTGAGACTCCTTAAAGATAGAGAAAAGTGACACATAAAAACCAATTCTTCTTCTAAGGAAGTTCAAGTTCAGAGGTGACTGGCCCAAGATCTCCCAGTGCATTCCAACACCTAATCCAGCAACTACTACTTTGAGCTGATTCTCTTTTTAGAGAGGACAGTGGAATTTATGTAACAGTGCTGGATCCTAAGACAGTGATGGCGAACCTTTTCGAGACCGAGTGCCCAAACTGCAACCCAAACCCCACTTATTTATCGCAAAGCGCCAACATGGCAATTTAACCTGAATTCTGAGGTTTTAGTTTAGAAAAAATGGTTGGCTCTGAGGCGCACGTTACCTGGGAGTAAGCTTGGTGGTAGTTGGTGGCTTTGCTTTGAAGCAGCTGTGCAACACTTTGAACGGGTGAATCACGACCCTAGGAGGGTTTACTCAGAAGCAAGCCCCATTGCCAACAACCAAGCTTATTCCCAGGTAAAGGAGTAAGCACAGGCACCAGCCCTCCCAGCCGAATCCTACCTGCTCACCGCGGTGAAAGCACGTCATGCCCAGCAGCCCAGGCCAGCCTAGATGTATGTGCGGGGGGGGGGGGGGGGGTTTTCTGCCCCCCCCCCCACGACAAACTCTGTGCACACGTGCCCACAGAGAGGGCTCTGAGTGCCACCTCTGGCATGTGTGCCATAGGTTCGCTACCACTGTCCTAAGGTATGTAGATCTGTGATCAGGTGCTCCCAAGGCTCCAGAACCTTCAATATTTCCTCAACAGAAACTCCACATTGGAAATCTCAAACCAAGAGAGAGGAAGAGGGATGAGAAGTAGCAGAGGAGAAAGAAGTCTCTGAAGCATAGTAGGCCCTAAGGAACATTGCAGATCCCCATAGGCCAAGAGCAAAGTCTCATTGCAGAGAGCTGGAGCCAGGCCCCTAGTCAAAAGGGACTCCAATATGAGGTAAAACAAACACCCGACCAGAGACCAATCATAGGTGCGTCTTCTGAAGAGACAGTCTCATGAAGATAGAAACAGGTGACAGACTCTTTGCCAATGCTGAGGCAAGCATCTTTGTGAAAACACTGAGAATTTAAGGAGTCTGGGGATCCAACAGACAATAGTTGGACACTGAAGCTGTCTAAAAGAGGTGATTTAAGAAAAATTCTATTCTACCATTTCAATCTATTCATGCTAGTTTTCCAAGAGAAATCACTTGGTGTTTACCTGCTGCCAGTCTTAATACAGTAAATCAAAACAGTGTAGTGGCTTGACTCCATGTAAAAACATGCTATATAAGTGTCAGACTGTGGTACCAAACAGCAGGAAGCTGATACTGGAGACATACTATATAATACTTACCCTCAGGCCACACCTGATGTGATCCCTTGGAAGATTAAAATGGCTGGGTGACAGGGCGAGAAGAAGCTAAAGGTAGGAGCTAGAAAACCTCACCTTTCAGCATTGCTTTTAACTAATGGCTATGAAATACACAACTTTTCATGGTCTTGGCCCTTATTTGCAGGGCCGCGACTCTCCCTACGTTCTATCACAACAACTTCCCCCTTGTCAGGATGGGCTTCTGCAGGTGCCAACCCACAAACTGATTAAATCAACAGCTGCCCATATATGTGCATTCTCCTTTGAGTCTCCTGCCTTGTGGAATGGCCTGCCCAAAGAGATCAGGAAAGCCCCACCCCCGGTCTCATGGCTTTCCACAAACGAAAAAAACCCTGAACTATTCAAGACTGTTTTCCTGTGCAAATAATTAGGATTGCACTGTACAAAATGATTCACAAAACTTGCTTGGATAAATGAAGGGTACTGCTGTGTATTCATTGGTTATTGAGCGTCCCATTTTGGGCGTTTCCCCACTTGCCACGACCCCCTATGCCACGCGCTGCTCTCAGCGCGCGTCATTTCTGGTGCGTGCCAGGGCTTCCTCACGGCGCCGTTTGGAAGAGCGCCAGGAATGACACGCGTTGAGGGGGCGTGACAGCGGCAGCGTCGGGGCGGCTGCATTGTTGCCGCCCCTGTAGTGGGGAGTGCCAGGGGACCCCGCACTACTTGCCTACAGTAGCGCGGGACAGAAGGTTAGTAGGAAAACGCCCTTTGTTGACAGTACTGACTCACCATGTGTGATCCTCCCTGCGAGAAAGGGCAGACTACACATCAATAAATAAATTTTAAACTGGTATAAATTTATGCTATGATGATAGCATTCTTTTTTTTCCTTTAAAGAAATAGTTACAGAACATTCTTGTTATTTTTAGCCAAAATTTTCCAAGGTTTATGCAAGGATGCTGTAATCGCAATAGACTGGGAAGCCCCAACGGAGGTTATGCTGTTGCATTCTCTTCAGCAAAACTTGAACAGGAGCACTTCACAATAACCTGCATCCTTGCTGGTCAGAGGGGTGACAGGTGGAGACACTTTATTTTCAGTATTTGACTTGTGCTGCAATAAATCCTGACAGAACTGATGCCTTTTCATAAATATTCGTATCATGTCCAGGAACCTTTTTACAACTCCATCTGTGAGTTTTCTAATCCTTGTCATATGAACATGGAGGAGACTGCCTTCAAATGAATCAGACCCTCAAACCATCAAAGTCAGAATCGACTAAGGCTGGCAGCAGCTATCGGGGGTCTCAGGAAGAGTTTGGTCACATCACCTACTAGTGCCTGATCCTTTTCCACTGGGGATGCTGGGGGCTGAGCTTCCTGCATGCAGAGCAAATGCTTGGCCATTGAGGCCTGTGCTTCTGCCCTCCCGCTCGCCTTTTAGCTGTGATTTTTACACCAATATATTTCTCAAAGATGGTTTACAAGCCCCTTGGAGGATGGTACAAAAATGTAATAAATGTACTAAATAAACAGACAGTTTGAGGCACTGATATTTACCTTTTTTACAATGTTTGAACAGGGGCTTTTAGACCACCAGACTGGCAAGTAGCTTTTAAGAGCTTACTCTGTCTCAAGCATACTTTTAACTACTGAGAAATTTTAAAAAATCAAAGTAGGCAACATGGTTCCTATCAATTCCAGTTCATTTCAAACACAGACCTTGGAGAAATATCTGTGAACATCTGCTGCTCCCTACTGGTCAGCTGGAATAATACAGCCAAAAAGTTATGGAATAGGAGTTTTCAAACATACAATATTTCAGTTCAAAAGGGGAGAAAAAACTCCAAACCATGATCAACCTGGGCTAGACATTAAATATTGGCAGGCATCAAATGTTTAAACTATTTATTTATTAGAAAATGTAGCAAAGATACATTAATCCCACTTTAAATTGGTTGAAAGGAACCAAAGAAAAAGTGATTCTTCTAACAACAAATTCTTCTAACAACAAATATTATGCAAATATAAATGGTAATATGTCTAGATATTGAACAGATCTCTTTGACTTATAGCTATGATTCTTCAATTTTAATGAAAACATTAATCATATGCATAAATCTCTCCCACTAAAATCAAGGGTCTGAATTATGCATACATTTATCTATACTATATGCACACATACTACATCAGAGCCCTGTTCTCCCTCCACAAAGATCAGAGTAAGCATAAAAAAATTAAAAACAAAGTCAGTTTTTTTAAACACAGGATTGTAACCTAGCAATCCACTTAGAAAAGTGTGAAGAGCCTTCCTTCAAATTCAGTATCTCTTCCGTTATAGAACAATTACTGAAGTTGGAAGAACACTCCCTATATGCCGGAAGAAGGTGTCAAGCCTTGCCAAGTAGAGTAGGCAGGACTGGATCCTGTACAGGATTTTTGTGGAATGACAGAATCATAGAATCCTACAGTCTGAAAGAAACTCCAGGGTCATCGAGTCCAGCCCCCTGTATAATGCAGGAAATTCACAACTGACTCCCTCATACACTACCAGTGACACATGCTCCATGCACCAAAAATAGTTTTTTTAAAAAAACCTTCCAGGATCCCTGGGCAATCTGGCCTGGAGGAAAATTGCTTACTGATTCCAAAGTGGTGATCAGCATTACCCTTGGCATGTATGAATGGACCACAAGGGCCAAGCAACCCTTCCTGCCCTCATGATCTCATGATCTAAGTTCACAAAGGTCGATTCTTCATTTGTGGAATTGACCTAGGTTCACCCTAGTAACTCCCCACATCCGCTGAGTTCAACCCAGGTCCGTTACAGCTCTGTCCCTTCTTACCGTTAAATTTCTGATTCCACCAGGGAGGTACAGTTTTTTTCTGTCAACTTAGGTCAAACTCAGGTCAAAGCTGGTAAAGTGAGGAATCTTCCTGGCTGTGATTCTCTTATTTAGCCAATCACAGATAAGTGTTTTGGGCATGTACAGAATGGGAGACTCGCGCTGGGGAAAAGCGCGCCTTAAAAAAAATCCTTCTTGTATACGAAGCAACAGCCATACATATAAAAGGCGCGCGTTTACACACTGCTGATAGCAATGAAGTTGCAACATTTCCCCTACATAGCAACATAATGGCCAATCAATTACATTCCCTCCCTCCCTCCTTTCTGGTGACATGTTAAAAACATTTGTCATTCTTGAGGGATAGAAGCCATTTTGATCTGATAGCTGAGTAGAGCAGACATCATGGCTAATTCTGACACTGCTGAGGTGATCCTGCCCCCTGAGCACGGCTCCAGCACAACGACCTCGGCTGTTGTGGGGAGTAACTGTGGAATCGACCTAGGTCAGTACTTTCAGGGACCCAGGTCGAACCTAGGTCGATTCTGCAAGTGGGGAATCGACCATTGCTGTCAGATGGCCATCTAGCCTCTATTTAAAAACCTCAAAAGAAGAAGAACCCAGCACTTCCTGAAGAAGGCATGAGGAACTGCATGTTGATTCCCCTCACTTTCCTTTTACTTTTCCTGGAAAAGTCTCACTTTAACTGGTGTTGGAAAACTGGTGTTGGAAAACGCAGGGAGAGTCGGATCTGGGAGAGTGAAGTTCTGAAGAGCAGGAAAAGTGTGTAACCAAGAATCCAACCTAAAGGGAACGTACGCTGAGTGCAAAGGAGATTGAATGTGTATAATGGCCCACCATATTTACTACCATTCAGAATCTAAAATCATCTGCATATTTAATAAGTATCTCCTCTATTCTTTCATCCAAGAGGTATATAAAAACATTGAACTACTGAGGGTCCAGAACAGATCCCTGATGCATTCAACCTGTCACCACTCTTCAAGAGGATGCGGAATCATTAACAAACACTTTTGGGGTACAATCTGTCAACCAGGTCCAACTCACCTAACAGGATTCAAATCATATTTTACCAACTTGGCAACAAGAATATTATGTGGAACCTCATCAAAAACCTTGCTAAGTGGAACTATTTCTGCCAATTCCCCTCTTCTGCTGCGACTTCCAAATCTTGGGTAGGCGGGAGGCTGTAGCAGGAAGGGTAATGTAAGGAAGCCACTCTCTGCTGATAGAAATCATCTTCCATGAGAGGAAATTTCTAGTGGATCCAAGTTATGGAAGGCCACTTCTAACAGAACTTCTTGTCACATAAGTATTTTGAGAGAAGCTGTTCTCAAGACCACTGTTATTAAGTTAGGAGAGGAAGATCCTGTAAGTGATATAGCCATCACACAGAAATGGCAGGCTCCCTCAAATCTTTGTGATGCTTCAGCATGACCTCTCTCTATGACAACATTGTTTCTGGGCTCTGCTTGACCTGAATTCTAGAACTGTGTGGTTGCCTTTCAAAAACTGAAAGTGGAAATTAAGCTCAAGACTGTGAGTTGGCCTTGTCAGCTATAGATGACTGTATTGGTAGGAATACTACTGGAAAACTTGGATAAGGTAAATGTGGCTTCTGTCTTTCCCTGGTTTCGTCTCCAGGTTTTGTTTAGCCTTTCCATACAGTAGCTGCTACTGTATGAAGACCCAATCTTCAATCATGTGAAGAGATGGGAGTGTTCATCACACACATACAACGTTAATAAATAACACAACAATTAACTATGTACTAACTAGATCCAAAAGCTGAGTGCCAGATTATGAGTTGGGATCCACTATCTCATTTACTCAATCTTGATCCATTCCTCCTTGCTTCAGCCTTTGTCCACATGCATGGTGTTTTCCCATGCAGGTCCTATGATCCCCAATGTAACATTTGTGAGTGGTCAAAGAAAGACCCCTTCCTCCATTTTTGTACCCTGTCCAGTTGCACCTGACTTATTGTGACCCTGTGGAGTTTTCAAGGCAAGAAGACATTCAACGATGGTTTGCCATTGCCTGCCTCTGAATAGCAATCCTGGTATTCCTCAGTTGGTGTCCCATCCACATACTGACTAGGGCCTACACTGCTTTGCTTCTAGGATCTGACAAGATTAGACTCATGTGCCTATCCAGGTCAGCCCTCCAGCTATTAACGCTACTGGGGAAAAGCTGGTTGGATCCAACACAAATCTCCAATTAGTATGTGTGATAGTTACCACAGGTAGGCATTGGCAGAAGTCTTAAAAGAAGCCATTGGGTATATGGGATAGTTGATGGATAAAATTTCTACCAGCTGCCCTGAGGCACTGAGAAAAGGCCTGATTCAAACCTGATTCTCTACCAGCTTGGGTTCTGGCAACATTATACATGCCATTTTCTACATCATGTATATTATATGTGTTGGCAACAGACAGCTATACATCTCATTGTGGTTCCCCATAACATTGTACTTATGGTACACAAGTAAAAGAAGAAGACTGTATGACTTTAACACATTATGACGCACATTGTAGGTTCGTGTCTTGTATTCATTAACATGTACAGCAGCTCTGAGGTGTCCCACTGCACATAGAAATGTTCAGATTAAATGAAAACATCTCCACCTCTTCAGGATGACAAATAAATGCACAAACAGCATTTCCAGTCATGTTTACTGGAAGTGTTTGCACAACAAATATTGCTGAATGACTGTCACTTAATGTTAACTCAGCACTGTCAAATACTCAGGGGAATTCCTCATATATACATTTATGTTGTTGCCATATAAAATAAAATGTAATATCCTGACAGTTTTGTGTGCTAGGTGCTTGATTATAGGAACCACATTTATTTCTGATATAATCTGAAGGGGCAGCCATGTCAGTCATGTGGCACCTTAAAGTACTACCAGGTTTACCATGGCATAAATGCTGTCAGTTTATTGTTGTTTTGTGAGCTCACTTTCTGAACTTCCCAATGTGTTACTCACAGTTAACATTTCAGGTGGGTGGTACATATGCAAGAGTACCTCACACCATGCATCTCAAGCAATGAGTTCTGACTAGGGGTGTGCACCATTCTTTTCCTAGTACTTTTCAGGTTCAGGTTTAACAGATCCAGACATTTTCCAAATAAACAAACTAAAAAAGGCAAACCTACATACCATTATGGATTTTTTTCTGGCTTTTTTCAGAAACTGGCCCCTTCCGCACACGCAAAATAATGCGTTTTCAAACTACTTTCACAACTGTTTGCAAGTGGATTTTGCTATTTTGCACAGCTTCAAAGAGCACTGAAAGCAGTTTGAAAGTGCATAATTCTGCATATGCGGAATGAGCCTGAAAAATGTCAGGTCTATGAAGCCTAATCCCCAAAAAATCAGCCACCTGCTGCCTTCGAGCCTATGTGGACTTTAATTCTGTGCCTACTGCCACTTCCAAGACCCACTTGGACTTTGGAAGTGGGCAGAGCTGAATTCTGGGCCTGGTTGGGTCAATCCTATGTTCAACTCTGTGCTGCCTGCTACCACCAGGCCCATGTGGATTTCTGAAGAGGCAGCAGGCCAGAGCGGAATGCTGGGCCTAGCCAGCAGCAGGTAAGTGAGCAGGGAGAGCAAGGGGAGAAGGGTTCCCTCATCTTTTTTTAATGTGGGGCCAAAGCATCCTGAAAATTGATGGAAAAATTCAGCATTGTTTGGAATCCACCTTCAGATCCCTTAAATTACCACCATTATTTTTAGGAGAACTAGCACCCCCCCCCTTCCCCCAACCACCACAAAACCTTATACCCTGATAAAGTTGTTAATCTTTAAAGTACTTTTTAAATTTCAGATAAATACACTTTATATTGAAGACGCAAGTTTCATTGGGAGTGTGCAGTATTAAAGTATTTGTATTTGTTTCTTTTTTAAAAAGACGAACAGAGAACTGATTGTGATGCACTTCCCATTTCCTAGTTTTTGAAACCTTGCCTGCGGTTCAGAGACAAAAAAGATCTCTTAATGCCCATTTCAATCCTTGTTGTCAACAAAACGTAGCAACAGCAAGTTTTCTATAACTTGGACTGTAGCCTCTAAGATCTCTGCAGTGGAGATGAAATTCTAGAGCTAAGCTAAGCATTATCGTTTTTAAAGAGTTGGGTCTAGGTTTCCCGTACTTCACACTTCACAAGATACTTCATGTACAGCAGCAAAATCAGGGAAATAACTCACCCCCAGCACAATTATCATATGGGAAAACAGCTTGGGAAGGGGAGACAAGAGCCCTTCCTCTCCACATGGTACCATTCTAAGCCCACTTGGACTGTCTTTTTTGTTTTTGTTGAAGAAAACTATTTCCTACAGCTGCTATGTGGCTGTGTGGAACCTGGACCAAACCCTTTAAAAACTGTAATGTTTACTTTGGCACCCAAGCCTAGTTCCAAATAGTCCTAGTTCAAATAGTCCTAGTTCCAAATAGTCTAAATTTGCTGGACAGAAATTTTAGATTTTGCCCAAGTATTTTTTTCAAGTGATAGGGAAATTAATAAATTAATAATTTATTAAATAAATAAATGAATGGAATGTTTATATCCCTCCAATGCTTTGCTACAGATTTATCTTAGGCATCACTTGTTCTGTTTCATAGGTACAAAATTAACCTTAGCTTGTTTCTCAAGATCTTTTGTGAGAATTTATGGAGAGCTGTAATCTGAGATCCCACAAGATCAGACTAGCCTAGTGTCTATGGATTCTTGGAGTCATTTTCAGTTTTTCAGTCTGAGGCACCCATGGATCAAACAAAACTTAAAATTTCTTACCAGTAATGTCTCTCCTTGGGGGCTCAAAGCAGAAGCTTATGTAGCCCATTTTCTTATTGGAATTCAGTATTGACCTGTATCAACTGAACTTCACTCCCATTCTGAACTTATACTACTGCTACCTTGATATTTGATACCCCTCTGCTGTTTTCATCTTTAAAATAGGTTTTAGTCAAATATTTCAATATCCTCTTTATGCTATGGCATGCTGTGTGGTTTTCATTGTTACATTGTTTGGATTTTATTTAGAAACCCCACTGACTATCCTATAGATAGCACAGTTTTTAAATAAATACATAGTATAAATATATGACATTCATATTTTGCCACTTATATTTATTACTGTGTGAAAGGACATACACATCTTCAAATGCTTGGAAACATGTAATCAACATGGAAACATCAGTCTCCCATTCACACTTTTCATCTATAGGTAGCAAAACATGGCAACCACTTGACGTATGAACTGGCTGTAAGCCATAGAATTACTGATGCACCTACATTCCAAACCCCACAAGCAAAAGAACCATTTCAAGCAGAAGCATGAAATCTTGCCCCTCCAGGATGACAGCATTTGTTACAAATGCAAGCTGAGTATTTGCAAGGGAATCAATAACGAGTTCTGGGGTTAGACCATCATTAAGCAACTGGGAAACAGCACGTGGTGAAAAAATATTATTCTGAAACTTGCCTGCTCTTGTTTTCGCAGAACTTTATGAGGTGTACACTTACTTTCTGCTTCATATTTAAAACTGTTTGATGGTCAGCTTCTATTAAAAGAAATACTCCAGCCATTTGTATATTGCTTCTAGGGCTCCAATCCTGAAGATACTTTCCAAGAAGTTAACCCCACTGCATAACATGGGACGTGCTTCTTGAGTAGACACATATAGGATTGCTCCCTAGATCTCTTAGGATGTGGGTGTGTAAAGTGCAATAAAGTTGCAGCCAATTTATGGCAAGCCAAGCAAGGCCTTTCAAGGCAAATGAGATGAGTTTGCCATTGCCTTCCTCCACAGAGTCTTCCTTGGAAACCTCCCTTCAAAGTATTGACTTTTCCTAGTTTCTGAGCTATGATGAGACTGGGCTATAAAATGCTGCCTTCTCTTCCCTCTTACCTGTAAGGCTATGAGAATACTAAGTAAAAGTCTAAAGTAGTAACAAAGCCCAGCTTTCATCATCCTCTCTCTCTCTCTTTTGTTATATTATCACATGGTTTTGTAGTCAATGAGATAACGCTATCCCAATCTTTAAGGACAAAGAAATACATTCTCTAATAAATAAAACATCCCAAGTTTTTAAATCACCATCCCGGATATTACATCTTGAGCCATCTTATCAAAACAACCCTTAAAGAATTATATAAGCTGGTGACAATTATATATATATATATTTAAATCACAACTAATATCAAATTTATAGGGCATTTTAAAAATGTGCAGCTGAACTAACTGCCTTTTCATTTTTACTCTTGTTGATCATTTTACCTATATTCTTTGAGTGATGGAGCATGACATTAATTTGCATTTTCTTGCCATTTTCATAAATTCAATTCAATTTTGTAGCACAGTCCTGTTTTTTTTCCCTTTACCAAATCCCAGAGAATATTGGACATGAATCATCCTTAAAGTCACCTAGTCTAATCTCCAGCAGTGATGCAGAATCCACTGCATTCATAATGTTACCAGGCTATTAGCCTACAATAATCCAGATGAGCTCATTCTGAAATACCATGAACAGGGTTGAGTTCAGGACAAGCATGAAATGATGGGTACAATCCTATGCACATTTACAGCCTACAGTAATCCAGATTATTATGTTCCAAAATCAGTGAAGAGGCTTAGAGGGACCTGCTTCTTTCCTGGTATTTTTTTTTTAAATTTTACACATATAAACAACACATACAGGAAAAAAAGAGAGAAAATTCCAAATCTAATCTCCCCTTCCCCACTATAATAATGATGGTAAAGAAAAAGCACATTTCAAGACATTACTACATACATAAAAGGTGACTTCCAGCTATCTCATCATGGATCCAAACTCAAACCTAGTTTTTTGCTTATAGATGGTATCAGAATTTCTTTCACTTTTAGCCGTTCTTATAAAACTATTTTAGACCAACCCACTGTTTTCATTTAAATCTCAAATCATGCCATAATTTCTCTATTTGTATAAATTTTCAGAAGGTAGTCTGCAAAAGGTTTCCAATCTTTAAGGATATTGTCTATATTCTTGTTTCTTATAAACACGGTCAGCCCTGCCATCTCAGCATATACTGTGACTTTCAAAATCTAGTCTTGGAATTTTATTGTACTTCCATTTGTATAGAGGGACCAATAAAATAGAATGAAACACAATAACTGCTCTTTGCTACCATTGATAAACATATGAATTTATGACATTACAACAGTTATATAAATACCATATTCCTTAAGTTAAATTGTTATTGTGCGTCCCGACCTCAATTCCCTTCAGCTCTTAGTGACATGAGTGAGAATTTCCTGCTAGGGAGCAATAATCGCCTAACATTGTATAACTTGACTGCCCAGAGACACACATTTTCATTGGCAATGCACTGTAATATACTGTGTTGACATGCCAGCAGCTTAAAAGGGTGTGTGAGAGAGAGGCTCCTTCAGCACATGCACTTTCAATCTACTTTGCAGCTGTGCAGAATCCCAAAATCCACTTACAAACAACTGTGAATTGAAAGTGCATTATTCTGTATGTGCGGAAAAGGAGAGACAAGAGAGAAAAATCTCGGGAATAATAATAGTTATAACGATACTGCATCACACAAACGTTATCTTCTGCATCTTCATATCACGAACCTACCTTCAGATCCCAAGTCACCTCTTTACACTGGTGGCAAACTCAATTGGTACGAATTTGAGATTAAAAACTAATGCATATTTTTTATATATATTTAAATGGAGTTTTACCATCTTTGGGATTTTCCTGTACAATACAGAGACTATTAACATACAGACACCAAATAAACAGGTTGCACCCTAACCACGCCCCCGTGCCCACGAGGCGAGTGTTCAAATATGCTGAAAGAACGTTCCGGGGGCACACCAACCAATCAAGCATGGTCTTGCACGTGATTTCATACACTTCCTCCCTAGAATAAAATGCCCATCCAAGGTACCGCTGCCCAGTGCCCAATCACCAGACTCGGAATTGTGTTTTCCCCGCCCCGCTGCCTCCCGGACCTACCCGCAATCACATAAACAGAAAGAAAAAAAAAAGAAGTCGAGCCGGCGAGCAGTTGCCATGGTAACTATGGCGTCCTACCCTTTCCTATCGAATGCGCGAGTCTCCTACGGATCGCGTCGAGAGGCAAAACAGTCTTGGGCAGGTGGGCGATGAAACGCGCGACCAAGAGATGGCGGCGCTCGGGGAGGTGCAGGGGCAGGTGAGGGGATCAGTCGAGATGGAGACCGGGCTTGGAAACCAGGGTGTTTCAGAAGAAACCCTAAACGTCCCTACTAGCCCCAACACTCTCCCCAACCCCGGGGTAGATAGACTTTTGTTTATCCAGGACTAGAATGTGGGAGACTTGGGTTAACAGCTTCTTCCATCAGGTTCTTGGAATGGTCCGTCGCTCTCAGCCGATCCTACCTCACAGGGTTGTTTTGACATAAAATGGAGAAGGTAGAACTCTCTTAGAATTATTTTGCATAGACACCTATTAAGAAACTGTGATTGGAACTCAACAGTTCCATGCACTGCTTGGACTGTAATTTTTTTAATGGGTGCTTCATGAAGATGTTAGTAGCCCAAATATGGGGACAGAATAATAGGAAAAAAATAAAGGGTGCCATTTTGAGAAGTTTGCATGTCTTTTTGGCAAATCAGCATCATGTGACTTGACAGCACAGTCCTCCTTTTCTTCTCCACATATCTGAGGGAAGCAGGTGCCAAGATCATTTCAGGTACAGATTAGCTCTCAGAGTTTGGCTGGGGAAGAAAGGACTAGTGTGATTTGGTGGTTAGTGAGCTGGTCTAGGATCTGGGATAAACAGGTTTTAATCCGACCCTACTAAGTATGATATATGCCAAACAGATGCTGTGCCATTGAGTCATGACCCCACTCCTAAATATATTTGAAACTGCCCTATACTGAATCAAACCTTTGGTCTGCTCTGGTCAGTGTTGTCTATTCGGGCTTCAGGTCTCAAGCAGAGGTCTTTCACATCATCAGCTACTGGATCCTTATAACTGGAGATGCCAGGGATTGAATTTGGGACCTTCTACATGCCAAACTGAACCTTGCTGGGTGAACCTGGACCAGTCACACTCTCTCAGCCTCACCTTACAAGATTGTTGTGCAGATAAAATGGAGGGGAAATAATTATTTTATAAGGTGCTCTGCGACCTTATTGGAGAGAATCATGGAATCATAGAGAACATAAGGGCCATCAAGTCCAACTCCCTGCCATGGAGGAATACGCAACCAATATCTAAATAAATAGAATCACTGAGTTCATCAGTAGTGCTGAAACAACCCCTGTCATTATTCTCATACCCATTAATTTTGTTCTAGGGGGATCTGTGGCTCTGCTTGGCATGTAGAGGGTTTCTGATTCAATGCCTGGCATCTCCAGTTAAAAATCTCTGTCAGAGATCCTTGAGAGCTGCCGTCTATCTGAGTAGACAGTGCTGACCTGTATGGGCCAAGGATTTTCGTATCAGGCAACTTCATGTATTGAATTCCCATTCTAGGGTTTGATTTTGGCACATGTTGTGGGTTCCATGCCAGCATACAGCCCCTGAGCTTATGAAATAAGGCAATTTCCCAGTTTTGCAAGCAATTGTTCTAGAACCAATCATATTTAAGATTAATGTATAAAAATAATATCTTGGACCTGGTCAAAGATCTCCACTGATGGAAAGATTTCTCTGCAGCCTCCTGCTGCAGACAAAGATGCCCCAGAAATCCTCCTCCTCCAAGGAGATGGAGAATTCTCAAAGATAGCATGATGTTTGGACTTTATCTGGCTGTCTGACTGGCCTATGAATAAACATTGTTTCTGTAAATATTTTACAAAATGACCTGGCCAATCTTGCAAAAATAGTCAGATTGCAAACATTTTTCACCTTCCCAATGGGAAAAAAATTAGAATCTTGCAATCTTATTAAGGGTAGAAAATAAAAGTATGAAAGTATTAGCATGCAACCTGGCCACATGTGTTCCAGTGAAACAACTAACACTATCACAGCTAGACACATGGATAGATAGGTGGAAAGTATGAAGAGGGCAGGGAGGAGGCCCATGGTCCTTCTACCTTCTTACAGTGGGCAGCAGCTCTAGATTAATGCAAATCCCTGCATCACATGAAGTTAAGGACCATTCATGTGTTCACTGTAGCTAATTTACATCTTTCTTCTTTGCTGTATTTTGCAGCTACTCTCTGGAAGAGTTCTGATCGCAGAAATTCAGGCAAACTCTGAATTGCCAGTATGCACGTTTGAACCATTTGTGGCTATGTCCTGAATACTCACTGTGGGGTTGCCCATGGACCAGTCAGCAGAAACTACTGACCCAGCAACTAAAGATGAGACTGCTGTTGCTGGGACTCCAGATAGGTCACGTCCTAGTTCTGTGGAAAAGATTGAAAATGTGCTTATTCAGTCTTCAACTGAATATCGAAATAGTCTTCCGGTAACTACAGTCCGATCCAAACATGGAGTTGAGGTTGCTCAATTATCAGAACTGCAGTCTGCTTCCAATGAATCACAGGTTATTTCGGATCAAGATTCAGAAGCACAGGGTGTTTCAGATCAAGCATCAGAACCTCAGGATGTTTTGGATCAAGTATCAGAACCACCGACTGCTCTAGATCAAGCAGCAGAACCACAGGCTACTCCAGATCAAGCATCAGAATCACAGAATGCTTCAGGTCAAGAATCAGAACCACAGGATGCTTTGGGTCAAGCGTCAGAACCACAGGCTACATGTTCAGTGATCCAGTCTTCAGAGACTGTGGAGACCATGCCTGAAGTGTATCTAGATCCCTTTGAGGTCTCCCTTAGATATATGGAAAAGCATAGCATTCTGCAGATATTTCAGGTGAACTTCCTCTCTTATACCTTTTCTCATAGCTCTTTTAAGTGGACATGGCCATTTGCAAGGGCAATGTGAGCTAGTTCTAGTTCTGCTTCCTCTCCAACAAGTCCCATTTTAGACACTGATTTCTGGGAACTCAGAGTTCAGGCAGCACCAGGCAAAACTCTCTTGTGGGAACATCCACTCTTGTATCCAAGCCCCAGGGATAAGGGAATTGGCAAAAAGGGGATTCAGGGTCTCACTCTGGCAGCTCTATGCCTAGACAAGGTGACCAGATGATAAAAGGACCTACTTTTGAAACCAGGTAATTGGAGTGAGGTCCACCCATCTGTTCCTAGCCCATTTGTAGGATTTGTCGTAGTATGGAAGGCAGCCGGAGAGCAATGCTTGAGTGAGGGTTCCCCGCCCCATAGGGGGGCCTGGAATACTGATGATCGTGCAGATGACACTTTTGGTGTGCCACGGACATGATTTGATTTCAAATACAGTGGCTTCTGTACTGGAATCTACTTATAAAACGGGTGGTTAAAAGAATCTGATTGCAGAGAGAGAAGACTGCGAGGGGAAAAAGTGAGCAGAGTACAGGGTTGCCAACAACCTGGAGAAAATACCTGAAGGCGGCATAAGAACATAAGAAGAGCCCTGCTGGATCAGACCAGTGTTCCACTTAGTTCAGTATCCTGTCCGACACATTGGCCAATCAATTCCTCTGGAGATCCAACAGCAGGGCATACAGGCCAAGGCCTTCCCTTGAGGTTGCTTCCTAGTACTAGGACTCAGAAGTTTTCTCCCCCTGAATGTGGAGTTTCCCTTTAGTCACCATGTCAAGTAGCCACTGATAGTTCTCCACGAGTCTGTCTCATCCCCTTTTAAATCCATCTATGCCTGTGGCCATCACTATCTCCTCTGACCACGAATTCTACATTTTAATCATTTACTGTGTGAAAAGGTGTCTCCTTTTGACCATCCCATCAGCTTTGTTGAATGCCTTAAAAGACAATTAAAAATATAAAAACTATGTATGAAAGGCCTTCATGAGTAAAAATGGCAAAAGGTAGCTTGTAGAAGAAGAAGAGTTGGATTTACATCCCCCCTTTCTTGTAAGGAGACTCAAAGGGGCTTACAAACTCCTTTCCCTTCCCTGCTCACAACAAACACCCTGTGAGGTGGGTGGGGCTGAGAAAGCTCAGAAGAACTGACTAGCCCAAGGTCACCCAGCTGGCATGTGTTGGAGTGTACAGGCTAATCTGAATTCCCCAGATAAGCCTCCACAGCTCAGGCGGCAGAGCGGGGAATCAAACCCGGTCCCTCCAGATTAGAGTACACCTGTTCTTAACCACTACTACGTTTAACTTTTAGCATAAACTACTTTTAACTACTTTTAACTTTTAGCATACCGTATATACTTGTGTATAAGTCGACCCGCATATAAGTCGAGGCACCTAATTTTACCACCAGAAACTGGGAAAATTTATTGACTCGTGTATAAGTCGAGAGTGGAAATGCAGCAGATACTGGTAAATTTCAAAAATAAAAATAGATACCAATAAAATTACATTAATTGAGGCATCAGTAGGTTAAATGTTTTTGAATATTTATTTCTAAGAAAAACAGTAAACTAGCTCTGTAAGCCCTGATTCTCCCTTTAAATCCACTCAGAAGGGGGGCGATTTAAAGGGAGAATCTCAGGAAAATTTGAGGGTGCCTCTCAGGGGAGGAATGTTTATGTTAGCAGTACCAACATTTCAGAGTATCTTTAGGAGACCCTCCTGATGATACCAGCCAGGTTTGGTGAAGTTTGGTTCAGGGTCCATAACTTTGGACACTCAAAAGGGTAGCCCCATCTACTATTAGCTTCCATTGGAAACAATGGCGGATGGGGCACCCCCTTTGGGGGTCCATAACTTTTGACCCCCTGAACCAAACTTCACCAAACCTGGCTGGTATCAGGAGTGTCACCTGATGATACCCTGAAATTTTGGTGCCACTAGCCTAAAAACTGCGCCCCCTGGCGGCCGACAAAGTAAAAACTCTAAAATATTTTTTAAAATACACCTCACTTGTGTACAAGTCAAGGGGGGCTGCCAAGGCAACTGGGTTCTGCAAGATTCGAGTATAAGTCGAGGAGGGCTCTTTCAGCACAAAAAATGTGCTGAAAAAGTAGACTTATATTTGAGTATATACAATACTAACTAGAGTATCTTTTGCAAGGGGTTGGGGCTCAGTGGTAGAACATTTGCTTGGCGGGCAGAAGGTCCCTCCCACGTTTAATCCCTGGCATCTCCAGTTAAAAGGGATCAAGCAGGAGGCAATGTGAAACACCTTAACGTGAGACAGCCTGGAGAGCTGCTGCCAGCCTGAGCAGAAAATCCTGACTTGATGGACCAAAGGTCTGATTCAGTATGAGGCAGTTTCATGTGTGTGTGTTCAAGGCTACTATTCCCTCTACCATATTTTAGGACTGTTAGAGATGCATAGTGTCTCCTCCCCAAATGATAATTCCCATGATTCCCTTCGTAGTGGGAAAGACTGAGCTCTGAACGTACCGTTTAGATGTGCTCGAACTGGTAAGTATATGTTATTTAAATTCCAAGTTGCAGTTGTGTTTTGAAGGGCATCATATGAGGTCGTCATTTTACCCTTTCTTTGCACGAGTGGGTACCATCAGTCATTCTCTGTGCAATGGCAAGTCACGCCTACCATTTGGAATTTCATATATTTCAGTCTAAACTCTGATTTAAATAACCATATATAGATGTACAAAAGACAAGCTGTCCTCGCCTTTGGCAGTAGACTTTGGTACTCTTTCCGTTCTCGCTTTCAGGGGAGAAATGTAATCCCTCATCATCCCTCATCCCCCACACGGGCCAGGACTTTTACAGCCCTGGCCCCGGCCTGGTGGAACGCTCTCCCTCCAGCTGTCCGGGCCCTGCGGGACCTTAAGGAGTTCCGCGGGGCCTGTAAGACAGAGCTGTTCCGCCGGGCTTTCGGAGGACCCAGCCGCTAATAGTGCCCCGTCTGTGGCCCTCAACACCTGGGCCACGATTCCATCACTGAGACTCGCCATGCCTCCCTTCATCGTGGGGAGGGAGGGATTTTATGCTGTTGAAACGCTGGACGCCACCTTACATCTTGGATTTTAATTTAATTTAATTTAATTTATATTTAAACTTGGATCGCTGCTTTTAAATGTTATTAATTATACTGTTTTTAAATGTTGTACACCGCCCAGAGCCCTCCGCGGATGGGGCGGTATAAAAATCCAATAAAATAAATAAATAAATAAATAAATAAATCTGTTTCAATTAGGACATCACAGAAAACTTGGTGTACGAGAAGCCGGATGACCCTTTACAGTTCATGTTGGAACAGGTACGTGAGCTTGCCGGGGCACTGAGGTTTATATGGCACTCAGCCTCTCTAAGCAAGCCGAGAGGGAACCGAAGCTGTGAATATATTTTTACAATTGTAGGCTGGGATATTTAAAAAAATTGGTGGTTTCATATGCTTCTGATACCACCAATTTTTGTATAAGATCTCAATTGTATATTGCAAGGGAAAGACACAGACTGATGGAAGAGATGGTAGAAATATTGCACGCCTCTCATTTTAAGGGGAGGGTCTTTCTTTTAAATCACCAGCAAATGTTGGTCATTGAGACGGGGTGGAGAAACAGCTTCAAGGGAGAGGGCATTCTAATAGAAAGACTCAGCCATGGAAAATGCATGGAAAATGCATGCTAACAGGAGGGAACAGGTGGAAATCATGGTCTTAAAAAGATTGGTGGGGAGATGAGCAAAGAGCATACAATAGCCTCATGGGATTAACGGAACTAGGAAACTAGAGGGTTGTGGGTTTTCCGGGTTGTATGGCCGTGTTCCAGTAGCATTTTCTCCTGACGTTTCTCCTGACGTTTCACCTGCATCTGTGGCTGGCATCTTCAGAGGATCTGATGGTAGTAAAGTAAGTGGAGTGTATATACCTGTGGAATGTCCAGGGTGGGAGAAAGAACCATTTACATTGGTTAAAAGTGTGAAGGGTGCAATTTGCAAGCCTAATTTGCATGTGTTCAGTGGAATACGCCAATTTTAGCACATGTATGTAATATTGAAGTTGCATAATCAATTAGTGAGAGCATCTGCATAGCAGTTGCCTGACATTGTAATCCATTTAATTGTTTCCTGCAGGGAGACACCCTGTGTCTGGGTGGTGTTCACTAACCATTGTCTTGATTCTAGTGTTTTTAAGTACTGGTAGCCAAATTTTGTTCATTTTAAAAGTTTCTTCCTTTCTGTTCAAATGGTCCATGTGCTTGTGGATTTCAGTGAGTTCTCTGTGTAGTCTGACTGTCACAATTCAAATGGTTCTTTCTCCCGCCCTGGACATTCCACAGATATATATACTGCACTTGCTTTACTACCATCAGATCCTCTGAAGATGCCAGCCACAGATGCAGGAGAAATGCTTCTGGAACACGGAGATGCAGGAGAAAATGCTTCTGGAACACGGCCATACAGCTCAGAAAACCCACAACGCTCTAGTGATTCTGGCTGTGAAAGCCTTCGGCAATCCATAGAACTAGGAAAGTTAATTCGACTTTATTTTATTCGACTTCTACCCTGCCCTTTCCCAGCACAACCAGAGCAGCTAGCAACAATATAAATTATCAGTTTATCAACATTAAGTGCATACACCATAAATACATACATATTAATCATAATCAACCAACTTCCCTGGAGTTTCTCTTCCAACCTGTCTTAATAACCAGCAGCCAAACTTCTGTTTCAACAAGCCATCCAAGGGCATACTTGCTAATACAAATGGAGAAAGCTGACAGGAAGAAAATTGATTTGTAATGTTCTAGATCAAATCACACCTGAATTTTTCCTAGAAGCTAAACTATCATATTTTGGTCACATTATGAGAAAACAAGACTCACTGGGAAAGACAATGATGCTAGGAAAAATAGAAGGCAGCAGGAAAAGAGGAAGATCCCTCATGAGAAGAAGAAGAGCTTGGATTTATACCTCACTTTCTCTCCTGTAAGGAGACTCAAAGGGGCTTACAATCTCCTTTCCCTTCCCCCCCCCCCCTCAAACACCCTGTGAGGTGGGTGGAACTGAGAGAACTCCAAAGAACCTGTGACTAGCCCAAGGTCACCCAGATGGCATGTGTTGGAGTGCACAAGCTAATCTGGTTCACTGGATAAGCCTCCACAGCTCAAGCAGCAGAGCGGAGAATCAAACCTGGTTCTCCAGATTAGAGTGCACCTGCTCTTAACCACAACACCAATCAAGGAACAATGGCCTTCAGTCTGCAAGACCTGAGCAAGGCTGTTAGTGATAGGAGATTTTGGAAGTCATTAATGTATAGGATTGCCGTAGGTTGGAAGCAACTTCACATCACTTAACACACACACGCAGGAGGGCCAATTGTAGTACTTTCTTCTGATGCTGTGCATACACAGGGCTACAAGGCAGTCACGTGTGATAGCTGCACCTCAGGACATGTGGCAAAAGAGATTCTTCCAGCGTCTCCCAAAATAGGAGGGAAATAGACATCCCAGCTCACTGCCACCAGGAAGCAGATTTCAGGCAAGAGCCAGATCCCAATCTACCCTCCAGCTGCAGTGTCAGACTCCCACAATTAATTGACATTAATTTGCATACATCGCATCGAACTATAAGTCATGGCAGTGAATTGTACCTTTTCTTAGGTCTGGGAGAAAATAGTGTATTGATTCAACTCCCATAATCAGCAGTCATTTGTTTTAATGAGTTCACATCCCACCAGTGGGCATGCAACTGTCACGCTCAAGCAGACAAAAGACATGCTGCTGGTGTGGCCAAGCCCGTTCCTGCTGTACAGGTGGGAGGTGTGATTGAGGCATGTTAAAGGGCTGTTAATGTGCAGTAAGGGCAGTGGTTCTCAACCTTCCTAATGCCGCGACCTTTTATTACAGTTCCTCATGTTGTGGTGACCCCCAACCCTAACATTTATTCATTTTACACATGGAGAACACTGATGCAGAGAGTCTTAGGCGACCCCTGTGAAAGGGTCGTTCAACCTCCAAAGGGGTCCCGACTCCCAGGTTGAGAACCACTGAGTAAGGGGCTACTGCACTCCAAGCCACAGGGAAAACGAGACCTCATCCTATCATTAGTTTTCGAATTTTTCCATAGCTGCTGTGATGGATCTACAATGACCGACTGAATGTAAAGGGATTTTTTTGTGCTGCCTTTTAGGTTCAGAGTAAGATAAAGCAAAGACAGGAAGAAGATGAAGGACCAAGCAGTGAAATGAAAGACTCCACATGACAAGAGACTCTCCGGATTCCACCAGTGCCCCACCCTGACAGCTTCGACATATTCCAATACCGCCCCCATGCAAATTTTCTCCTGTGCAAATTCTGTCACTTTGGACAGCGTCAGTGGCACCTGACTTCGCGATTTCTTCCCCAGTGGGTGCTGTGCTGAGTTATTTGGGAGCAGAGGCAATAAACAGTTTCTTAGCAGCACAGATGGTTGCATGCCTTGCAGGAAGTGCAGCGGATTCAGTCAGCACAGCTTGGTGGACTGGCCCATTCAGATGGGGATTCACATGTTGGATGCTCTTCTATGAGGTGGGAAACCCCTTCTACGTACACAAAAAGCTAACAGGATTCCAGTATGGCGGGGGAACAGTTTATGTTCAAGAGCTTTCAAGTATAATCAGCCATTGCATAGAATAGAAGGACAGTCCGAGGAAATTTGCATCCTGTGCTCTTGATGGATACATAGAACAGCCATAACATTTAGAAGGAAATTGTTTCAAGACTGTTTTGTAACACTTCAGCAATAAGACTTCCTGACATCCAGTCTGATCTAAATCATACTGCAATATAATAGAACTCTGTTGATTTTAGTTACAGGTTTTTTGTTTAACTGGCATATGAATTGGATGGGATGACTAGCTTTGCTATTATTATGAAAAGCTTTAAGAGGCTGTTGTGGGTTTGGGGGGCTGTGTGGCCGTGGTTTGGAATTTACTTGGTCACACAGCCTGGAAAACCCAGAACAGTTAGTAAATTTGGGCCATGAAACCCTTCAATAATACATTGAAGCTTTAGTAGTTTAAAATCTGACTTTAATTCTATGCTTATCTAGAATTCTGCTTCTTAAAAAAAGTATTTAGGTTTCTGATTGGCTCTGGTATGTACAAGTGTAAATAGAAAGAAGTGTGTATATCTGTCTGCTGCCCTACCATGAAATGGTTAAACCCAGTTTGTAGCTTTCCCCGCCCATTTAAGAGATGTCCTGAAGGGTGAGGTAATCTATTGATCCTTTAGAACATAGGTGTCAAACTCGCGGCCCTCCAGATGTCATGGACTACAGTTCCCATCATCCCCTGCCAGCATGATGCTGGCAGGGGATGATGGGAACTGTAGTCAATAACATCTGGAGGGCCGCGAGTTTGACACCTGTGCTTAAGAATATGTGAGTCCAGGTGGGGAAAATAACCAGCAAACCAATTTTTCTTGGGTTTTTTAAACAAATTCCACAATTTTCAGACTGATTCAAAATTTCAAATAGGTCTCACATTTATATAATCTATCTAAGCCTTTTGAAACACATTTAAATTCAAAATACTTTTTAGTCACTTTGGGCTTCACTTGCCAGTACTTTTGCTGATAGTACTTTTTCCTATGTTTACACAATACGTAGAGATCAAATACTATCATAATTTGGGGTGGGGGTAGAGGGTGGTTAGGCCAAGAAATAGTTGCTGGGTATTTTTTTTCCCCCTCTGAAATGTTTCATGGAATTTAAAGAAGGCTCTAGCTCTCTGAACAAAACTGCATTACCACCAGTGTACAGCCACAGATCATGTGCATATAAAAGCTTTGATTCTAGTGAATAAATTTCATTTGCTAACGTAATCTGCTGTGTGTTATTCACTTGATGGAACGTCTGGTTTGAGGGCAGTACACCTTTTGTATCTTTCTGTTGGGACGCTGCTGCCTGGGTATTCAAGTCTAGATTCTGGTTTTGTTTGTTTAGTTTTCTTTGTGGCTTTAGATATTTCAGATTTTTTTAGGGTTTCAATCCATAACATTTCTACACAGCTCAAAGCCCCAGTATAATAAGAGGCAATGCAGGTGTGACATCTTCTGCCTCTATCCTCCCCAGTCTTGTTGTATCCGCCCTCTTTCATCATACTACCTGTTTGCCGCTGCAAGGTGAGGGGGGATGGATAACCACTGAATTGTCTCCCATTTCATCAGGGGTTTCAAAAGTACAGAGGCATTCTCTGAGGTGAAACCTGGCATTGATTAAAAACTCCAGGATGTGACGGCAACATTCACCAGCAGTATCTCCTGTATCAAAGCTGAAACTGCTGTTCTCTCCCAGTGCAGTGGGGTGGCAGCAAGAAGAGTCCCTCCTGCTTCACTGGACAGTAAAATAAAGTGGCAGAGGAGCCTTGCAAGATGCAGAGTGAGAAGTCCTGTCAGTGCTCAGTGTCTTGCTTTCCCAGAGTTTGTAATATGGCAGTCAGAATTGCCGGGAGCAGAACTGGCAATATGGTCAGAAACTGACATAACTTTTGGTTTGCTGTTTGTGACCAGTAGGTGGCAGCAAAAGGTCACAGAGCTTCTTATGACAGGAATTTTAAACGTCAAGAATGTGGCTACAATAGGACAGTTAAGAGAAGGTGGAAAGGGGCAACAATTCATACAACACCTACCTGAAACGGTTGGCAGGAGTCCAGTTTAACGCACTGTGAAATCTAGGCTTCTTTTAAGGATCACAGATGTCACAAATTAAGGCAGGGAAACCTGTTTATGGCCAGTCAGAGTAGTAACTGTGGCTTCATTTACTGTTCGGATGTCAGAGAAAGGTGAACATTTTCAGATAATAAATACTTAGCACTTACAGAGTGCTCTAATGCTCATAGCCCTTCACATGTACTATCTCAGTAATCCTTCAGTCCTGCAAGCAGGGCCATTGTTGTCCTTGTAAACGAAAAGAAATTTTGTCAAGATAACAACCCCCCATCATGATGATCTAATTATTATTAAGCAAAGGTCCTGGAAGCACAAAACAAAACTGACTTTTTTTCACACGTATCCTCACATCACTCACTATCAGAACTGACCAACAAGATTCCATACTTTTCCTGTGCTATGTTTTACGGTTGGGGAATCTCGTGTCAGTTTCAGAAGCCAATCAAGTGCTCTTTCTGGTCCCTCACATCTTTCAACCAACAGAAGAAGCTGTGGAGGAGAGCGGGGTCAGAGCTATAGCTATTCATCAGACTTCCCCCAACAATTATGCCCTTTGTCTGCTCCAGATTTTTCATTGGCCTGTACAGTGAATGATTGGACCGTGTCGCCTTTTGGAACTCCTATGTGGTCTCCACAGAGTACTCCAGAAGCAAGACATGTTCACTCATCTTTCTGATGGTTTTCTTGAACACAAGAAGGTGCTTTATACTGAAACAGACCATCTGCCTATCAAGGTCACTATTTTCTTCTCAGACTAGCAGCAGCTATCCAAGGTCTCGCTCAGGCAGAGGTCTTTCGTATCACCTCCTGGCTGGTGCTTTTTAGCTGAAGATGCTGGGGGTTGAAACTGGGATCTTCTGCATGCAAAGCAGAGACTCTTCCACATATCCGTGGCTCCTCCCTACTTTGGTGGGGCAGGGCTGCCGCTCAGTGGCCGAACACAGACTTTGCATATGGAAGGTCCCCGTTCCATCCCTGGTATCTCCAGGAAAGGTTCTTGGGTAGCAGATGCTGGAATAGACACCTCTCCGCTGGAGAACCATCTCCAATCATAGTAGACAACACTGAACCAGATAGACCAATGATCTGTGTCTTTCTCATGCAGCTCTGTCTGTTTATTATTTTATTAAATGTAATATCCTGCTCCTCCCCAGCCTAAGTGTAGGAACCATTTCCTATACGCATTTCTTTGCAACCCAGATTTGTATTCTTCTCTTGCATCCTGTATATTTTGTTCATTGTTCAGGCGTTTTTCTGCTGAGCAAAAATTTAAAATGGAACCAAGCTGGGTTTCCCCCCAAATGCTAGTAACTGAATCTGTCATTCCCTCCAAGAATTCAAGCATAATCCTCTCCACAAGATTCAGCTAGTTATCAATTGCCCACAGCCCAAGGACCGGGAACTAGTTTATCTTTCAAGAAAAAAGCAGAAGAGAATTTGTGGGCAGGCAGTCTTTGCCACCATAAAAAGCTTCTTTCTTGTTTTTTTTCCACTTTCTTCTCTTTCAGTGAATAATCTTATTCCCATTTACTCACTGGAAAATCATTCTCATTTGAATTCATCAGAGTTGGCATATTCAGATTACATTCTCCGGAATTCCAAAACCTCACTCTGCTCCATCTGAAAACACTAATTTATTCTGGGACACAAAGGCCATTACTTTGACATGCAAGATTTTTCAGGCCATGCTCGTAGTTGTCAGAAGCCAAGGGCTCCAAGCAGATCTGAAAAGGATTTGGCTGCATTAATGCACGGCAGCAAAGCAAGCAAAACAAAAAGGGTTGGGGGTAGAGCTGCCAAATTGTCAAGAAAAATAAAATGAGTAAGTGATGAGCAAGTCCCTTCAAGGTAGGGAGATAAACATGATCACTTACTAATGCCTATCCTTCAAGAGTCTGGTAATGCATGACACACAAGTGCTAATTTTGTAGAACCTTGAAGATTCACAGGTGTATTGTGGTCTAATGTTAGAGGGCATTTATGACATTTTATAAAACAGGCTCTGGCCCATGAAATCTTACATCACAAATCAATCCATTTGTCCTTCTGTGCCACAAGGAGACTGTTGGTCAGTTTCCCCTGGAGATGTCTTCATTTGGTAGGAGGAGGAGGAGTCATTTGGCAAGGTGCATTCAACAAACCTCCAAGCACCAGTGACACAGGGCCTTGCTGCTGCCCTTGGTTAGTATTCAGGAGTTGTTATGCAGCCACAAAGGAAGGGCTGATTAATCACCATGACTCTCATTTCAAAGCTGTTTGAAAGCACCGGTGGAAAAATAACAGGCTGCTACAGCTGTAATATAAATATCAAGTCTTCAGCTCCGGTTAGTTGTCTCCCAATGTCATGGAAGTACAGTGCCAAGTTCACTCACTCACTGTCGGGAAGCGGAGCGCATTAGTTGAAATTGCCCGTAAAAAGGATTTCAAGTCTCCTCTATCTGCTGCGTGCGTCTCTCTCTTTCTCTCTCTCACCCCCCTCAATTTTCTTATCTCTTTCACCTCTTCTGTGTACTCAGAAAGATCTATATTGTATCTGGTCCTTGCAGTGTATCACATCATTTATTATCTCTGCCGCTATCAGAGCCGTTACCCATCCGAGATACGTACAAATGTGTAACACAGATAAGGAGATGGGATCGGTTTGCTGTACAGCGGATAATCAAGGTAAGCCTTCCACAGCACCATGTGTAAAAAAAAAAAGTTCTGCAGCACCTGTGAAGACTATCAAACTTATAAGATTATTTCAGTGGGTTCTTTTCTTATTTAGTGCCTGAATTATATGGAAGCTTAGTCTTCTAAGTGACACTGGTTTTTTGCTAATTTTCCCTATGGCCATAAGGTCTGCTTTTGTTGGAATAAGCGACTTCTGCGTGTATGGACAATGTGGGGAAGGGTGCTATTTTTTTTAACCTGTTCTATTGTTTGCTCTCCATGTCTAGGTTCTGCCCACCCACCACCAACTCCTTCACCCTGCAGCTATTTTCTTTCTTCTTCTCCTTTGTAGCAAGCACAATGGTAATGGCTACCTACTCCTGCTGGGGCTTTCCCACAGAAGCAAATCACACTTGCGCACACGTGACAGCGTGTTAGAATGCCCACTTGTGATAGAGAAAGTTATCTCTTTAGACTAGGATTTCTATCTATCTACATTTCACCTAGAACAGTGGTTCTCAACCTGTGGGTCGTGACCCCTTTGGGGGTCGAACGACCCTTTCACAGGGGTTGCCTAAGACCATCGGAAAACACATATTTCCGATGGTCTTAGGAACCAAGACACACATAATTTTATGGTTGAGCGTCACCACAACATGAGGAACTGGATTAAAGTGTCGCTGCATTAGGAAGGGTGAGAACCACTGACCTAGAACAATGCCTGAGATCCAAAGTTACTTGAAATAAATGCAAGTTTTCCTTTCTGTTTGGAAGAGCTCCTTTTAGTGCATTCACACACAGGGCTGGGCTGATCCATATTCAACTTACTCGTACAGCTTTTTCAAAGCCATCCCAACTTTCGTATTATGACTGGGTTCTCTAATACAGTGTTTTCTACCTTTCCAGTTTTATACTGGAAAAAAAAACTTGGTATCCAGTCTGTGGCTGTGGAGAGGTGCCCTAGTTTAGTAGTAAAACATACCGATAGCCCCATATTCAATCCCAGTTAAACGATCTCAAGTTAACACGTTAAAAAATATATATTCTGCCAGAGAATCTAGGGACTATCAGTGGTTTAGCTTGGTATAAGACTTCATTCCTCAACCATATGAGATAATCTGAGTGTGTGACTAAGTGTGCACAGCACAGGAAGACTGAGCACTAGTCATAGGGTGAGGCCTGACTTCTTAATCCAAAGATCCCTGGGTCAAAATTTATAGCATGGTTGCCATTCATGCATCTTTCCACCTATCTTGTATATTTTCGTGGGACCTGACAGCAGGAAAAGCAAACACAGATGGGGAGTGGGGGGGGCAGGGTGCATGGGTAGGGCACATTTGGCCTCCTGTATAACATGACTTTTCAGAACAGGTTTTACAGACATCTTAGAAATCTTCCCCAGTTTTTGCCAGTGTGACATAGGGAAGCGACGGATTTCAGTGTCTCCTCTCATTAAAAACTGAAGGCCATGGGGCCTTTATTCTTCAAGCACTGATTATCAGTCAGGAAGGCTGGCTGCTTTGACATCTGCAAAACCAACCAAAAGTCAGAGCACTACATTGTTTGGGGTAGAAAGAGAAGGAATGGAAGAGGGGAAAGCAGCCAGAACAAGGGGGGTGGGTATCACATAAAGCGCTCCAAAAGAAATATTCTGGGGGAAAGTGAGTGGGAAGATGGGGCCAATCAAAGGAGGCGGGCGGGCCTTATGGCTTGGCCTCAAGCTCAATGGGGGCCTCAAATTTGGACACTACAGTTGCCAATCCCCCCAACCACCGGCAGGGGATGTAACCAGGTCCAGGTTTGGGAATTTCTGGAGATTTGGGAAGGAGCCTGGGGAAGATAGGGAGCTCAGCAAAGTCCAAAACAGCAGTTTTCCACAGAGCAATTGTTTTCTATTGTCTGGAGATGAGCTATAATTTGGGGGAATTCCTAAATTCAGCCTGGAGGCAGGCATCCCTACTGGACACTTATTAATTTTTTTAGTATTTACTAAGTTTCACAGCTTGTTTTTGTGCATATCACATGTTATTTTCAGCACTTTTAATAAGACTAGGGGGCATCAAAACCTGGAACTGAGCCTCTCTGGATAGATATAGGGGGAGAAGGAAGCCCATTGACTGGTACACAGGGATGTTGTTCAAATTCACCAGACAAAAGGAGCAGCAGTGGCGTAGGAGGTTAAGAGCTCATGTATCTAATCTGGAGGAACGGGGTTTGATTCCCAGCTCTGCTGCCTGAGCTGTGGAGGCTTATCTGGGGAATTCAGATTAGCCTGTACACTCCCACACACGCCAGCTGGGTGACCTTGGGCTAGTCACAGTTCTTCTGAGCTCTCTCAGCCCCACCCACCTCACAGGGTGTTTGTTGTGAGGGGGGAAGGGCAAGGAGATTGTAAACCCCTTTGAGTCTCCTGCAGGAGAGAAAGGGGGGATATAAATCCAAACTCTTCTTCTTCTTCTTCAAAAGGAATCTCAAATGAAGTGGCTGTGTGCATAAAGTAAACCGCAGACAGCCTCCCTGTGAGCCAGGAGCAGAGAAGAATCCCTGTTCTTTGTTTCCCAAGAAGTAAATGGAAATGTTTCCAGAAAAGCAAAGCAGAACCAGGAAGGGGAGATTCAGTCTGTCCCGGGAGCCTTTTGACTGTAATGATTCAAGGTATTTGTATATCCTATTGGAGTCTATCATCTTTTTCTCCTTCGATAGCAGCTAGTGTTCTCACACTAACACTAATGGTAGATCAGGGACTGGAGAGTACTGAGAAAGAGCTGCTGAAGTCACTGTGGCTTTGACCACACCTCTCCTTCATCCCCATAAAACAGGGTGGGTGGAACTGACATCTCTACAGAAGAACATGGTGACCTTTAAATGATGCAGGCACCACAGAATGAGAGAAGTAGCTTTAGCCTCCCCTGCAATTCTCTCATTCTCAAACAGCCCCACTGAGCTGCTATTTGCCCCACTGTAAAAATCACCTAACTTAGTTGGCTGCATGTAAGTTTCATAATAATAGTGGTGCCCTGAGACTGTTTCAGGATGCAAAACAGCAGGGTGGAAGAGGGTAAAGCTATTTCTCTTTACCTGCTGGCATTGCAACCAGAAAAGAACTGGTATGTGTCTGTAAGGCAGAAAACTATCATTGCACGTGTCATGCAAAGGTCTCCAGAAAACACAAGGACTTTGTTATGTGTCGCTGGACCCTTAAAGCTTCAAATGTCTTTGGCCCAGGACATCTCAGGAACTCCTATGTCCATGCAAGCTCATCAATAGTCTGAGACCTTCTACAGGTGTATCTGGGTCTCACCTTTCCATTGGGTGAGGTTGGAGAGGCACAAGGGGTAGGAGAGAGACTTCTGTTGGGATTTTGCAAGTGTCTGTCACAACTCAGTTATAAAAGGGTTAACTGTTTGTATGTAAACAAGTTGCTGAAGTCACTGTTTATGACCCGGTCTACCTATTAGCTATTGGTTATTCAGATAGCCATTGCTTATATGTCAGTGAGCACCTACATCTGAAATTATAAAGTTAACTCTGTTTCTTTGTTTGAGCAGGCACAACGTCACCACCATCACCACCACGACCGTGAGCACGAGACAGCAGATAGGTACCGAGAGATGTAACCAAATGTACAGTAATGTAGATGTGTAACAGGAAAGAAAGGATTTCTTATTTTATCTCCATGTAACCCTCCCTTTATAGTTAGTAAACTCATATATAAAAAGCAACTGAGAATCTGTCTGTTCTGTTCTACTCTGCTAATACACACCCAACAACTTCTCAGTGGTAGCCCCCAATCTTTTGCATTCCTTGTCTTCATGTAGAGGCCAATCAGCTCCCACTTTTGGGAAGGTTTTAGAAGTGAGTCAAGACCATAGGTGTCAAACTCGCGGCCCTCCAGATGTTATGGACTACAGTTCCCATCATCCCCTGGGAACTGTGGTCCATAACATCTGGAGGACCACGAGTTTGACACCTGTGGTCAAGACCATTCTTTTCCATAAGGTCTTAGAAGAAGGCTAAAACCAACAGAGATGGTTTTAGCCTGGGCTCTTCTGCAACATTTATTGATCCTCTGTTTTCATTGCATTTGGATATTTTTATTTGTGATAGATGTATTAGTTGTTATTTATGTATTTATTCACTTTATTTATGTCTTGATTTTGTCCCCAGTGGGATCTCAAAAAGTGTATATTGTTCTGTTACATGATTATTATGGTTTTCAGATGTTCTAGTGGGTTTTAGTGATTGAATTTTTCTCCAGATTTCATTGGTTTTGAAACTATTTTGTCAGTGACAAATTTTAATATTTTAATTTAATTTTTTGTCTTTTTAATGTTGTAAAGGTTGTACCCTGTACTAAGTACTAATCTTTGATGTTCAGTTGTGTCACTAAGACAGACGACACCATTCTACTGCTGAAACAAAGCATCTGTGTGAGATCACTTATACACACCTCCCATTCACATCACTGGAAATGTAGAGGAGAATTTCTCAGTGAATCATGCTTGGAAAAAGGGGGGAACCCGTCTTTCTTACTTGGTTGACTTGTCATTAGCTTTCAGAGCCTACTTTACCAAATGTGCTTCAAGTGGACTAGCGCCATGACACAATGCATTCTTGTAAGCACACAACTCAACACTTCTCTGTCCAAACCCAACTCATTGTTTCCTATCCAATCAAGCCATCAGGTTGTTCGCTTGCTAAGCTAGTTTGGCAGAAATCCGCTTCTTGCCAAACAATACTGGCAGGAAAGAAGCAAATTCCATTCCATTCTCCACACCCTGCTGTGTTTAAGCAGGGGATTTTATCTAAAAACCTGTCTAAAACCTTAGCAATATTGATATACTGGCAACCAACACTCCAAAACAACTGGAGTGCCTCTCTTTGTAGCCACAACCCCTAAAACCTTGCCGCTGATCAGATGACTAGGTGAGTTGTGTTTTTGAGATTGTTGATCTCCCATTCATTGTACTGTTGGCCTTTTGTTTAATAGCTTTCTGAAATCACACCCTTTGGCTCATGGTGCCTAGTCCTAGAAAGCAAGGGGTTCCCTATTTTGGAAAGAAGCTGAATGCAACCAGAGATACTGCATGACAGGATGGGAAATTCTGTGGTTTTAAACATAAGATTGGTCTAGTGGCCACCCATGACCAGACTCATGGGCAATCTGCTTTCTTAAAAAGGCACTTTGAAGAGGGAGGGTTGCTAGGTGTCCTCTGGCCACCAGTGGAGAATGTGGGGGTAGAATTGCCAGATCCAGGTTGGGAAACTCTTAAGAGATTTGAAGCCTTTGGAGGACAGAGACAAAAGCTGAGTTCAATGCCACAGAGTTCACCCTCTAATGCATCCATTTTTCCCAGAGAGGACTGATCTCTGTAGCTTAGAGATGAGCTGTAATTCTGGGGGATCCCCAGAGCCCTCCTGGAGGCTGGCATCCCTGGTATAAGGGATGGTAGGCTGCCAACTCAGCTGTAGGGTTGCCAATTCCTGATAGGGAAATATTTTGAGATTGTGGGGGTAGACCCTGAGGACCACAGGTTTGGTGCAGGAAGAGCCCTCTGCAGGATCTTATGCCCCACAGCCCATCCTCCAAAGTACCTATTTTCTCCATGTGAACAAATCTCAGGCCCCTTCCGCACATGCAGAATAATGCACTTTCAGTCCACTTTCACAATTGTTTGAAAGTGGATTCTTTTATTCCACACAGTAAAATCCAGCTTCAAAGTGCACTGAAAGTACATTATTCTGTATGTGCGGAAGGGGCCTGAGTTGTAGTTGAAGGAGATCTCTATGCCCTACCTGGAGGTTGGCAAACCCATTCAGCTGATTTGCCAGCAAGTTCTATTGCTCCAGATCACTTCTGTTAGCAGGAGAAGGGCAAGAAGTACTTCTCAATGGACCAGGTCCAACAGCCTTCAGCTGCTGAACCCTAAAGTGGGGAATAGTTAACTGTGGCCCCTTCCGCACACGCAAAATAATGCATTTTCAAACCACTTTCACAACTGTTTGCAAGTGGATTTTGCCATTCCGCACAGCTTCAAAGAGCATTGAAAGCAGTTTGAAAGTGCATTATTCTGCATGTGCGGAATGAGCCTGTCTGTTTAGGGAAAAAAAACCTAATCCCCACCACAACCATTTTAAACAATTCCAACTGTGGGTATTTTGAGCTTTGCTTTCCTGCTGATATTCCAGCTCCACTAGTAGGATTAATTTCTCTGTTCCTGTAGTATTTCTGTGACAGTATTTTTTTTGTGTTAGCACTTTTTAAAGGAGGGGGTGCTATCATGACAGTTATTTTTTTTTACCCCTTCTCTGAAATATATTTTCCTGCCTCATCCAAAAGGCAAAAAATGGCCCAAGAAGAAAAGGATTAAAAAGGCCTCTACACTGTGTCAATTTGCCCCTCAGCAGTACTGCCATAGAGACTGCATTTCATTTTATTTTTAAAGTCACACAACAGCATGTGGTAGCCTTGGTTTAGCTCTGGGGGCAAAGGCACATTTTGTGGATGTGCCTTATGTTTTTACCCACTGTCTTTGGCAGAATATCTTGAATGTTTACCTAATTTCCATTTCTCTACAGTACTCTGTACACTACAGGAAATTCTGAATAGCATTTCTTGCTGCCCTCCTCCCTGTCTTTAGCAAGTTCATAGAAAGCATAGGTCCCAGACAGAAGGGCTTTCATCTAGCCAAGCTAGGTTTTCAGGTAGGGTTACCAGTTCTGGGTTGGGAAATATCTGGAGATTTTGGGGGCGGAGCCTGAAGAAGGTGGGGCTTGTGGAGGGGAGGGACCTCACTAAAGTGCATTGCCATGGAGTTGACCCTCCAGAGCAGCCATTTGCTCCAAGGGAACTGACCTGTCTTCTGGAGATCGATTGTAATATAAGGAGATCTTCAGGCCCCACCTGGAGGTTGGCAACTCTATTTGGGGGCATGTATTTTGAGAGGGAGATTGGACTCTCCAAAGTTTATACCCTGAGAATCTTGTTGGTCTCTAAGGAGCTATTGGACTCAAATCTAGCTGTTCTAGTATAGACCAACATGGCAACCATCTGAAACTATTCCTAGAAAGGAAAAATTCAATAACAAAGTTTTTCCCAATCTCTTTGAGATACTGCAATGGAATCACTACATATCAGACAGCTGTCAAGCGCTGCCAAACAGTACTGGTCATCTGATATTTGTGTGTTTCTTGGCATACGGTGATTTCATACATGGATATCATGTAGTGAAACAATGTTTAGACCTCGTGAATCATCTGAGTGTCCATCTGACAGTGTCCATGTATGCTGCAGGGGTTGGCAGATGTCAAATCCTGCTCCTGGGCCTAAGTATGGGGACAACAGTAAACAATGACACTTATCTTTATGATGCCATAGAAACCTTCACTCTGATTACTTGCAGAATTGAGACCTTGTTAAAAACACATGAGGAGATGAAGCTCGTTTTTCTTCTGATCATTTGGAGACACTAAAAGATGCACATGTTGGAAGTCATTTGGTCAGTTCACAGGACCATTTTTACATGTTGCATGCCACAGACAGTTGCTTTTCCTCAGCGGATTTGATTGAGCTGAAGCAATCTTTTCAATGCTTTCACATACATGCAGTCACAACTAATTACTGGAAAGTCACAATTCTGACACATATCATGGCATTTGCAAGATTCCTTCAACACCCAAAATCATAGACAAAAGTCTATTTTGTGGTATCACTTTTATCATACAGATATGGTCATTTGATTTGTCTCTCTAATGAAATCTGGTAAAATTACCCCACCTCCCTTTTCTTCCTTCTGTTACCAAAGAAAGGAAATCTGAAGGAGGGAGAATGTAAGTACAAGAAGCTTACATTGGTCCTTCCAATGGGTAAGCAAAGTGGTCTTAAATAGCAGATTGGGGTCACAATTAGAAGGAGATGAACCATCTGTTTTTTGACAATTATAGGTTGGAGCTAATGCAGGTGCTAAAATATTAGCAAGTCCCTCCCCAGCTCATGTTCCTCGTGGAAGGATAAAGTCACAGATAAAATATCCTTTCAAACCCTCTTCTGTGATTTTACTAAAAACAGTAGGATAATTTTTGAACACTCCTCACTGGGAGTCCTAGGAAAATGATGAGGAGTCATCTCTGAGTTTGCTGAATCTCCAGAGTGCAGGCAGTGACCTTTCTTTGCATTGGTACATGAGGAGGAGGTGGGAAAGAAATCTGCTGGTTTTCAAACTGGCAGACACAAGTGTTCCCGTGGCTGTTCCTCCACGTTGGGAAAGCCTGCACCAGATGAACTTCTGCCTGTCACACACCGGTTAAGAATAGTTGAAGCCTTCTAGAAATTTTTTTTAAAAAAAACCTTTACTTTTAAATCACTGGAAAAATTGCCTTTAAATGGAGTATGTCCAGATTCCAATACTGCTTGTGTTGCCTACTGGCAGCCTGGCTTCTCTCTAAGTCCGTAAGCGATCTGGAAATCACAAGACAATGTTTTTCAAGGCATGGAGGGGAGCTCTCCTGCCTGCCAGATCTGCTCACCAAGCTGCTGTTCAAGGCATGTTGCTGAAGGCAAAAAGTTAGCAATCCTAGATCCCTCCTAGATCCATAACAACTACTCAGAAGTCATATAACAGGTTGCACTAACAAAAGTATTAACTATCAATACAATACCAGTGGGGTAGCTGCAATGGGGACATCCAGGGGAAAATGCCCCGTGCAGATGCCATTGAGTCACTTCAGGCCAAGAGGCAGGCCTCGGCCCACCCCTCGAGCAGCAGCTGACCCGGCCGCAGCATGGAGCAGCCAAGCACCATGCAGGCAGGCCTCTCAGCCCATCAGCTGCTGCCCAAGGGGTGGACCAAGGTCTGCCCAGGTGGCGCATGGCTGCTCCACGCCACAGCCAGGTTGTCAGCCCAACCCTCGGGCAGCAGATGACCTTGCCGGGGCATGAGAGGATTGCCCAGGCAGCACCTGGTGCTGCCTGGGCAGTCCTCTCATGATGCAGCCATCGCCTCTGTCCAGCTGAGCAAGAGCCAGCCATGAGAGCTGGCCACGGCTGCTCGGCCAGCCAGAGGGAGTGGCTGTGGCACAGCCAGCTCTCCCCGAGTGATTCTCCCCAAGACCCTCCCCAAGTGACTCTCCCCGCCCCACCAGGTAAGTGGGGCAAGGGGTGTGTGGGGGCAGGGCGGGTGCTCATGGGGGTGTGTGGAAAATGCAGAGTCTGCCTCGGGCTCAGTTTTCTCCAGCTACACCTCTGTACAATACAGGTCATTTCCATGTTGTGACAGCAGAGACCAGTGCTTCTCAGCCTTGGTGTGCCTGCTTTGTTTGTTTTTTAGAATTTTGAGAATGGAGACTGGGTGTTACCACAAAATGGCTGTCATCAGGTACTTAAGCCAATCACAAAACATTGATATGTTTCAAGTTAAAAATTTTCCTATAATAGAGGCTATTTCTGAATTAGTGTTCTTTGGGGACACAAAGGTTATGCCTTTTTTTTTTCACCAGCAAGGTGAAAGAAGGATTGGACTGGTAGTGGCTATTTGCTTTGGGAAAGAAACAAGTGGGTGCCCCCATTAGTGTGTACCATGTTGGGAATCAATGATGTTTATATTTAGCAGTTAAATGTCAATATATTTGTAATTCCTAAGTCAGCAGTGGCAAACCTATGGCACGGGTGCCAGAGGTGGCACTCAGAGCCCTTTCTGTGGGCACACGTGCACAGAGTCCATCATGTGGGGGATCATCCCCCCCACACACACATACGTAGGGTAGCCTGGGCACGATCCTTTACCTGAGAGTAAGCACGGTTGCTGGCAATGGGGCTTGCTTCTGAGAAAACCCTCCTAGGGTTGTGATTCACCCATTCGAAGCGTTGCATGGTTGCTTCACCAAGCTTACTCCCTAGTAACGTGCGCCTCAGAGCCAATTGGTTTTCTAAACTAAAACCTCAGTATTCAGGTTAAATTGCCATGTTAGCACTTTGCGATAAATAAGTGGATTTTGGGTTGCAATTTGGGCACTCGGTCTCGAAAAGGTTCCCCATCACTGTCCTAACTGGTACAGAGCTTATTACACACACTGAAGATCTTGGGCTCAAATACTGGAATCCCTCGTTAAAAGAGTCTGAAGTTTATAGGAAAGACCCTTGAAAAGCTGCGCCCAGTTAGTCTATACTGGGCAAGGATAAAATTTCCTTCTCTTCTACAGGGAGAAGGATAAAATTTCCTTTTCTTCTCCAGGGAGTACTGTTTTCCTTGAATATGCTTGGTAGTCATTACAATCCTTAAGATTTATGTGATCTATAGAACTTTTTCTTTAATTTGCCTATTCAAAGATCCTATATACATGAGTCACCCATCCACATTTGACAGAACTGCAACAACAGAGTTTAGTGAATGGCTTTGCATAGAACAACATTCCAATATAATCAGAGAATCTTACAACCAGAGACACCCACTGGTCCCATCACAACTGAAGAACAGGTCTGACCAGATGCGAAGCTTTCTCATGTGATAGGCCCCCTACCAATCATGCACCACTGTTCTTAGATGCCTGGGGCTCTTTTAAAGAGCGATTGAGGGGAATTTGTTGAGCACTGCAGGTGTGTTTGGGTCAGCAGAAGAGCAAAGAAGGCAGAAGGTAAGTTTCCTGGGTCACTGTATTGTGACTTTGTTTCTAATTTTTGTTCACTTTAAAAAACAGCTGTAAGGTAAGGCACTAGCACTAGCAACTGGTGCATAAGGCACTAGCAACTGGTGCATATGAAGTTTCCCTGCAACCCCCCCCCCCCCCCCCCGGTTCTTTCTTCATGCTTCTTTCTTTTCTTGGTTGCAATCCTGTACTCAGCTAAGCCGCTTCTATCTCAGGGAATTCAACACGACTTCAAATAGCATAGCTGTGTGTAGGATTATACTCTCTGCCTTTATTGTTTCTTGCAAGAGATGTTGCTTAGTGATAATACTAAGTTAAAACACTTGGGAGATGTGTTGTGAGACAATGAGAGCTCTCGTTCCCCCTCATCTCTTTTATGAACAAGCACAAACAGAAAGAGACTTTCCTTGCTTGGTAAAGCTGACAGAAAAGTGATTATACGCACCCCTCCTCCGTTCCTCCCTGGTTAACTGCTTGTAATGTCGAAAGAACTGTTTCAATTTTTCTCTTTGCAGCGACATTTTTTGAAAGGGGTAGGACTGATTTTTGAACAATATTCTGTTGACAAGCCCAGAACTATCTATCTCTCCCCCCTCACACACACCTTTTACTCATTCTGTAAGTCAGTGGTATATTTTAGGTCCAAGTAGAAACAAAGAGTAGTTTACTTCTGAAACCCATCTGTACTAAATAGGTGACTGAAAATCGATTTGTCTAATGAAGGCAGCCTGTGTGGTCTGAACTTACATGAACTGATGTGGAAACAAGTCCCTCAACATTTAATAGAGCTTACTTGCTGGGTAGAGAGCCAGCTTGGTGTAATGGTTAACAGCAGCAGACTCTAATCTGGTGAACCAGGTTTGTTTCCCCACTCTTCCACATGAAGTCTGCTAGCTGATCTTGGGCTAGTCGTCACAGTGTTCTCAGAACTCTCTCAGCCCCATCTCCCTCACAAGGTATCTGTTGTGGGAAGTGGAAGGGAAGGAGTTTGTAAGCCACTCAGAGTCTCCTACAGTTGAGAAAAGCAGGGTATAAATCCAAACTCTTCTTCTAGTATGCATGAGAAGCTTACACCGGAGCAACAAATGCATTGGGGCTGTGTAATGGAGTGTCATCTGGGAGATTCTACTCTGCCAAAAAAGCTTTCTGGGTGACCCTGGACCAATTATGTTTTCTCAGCCTCATCTACTTCACAAATTTTTTGTTTGGATAAAGAAGAGAAAGGGGGAATTATATTGTAAGCTGCTTTAAGACCTCTGTTGGGTAGAAAAGCTGGGTAGAAAAATTTAAACACATAAACATTTCAGGCTTAATATACAATAGCATATTGCCCCAGAAAATATACTCCCCATCCCAGATAGATGGTTGCTGTTTTCTAAAATATTTGAGCGTTTCTATGTCCATTACCAACTCTTCCTACAAAGTGACAGCTGTTGTTTTATTTATATAATAATGTACTGTGTGTGAATTGCTCCTCTATCCATAGAACGCAGCTAAGAACCTTTCAAAGCTGTTAAAAACATTCAGCACCACACAGGACTCTGAGCTCCCGCAAGCTCAAACTTCGTATGTGTGTGCACGCGTGTGCCTGCTTAAAATGGAGAGTCTTCAGAATTTGTGGGTGGTGAAGAACAGCCTCAGATGCTGGCTTCACTGTAACTTGTGGGCTCAAAAATAAGAGAAAAAATCAGCAGCAACTGTAGTGAATAATGACCACCTGTCATTAAGTTTCCCACTGGAGCAGTAGAATAGTTTCACAACAACAAAACTGTCATAGCTGCTGAAAGAGAAGGTCACAGCATGTATTAGGTGGCTGACCCTGTTAATACTGTTATAAATTCATCCTTGTCTGTCTGTATGAGTGACGTTCTTGCTAGTTAAAGTGCATCTAGCAAATCACAATTGCTTATAGAGACAGAGAGATCTGTTGTAACAAAGAAGCATGGAGAATAATTTGAGATGCTAAATATATTTCGGAGCAAGTGTGCGATTATTTATTTAATCATATTTCTAACCCACCTTCTCCCCGCCAAAGCAGAGCGAACAGAGTGAATTTGATGCTGTCACATTTTCCCAATTTTATAATGTAAGCAACAGTACACAAGAGGCTCACATCTCATGGATTTGTTGTCAACCAATGTGAAATAGTTAAAAAGCTATATGGAATTCACTGGGACAATATAGGTGTGGTTGAAAGGAAATGAAATGGACTCAGGGCATGTTACTGCATGGCCATTTAATGTCTCAGGGCATGTTTACTGCATGGCCATTTAATGTCAGCAGACTGTTTCATCTTGTCAGCGCTAAGAAGCTTTGGATTTGCTTTGACTGTAGTTGGATGGTTCTCAATGGGCTGCTTGAAGTCTCAGCAACTTGCCCTGAGAGCAGAGGATGAATAGCTCGTTGAATCCAAGGAGGGTGGTTACGGGCACTCCTGACACCCTTAGTGTGAAAACTTAGGCTTGGCAATTTTCAATAAGCTAATGCTGGCAAAAATCAAAAGCTCTCTTTCCGGTGGAAAGCAGTGCTTGTCGCCGCCCCTAATATGCAAACTGGGCTGCCACCCATGTAAAGCAGCTGTGCCTACCTACTGCATTGTGCAGGTAGCAACTTGGTATAAATGAGACACTGTGCAGGTGCAAAGCTCCACAGGCAAGGACCTTTTTTCTTAGCCAGCATCAGGTTTGAATCAGACTTTTATGCACTTGTGGTCTGCCTCGCATTAAGCGCATATTCAGGTTGGATTCTCATTTTGGCCACTTAGAAAGTCATTGTGCTCTCGGATCAGGAGTGCCATGGTTCCTGAAACACGGCAAAGTGCAATTTTTCCTTTTCTTTGCAGGAAAGGCAAAAGGAATTAGGATGTGCTATATGTTTTCCAGTTTTCCAGCTCCTCCCTGCCTTTACCAACACAATAGCTCTTTCAACCAGGATCAGAAGGGCTAAATATCCCACTGCATGTCTTATCAATAATGTAGTAGATCTGTGAAATTGATGTGACCTCTTGCATCATTGATAGACTCAAGTTGGCACCATTTTTTTAAAAAAACAGCAGGATACCTCCCCAAAGGGAGGTTGCACAGAAACAAAAGAAGTGGCGGAAGGCAAAAGTGGCAGATTGGATTGGTGCTGCTGGGGACGCTTTGCAACAGGCGACTTCTCTTTTCTTGGAAGTTTACAGTCTCAACAGAGGAAGTTAAAGAGTAAAGCAGTAAAAAAAGACAGGTGTGAAAACTGAAGGTATTTGTATTAAAAGTGATATTCCATCTGTTTTTGAACAAGTTAGGCTTCATATCTGTTGCATCCTGTTGTCCTGCCCTTTCTTGACTTGTTTTGATACAATTGCTAAACCATCTGATTCCCACACCAATAGAAAGACTGACTCTTTTTCATAACTCACTTCTGGCTCAAAGCAAACATAAGCAAGAATGGAAACAACCTAACAGTCTGGTCGCATGAGCCACTGTAGTCTTCCCAGCAGCACAAAGAAGACGAGATTAATGATCATAGCTTAATATAAAAGACAAGCCAGTCCTGTGCAGTGGAAAGGTAGCACTGAGGCTCTTTCCATCTGGGTCAATATACGGGGATGAAGGGCGGGATAAAACACATGTTGGGTGGGAATTTCGCATGGTTCCCGCCCCTTACATGGGTCTAACTCGCCACTCACCTGTGCTATTGGCCCCAGGGTGGATTTTTTGAGAATCACATTTTCAGCTATTCTTTTATTTTAACGCAACTCACAGCCTCGGCTGAGCAAACGTCCATGGCTGTGAGGTGTGTTCGGGGGCTGCGATCAAACTAGAGAATCGCAGCCCCTGGCTCCCACCTGCACAGCCATGTAGGGGAAAGGGCCATAACATGGCCCTGGGGGTGGTTCTGCCCCCCTTCAAAGTTGTGCTACGCAGGGAGGCAGGGACCCAAAACGGCATGTGCCTCAGTGTGAAGGCACACACCCCATTCGCATGACTGGCTGTCCACGGGACAGCCAACTATGTGAATGGCCCAGGGCAAGGACAGGTTCATGTAACCTGCCTCTCACCCAGGTTTATTAGCCCATGCGGAAAGGGTCTGAGTAATTATATTGCAATTTTAACGCTGATGAGAATGCTGGGAACATGAGAGGCGTGTTTGTTGTGTGGCTCATCACCCATCAAAACACAGTAGCTGGCTGACCTGTTCTCCTGCCAATCACAATCTTTACTCATACCCTTTCATCCAGGGAGTTTGGTAACCAAAGCAAGTAGTTCAGTGCTGGTCCTGCTGTACTTGCTAGGATCTTCTATTGGTATCCCTATGGTTAAAACTGATTCCTTCAGACTGTGATATGCAGGTATAGATGAAAGTAAAGTTGAAATATATGATTGCTTCAACTTAATGAAACTATAGCTTCACCAGCCAAGGTAAAATATAAAGTTACTAAAGGATGTGGCTTAATTGTATTATGGAAGTTTAGCTTCTTTAATCAGTGCTAACCAGTCCCTATGTGGTACCCTAATATCAACTTTGGCACTTTGAGTTGACTTATGGAGAACCAGCAGACTTAGATCAGTTTGCTTTTCCCCCGTGTGTTTTTGGGGGCAGTGTCTGTTTTGTACAGTGCTGAGATCTATGGAATGGGAATCTACTTCATTGGGTTCTAGGTAGGTTTTGGCAGACAGCTTATAGCATTTGGTCAAATGTGGTTTTTATGGGCACCATTCCACCCACCTAATGTTTTTAGAAAGTGGGTGTGGCCAAGGGGGCTGTTGTGTAGCAGGGCTTCTGATTGGTTCGGCAAATTAAGATTACATTTTTTTCAATGGTAGCTGCCATCACAATGTTTTTTTTGTATTATCTCACTTCACTATCCCACTGTATTTTAATTGATAGAAGAATGGAAATTACCCAGTTCTTAGCAGAGTAAAAACACAACAGAGTTTTGAAAGGAATCCTTTATTAGGATTCATAAGAAGTTAAGCTATAAAATATATACAACAAAAAGAGGAAGACAAAAAATAATCGTGTGCAAAAATGTACAAGTAAGCAAACAAGCTTACATAGCAACAAACAGCAAAACAGCATCAACAGCACAGCATATGAAGAAACGAGCAGCAGAAGAAGAAGGTGGTAAAGGGGTAAAAAAGGGAGGAGTAAGAAGCATACGAAACTACATCATTATATATAAAAAAAGGGTGACCCCCAATTAACCTATTAACAGTTCACCTGCCCTGCATTAACAGAAACAATTAAGTAAAAGCAGCTATCTTACTCCTGCAAGGACTTACTGAAAGAATCACTAGGAATGCCAAATATTCTAACATTAATTACATCTCTTCTCCCTTGCGCTTAGGAATTTTCTTTGTGTGGCTCCACCTCCTAAAGCAGCCATTTTATAGTTGTACCTCTCACCCTGTGTCAGAATTTCAAAGGTGCCCATGGGCTCCGAATGGTTGGAGACCCAGATCGAAAGAGCATTGGTCTGATGAGGCTTGTGCACAACCATAAGGCGCCCATTTGGGGAAGAAAACAGTGTCCTTTCCATGTGCTTTTAAAAATATTTAAACTTAACCGATATGCTGTGTCCCAGGCTCTCGTGAGCTCTGCTTTATGATCAGTTATTATACCACAATTCTTAATTCTCTGTGACTGTCTACAGCAGGGATGTCCAAGTCCATTCCTCCAGATGTTCAGAGACTACGATTCCTATCAGCCCCTGCCAGCATAGTCAGTTGCCATGCTGGACAATGATTTCCATCAGCCCCTGCTAGCGTGGCAAATTGGCTATGCTGGCAGGGGCTGATAGGAATCGTAGTCTCTGAACATCTGGAGGGCCAGACTTGGACACCCCTGGTATACAGCAAGAAATGGAACTTTATAGACTAGACTAGAGAGATCTGGGGATGGGTAATATATTCTTTTACATTCTATCTTGATATCTTACCAATAACCTAGAGCAGGGGTAGGGAACCTGCGGCTCTCCAGATGTTCAGGAACTACAATTCCCATCAGCCCCTACCAGCACCATGCTGGTAGGGGCTGATAAGTACGCCAGTTCTAATTTATCTGAAGCTTACTGACTAGAGTCATTACTTTGTATGGTATTCTGTTTTGTGCTTGGCAAACAACCAAGCAATGCTGGAATCAGGCACATCTTGTGCTGGGGACAACAGCATGTCTGAGCAAACTTCCATTGTGATTCTAGGGTAAATGAAAAACAAAGCCTGTCTAACCTGTAAATGAACAGGTCTGAGTAGGGATGTTTTAGTTCCTGTGACTTCAAGGACAATGCCCACAGGTCCCCAAAGGTCTGAGGCCAAGGAAGCTGAACAGACTATATTTCTTTCAGAGAATGCATGCTACAAGGAAGGGAGAAAGCAAAGAGAAATATATGAGATTCCCCCATGAGCACCTTTACTCTCAGGACTCACATGCATTGTGTACATGGAAGAATGGTGCTCAAGTCTCCCAGTGTATTACATAAGCCCCTTCCGCACATGCAGAATAATGCACTTTCAATCCACTTTTACAATTGTTTGCAAGTGGATTTGGCTATTACTCACAATAAAATCCAACTGCAAAGTGCATTGGAAGTGGATTGAAAGTGCATTATTCTGCATGTGCAGAAGGGGCCATAGTGTTAAAACCAGCCACAGGGGAAGAGCACAAGAGAGTGGGTTTAACCCTTGCCTCTTCTATTAGTTATTTAATCTCCCCGGTAACAATTCAACTAATAAGGAAAAACGAATGTCTCCCCCCACACAAAGAAACTGGCATATTAGAAAATACCTCCCTCCAAAAACTCTTAGGCCGTTTTCATACCGCGGCCTCATGGCATGCAGCTGCCAAGAGTGCGGTGGAAGCGCAAGCCGTTAAATACAGCATCGGCGGCAGGGAGGCGGAAGGTGCCCGACAGGCAGGCAGGCTCGCGGGAACGCCTCTGCCTCCGCCCCACTCGATTTGTCCTCCTGCGTGGTAAGCCTGCGGCGTCGCCAGCCCATGCAGCTGCCCTCCGACCCCTGGAGGCCGGGAGGACAGTGTGGCGGGAATACAGCGCCATGGCATTAAATGCAGTGGTGGCGAAACGAACTGGCGTCTTCCGGCTGATTCGCACGGCATCGCGGGGAAAGACTCCCTCCCAACAACAACCCTTTGGGGTTGTTGTTTAGAAGCCCGGCCTTGCGCCCACAGGAAAGGAAAAAAAGTCAGGTAAGCTGCTGCTGCATTGCAGCAGCGGCTATCTTGGCTGCCAGCGGCCTGAAATTGCTTTTTTGGCGCCCCCAGGCCGTCATAAATGGGCCGTGCGGAAACGGCCTTTGGGATGCGAGTGAAGGCTATGACGCCTCTCCAGAGCTCACCTCTCCCCTGTTCTCCTATGTTATTGCCCCAATCTGATTTCTCCCTATTTCTTAGCAAGTTCTAATTGTAGCTCTCTTACATAATGTGAATTTCATTGTAATAATTTTTGTGACTAACAGTAACCCTGTGTTCATATTCCTGGGAGCCAGCCCCACCCCCCGGAAAATCTCTGTATTATTGCCCCATCCAAACATCTTATATCAAAAAAGCCATGATTTTTAAATGTTTGTTGTAGTTGCTTTTGTTATTTCAGTCTCCACGCTCTATTGGTTTCACTATCACAAGGCAGGTAGTGTTTTTTTAAGAAAATAAGGATGCAAAAGAGCACATTATTCCTTGGGAGTGGGGAGAGAGGCTCCGGGTGGTAGCTAGAGATCTCTCGCTATTACAGCTAATCTCCAGGTGACAGATCAGTTCACCTGGAGAAAATGGCTTCGTTGGAATCTCGATTTTATGGCATTATACCCCATTGAAGTCCCACCTCTCCCCAAATCCGCCCTTCTCAGCTCCATCCCCCAAATTATCCCAGTACTTCCCAACCCAGAGTTGACAACTCTTATCTTGGCCCTTTGGATTACCCACAAGTTGTAATCACTAAGGTTACACACATATCCTGAAGGATATGGGTTGGGACTTTGCCTTCCTTTCTCATCCCATAACCTGCCCTGCGGTGCTAAATTCTCTGTTGAAGTTTTCCTCTGCTTGCCTCCTGCTATCCTAAACATATGCCCTGTTCAAGCAATCCACCTCAAAGTCCTGCTGCTATTTCATGCCCAGATGTCTTTCCCTCCTTGTGCCACCAAATGTCCTTGCTTTGTCAATCTGTTTTTTTCTTATGCTATTGTTCTTCAAACTAAGTGGCTGAAGTGCTATCTATCCTAGCGTTTTGAATCTTTTTTTATCCATTCTCCCATAAAACATGAATGTAATTTCATTGCCTCAAAGGGGACAGTTGGTCTATCTGTCTGAAATGTTGCTATGTGGATGTCTTTGACAAGTATTACAATCTCCCAGAATCTTATCTAATTTGGACAGGAAACCAAGGAGGTACAAACCTGAGAAAGAGGGCAATGTCAAAATTATCAGGTTAGAGGGGAGTAGTAAGCAAGAGAAGAGCCCAATGGCAATCTGAGTACCATGGATGTACAAACCTGAGAAAGAGGGCGGGCCCATTGGTACCACCTCCTTCAGTGGAAGCCTGAGACAGGGCTGAGATGGAGGCCTGATTCAGGGCTCTTTCAGTGGTGGCCCTGAGATTGTGGGATGATCTTCTCCCTGAGGGGCATTAAGCATTTTCTCTATATGCATTTAGAAAATTGGTAAAGATTTTCCCTGGCCTTTAGCAGAAAAGATGGTTTGCCCCTTTGGTAATTTCATGAATTTTTAACAGGTTTTTATGAATTCTAATAGGCGTTTATGAATTTTAATCAGCTTTTATTGTCACAGTTTATTTATTTATTCATTACATTTTTAGACTTCCCATCCCCCATAAGGCTCATTATAATTGTGGGGGGTGATTTTTATGTCTTATGTTGTAATCGCCCAAAGACCTTTGGGTATAGGGTGGGGTAGAAATGTATATAAACAAATAAACCCATATAAAACCAGTCCCTTTCAAAATTACCAACCAAAAATTAAAGAAATGAAACTAACTCCCATGCACAGGTCTAATGCCTACTGCCAAAGGCTTATTGCTTTCTAAAGATAAAGATAGTCAGTCCCCTATGCAAGCACTGATCCATGGGGTGGTGACACATCACAATATTTACTAAGCAGGCTATGTTTATGGGGTGGCTTGCCATTGCCTTCCCCAATCATCTACATTTAACCCCTTGCAAGCTGGGTATTCATTTTACCAACCTCAGAAGGATGGAAGGCTGAGTCAACCTTGATCTGGCTACCTGAAACCAACTTCCGCCGGGATCAAACTCAGGTTGCCATTGGGCTCGTCTCTTGCTTACTACTCCCCTCTAATCAGACAATTTTGGCATTGCCCATTATCCTTTAGACATGCTCTGTGCAGCTTATGATTCATGTCACGTTGGCCCTATTAGCATTCAAGCTGATGTTCACAAAAAAAACTAGTCTTGTAAAATAAATGGATGCATTCTGTATCTAAGATAACATATGGGGTGTAAATCAACAGATGTGGATTTTTCCAGCACAGAAATGCACTGACAGGAAAATTTCAACTTGCTAACAGTTAAGTGTTCAGGGGTAAAGCGTGTGGCAAATTTGGAGTGATGTTGGCATGACATGATGCTAGTTGCATCTCTCCTGTTTACAGAGAGAAATGATGGGCACATTGTACCTTAAGGTACTATAGAGATTGTGTAGTGATTAAGAGCAATGGACTCTAATCTGGGGAACCAGGTTTAATTCCCCACTCCTCTACATGAATCCTGCTGGGTGACCTTGGGCCAGGCACAGCCTTTGCAGAACTCTCTCAGTGCACATGGAGGTAGGCAATGGTTAACCACCTCTGAACATCTCTTGCCTTGAAAACATTATGGGGTTAAAATAAAGCAGCTGTGATTTGATGGCAAAATCACACATCCTACTCAGGCTGAGGGAAGTACTCCTAACCTAAGGAGACTTCCTCCAGCTTAAGCCTGGAGGAAGGTATAATAGAATGATAGAATGCAGATCACCACAGCTTCTCTTGTTCTAACAGAAACTGTAATATTGCCAGTATGTGTATGTGAGAGCTGTGGGTAGAAGGAGTGTGAATTCCACGCAAAATGCCTAGGTGTGTAATGCAGGGTAGAAAGCCAAAGCCCTTTGAGAAATGTGACTTGGAATGTTACTCTCCAGGTCTTCCATGTTCTAGATGGAACTGGCTCTCCACACTGTCTTCTCAGATATGTTCTGCCAGGGCTTCTGCAGCATAGTTCTGGTTTTTAACATGGGTGGGGTTCTTCAGCTAGAAAGGTTGAATCAGTTTATCTGTGGACTTCCTGCTGTGATATAGAAGGAATCATCAATTGTTTAGTGTGTCCAATACCCCTGACCAAGGGGAGGTTAAAAAACAATGATATTGTCACATACTACAGTCCTAGACCCTTGAGGCTGGTAGTATGTATATGAGAGGGGGGCTATTGTGATTGAAAGGCTGCAGATGCCCTTTGATTTGAAACAGGGCTGTAGACTTTCTAAAAGCTGGGACTCAGTAATTTGTGATATTGTTGGCTGTTTTTACTCCTAACGTTTTGCTTGCATCTATGGCTGGCATCTTCAGAGGTATTTCATCAAAAGATGTGTTTTTGTGTCTGAAGATGCCAGCCATCGATGTGGGCGAGATGTTTGGAGCACAAGCTACCAGACAGCTGCCACATAGTCTGAAAAGCCTACAACAGCCTGTTGATTCTGGTCATAAAAGCCTTTGACAATATACTGTCATGCTGTCTTCACATCCTATTTCTATAGTTTTATTTAAGTTTATTTTTATTTTGCCTCATACCAGAAGATCTCCAAGAGGTATGCAGGTAAAATGTGAAATTTACAACCAGAAAGCAGAGCAGCGCTAAGGTTTTCCCAACGCAATATAAAAACTTCAACAGCTGATAGAAATAATCTACCAGTAAGTGGGCTGTTGAAACATCAAAAACTTTAACTTCTATGATGAGGACCCATGCAGAAAACAAATATATCCCTAAGCACGAGCAAGAATCTTCGTATCATAAACTTAACTGAAGGGAGCTTCCCGTGTTTTATTTATTGGCATGTAAAACATTTATATCCTACTTTCATTCATGAGAGGATCAAAAAGACTTTAAAGACTAAGTATCGAAGTACCACTTGACCAACAAAGTTAAAGCAGTTGGTTTCATAAGCCAAACGCTTATATCCTAAATTTCAAAAGAGCCAACCCATTGATCTAGTAAAAGTGACATATTTATCTATTATTTTAATTTTATTCATTTGTACCCCACTTTTCCTCCCAATGGGGACCCAAAGTGATTTACATAATTTTCCTTTCCTCCATTTCACCCTCACTGCAACACTGTCAGGTAGGTTAGGCTAAGAGTGATTGGCCCAAGGTCAGCCAGTGAACTTCCGTGGCCTCCCAGATACCAGTCTGCCACTTTTAATCACTATAGCATGCTAGCTCTTGGGCTTAGACTGGATTAAATCGGCATGAAAGTGCAGTGTACATAAGCTACTTTTAGACGTGCTCAATTGGTCAAGTGTGCTTTTATAATACGAATTCTGCTAAATAGTTCAAAATGACATTCGTTGTTATTTCCATGGCCTTTTGCACATGTTTAGTCTCTTTAGGTCAAGTGTACATTACCTTAGGATCAGATTATCAATTGTGCACATGTTTCCACCTCTTCAGAACTGACTGCACTTCAGATCAGAGAAGCCCCCCAGTTTCAAGCAGCAGGCAAAGTATGATTTTTTTTTCCTGCCTGAGCAAGGAAAGCAGAGCAGAACAGTATGAGTTTTGCTTCCTCTCCACTTTCCCCTGCCCATGCAGGAGTAGTTCTGCTGGCATTGTTATCTTTTCTATTTTATTTAAGTACTTTTAATCCCAGGAGTGACAGATTGAAGATATGTCCTGTTTCTTAAAAAAAATCATAAATAGGTGGCAAACCCGAAAGCATTCCTTTCATGGGGCAGGCAAAATGGTGGTGAGGCACACAGGAAACAGCAGATTGTAATTGATTGACCAACTGAACCTAAAGGGTGCTCACCAGAGGCGTAGCTACAAGCAGGGAGGGGTGCGCGACGCACCAGGCACGTGCCCCTGTGGAGGTGTGGCGAGGGTGTTCCAGGGTGGAATGGGGTGGATGTTGGTGTGGCAGGGGCGGAGGATGCACTAGTGGACTGGGCTCTTTCCCCCCTCGCTCCGTCCCTGGTGCTCACCAATGGCTCGTCTTCATCCAGGAGAGAAGTGATTAGTGGGGTGCCACAGGGTTCTGTCCTGGGCCCAGTGCTATTTAATATTTCTAGCAATGACTTGGATGATGGAATAGAGAACATGCTAATCTCATCTGCAAATGAGACCAAATTAGGATGGTAGCAAATACCCCAGAGGTCAGGTTCAGAACTCAAAATGACCTTGACAGATTAGACATCTGGGCCAAAACAAACAAAATGAATTTCAACAGGGAGAAATGTAAGATACTACACTTAGGCAGAAAAAAATACACAGACATAAAATGGATGACACCTGGCTTGACAACAGTACATCTGAAAGGGATCTGGAAGTCAGGGCAGCCCCATCCACGAGCCAGGCACCTGGTCATAGCACTGCAGCCACGCCTGGCCACTTCCCCCCAAAGAGGCTTTCTGGCAGTGCAAGTGGGCTGGAAAGTCAAACAAGTTCCCCGCCACTAAAGAGCCACAATGGACTTGTGCCAGCCAAAAGGCTGGCTTGTCCTACCTGCAGCCAGCCAGTGTAACACTGGCAAAGACCGGAAAAGAAAGGCCATGCCCCCATCCCACCCCTGATACACTGCTGGCAGTGGCAGAGGGGCTGGGATGCTGGTGTAGCATTCAGTGCTGTATTCCAGAGCTGGGGAGGAGGGCAGTGGCTGCTGCATACCAGTGGGATTGCCCCTCTCTGGAGCTAGTGCTCTGGGGAGGTCAAATCCGCTGGAGCAGTCGTGTACCACTCCCACAGGCAGATTCCGATCCCCCTCTGGATGGGGCTCTTAGAAGACAACAATCAGAGCATGAGTCAACAGTGTGATTTGGCAGCTAAGAAAGAAATGCAGTTCTAGGCTGCATCAACAAGAATATGGTGTCTTGATCAAGGGAGGTAATAGTACCACTCTATTCTGTGTTGGTCAGACATCACTTGGAGTATTGTGAGACTTAGGAAGCTGGGTATGTTTAGTCTTGAGAAGTGAAAGTTAAGGGGTGACATAGTAGCTGTGTTTAAATATTCGAAGGGATGTCATGTTGAAGGTGGAGCAAGTTTATTTTCTATTGCTCTGGAGACTAGGACAAGGACTAATGGATTCAAACTACTGGAAAAGAGGTTCCTCCTTAACATTAGGAAGAATTAATGTTGGGCTGTTTGACAGTAGAATATGCTGCCTCAAAGAGTAGTGGAGTCCTTTTGGAGGTTTTTAAACAGAGGCTGGATAGTGATCTTTCAGGAGTGCTTTGGTTGTGAGTTTCTGCATGGCCAGGGGTTGGACTGGATAGCCCTTGAGATCTCTTCCAACTCTATCATTCTATCTCCTCATGTGTAAACAAGGAAACATGGGGAGCCCCCACTGCAAAGAACACAACTGCAAGGAAAATGATACATGTACAAAGAACCCTTCATTGTAGCACCACAAGAACCCTGTGAAATTACATTGAGAGAACACAATTGGTCCAAAATTAACCAGTAATCTTTGTGCCAGAATAAGGATCTGAAACCAGGTATCCCAGATCCTACTCCAATACTATAACCACTACACTGGCTCTCAAATGCCCTCCTGAACAGCTTGCTCTTATGCAGTCTTCTAATGTTCATGAGGGTAGAAGGTTTCCTCACATTTTTCAGGAAGTCTGCCCATAAAGCCTATATTGATATTGTGAAAGCTCATAAGTGGCTAGTGGTAATAAACCTGCAAGGGTTAACAGTTGGAGCTGCTGGGATGCCCAGAGTTGCCATGCAGTGTCATATAAGGAAAGATGGTCCTTAGAAGTCACAAGCTGATTTCTCAGTGAAGGTGCCGTTGGTGAGCACTCCAAGCTGACTTCAAGTAAATAAGAGAACTGGATGCCTTTAAACATCATACTTGTCACTGTAGAAAGCAATCTCTTAGTATAATGTTTAAAGGCTCACAACAGTATGGTGAAGGTTGATGATGGGGTGCTCTTTTCACAGAGGAGGTCCAGCTTGGAGGATGGTATCGCAACAATGCTATGGGATGAGACAAACAAAAAATGTTTGTCATGGTACTAGTGTAACAAGGTGTGTTATTGTCCAGCCACCTCCATTGGCAAGGCTGTAGAATCATGACTATGTCAGGACTCTATTCCTGGGCTTGCTTTGGGACTCAAGTATCGATTTCTGAGTTATATGTAGTTACTCTGAAGAGACACTTTGCCTCTAGTCTGTATGGATAGCTGCTGGATATTGTAGCCTTGACAATGTCTTTTAACCATTCATCAGCTCTAAAATTATAAGTCAAAACCTTCCAAACAACTCTACAAAAGGATAAACATCAGCCAGCCCCTACATTATTTTAAACTCTGTTTGTAGAACCTTGCTGACAGAGACACTCCAAAAAGTGTTTTGTAGCTAGCTTATCCTGATGTGCCTGCGTATGTGTGTGTTATAAAACAATGGCTTATTCTTGAACGTTCACTTCTCCTGAATCTGTCCTGTAGGTTGCTGAAGATGGCCAAAGGAGAGACTGGTGTGCGATGTTTCCAAGCCTTGCTCATCGTGGGCAATGTCATTATCGGGGTAAGTGAACTGTAAGTAAGGAGAAGTCTCCTCTAGGAACTTGTGGGCTAATTGTGAAAGATGCAGCACAACTTACAACAGATGTAAGCAACAGACGTTTCAAAGAGGTTAGTGTTTGCTTGAGGTATTAACTCTTATGAAGCCTATAGTTGAGGGCAGCAGTGGTGCTTATGATCAGGCTGACCTCCCTTTCCCCCTTTCCCCTTCTTTCTTACCCCTCCTTTCATCAGATATGATTGGGGTTGTGTATTGATTGGGTTTGTGCATTGATAGGGCTGTGAGTAATTAAAATTGCTCCAGTCTAATTATGTTAATGTGCTTTTGACTGCTTGACTTTTACTGTATTAATGAATGTTTTGATTGTATTGTATTTTCTATGTTGTAAGCTACTCGAACCCCAAAATAAGAACAGGCCAGGGCAGGTGATGGAAATGTCAGCAAGCATACCCTGTGGGTTGCTTTTGATCACAAATACTAGCACTGTCTGATCTGAAGTATGTTTACCAGAAGATGAGGAGTATCAGTGGTGGGATTCAAATCATTTAACAACCGGTTCTGTTGGTGGGATTCAAATCATTTAACAACTGGTTTGACAAGCACCACTTTAACAACCAGTTCTGCTGAAGTGGTGTGAACCTGCTAAATCCCACCACTGAGGAGTATATGCAGTATTTGAACACACCTTTTTGTCCAAAGGACCAGTAACATGTGTAGGTATTGTGTTAGGATGGAATGACCATTGTATGTGTGTCTTGGTTGTAGCTCTGTGGCCTCGCCCTGATGGCAGAGTGCATATTCTTTGTGTCAGATCAAAATTCATTGTATCCTCTGCTGGAAGCTACTGACAATGATGACATCTATGGTGCTGCCTGGATTGGGATCTTCACTGGCTTTAGTTTCTTCTGCCTGTCTATACTTGGTATTGTTGGAGTCTTGAAGTCAAACAGAACAATGCTGTTGGTGGTAAGTTGAATGCTAATCAGCAGTGTATGAGTTCTGATCCAAGGAACCAGTCAGCTGGTTTAGTGTTGGTGTATTTCTGGATTTTGTACAAAGGAACTTCCTAAACAGTGATGAATAAGTGTGTGGGAGATTCTATTTCCTTGGCAACCTAGTTATTCGCTATAACTGCAGAATTCCAGGAACTGGAATAATCGTGAGCTTTGACACTTTCTGAACAAATGAAACTTGCTGTTTCAGCTTCCATGCTGCCGCATGCCTAGCAGAAAAAAAGCAGACAGTTTTCTAATTAGATACATATGCAGAACTTGCTGTCAATCTTTGTAAAAAGTACAGCAGGGGAAAAAACTGAGAAATTTCATACTGAAGAGTATATACTTATTCGTTGCCATTGTCATTTCTTAACTTGGTTGCAAGTCAGGAGTGCCACTGGTGGAATTACAGTCTTATGTCCTTGCTTCGGTGGGGGAAACCTTTCAGGTTCTTATGATTAAAATGCAGTGTAACCCTTTCTCAGTGATGTATTGGTTCTTTAGTGGAAACCTAAGGTGTGACACTGAGAAGAAGAAGGAGGAGGAGAAGTCTGGATTTATATCCCCCTTTCTCTCCTATAAGGAGACTCAAGGGAGTTTACAATCTCCGTTTCCTCTCCCCCTCCCCCACAACATACATCCTGTGAGGTGGATGGGGCTGAGAGAGCTCCAAAGAACCGTGACTAGCTCAAGGTCACCCAGCTGGCGTGGGTTGAAATGCACAAGCTAATCTGGTTCCCCAGATAAGCCTCCACAGCTCAAGTGGCAGAGCTGGGAATCAAACCCGGTCCTCCAGATTACAGTGCACCTGCTCTGAACCACTACACCATGCTGGCTCTCTGTGTATATATAAATAGGAGTTGATGTTATAAAATGGATTTCCACAATCTATAGCAAGCTCAAGCAGCCTTCTAGTGTGAGGCTGAGGGAGAATTCTCTGTGTGAAAGATGAAGTATGCTCAAGTTTCGACGGAAATATTTATATTCAAGCCAAGTTTGGATGCTTTTTTCAAGTTTAGTCTTTATCTCATAGAATTCTTGTGCTGACGATTACCAGGAAATTAGCATGGCAGGGAATAGTAATGACCTAGGGACCAATTTACATATGTGTCCTCATTACTGAATAACGCAGTGGTATCAATGATAGATTGAACATGATCATGATAGATGAATTATCATGATAGATTGAAAACCATAGCAAGTACAGAGTATTTTCGACTCATGTAAAAACTCTCAATAAATATTTGAGGCTTCTAGGCAAATGTAAATGAATGGCAGAAATCTTGTCAAGTTCACAGATTACACAAAACTGCCTGGGATAGTAAATGCCTTAGAAATAAAATCTGAATAATTTATTCATTTCAGCCCAGTTCTTTCAACTTGACAAATGCAAAGTTCTCCACTTAACTTTCAAATAATGAAATACATAGCTACAGAGCCAGGATACCTGGATTGGCAACAGTCCATGTGGAAATATTGTCATCATTTTTGTGATGGTTGTGGATCACAAGGTGAACATGATTCAGTTAGGGCCATGCGACTGCAGAAAATGGTAGTGTTAATAGGCTGTGTTAATAGAAAAATAGGCTGTGTTAGTAGAAAAATATCATCCAACTCATGATAAGCCATAGTCCCACTCAATGACATTCTAGTCAGACGTCATCAGGAGTACTGTGTCAAATACCACCTTTAACGTAGACAGCATGGAACACGGTCAGAGTAGGGCAACAAATATGGCTGGGGTTTGGAAAACCAGTCCTATGAGGGGACAGTGAGGAAATTGGTATGTTCAGCCTGGAGAATAGAAGACTGAAGGAAGAAATAATCATGCTGTTCTAAAGGACTAGCTCATGGGACAGAAGACAGATTTGTTCTGTGATGCATGAGTGATAAAACTAGATGTAATGGATCAAGGTAGATTTCAGTCGAACACTAGAAACTTCCTTACAGTGAGAATAGTTTAACAATAGGATCAGTTGACTGGAGGTATACTATACTGTAGGTAGTCAGGCAAAAGACATCTTAACTGTGACTCATGATTTACTGCACTGAGATGATGACCCATAAGACTCCTTCAACCCTAACTAAACCCTATTCAGATTTTTGAAGTTCTAGCTCTGACAATATAAAGGACAGAAAAGTAAAAGTGCCCCCAAAGGCATATTTGCTGTTTGCCAGAGGGACCTAGATTTAGGTCTAATTGTACCTACTATTCTGAGTGACATGGTTTGTTTTTGTTTTCTAGTATATCTGCTTGATGCTGATTGTCTTTGCCTTTGAAGTGGCCTCGAGCATCACAGCAGCCGTGCACAGAGACTTTGTGAGTATTTCCTTTAAAAAAATAATCTGGCTATTGTTTTGGTCTCCCAGAGTTGTTTGAGTTCAGCCTTGAGACAAAGAAGATATATGGCACTTGTCTATAGAAGGTTAGACGCTTCAAGCAGAAATGAAGATGACAGCAGTAAGGATATATGTGGAAGGCTTGCAAGATCTTTTTTTATAAAAAAAATAATAACTTGTTCTCCTTTTCTGATGTGATTTATTTTTTTTAGAAGTAAAGTAACTTGGAACGATGCAATTCTAGCATGCTGGTCATATCTCAGTAAAAGCTCAAGCAGTTCAACGAAAAAAGACTAGGCTCAGTTAATCTTTTTTATTCAACAAGGGCACTAATCTGGATTGCCCAGGGGTCTGCAACCTGCGGCTCTCCAGATGTTTATGGACTACAATTCCCATCAGCCAATTCCCAGGACTGATGGGAATTGTAGCCCATGAACATCTGGAGAGCCACAGGTTGCAGACCCCTGGCCCAGGCTAACCCAATCTCATCAGATCTTAAAAGCTAAGCAGAGTCAGTCCTGGCTAGTGCTTGGATGGGAGATTTCCAAGGAATCCCAGGGTCACTAGGCAAGAGAAGGAAATAGCAAACCAATTCTGTTTGTCCCTTGCCTTGAGAACCTTAACTGGTGGCCAAAAGTCAGCTGTGACTTGATGGCATTTTACACACCCATGTCCAACAGGGATGTAAAGGGCGTTAGGTTTTTCCATTGCCACTTTCACTGGAAGGGAATGCCCTTTTGATAATTGTTTTGAAACACCATTTTGCTTTAAGTGTGTGCTTCCTTCTCCCTTTGCTTTGGCATTCAGCTTACTCCCAACCTTTTCTTGAAACAAATGCTTGGAAAATACCAGAATCCAGAGCCAGCCAACAATGATGACAACTGGAAGAGTGCGGGTGTTACCAGGACATGGAACCGTCTCATGTTGGAGGTATTGATGACTCAGGCTTTAACCTGAAGTTTTGCATTAAGGGCATTTCACCCCTCATTTTAAAAAAAGTGCTTACAAATGCACTTTATTTAAAAAAAACATGGTAACAATGTTAAGGCTGAAAGGGATGTCTTGTTTGCAAAGAGCTTTTCAGTAAGTTTCTTCATGCTCCACAGCTTGAAATATCAGGTGGGGGTAGCTTGGACTATTATTTATTTAAAGTAGCAACATCTTGCCTCTTCCCTGAAGTGCCAAAAAGCTGCTTACAAAAGAGAGAATTAACATTTTGTTTCCAATTCTGTCAAATCCCATTAAGATTTGAAAACACTTTTCGTGTGTTCGTATGTTTTAGCCGACCGACTCTGTGGGTACATCTGTAGCCTGTCTTTAGATCCAACATTCCTGGTCTTAATATCTATTCTGCTTTTTGCTTTGTTTATTCATTTTACTTTAAAAAATGCTGCCACCTCTTGGCACGTGGCTCCCAGGGAGGCTAATAACAGAGTATAAATAAAATAATGCATCATAAAATCTGTGAAAATCCTAAACTTAGATAAGCCACCTACTGTTTGAATAAAAACAGCAGTTCTACAGAAGAATGAAACATTAATGTGGATGTTTTCTTTTTCTTCACCCTGTCTGGTAGTGCTACATTCCTGCAATATTCTCATGGGTAGCCTGAAAGTGGCCCCTGACTGGGCGCAGCCCTGGTCCATCTTGGGTCACATTCTTTTCCTTCCCACCTAGTTGTCTCTTTTTTTGCCCCTGGATGATCAGTAAGGCACTTAATTTCTGTAGTCCTAACACACAATGTCTCTCTTTTCCTCACCCTTTCCCCCTCCCCCAAACCAAGAATAAATGTTGTGGTGTGAATGGGCCATCAGACTGGCAGACCTATACCTCTGTCTTCAGGACTGTGAATAATGATGCAGATTTTCCCTGGCCCCATCGGTGCTGTGTCATGGATACCCTAGGCAAAGCGATCAACTTGGATGGCTGCAAATTAGGAGTGTCTGGCTATTTTCACAACACGGTAAGAATTGCTCTTCTGTTTTTACTTCGAAGGTAACTGAAAATGTAACTCTGGCTTTCAGTGGTGCATACCAGTGATTAAAAGGCTGAACTGTCAATCAGGAAGTGTATCCTCCTCCAGTCCAGATCAGCTGTCACCTTTGCCATGAAATTAATAGGTGGCTTTAGTGAAACTACTGGTTGTTCTGTTTCAGCTTTCCCATCTGCAGAATGGTAATGATTGTACTGGTCTACCTTGTAAAAAATGGGCTGAATCCTGCTGAAAAGGGGAATAAGTTTTTGTCAGTTCCTCCAAGTTTTGTCAGTTCCTCATGCTTCTGCTGGTGCTTTCACTACCCCCAAGAGCAACATTTTGGCAGGCCTTTTAGGTTGTTGAGGTAAAGGAGAGGAATCTGTGCTTCCTTGAACAGAACTTTAAGACATCATGATGCATGAGAACCTTTTGAAAGTACCATACAGATGATTTGTTGTTATGATGCTCCTGAAAGTCTAGAAAGTTCTGCAACCAAACTGTATAGTATATAATTAAAGTTCTAGGATTATTTTTGTGACCAAAGCACAATCAAGGAGACTACTAGTCAATGTATTGCTTGATAATGCTCTTTAAATATGAAAGTTCTTTACTAGACTGGAGAAGAGATCTTTGCCACCATTGATGATAATTCTAAGTGTGAAACATGGTGGTGATTCCTTCAGCTTGTTAAATCTTATGAGTGTTGCCCTGTTCAATGTTGCAGTTGCTCTGCAACCGAGACCTGATTTCAGTAGCTGTACCTGAAATGGAATTAGTGGTGTGTAGTAATTCAAAATACCATAAAGTATTTGGTATGGTATTTTTTAACTCTGAGCCTTATGAAGAGTTGAAGATTGGCTTCAGCCAGTGATAGGGCCATGAACTTCCACTGCAGTGGTCTCCAATATTTTTGAGACCACAAACCAGAAGCAGCATCATTCCCATAAGCACATGTCGGAATACATCATGTGACTTGACAGGAGAGCCAAAATGAATCACCTCATAGACTAGATTTCTGCCCCTCTCTGCTATCAAGTCACACCTGACTTATGGTGACACTGTAGGGTTTTCAAGGCAAGAGACACCTCCATGATATGCCCCGGATATTCCTTGGGGATCTCCAATCTAAATACTGAGAGTGTGTAACTGGCTCAAGATCATCCAGGAAGTTCCCAGGGCAGAATAGGGATTGAAGGTGGGTTTCCCAGATCCCAGTCTGACATCTTGATTACTACACCACACTGACTGTCTATAAGAAGATAGCTGGATGTGGGAAATGCAAGTTGAGAATGACAAATTGGATCATAGCAAACAATGAGCATGGGTTGCAGCCAAGGAGAAATTTTCTTCACCGCTAAATGGCCTTCCCTCATGGTCCTGCTGTTCTTCTCAACTTGCTTGCAAAAAGAAATAGTAGGTGTGCTCACAAGTCCTTCCCCATATAAGGCAACTCCACGGGGGCTTAAGACCCACCTGAGCAATCCAATCCACGGCTTGAAGACAACTGTTCTGGTGTGCTTCCCTGGGGTGGAGTTAAAAACCTCTCAATATCATTGGTGATACAGACCAAACACATAAAGCTGTGCAAGGTGTGTTAGTTCCTATCCAGTAACTTGCCCTGCCAATGGATTGTGCTTTGAGAATCTGCTAGATAATGCTGGCAGCATAAGTAAGGATTGGATAGAACAGTTCAGGCTAGCACATGTCAACTGCTACCAGCCTGCATCATACAGTATGCAGAGTGTGTGGAAACTGTGCATCATAGTACTTAGATAGCTTTGTCAAGATGGCTACCTGAATTACATTAAGATTGTGAGTAGGTTTCTTGTTTGGCTACTGAATATTTATATTTGACTAGATAATTATAGGAGATCATAACTGAGGCTGTGTTGCTAAGTTATTGAGTGTTTTCCTTTCTTGGCTGATTCTTCAGGGCTGCTATGAAACTATTGCTGGCCCATTGAACAGACACGCCTGGGGTGTTGCCTGGTTTGGCTTTGCTATTCTCTGCTGGACTGTGAGTATCTCATACTTACCACATCCTGGACTATGTTTTGTTCCATGTAAACTCGTAAATTCTTTCTATCTGGCTGGAACTGCCCTAGCTCCGAGTAGAATATGTTCAAGGGCCACGACTTGGCCAATCCAGTTATCGAGAACCAGTTTATTGTCAAAGGCTTTCACGGCCAGATTAAACTGGTTGTGGTGGGTGTGGTCTGTATCCAGTGTGCAACAGACTTCCCTTTGTGATACACTTCTGAAGATGCCAGCCACAGATGCAGGCAAAACGTTAGGAACAAGATCCCCAGACCAAGGCCACACAGCCCGGAAAACCCACCACAACCAGGAGAACCAGTTTTACTTTTTCTATAATTATATGACCAAATCAGATTATTTTTGATAGGTAAACTTTGCTTTCAGCTTCTGCTTCTTGGTGTTCCTGTGCATTTACATGCAGTTTTGTAGAGATACTTTTTTAGGAGTTCGAGCTAAATAATGAGAAGGTTAAAATATAGAGAGTTCATTGCTGGTGTTTTGAAGGTGAAGTTTCCTGTAGGAAAAAGTAAAGTCCCCTGTGCAAGAACTGGGTCATTATTACCCATGAGCATAAGCATAAGCATTTATTGTCATTGTGCACGCACAACGAAATTTACAGGGGATGTCATACAGGGGATGTCATATCATGACATTTACTATGTTTATGGAGTGGTTTGCCATTGCCTTCCCCAATCATTTACACTTTACTCCCAGCAAGCTGAGTACTCATTTCACCAGCCTCAGAAAGAAGGAAGGCTGAGTTCAGCTACCTGAAACTGACTTCCACTGGGATCAGTTTACCACTCTGCAACATGAGGCTCCTCTAAAATAGTCCAGTACAAGGGAATACATTTCACATCATTTGAGTTTTGTGTGCATGGTGCTAAACTTGTTCCTTTGTATGGGAATTCACGCTTCTATTTAACTGTAGTTGCGGACCCTGGTCTATCCAGTTCCCTAGGAACGTGGTGGCCTGTTATTCCAACTGCTTCAATTGTTACAGACATCAATTAGCAGTCATGGAATCTTCTTCCCTAAGGCTGCCTCCTCACCCCATTGGATATTGTTCTACAGCAATCACTCTGGTTTATCAGCAACTAGATTATCCTATGTGGACAAGGCTATCCAGTTGCAAATGATAGCGCATTATACATAGGTGCAGCCCAAGTGAAACAAAGGTCATGGATGCATAGAAGCACCTGTTGTCACTGCCTTTTCCCCAACCAATTAAATTCTGGATTGCAAACTTATTCTTTCAGGACTGTCTGACTGTTAACATCTAGCTGGAGTCAAGCTCTCCTCTCTACCAGTTTTTATATTGATTTTACTCTGCTGGTTTTACTGACTGCTGTTTTAAGATACTAGTAATGGGTTTTATTGCCATTTTTCATGTATATAGTTGTTTGACTTAAAAAAAGAAATTATACATTTATTGTTACAGCTGCCTCTGGCAGATTCTGGCAAGTATAGTATAAAAACTTTTCAATCAATGGAGCCTAAGATAATACAAGTTCTAAGATGCATGCCAAAAGGACTCTCCGGAGACAGTAGAACCTATGTAAGAAGGCTACCTGTTTATCAATGTTAAATTTTATTCATGGAAAGTCTACCTTCACAAAGATTCAAAGCATATATCACTCGTTGATTATTAAAAGTACCATAGCAAAACATAGTGGGCAGTCAGTGTGGTGGTGTGGGTTAAGTGGCAGGTCTGGACTGTGAGCTGGGTTCCTGCTCAGCCATAGAGTACAAGGGATGGCATTGGACAAGACACATTCTCTCAGTTCCTGAACAATACAGTCAGGTGATTTTTTAAATAAAATAAGTAGGGAACCATGAAGAATTGAGGAAGCAATTGAACAAAAGGGAGAAAAAACCCTCTTCATCTCTTCCCCCTGCCACTCATTCACTCACTGTAGGAGACATAAAAACAAAGCAAAGTCATGTGGCTCAGACCAAGGCCCATCGAGTCCAGCAGTCTGTTCACACAGTGGCCAACCAAGTGCCTTAAGGAAGCCCACAGATAAGATGACTGCAGCAGCATTATCCTGCCTATTTTCTAAAGCATTTAATATAATGGGCATACTATTCTGAAATTGGGGGGCATAAGTATGCATCATGACTAGTATCCATCTTGACTATAGCCATGCATAGCCCTGTCCTTCCATGAACATGTCTACTCTCCTATTAAAGCTTCCCAAATTGGAACCATTGTCACATCCTGGGGATGGAGTGATAGTGTCTTTACTTTCAGTGTGGACTCAGCAGAGTCTACACTTGGTCCTCCAGATGTTCAGGGCTACGATTCCTATAAAGTCCCTGCCAGCTGCTGGCAGGGGCTGATGGAAATCATAGTCCATGAAAATCTGGAGGACCAGAGTTGGACACCCCGGTTTATGTCCTAATCTTCACAATTCTATGAAATTTAACAGGATATTGAGTTAACTTCCCAAATTAAAGGTGAAATGAAGCTCCTGGAGTGGGGCTGGGGAAAATTCGGTCTCCACCCTTTGAGCTTCTGTCATCCCTTCTTTTTTCAGGCTTTCCTGAATGCAGTGAAGGATTGCTTATGGCAGGCTCTGAACTGGAATCTCAGGTTTAATGCCTCTGTATTGAGAAAATATGAGGCAGGGCTACAAGAGAACTCAGGAGCAACATATCCTGTGTTCCCTGAAAGCCTTAGACACATTTACAGTATCTAGGGCTTAGTGGAAGTTATAGGACAGTGGTGGCGAACCTTTGGCACTCCAGATGTTATGGACTACAATTCCCATCAGCCCCTGCCAGCATGGCCAACTGGCCATGCTGGCGGGGAAACTGATAAAGTGTAGTCCATGCACTGTATAGATATAAGGTCACTCACCCACCACGGTTACCTCAGGAGCGTTTATGAAGGCTTCCTATGGGATACAAGCCGACGAAGGAGGTAGAGAGGGTTTTCTTCTCCTCCTCCCTCGCGTCTGCTAGCTCCCGCCCGGCACAATTGTTTCGCATTATTCGGTCCTTGACCTCATTGTCTGAGGGGTCTACAAATTGTCAATTGGCTATTAGCTGTGAGGCATTCATGAGCTTTTTCGCAGACAAAGTCATGTCGCTCCGCCAAGATCTACCTGCCACCTTAGAGACAATAAGCGAACTGGAGGCTCCCTTGCCGTCTTCTGGCCCTTGTTTGGCCCAGTTCTCCCTGCTCTCGGAAGCCGCTGTTGACAGGGCCCTGGCTGCTGTTAGACCTACTACCTGTCCTCTGGATCTGTGCCCCTCTTGGCTTATTAAAGTGTGCCAGGCGGAGTTACGACCCCACCTGTTGAGTATCATCAATAGCTCCCTTGAGCAAGGAGTTTTTCCTGGTGGGTTGAAGGAGGCAGTGGTCCGCCCACTCTTAAAAAGACCATAGTTGGATCCTGGTGATCTGGCCAATTATCGCCCCGTTTCGAATCTTTCGTTTCTGGGGAAGGTAATTGAGAGGGTGGTGTTGGAGCAGCTTCGGGGTTTCCTGGAGGACACATCGGCTTTTGATCCCTTCCAGTCCGGTTTCCGTGCTGGGCATGGGACGGAGACTGTTCTCGTCGCTGTCACAGATCAGCTCCGCTTACAACTAGACCGAGGCGGATCGGCGCTGTTGTTTTTGCTAGTTCTAACCGCAGCGTTTGATGTGGTCGATCATGACCTTTTGACCCACCGCCTGGCCACTTCCGGGGTGCGAGGCACTGTCCTTAAATGGATTGCCTCTTTTCTCCGGGACCGGACGCAGCAAGTGTGGTGCGGGGACCAAGCGTCCCGGAGGTGCTCACTTCATTGTGGGGTGCCTCAGGGAGCGCTGCTGTCCCCGCTATTATTTAACATCTATATGCGACCCCTTGCTCAGTTGGTGCGGAGCTTTGGGCTGACGTGTCACCAATATGCTGATGACACTCAGCTCATTCTGTCGATGGAGGGGGGAGCGGCCGCTGCCCCTGCGGCTCTCCAGCATTGTTTGGTGGCCGTGGCTGGTTGGTTGAAACAGAGCAGGCTGAAACTGAATCCAGCAAAGACGGAGATCCTCTGGCTGGGGCGGGAGGGGGAGGTTGGGGATTTTCAGCCGCCGGTGTGGGAGGGCACCAGCCCCCTCTGTCCGCGACCTGAGGGTCCACCTGGATTCGTCTCTTTCTATGGAGACCCAGGTGGCCCATATAACCCGGGTCGCGTTCTACCATCTACGTCAGGCCCGGCGGCTGGCCCCCTTCCTCTCCCAAGCTGACCTGGCCACTGTGGTCCATGCAACGGTCACCTCCAGGCTAGACTATTGCAACTCGCTCTACGTGGGCCTTCCCTTGCGTCTGATTCGGAGATTGAAGATGGTCCAGCATGCAGGGGTGCAGGGTGCCATGAGAGAACATATTACACCTGTGCTCCGCCGCTTGCACTGGTTACCAATCGAATTCCGAATCATTTTCAAGGTGTTGGTGTTAACCTTTAAGGCCTTGCGCGGCCTGGGACCTCTGTACCTGTGGGACCGTCTTACCCCATATGTCCCGAATAGGTCTCTGCGTTCGGCAGAGGCCAATTTGCTGGTGATCCCTGGCCCCTCAATGATACGGCTGGCCTCCACCCGGGCCAGAGCCTTTACAGCTCTGGCCCCTGCCTGGTGGAATGCTCTTCCATCAGCTGTTCGGGCCCTGCGGGATCTTGCTGAGTTCCGCAGGGCCTGCAAGACTGAGCTGTTCCACCGGGCCTTTGGGGAGACCAGCCGTTGATAAGGGGCCCTCTTTTTTCCTCTCCCTCCTTTATAACATCATGGAGATGTTGCCACCCCTTCCCTTTTGGGGTTTTTGTGGGAATTGATAGTAGGCGCCAGTCTGAGTTAATTAATGCTGCATTTTAAATGGGGTAGGGTTTATTTTTATTAGAGCCGTTTTAATCCATATTTATTGTATTTAATCTGATACTGTGCTCTACCTATATTGTTCACCGCCCTGAGCCCTTCGGGGGAGGGTGGTTTATAAACCCAATTAATAATAATAATAATAATAATAATAATAATAATAATAATAATAATAATAATAATAACTCTCCCCTGCCCCCCATCCCTCATGACTGTATCTATAAATCTCATAATGGTGCACTGTTATTCCACTATAGCAATTATTTGCAACAGGAATTTCCTATGTGGATAACTCAGTTCAGGAGGTGAACAATTGTGATAGCAAGCCAATTGTGTAATATCCAACATTTTATAGGTGTACTCCCTCCTGCCATTCTCGCAACCATGTAACTTTAGGAAAAAACAGGTATTTATCCACCAGGACCCCAAACTGGGCCCAATTTGATTGATGTTGCATTTGTGGAATATGTTAAGAATTATAAGCCAGTTCCCTAACATAGTTTCTGCTGCAGTCTCGGGGAAAGTTGTCATAACATGTTCTCCAGAACCACAATCCAGAGAAATTCCACTCCACATAGTTATGTTGTTTGCACAGGACTGCAGGTTGTTCTACTGGCTGGTGGAATCTTGGTCTGTAAATTCTGGGAAAGATGGGTAAATAAGATGCTGCTTTGGCAGATATGTGGCCCTTTTTTATTTTTTAACCTTTTCCTTTCAGACTTGTGTCCTCCTTCTCACCATGTTCTACTGGAGCAGAATTGAATATTAAAAGAGCTGCTGTCCACCAACCCGTCCTCTTTGGAATCTACAAATTAGTTATTTTTAACGAGATGTGTGTTGCCACTATTTCTTTTATGGAGAGACTCTGAAGATCACTCCTTAATCCGTCTCTCCTCAGTGGTGACCTCTTTCCAAACTCCTTCCTTTTGAATATAGCAAACTAGTATCTGCAGAGGAGCAGAGCGATGGGTGGTAAAAAGGGGCAGCTTCCTTAATGCTCTGACAACTTGTGTTCAACATCATTAGATGGGTATGCAATGCCGAGAGGTAACAGTATGGAGCAAATTACCCCAAACACATCAACCAATTTGAAGGAGCAAGTATGTTATGTTTTCAAAACTCCATCAGAAATATTACTGAAAGAATTTCCCTCTGCTTTGTAAGCATATGTTAACATTTCTTCACAGAGGTTAAAAAAACACTTTACTGTGTTTCAACTCTCTTTTTTTTTGGTGGGAGAGATGTAAGTGGAACTAGTAAATATGGCTAGTCAATAGTTTTGATCCATTAACTACATATGTGACACCTGAATTACCCATGACTACCTCTTTTATTGGATCAGAGGTAACTTAGCAATGGTATGCACACCAACCCATGGAACTGGGCCCAACCCTTATTCTGTTTGAGTGACTAGCTCAGCAGAACCATTTAAGCAACAGACCGTAGTAGCAGAAAAACTGTATTGGCAAAACCGCTAACTGGATCATTTTATTCCTCTGTTCCTAAAGTGATCAGAATTCAACGGAAGACCAAATAATTGTTTACTATTGTTTACTATTGTAACCAGCCACTTACATAAGAAATCTTTTTTAAAAAAACATGGCCCAGTGTTTGATATTTTGTGTGCTTTTTCATGGTATTTTGTGTATATTTGTTGTGAAATTTTGCGTTCATTGTCTTAAAGTTACATACAACTTTTTCCCCCTGATGGGTTCAACTAGATAAGAGCCTGCTCAGCTGCAGAGCCTTCTCAGATCTTCAAAGACTTTATTGCTCTTTAAACGAAGCATCCGAGCGCTAATTTAGATGGTGCTAGGAAGTGAGAATTTGGATGGGTAATTCTTCTCCCCCATACTGTTTCCTATCCCTGGTGCCCTAACTAGGAGGGCCCAATTTATGTTAATTTGATATCTAAAAAGGCCAATATACCTCAAGGCGCTTACAAGAAATGCGGAAGCCAAGTCACTGTCTATCACAGCCCTGATTCAAATCCAGGACCCCAGTAGCTACTTTAAAGGAGAATTAAAGACACATCTTCACAGTCTCATTTGGTTGTACGCTCTGTGAACCTTGTGCCAGGGTCAGTTCCAGGTTTGAAGGGGCCTTGGGCAGACAGTGCCCAGAGAACCCTGTTTGCCTACAAGCAGGCCTCATACTTTTCCACCTCCACGTGTTCCCCATCCTCTCACTTTCATAAGCCCCTTTCACTGTGCATGTTCTGTTGCCTGCAACATCTGTGCACCCTTTCCCCAAACGTACTAGCTGGTGTATGCCGCTGGAGTGCTGCTGTCATGGCTACCACCAGCATCACCTCTGTGTCCTAGCTGTGAGCATGGAAGGCAAAGCAAACAGACTGAGAAGGGCATGCAGACCCGAGAAAGGGGAGGTGTGCAGGTGTGAGATCACCAGCAGTCTGTTCCGCCAGGAGCCATGGGCACTGGTATTCGTCCCACCTCAAGGTATTCAGACACCAGCCTTGCCCTGAGTACCATGAACACGCCACCTGCTCTGTTTAAGGGTTCCTCTGTATTCGTTGTTCAATCATTAACAATAAAGTGGAGTTTTGTACAAGAAAGAAATGTATAAACAAATGGAATTTGTTGATGCATATTCTAGGCTGTCTAGGCAATAGCATTGTATGTTCTAGTGTGTCTAACATGAAAATCTGGTTCATGCAAATTCTTCAGCTTGAATGATAAGGTGGGAGTCCTCAAGGACAAGGTGGGCCTTGATCACGACACTGGGGAGGCACTGGACAGAATGTCTTCTTGGTATGCAGAAGGTCCCAGGTTTAAGCCCTGGAAATGTTGATTAAAAAGATTGGTTAATAGAGGATACAAAAATCTACACCCGAGGCCCCGGAGAACTGCTGCCGGTCTGAGTACACATTGCTGACCTTGATGGGCCAGTGGTCTGAATCAGCACTAGTCAACTTCATATGTTCAAATGCCTGACTTAATGATGACAAGTAAGTTCTAGCACAGAACTTAAGGCACCCATATTATTTGAAATATAAGCTCACATCCTCACCTTTTGTGGAAAAATCTGGATCTTTAAGAACAAGCTTTATATTCAACCTGTAAGTTCAAAGCAAGGAATTAAGTGAATGAAAACTACATGCATGGTAGGGAAGGGATCACTATAGATACTGGTTGGTCATATCAGATTTCATGAGGATATGTCCTAGCACATGTATGACTGCACAATACTTTTTCATAAGCTTAAAAAAACTCCATCTTTGCCCTCAAGGAGTATATGACCTTTTATTTCTTTGTTCTTCTGTTCTGGGAGATTTCAAGCATAATGAAGCTGACGCACCTTCTTTTCACCCTTTGTGGGCAGAGGAAGCAAGATCAAACTTTCCCACCTTGCTCAATGGATCTTTTCTTTTTCATGGAACTTGTGTGTTGCCTCCCTAGAGAAGCACTTACCCCCTGTACAAACACTATCTGTGCACTGGCACGCAAGAGGAGTTATACTACTCTGGAACTTGGTACCATTTGCTCTGAAATAATCTTTCTGATGGGTTTTTTAAGTGTGCTTTTGACAGCTGAGGAACGGCTATGCTGCCATTTTAGAAAAGGGTTGACAGGCTTCTAGCTTCTGCCCAAGGGTAGCGTTGGTAATAGATGAAAACAACCCATCAGTCCCTGCTGTAGGTACGAGATTGATGTGTTGGTGACTGAATCCTATCTTCAGCATCCTGTCAGAGGCTTGTCACTCCAGCGCTACAAGGAGACTAAAATGGCACAAACACTATGAACGGATGGCCAGTGTTCTCGATCAAAGGCAGAGACATCTCAACACTTCTGCCACTGACTGATTAGGCATAGTGCCAGTGCTTTCGTGGAGAATGATACTGAAGTACCTCTCTAAAGACAGCAGAGCTGATGAGTTCCTGTTTCTAGGAGTCCCTTGCTGCCCTTTGATAGAGTAAATGACTGGTGCCAGAATGCTGTCAGGCAGGCTTATCAGGAGTATCTGTACTGTTTGCCCAGTACTCTTCGTTGGCTCTTGCAATTATCTCATTCCAGTTTTTACTGCCACACATGCCCCCTCCATTTCCCCAACCCCTGACATGGAGGATTCCACTGTAGGGTGGGTAAAGATCAGAACAGAGATGCAAAATGGGAGGGAGGGTAGAAGAGGCAGACCAGCATGCTTTGTCAAAAGATTAATGCAATTCCTCTTCCTTATATTAAGGTTCCCATTCTTGTCTGTCCTTCATGAATATAAGCCGTGACTCCTTTAGTCTCTTGTAGGCATGGAGATATCAGCAAAGTCACAAAGTGTAATTGGTTCCATGATCATGTTTTTCTCCGGCAGAATTCCTTTCCATGTTTTCTGCAGACACTCTATGAGAGAGATACTCACGCCTACGTACCGATGCTTTCTCACACAGCCACATAGATTTTGCTGGACGTCATACATTCCACATTTGAGCTTCTCTGGGAATAATTCCCATCTCTTTCCTTTATATCAATACAGGAAGCAAAAAGCTGAAAGTTGTCCTACGCTGCTTGGGGTCAATTTATCTATCAAGCCTTGATTTCTTATTCTTACTTGTAATAGCTTTCCTCTCTTTCTCAAAAATCCATTAAGAACCTGGGCCTTTGTGCATACAAAACATACACCCTACACTGAGTTAGAACCACTTCAGTGAAAATGAATTTGTGTTTTACATTGCAATGTTTTACATCATTCATTCCTTCTTGAGCTGTGTATGGCTTTTCCCCCTTTTTATTGTGCCCAAATGTTGGATTAAGTTGGAAAAACTGGGCATATATGGGTAGTATTTCATCGTTATCCTTCCTTTCCTGCCCATCACACATGTCCAGGACACCAGAAGACCAAGAGAAACAGTTCCATAACGTGCACAATAGCAGGCACAGGCATAAGGATTGACTTTGCTTCTTGGACCTTCTCAGTTAGGTGCTTCAGGAAGTAGCTACCTTCATACTTCCATTTTGACAGACAGTAACCACTATAAGGTTGCTCATCAAACCACTTTGATTTTAAAGCTATGGTAATTCCTGCCTAGCTTGGTTAGATTTCTAAGATTCCCAGATTCAGTGCTGGTGAGACAAGGCAAGTCAGAATTGTATCACAGTTGCCTCATAGTGGTGCTGCAGAATGGTACATAGCGATAATAGATGGTTTTGTTTCTTTAAGTGCCTCAAGCACCTCTTTTTGGTTAGCTGCTGTGTTTATTCAATTGTTTTGACTGGGTTCTTTGGCCTCCTGGATATCACATCTGCTTTCTTTCATGCTGGTCGTATGCCTTCTAATGTTTGACTGAAGAAGCCATTTCTGTTTGTGAAAACGAGGAGCACAATAAGGTGGTCAATAAGCAGTTGATAACCACCACTAGTTATTCTGAATGTGGCCCCACAGTGGAGACAGAAAAAATCTGATCAGTGTGGCCAGGAAGGGAAAAATGTTTGCACAACTGTAGTAGAAACCTAGGTTTTTGGAACAGCCTTAATTTTTTGAAGAATGAAGGGATAAAATTTTCAAAAATTAAACTGGCAGAATTGTGTGGCAGGCACTTTGGGTAGGTAAATATCTGAAGTTGTCTAGGTAATTCAAAACAGTGCCAGCAGTTTACCTGAAGTGAGTTGGGAAGAAAGCAACAGTATGCAGACAGAAAAGATAAAAAGGAAAACTCCAGAGAGAAAGCCAGAGCTGAGAAACTAGTAAAAAGTTCGTATTTCAGAAGGACATCAGCTCTCTGCATGCTGGGAACACAACAGTGTCCTGTTCTTTTTATGGATATGACCAGAGCTGCATATATTTGGTGCTCAGTATCTTCCAGTTCTGTGCCAAGAATGGCTAAATTCAACAATCTGTACAAAGCTAGCATAATTCTGCATCCCTGCATGTGGGGAAGAGGGGTTGTGCTAGAGCCGAACTTCAGCTTACAAATGGTGCTTTATCAGGTGCCTCACAGGGCTGCTTCATTCCAACCCTGATTAAAACCTTGTATTTCAAAAGGGGAATTCAGCACCTCTCAGGCTATAGTAGGGCTAAACACAATTATTTTCAGTTTATTTTTTTCACAGGTTTTTTGGGGGGAGGAAGTTAATTATTAATTTAAAAATACGTTGTTGTTTTTCCTCTTCTGGCCACATACTGTGCAAACTAGATTGTTGCTGGAATTTTGTAGGTCAGCCAATGCAGGGTAAGAATTTCCCATTCCTCTTCATGCCACTTAGTTCTGATATGTCCAAGAGTTCTGATGTGCCCAAGGCGCTTGGTCACAGTGTACCATAGGACCAATAATTTCAGGTTGCCTAACATGACATTTGCTGGGGTGCATCCAAAGTACTGGGGAAAGGGAGAAGATATTCTAGTCCCTTGCCTGTCCTGGCAGGGATCTCAAAAACATCACCAGTGCAACCTGTCTAATAATGGAAGGGCAAAGAAGAAGAATTCCTCCACATTACCTCCTTTCATTTGTGAGCTCTAAATCTGAGTGATGTGGTAGAATAAGAAATAAATATTTATTTAGGGAATGCCACCTCACTGAGGCCCTGCTTAATATCAATAATATTAAAACTTCAGTTTGTGAATGCATATTCTTAACTGTGGTACTCTGGTCAGTCGCCCATATATTTTCCTTATTTGTCCCTATATTCCCTATTTGAGTTTTCCAGGAAAATGCAGGGTATAAATGTAATGTAATAAATTAAAAATAAAATTAAAAATAACTAAATAAAAATAATTAGGGCTTTCAGCACGCCAGAATTGTGTGTCCAGTGCATCTCCCAAAGTCCTCAGGTAGTAACTGATCAGCTGTGTATGGGCACCAATTTCCCAATCAGCTAGTAGCTGAATTCCACTAGGAAGCCTCACCCTCTGGGACAAATAAGCACAGAATGGTTCTCATGGGGTGAAACTCTTGCTGAGTTTCTGTTTGTTATTAAAAAGAATATTTCCATCTGCTCAGGTGGGTTTGAGTGCTGTGGGGTGGGTGGGGCAGAGTCAATCTGGTGTGGTAGGTAGTATCTGACTAGGACATGGGTTCAAGGCCACACTCAGTTACAGAGCTCACTAGGTGATCTTGGACTAGTCAGTCAAAACATCAAATTCTTTATTACGGTCATAGACCAGTATGTAACACAAAACAGATTTGACAAGGGCCTAGTCAGCCATCTCTCTCTCTCTCTCTCTCTCTCTGTGTGTGTGTGTGTGTGTGTGTGTGTGTGTGTGTGTGTGTGTGTGTGTGTGTCTTAGCAACCACTTAGGTTTACTGTGAGAATGAAATGGGGGTGGGGGTGGGAGAGAGATCATGGACCATTCCCTCAGCTCCCCTAAAGCATAGCAGGACAGAAATGTATAGGGTTGAGGCTGAGCAGGTTCCAAGTCAGGGATCTTCTTACTGGTCGTTTATGCAAGCACAAATAGGATGTCTGAGGATGGGGAAAAGGTGCTTTGGGGAGAAACTCCGCACAGCTTTTTCCCCAAGATGTCCTCCAGAAGCCTTTTTTTCCGGCTCGAGACGACCTATTTTGAGGAAGTAAAACTACCAATCCCCCCCCCCCCGCCCCCAAGTATTCTGCAAGTCATCTCCTCTTGCTGTGCAGAGTTCAGGAGCTGAGAACACATCTTATTTTTCTCACCTGACCATTAAAGCTGTCTGGTTAGTTTCCTCCACCTCTTGTACCTGACATTTCGTGATGCTGCAGCTTTTTGCTTAAGATTTTCCCAGGATGTTTGCTCTTCAGACTCTGTTGCTGGGCCTTTTCAGCCCAAAAAGTACATGGTTGTTGTACTCAGTTTGTCCTGCTAATTCTGGCAATATATCGTTTTCTCATTTTAAAAAAATCGATGAGCTTTCTTCGAAGATACGCAGGCACAATATGAAAATCAGCATGGATTCTGAAATCGTGTCTAGAAATCCTTGAAGACAGCGCATTGAAACTAAAAAGAGGGGAAACTATATATTGCCGGAATCAGCAGGGCAAGCCGAGTACAATCATATACTTTTCAGGCTGAAAAGGCGCCAAGCAGTGGAGACTGCAAAAGTCCCAGGAAACATTAAGCAAAAATCTGAAGGCGCGAAGAATCCCTGCAGCACCACAAAATGTCAAGTGCAAGAGCTTTAAACTTGAGCGGAAGGGAAAAGAGGGGAAGCCTCTTTCTCCTCTGATGCTTTTTTGGTCCACGCTGTCCGTCCGAACAAAGAATTGAGGAGGCAGCTTTTTTAAAGTCCTCCCCAGGATGTCTTACTTGTGCTGTGCATAATCGGCCAGTGTTCCAGGGTCCTTTCAAAGACAAGAACAATTCTGGCTATTTTTTCCGTGCAAAATTCCTACAACAGGCAATTGCCTGAGGTGGCAGCAACATGATATCAAATGCTGGGTATTGTATATATAAAACTATTTTTGAAAAAAACCTTTGGGGTTCCCTGGATATCTGAGAATGAATGCAACAGCTGGCTTCTGTTTGCTCGTCACCACTGTGCCTTCCTCAAAACCATTCCTTGTTCAGGCCACTCAAACTCCGTTATTTTATCCCTCCTGCTCCTGTCTTTAATCCCACAGTTTATTCTTCAGCAGCTGCTGTATTTCTTTGAAGTGCTAAAGTCTTTTCCTCTTGCCAAAATTAAATATTTCTGGAACAGGGATTTTCTAAACGTGCTGCATTCCCTAAGACTGCCAGCATTGCTGAGATTCTATCAGACAAAATTATAACAGCTGCAGCGGCTATGTATTAAAGATCAGAAATCAGGGCTGAATCTGTATTCTAAATGAATTCCAATATATAGGACCCAGCATTAACTATGGTGCTGCCCCATATCTTCTTCCATTTAAAATCTATTCGGAATTTTCAGTTTGATTTCATCATAATCAATTAAAATTTAATTTAAAATGTGGGGTAAGCCAAAACATGAACAGAAAAACTAAGTAGTTCATTTTTCTTTTCTTATACACACACACACACAGAGAGAGAGAGAGAGATATGATTGATAGATAGATAGATAGATAGATAGATAGATAGATAGATAGATAGATAGATAGATAGATAGATAGATAAAACAATTCTTGTGAAAGACAGCTCCATTCTGACAATAATGTGGGGAAATAAAATAAAAATTCTGTGGTTCAGAGTGAAAGCAGAGGAACCACGGCTTTTTCTCAGGCTTATGGTACTTTTACAAAGCTATGCTGATCTGATTAGCCAAATGGTGTACTAATACTGGCTACATGATTCTTAATGAGCAAGACCATATAATCAGTCAGGATGACCATATTTGTTTTGCAAAGAAAGTGATACCAAAACATCTGGGAAGAAGGCCAGCAAATAGTAGTAATTAAATTAATAGTGTGTATATGGAGAGGGAGTGTCTGATACTTTAGGGCCTCCCCAACTCCGCTTTTTGCCTTGAAGATATTCATTCATAAAATTGCAGCTCAGGTTGACTTAACATTTCCTTAACATGTTGTTTATCCTTAGGGGGTCACTAAACCATATTTGAGACCAACTGCCAAATATGCCTTTTCCCCCTAGGGCTACCACTCCCTCAATGAGTAAACATTCTGTCAAGTGCCATTTGCCCAGCCCAAATAAAATGATGAGAGAAGCTATGTCAATTGAAATTCTTCCTTGTATGCAATTTCAACAGGCAAAATGGCCCCATGCTTTAGTGTATGTGGAAACCACCAGAAATTTGGCTATACAGGATTTCACCGGCTGGATCCAGGCAGCTTTTCCCAATCCAGCTTGAGCAGTTTCCTTTCTTATTCCAGCCTTTGTCCCATGGAGTTTTTGTATATACAGATGGATCCCATGATCCCCAGCCTTTTTTGGTGGTGACAGGGTGCCCCTCCTTCATTTTGTGCCCGCAGAAAAGGTAAACAACGCAAAACAAAGTTGGCAGGAAGGCCATAAAAGACACAATAGCTATTGCAGAGGATCCAGCTGAAGTATCTCCCTCACTCAATTTGGTAACCATAAATGTGGTACTCAAAGAACAAAACATGAGAGAGAAGGATCAAGATTCTTGTATCTTCCCTGTAAAAGATATGAAAATAACCTTTTCGGTATTTACATTTTTCGTACAGCTTAAGATGCATAAAGGATCCCAAGAAACACAGATAGGTTTTCAAAAAATGTCATTAAACCACTGAAAAAGAGACTTGAGACTATTAAGTCACTTTTAGCAATGACAGCATTCAAGATGGATGCTTTGTGTAAAAGTGTGAAGTTCTGCTAACACCAAATGTAATGATAGATTTGTTTTAGTTGCTGTGGAAACGCAATAGAATGATATTCTACAATTCCCCAAGTTTAGGGGAATATGCTGGAAAAGTTGGCGTACCCAGGGCTTCATAACCTCTGACTGCCCCCTGATGGGCATCAGGAACAGGCCAGCCCCAATGCACTTGTGTAGCCAAGTAGGAGTGGTTTGTTCATTTTGCTGGGCTACTACCTTCACAATGAGAGTTTTCTTAGTATTATACCAGCCAGTCAAGATCAGAGGCAGAGCGAGGGGAAACTACGCCCTGCACCCCTGCCACAGCATCGCCCGCCCCTGCCCCGCCCTGGAATGTCCCCGCCATGCCCCCTTGACGGTCTGGCCATGCCTCCACCACTGCTCCATCCAGGGCATCCCCTCCACCCTGTGAGCGCTACGCCACTGGTCAGGACCATATAGCAATGTGATGACACATAGTCAAACAGCCAATCAGTTTTGGCGATGTGATGATGTCACAAAGATAAGTCTGAGTTCAACAATACCCCTCCCCCAGTTTCAGATCAGTCCTAAGAAATTCCCTCAGGTTTGAGCCCTATCTTTTTAACAAGGTCAGGGATCTTTGGGATTTGATGCCCTGAAAGATTATATCTAACACCAGTGAAAACTTTCTCAGTGATCTCATACTGTATAACCTCTGGTGGTGAAGCACTCAGTTCCAAATCCCATGGTACTTTAGGCTAGCTAATCAAGTAATAGGGATGATAAAAGTGACAGAAGCAGCATTCATTATATTTTTCAGATCACAATGAATAAGTATGTCCCTAAATATCAACAGGACACATATAATTTTGTTGAAAAAATTAAAACTCCAGTTAAACGTCATGACTGAGACCTTGTCCAAACTCTAAAGCAATAAAGGCACAAAAGCAGATAGTCTGCACAAACAGCAACATTTCATGAAAACAATACCAAAAGCAATGCAACATGACAACGAATATCCCAGACTTCTTCATCTTTTCACAGATTGCAGGTGTGGTCTCTCTCATTTTCCTCTAAACTGAATGGGATTAGTCAAGATGAGCAGCTAGCTTTGGCCACCTCAGTTTACAGACTGGGAAATGGAGCTTTAAGAAAAGGAGAATGTTAAACACACTGAAAATTTTTTTCTCAGATGCTGGGTTTTTCCCCCCAGTTGAAGTACCTCAGTGTACACAGATCTCCAACTTTTACTAATGTTTGCAAGACAGAATAGTACCCAAGCAAGTCTTGTACTGGGAGTATAGGGTGTAGACCATCTCCTTGTATCTTATGGTACCAAATCACTGGGTGGGGGTGGGGGGGAAGCTTGATGTGTGTGTGTGTGTGTGTTTTCGTTCTTTCTTTCTGTATGCATGTCTCCATATAGAATAGCTTGCCATTATACTTTCACAATATAGTTCCACACTATAGTTAACTAAATTTCAGAGGGTTAGGTCCATAGATCAAATGGCCTCAACGAGAGCTAGACTTACAATCATGAGGGGAGGGCCAAGCAGTTTCAGGAGCTGGCATGGGGCCATGCTGGCATGTTTGCCCACCCTGCTGATATAATTGGCACTTACACCAGCAGAGATGGCAAACTGGAAGGCAGCTGAGCACTGCAGAGGTGCACAGCACCAGGTCCAGAAGGGAGCCTGGTCCACAGAGCTTCCATAGAACTTTGGCACTGGGAATGCCCCCAGGCCATCAGCCTTATGCTGTAAAAACAGTGGTGTAAGTCTGTTTCTTCAATTGGGCTCTTTGGGCAGTAGGAAAGATTTCGAATGTCCCTCCTGCCTGCATTGCCTGGAGCCCCTTTGGAGGTGGTATGTCTCTGCCTTTGCCAAGACATCCCCAGCTGCCTCAGCACTCCTTACCCCCACCCCCCATATCTGAATTGTGCTATTAGTGGCTTGGGTAGGCTACAAGGTTCCTAGCTGTGAGTATTCAGCAAGGGTAGACAACATATTGCTTGGCACTCAGGGCCAGATTTCCTACCCACACAACCAAGGCACTGGCACCTCTGTGGAAGAAGGCAACAGGTGTGGCTTATCCTTCTCATCATTTCCCAGACGTGTATAGCCACTGGCTAAATCCAAGGTGAATCCCTGGGATGTCATCAGTGCCACTAGGCCAAGTTCAACCTTCCCCGATTTTTTGCCAGCTCACCAACATTCTCACAGGTAGGTATTTTGTTTTTCCTATGCTTGAGTGCAAAATGGTAGCCTAAACCTGGTACAGAGACAATATCAGATACCACAAATTTCCCAGGAAGCCTGTTTGGCAGACGATCTTACCTTGTTCAACACTCGTGGTCAGACTGCAAACCAATCAGAGATATGTCAGGATTGCATCAAGCAACTCGAACAGTTGCCAAACAAATATATAGTTATCTGCTGATCAAAAGTTGAATCCACCCCCTCCCAAAAAAATAGCTACCCAGTGAAGTGGAAAATGGGAAAGGAGAAAAAGCTTGTTTCGTTTCCCTCCCCTCCAAGTTGGGCTGGACAGAAGCAACACTTTTGATCTTTGCATTGCAAAAGCCAGAGGAGGAAGAATTCCTTTCTCTCTGCAGCCCGAACAGACAGTGGGAAAAAGAAGGGAAATCAGCTGGGCTTCTGAACACCGCCCCCCCTCCCTTCTTCCATCTCAACCAGTCATGGCAGCAGCTGGTTTTTCGGTACAGCAGATTAGAAGCCAGGAGTCAGCTCCTGATCTCTGTCCCCACCAAAAAAACTGCCCCAGCAGAAGATCAGATGCGGTCTCCCAGCTGATCCCTTAGCAACTGGAAGTTGGCTTCTGATGACTTGCAAGCAGCCTGTTCCAGTAAATATAAGTGAACAAGTTATGAACAGTTGAGCAGCCTGTCGATTAATTGGCTGCTCAATCTTCACTGGTGGATGGAAATGAGCTAAACTAGTTGGTATCGGAGCAGCCCAAGAGGTAATACAGGTGGGACAACAGAGATTTATTCCTAATAGGTGGGATTAAAATGTTGCACCTCAAATTTATTCTTTATAAAAGGTTTGGGAAAAGCATTTTCAGCGAAGAATAATGTTTATATGTCGGAGCACTCAAGATTCACGGACGCGATGGATGCTGCTTAAACAACTTAGGTTTTTAATTACATTTTAACATATTTATATATGTTCTGTTTATATATAAAATATAACACAAAATTAATCAGTTCAGTTATTTTTTTAAAAATCTCCGAAGACAGAAAAGCCTAGCAATAAGTTCTGGTTCGCAACTTGAGGTTTTGAAACAGCCGTCAGTGGAAACTGCTCAGGCCTCAGTGCTGTTCCTTCATGTTATCACTTGAACATATGTTGAAGTCATATGAAACTCTGTTTCAGAAAACTTCTCCGATGTTGACAAATGAGTCAAACGTCTAAAGCAAATCCCAGGTTTTGTTTGTCGAAGGGGCCATCCCTTCCCTCCAGGTGAGCACTGTACACCTCCCTTCTCATGTAGATAAATAGTTCATCCATTCTGCCTAGACAAGTAAACTTTCCCTGCTATTCACGAAGAATACCACATTAATCTTTCTCCTTCTATTCATATATCTTGCTTCACTCGTACACCGATTCTACCTTATTTGTATTTAAAAGGGCAGCCCAACAAGGCTCCACCCTGTGCACTTGAAGACAAAAGATGACATTCTTATCTCTCCTTTGCTCTTTTTTTTGAAATCTTATAAACAATTACTATGCCATGACTAAACCTGATGGCACATGCAGCTACCACAAACTCTGACAGATACTCTGTGCTCTATGAACTCAACGTGCATCATCCTTGGATCTAAAATGTCACCATAGGTATGTCTTCACTCGAAAGAACAACGGGTGGAAATAAAGGCAGTATCACTCTTTTCTCCCTTACAAACCAGGAAATAACATGCTCTGGGAGTGACTAAACTCTTCCACCTACCAGAGAATTTTGCAAAACAAACTCAATATTTCCTCATGAGAGGGGAGGGGAGCTGTTGCTCATTGCCACAAACTGGCAAGCAGAATATCCCAGATTCAACCTTTGGTAACTCCGGTTAATGGGGTCGGGCAGAAGGTCAAAGACCTCTATCTGAGATGCTGAAGAACTGCTGCCAGTTTGTGGAGACAAACTTGATAGACCAAGGCCCTGATTTAGGAGACGGTAGCTTCATGTGTCCAATGGACATTCAGACCATTAGAGTCTCAAACATTTGGGCCATCCATGCTACTTCTTGAAGAGGTTTTTTTGAGGGGAAAGGGGTTTTTTTTACAATGAGGGCTGCTGATACCAGGCAGGTGTACATGAGTCAAAAGTAGTTAGTGAGTTACAGGGGACTATAGAGTTTTGGTACAATGTGCAAAAGTGCAGCTATCCTATTCAAACATGACATTTTGTTGCATGCTATAATCTTATATGCTAAGAGAGAAACCAGCCACATTTAAGGATACTTAAATCCAGTGACTGGAGCTGTGAATGGACAAAACAGACCTTTCTAAAGACCTGAAAAGGGACCCAGGTTCATGAAAAAAATGTAATTAAAAAATACTTTGAGGTATTTTAAAAACAAATAAAATGAACAAAGGCATGCCTGTAGCTTTAAGCAACAGAATCCCTCACTGTCTGTCACTAGGCAACCACAAGATTCCAGGCTTAGAGTTTCTGTGAATAAAAGGCAGGGGGAGGGGCAGGATCCTTTCCAGGCCTTTCTTGGCCTTTGAGGGAGGACTCATTTAGGCCATGCCTGATTAGAGTTATCAGCACCAAGTTGGGAAATTCCTGGAGAATTTGTAGTGGAGTCTGAGGAGGGAAGGATTTGGCGAGGGAAGAGGCTTAAGTCAGATATAATGCTATAGAGTCCACACTCCAAAGCAGCCAATTTCTCCATGTGGACAGATGTCTGTCATCTGAAGTTCAGTTGTAATTCCAGTAAATTTCCACATCCCACCCGGAGCCTGGCAAAAACCACCTAATTTGCACAGTTCAGTTAGGCCTAGCAGCTTGCTACAGTTCAACAGCCTATTAAAGCCAGAGTAGCGTAGCAGCTAGAGCTTCAGAGTAGGGTCGGGGAAACCCAGGTTCAAATCCCCATCTTGCCATAGAAGCTCACTGGGTGATTTCTGGCCAGTAATATACATCCAGTCTAGCCTACTTTACAGAACTGTAATTAGTATTAAAAAGGAGAAGAGAAGAATAATGTACACGGCTTTGGTCCCCACTGTGAAGGAAGGCGGGATATAGATGAAGTATATAAATAATAAATACAGCTGAAGATGGGAGGTAGATAAAAGGTAGGTTGGTAAATTGCTGAAAGGAGGAAACGAGGCAGGAAAATGTGAGAGGATATGGGGCATGCCAGGAAAGGGAAAGAGGAAATAGTGTGGGGAGGGATACCGGGGAAATTAAGGTACTCTCACAAGGTTCCCTCCATGCAAGTGGGCCTGGCACAGTGGCCAGCACCACACAGCTGGGCCACAGTTTTCCTGGGTACAACCTGCTTGGGGCCAGGGAACATGAGGATAATAGGGAAGATAAATGTAGGTTGCTTGTTGGGTGGGAAAGCGATAAGGCAGCAGGAAATGGTGGAAGGCTATGGAGCTTTCAGGAAAGGGAAAGTGGAAATAGTGAAGAAAGGGGAAATGAGATGCTTCCTGCAAGTCCTTGAGGGTTTCCATGTATATTCTAATTCACACTACAGCATGTCTTATCTACATCTTTATGTGCAATCATACCTGAGAGCCACCTACAACGCATTCTGGAGAGAAAAAATGTGAATGTAGATTGCCGCTTTGTGATCTAGACCTTGTTCTTTGGGATTTAATTTTTTTTTAATTCCTAAAGCTCAAAGTCCCCGCTTAGTGACTCAGCCATGAATTAGCATCAGGATTTTTTTTCCTAATCAGATCTTAAATCCTTGCCACCTACAGCCCTGATGATGCCAAGTAAATGGCAGCTTAAAGAACAAACAGCAGCAACACTTCTTACGGAAGATAAAGAAACCCTACTGGGATGTTCCTGAAATAAAGAGCACCAGTTATTGCAACTGCCCTGTCTACCTGTCCTTCAGTAAATACTAAGACCTGTGACTGTCACTACAGTCAAAATAGCAGGGTAGTCACTGCCAGTGCTTTCCAGAAGAGCCTCAATAGGATCACAGCAGGGGAGGTGGAGTCTCTCTTTGGTACTGCACTAATGACACCAACCTTTGAGAGAGCAAGTAGTTTTAGACAGCTATTGGTACAAATCTGTATAGTCAACTAATATAAAACCCTGCAGTTAGCTCTGTATTAACAAACAAAAGTATAGAGAAAAATATGCTTCAGGAGCAAAACCTATTTAAGCAAGCAGGGGCTTACCTTCAACAACTGCCCATCAGTTTAGCTCAAAGATATCATACTCCTCCCCATGCCACTCTTTATCTGAGTGCCCTTCACACTTATCATTCACATCACAAAGTTCCTTATACGTTTGCACATAAGCAAGTAAAAAAGGAGATGCTGACTGGGAATGCAGGGATACAACCAATCAAAATCAAACAGGAAGTTGGTGTTGTCGAGTTGACCCCCCACAGTTCTTATCTGTTGCTGGAATGTTGTTGAGAAGCTGAGGGTTGAGGGAGAGTCTTTGGATGACAAAACAAGGACTAACTGCTACTTTACTTGACGAACAATGTTGCTTTGCTGACATATCCATTACTCATGTGGCCGGGAGGCCAAACCCCCCAAAAATTCAAAGTAACTATCTGTAAAATAAGCATCATTGGGAGCTGGCAAACAAGTTCTTTTTGAATAGTAGGGGGATGATGATCCTAGTTCTCAGTGTGACCACTCCCATCTCATCCACCAGGGAAGAGAAGTGTTGGGAAGTGGGCATTATTCTATCTGCCTCCCACTTCTCCCATCCAGAATCACTGACCTCCTCTGTGGTTGGTAAAAACAGCTTGTGGAAGTCTCTAGTCTCTGGCCATTCTTGGGAATGGTCATCTTGTTCCGAAGAGTGACCCCCTCCAGGGTGGTCCCTGACAAATCATCAGAAACAAGCTCTGGAGATGTAGTTTGTGAGGGGCTTCTTATGGGAGAAAGTAACACTCTGGAATCTACAGAGGAAGATGGATGGTCCATGATGGGGAAGGGAGGACTGAACAGGATAAGGCTCTGAGGTCTCCCTGGCCTACATCTGTACGAAGGCTTGGAAATCCCTGATGGTCTCTCCATTTTTGAGCACTGCGGGTTGTCTGTTGTGGTCTCTCCTTCAGAAGTACGCTTTCGGCGAAGTATAGGTATATCTTGGGTGGAATTATGATTGGAGAGGGATGGTTCTACCTTTCCAGTTGCTACTGAATCCATAAGGGCTGCACCGTTATTTTCTTTCCCTTTTCTGTCTCCCTGTGGACTCTTGGGAGGCTGTAGCTGACCCTCAGAATTTTGAGCTGGCTTATGTTGGCCATTGTTGGTTTCTGATTCCTTGTTTTCTTGAGCCCTGAAGTTGGGGTTCTGTGTCTGTAGAGGCTGGGGGACCTGAGTGTACTGAATCTTGGGTGGAATAACGGGCACAGCTTTAGCCTGGCACATCTTAACCATGAAAGATGTTCTCACTGCCGAGACACTCACTGGTGCAGAGTTACGCCGCCCTGTAACAGCGTGAGCCATCATTATGTAGTCTAGGTCTAGGTCTTGGTGATCAAAACGAGAACCCCAAAGATCTGCTTTATCCCTATTTGGGCAGGCAACAGGTAATGATGGGACAGAATCACTTCCCCTAATCTCTTTTGGTGCACAGACTACGTTCCTAGATGGAATGGGCACAGAAAGACTCTCAAAGTTATAAAGGTTGGCAGCTGGAAGGACAGATTCAAGATTCAGAGAAGAAGGCCTTGTTTTCTCTTTCTGTGAGATGCCTTCATTTTTACCACTCTGTAATTCTTTGGCAAAGCATGGATCTTTGATGACAGCAGGTGCAGGGCTGCCAGACTCCTGAACTCTGGAGGTACCTTTTTCTGGACTGCTTGAACTTATGCTCTTTTCAGAATTAAACTGCAGCAAAGGAGACTCGTGTTTTAAAACTTCCTCATTTTCTCTATTCTCATATGTTTCCTTCTCCTCCAAGAGTTTAGGAGTGATAGGATACAGACCCTCATGCTCAGACGGCAGTTCTCTAGCTGCAAAGCCTGCTTCACGGCTCAGAGATATCCTGCTTGAATCATCTGACTTGGAAAGTTCCTCCGAAAGATTCAGCCAAGCTTCTACTCTGTCACTCCCTCTCCACAGTGCCTGTGAGGGCTGCTTGATTCCTGATAAAAAGTTTTCATGAAGATGATCCTCATCTGTACATGTGAAAGGCAGCTGGGTAGCCCAGTGCCTCCTCACAGTGTCCTTACTGTCTAAGGAAAAGCTACGACTGAAACAAGGCTTCTTGAAATGGGCCCTGCCCTTTCCTTGGCATGGTGTCTGAAACTCATGAAGTATCTCTCCTTGGGTGTCCTTAAAGGTAGGAGAATGGAGAGGACTAGTGACCCAATGGTGATCTTCCCATGGTTCCACCAACTCTAAGCTCTGCCCATGGTCTGTCCATGCGTCATCATCTTGCTGGTCCAGAAAGTCTTGGCCTTGATTATTCATAATGCTCCCTTTGAGCTGGTAGACTCTAATACTATTTAAACATGCCAGACCCCTTTGATCTGATAATGTTTTATCAGTTTTTTCTGCCTGTGTTACAACAATACCTTCCTGCTGTCTTTGACGAAACACTGAATTATTTTCCCACTTTGATTGGTCTGCATGCTTTTCTTTAAGATGTGATGATTTATCTATTGAAAGAGTTGCATTCTCTTTTTGGTCTAATGAAAGCTTCCAGTCTTGAAACTGAGGTGGAAGGTCATTCCTGGTCTCTGCCATCTCCAGATATTCCTTTGAACAAGGTAGATCATATGGAATATTTTCCAGTTCTAGCAAGGTGGAAGTCACCCCATCCTGTTCAGTGAGCAGCGCAGAACCACAGGCAGATGACTCTATTGATGTTTTGGAAGAGGCACCAAACAAAGGAATGTGAAGTACAGCTGGAAGGGTTCTGACTGTGTTTTCTTTGGATGGTGTTGGAGGTAGCACCAAACTACATGGTAAATTGTTGGCTTCTCCGGATGGAAGGAATGCAGGACTGGATTTAAACTCTTGCGGTTGGTGGGCTGTCTCTGGAGCAAGTGCCAGTGGGAATGATGCCTCCTCTTCAGACTCAACTATTTTCAGTTCCTGTTGTATTTCTGGCCACAATGGCTCCATTGTAACATTGGAATGGCCACCATCAACCTGGAGAAGAGAAATGACATTACCAGACAGCTCCCTTTTTTGCTTTTCCTATTCTCTGCCCACCAACTTTCTTTTTTACATTCTAGATGCTTTCAGGGGAGATGATGTTATAGCCTGAACTTATCAGATCTTGGAAGTTAAGTAGTACCTGGAAGGGAAGACTCTGCAGAGGAAGAAGAAGAAGAGTTGGTATTTATACCCCCCTTTTCTCTCCTGTAGGAGACTCAAAGGGGCTTACAATCTCCTTTCCCTTCCCTGCTCACAAACACCCTGTGAGGTGGGTGGGGCTGAGAGAGCTCTGAAAAGCTGTGACTAGCCCAAGGTCACCCAGCTGGCATGTGTGGGAGTACACAGGCTAATCTGAATTCCCCAGATAAGTCTCCACAGCTCAAGCAGAACAGCGGGGAATCAAACCTGGTTCCTCCAGATTAGAATGCACCTGCTCTTAACCACTACGCCACTGCTGCTCCTACCTCTGCCTCTTCACTTTCCTTAAAAGCCTCTTGCTGGGATTGCCATAAATTGGTTGTGACTGGATGGCCGTTTAGACACACATGTGATTCTGGAGGATAATCAGACTAAAGGTATAAAGATATATGATAAAAAACAATTTATTTTTACCTATAAAAATATGTTTGTGCACACGTGCCACTCGAGTCCTAATTGGGACTGCACAGGAGGGGACAGGTTTAATTCCTGATCTCCTGGGTGATTTTGCTAATCAAAACCAGGAACAGAGTTGTTATATATGTTTTAACAACAATAAATACATCTCATTTAAAATATTACTTTCCTTTTCAAATGCTTCTAAAATCTTTTTTCCCCTTCTACAAAGTCTAATTTTATTTAGTTAACCCAAAGGGGGGGGGCCTGAAAGATTAAATCCCTCTTCCTTTCCCTTCCCTTCCCCTGATAATTCACAACTTACCTTTTACAGACTGATCCTTCATCTTCATCAAGCCTGCTTTAGGCCTAATTTGCATGCATGGTAGTATACAAATAAACCACACAAACCACAGTTACCAGAACATCCATTAGCAAATGAATTCTAAGGAAAGACTGGCAGAGTAACTGCTAAAAATGTGCCTAGTGGAGTGAATTTCCTTTGGGGCTTTTATTAGCTTTTTCTATTTAAAAGACTTTGCCCATTAGAAAGACATATACCCTTAAGCAAAACTTTGACAAATAAAATGTTTGTCCACTGGAAGCAGACTACCCAACTTGTATTACTCTCTTTGGAACTGATTTTTAAAATCCAAAATGTGTTTGGGAATTAAGAAGGAGGCGAGTTTGGATTTATACTGTCCCCATTTCTCTCCTGTAAGGAGACTCAGAGGGGTTTACAAACTCCTTTCCTTCCTCTCCCCACAACAGAGTGCAGTCACTGCCCCACTGAAATAATATTAAACCTTTCTATGGACTAGGAGTTTAAAGAATTAGAGTAGCCCCTTTGAACAACTGAATGAACAATTATCCCCAAAGAACAGTTGAGTCCCAATGAAGTCAAGGAGGGTAACTGTGAGAGCATGAAGAAGACCTGTCTGAGCTTCTGTTTTCTTTCCTGCTATAGGTATTTAAGTCTCAGCATGACCAAGAGGGGGTGTAGACATGTATGGTATAACCCAAACTCATCAGATCTCAGAAACCAAACAAGGTTGCCATTTGGATGTGGGGGATCAGCAAGGAAGATTCTGCAGAGGAAGGTAATGGCAAACCACTTCTGTGTCTCACTTGCCTTGAAAGCCCCTTGCTGGGGTTCCCCAGTGGTAAATGGGGTCTAAATGGGGCCCAAGGGCATGACCTGCTCCACACGGTCCCCCCCCCCAAACTGGCTTCCTATGCCCCACTTATGGCCAGGGGAGGGTGGGGTTCGGGGGCAGCTTGAATGGCCACTATGGCGCACACATGGGGCCACCTGCCACAAAGCCCCGCCCCCTTACAGGCCAGCTCCTGCCCTCCCCTGTTCTGGGGAGGGCAGAAGCCAGCCTGCAAGGAAACCGGGGGGCAGGGCTCGGCAGCACTCGCCTGGACCACTCACCATGGAGCCCTATCCCCCCTGCCTCCAGGCAGGTTGGCTCCTGCCTCCCTAGGACCTGCATGAAGCCTGCTGGGTGACCATGGGCTAGTTCTCTCTGAACTCTCTTAGCCCCACTTACCTTACAACATGCCTGTTGCCAGGGGGGATGTTAATTATAAGCAACTTTGAGACTTTTTCAGGTAGAGAAAATTGGTGTATAACAGCCAAATCATCATCATCTTCTTCTTCTCTCCTCCTCCTCCTCCTCCTCCTCCTCTTCTACTACTTCTTCTTCTTGAAACCAAAGGCTTGCCCATTAGTTTGTAACAGTTTGGTTGATTCTAACAAAATTGTATTACTTGCCTATGTATTTTTACTACCCTACAGAGTGCCTCTTTGAATTTCAGCCTCGCCTCCTTACTACATATCCCTACAACTCAAGGCCAAAATAAACATGGCAGTTGCTGCAAATGTAAAGACATTTTAAAGGCACCAAGGGTCCAGTGCAAAGGCGTATGGCCAAAGGGACATGTGGTCACCCATGTCCCAGGGCGCACACCTCCGAGCCCCACCCACCCCGCCTCCCTGCAGGCCGGCTCAGAAGCTGGCCTGCAGGGAGACAGGGGAGGGTGGGGTTCAGAGGCAGGTGGGCATCCACGGCGCTCACCTGGGCTGCCCACCACCTCCAAGCCCCCTCGGCCTCTATGCAGGCCTCCCCAGGCCCTGTGAACCTGCATGGGAGCTAGGGGCAGGCTCAGCATGGACACCAGGGGTGGGGCACAGCAGGAGGCAGCCCTGCCCCACCAAGCCCCACCCCCAGCCTCTGTGCAGGCCTCCCCAGACCCTGCTGGCTTGAACAGACAGCAGGGGTGGGGGCAGGGCTCGACCTGAATGGAAGCCATGGGGTGGGACTTGGTGGGGAGTGTCCTCATCCCCTGTTCTCTGAACACTGCCCCGGTCTCTGTTCTGGCCTCCCCTGGCTCTCCACAGGCCCTGCTGGCTTGCATAGTCACAGGGGTGGGGAAGAGGGGGTGGGGCTCTGTGGGGGGTGGCCCTGCCCCCCCAAACCATGCCTCCACCCCAGGCCTCCTTGCATGCCTCCACAGGCTCTCCACAGGCCCTGCCAGCTTGCACAGATGCCAGGAAGGGGGCTTGGCCTGCATGGAAGCTGGGGGGCAGGACTCGGAGGTGGGTGGCCCCACCCCTGGGCCCTGCCCCCAAGCAAGGGGGCACCTAGAGAAGGGGTTGTCTCCGGGCACCATTTTTCCCCAATACACCTCTGGTCCAGTGCCCATCCATGCTTTTTCAAATGCATTTGACGTCCTCCCCGCAGGCTCTTTCAACACTTGAAAAAGAACGGGGCAGGGAATAAGTATGCCACATTGAAGGCCCAGTCAGGAATAAACCCCCAAGGCATATCAAAATGTCTTTAAAATGGCAGTGATGTCCATGTGGTGGCCATCATGTTTTATTTGGTTCTCACCTATGGAAGAAATCTAAGCAAGTCTTCTCAAAAGTTATTCCCGTTTTATTCTCTGGGATTTACTCCCAGGAAAGTGTTCTAATGATTGTAAGAACAGTGTTCTTAGGATTAACATGTTAAATTTGACACTGGATTCCTTTGCCAACTCTGAGCCTCAGGCCTGACCTATCCATTCACCCACACACCTGTCACCCTTATCCAGACCAAATATTCAAATTGCTGCTACCCAAATAAAAAAAGAACACCTCCAGTCATCTGACAAAAAGGGACAGGCTCACAAAACCGGTCAAACTGCCTAGTGTGATTAGTTTAAACGATGGCTTCTAATCCACTGGGCAATTAGCTAGCACTGATTAATCATTCTGGCCAACATGAATTGGCTATCAGGTACTAATCATCTGATGGGTGGGGCAGAATTAACCAGTTTGCAGGCACACCTATACCATTATTGACACTTCAGGGGTAGTCAAAGGTGTATGGTGGGAAAATGGCACCTGGAGACAGCCATTCTCCGGGAGCCCCCCTGGTATGCCAGGGGGCGCGGTTCAGGGGGGTGCCCCCGAAGCCCTATTCCCAGGCCTCGCGGCCCCCCTCCCGGCTCCCAGTTGGCAGTCCCTTCTGCCCTCCCCTCTGGGCCCCAAGCCCCATCCCCGTGCTTATAAAAGCAAAGGAGCTGAGTACGGAGCCTTTCAGTTCCTTCTGCTCTCCCCAGAGGGGAGGGCAGAAGGGACTGCCGGCTGCTGGCTGTGAGCCGTGGGGAGGCTTGGGGGCAGTGTCCTCAGGCTTCCCCACCCACATTGATGATGATATGGGCGGGGACAAAGGCACCCGAAGACGACGACGTGTCTTCCTCATCATGTAGGGGGCCGATTTTGCACCCAGGGTGGCACCCAGGGTACCCCTCCCCCCGCTGCCCCTAGGCAGATATTCCACTGGGGGTAGTGTCAAGTGAATGCTGTTGTGGCTGAAGGGCATGTCTAGGAAAGCAAAAGACGTTACGGAGGATTTTAATTGAAAAGAAGGCAGGGAGTGGGCAGTTGAGAGATAAGTGACTGACAGAGAAAAAGTTCTGCATTTCCTTTTTCACTTCACTTCAGTTCTGTGAGATCCAAAGCTTCAGCTTCACTTCAGCTCTGCAAGAGCATATGTCAGGAGTGCTTTGATTGTGTGTTCCTGAATGGCAGGGGGTTAGACTTGATGGCCCTTGTGGTCTCTCCCAACTCTATGATTCTGTGATTCTATGATTCTACTTGGCAAGCAGTTAGCACAAAAGCAACGGGCATCGCAAACAGAAGTTGCTGAGGATGTCAACTTTCTCTGCAAATTGGCTCTTAAGCCATTTCAACAAGGAAACAAAGAACTTTGTTCAACACCTTTTCCTTACCTGCTCACTTAGGAGTGAGGAGTCCTCTACTTGGCTGCTTGGCCCTTCCTGCTGCCAAGAGCCTCTTTCTGGACTATTCTTCATCTCCAGCTGACTGGCTTCATCTCCATCTGCTTGGGGTTTCTGTTCCTGGCTAAGCTGTTCTCCTAAAGCTGAGTTGTTGACACTGCTCTTGGCCTCCAGCATTGTGGCAGCTCGTGGAAGAACACCTAAGGACTCAGGCTTCTTAGCTGTTGCTATTTTTTCAGCAGTTGCATCTGTATTGTAGGCAGAAAGAAAAATTATGGAACCCCCAAGAAAAACAAACACCAACAATGAAACAAACATTCTAGAATTAGTGCATATGTTAGACCTCAACCCAAGACATGGCCAAATCACATGTATTAGCTGCCTTTCTACCTTGCAGCACTCAAGGAGCTTACAATATAAATAAAACAATGGTTATAAAATGCACCAGTTTAAAACCTCAATTAGGACAGCCAATAAATAAAAAACAAGTAAGTCAAATGCAGTCATAATGAGAACTATCTTAATCTGCTTCCTAAAGATCTGCGGTGAGGGTGCCAGGCACAACTCCCTGGGGAGGTTTGTCCATAATTGTGAGCTGCCATTTAAAAGCCCCTCTCTTGTATACTTACCAGATATGCTCCTTTTATTGGTGGGACATTCAGGAGGGCCTCCACCTGTGACCTTAACTCCTGGGCAAGAACATGTAAGCGAGGAAGGCCCTTTAGATATCCAAGTCCCAAGCCATATGACTTTAAGGGACAAAGCCAATGCCTTGAATTGGACTGAGAAGCAGATCAGTAGCCAGTGTAATTGCTGTAGTATCAGGGTCATGGGTCATGAGTGAGTGGTCAGCCCTAAAAGGAACTTGAGGAAGGGACCCAATATGAATCAAAACGGTACTCATATTGTGCTGGTCTTTTTGAGTTCTCAGGTATTAAAGCAGCTTGAGGGTGGGTGCAATTCCAATCTGGGAAATAGCACAGGCTTGTAGAATTAAACAGTTCCTCTTCCAGCACTGCAGTCCGAATCTGTATTCTTCCCACCCCGATTCAGGCTGCTTTGGAGGCCCAAAAATATTCCCAAAATTCCACATGTTCTTTAGCCCTCAAAGTTAACTATGATTTGAACCAACTTAAGCTTGTCTGGTATCTCTTCAGTGAAGCCTCTCTACATTATGGCTGAGTCTGCACTGGGCAAAAATTGTGAAGAAGCCCCTTTTATTCTTTGAAAAGGCTGACATTGAGCTATAAAGCTTTTTTTCTTGGGGTATTTTCTTTTTTATCATACACATCTAACAGCAAGTTTGTGGAAAGAAATAAAGGAAGAGGTGAGGGCTTTTATAGCTCAAAATGTTCAAAACCTTTTTTGGCTTCCCACCAACATGCTTGGATGAATCCCCTCTAAGATTTGAATTGATGCAGCTCTTTTTTCTTTGGGATGCTTTGTCCATTGGTCTGTACCCAAACTGAATGTCATTGGTCAAAAACAAGAGCAATCTATACAATGCCCCACAAGTTATGCTGGCTGCTGGTTCCATTGTGTGTGAAGGATTTTCAGCCAGCTGCACACTATTTCTGATGTTAGAAATTCAGTCTACCCTGCAGTTCTTTCTGTGCCGCTACTTTGGATCTGCACCCCACCATGATACTGACACAGCCTAAGATCCAAACTAGAATTTATACAATGCTACAAAAATGTTACCCTGCTGGCCTTTTTAAAAACTACGCTAAAGTTCTTAAAAGGACAACCTGGCAATAAGGAAATCAGGAGAACTAGAGGCAGGAGAGAACAAACTTTGATATTTTCATGGAAATCTTTTTTCCCCATGCCAAATTATTAATGCTCCCCATGAAGAAATCCAAATTTGTACAATTTAGCATGCGCTTGGGGATCGCTTTTCGAGTGATAGTGGTACAAGGGAAAAGCCTTTCTGTATCAGACAAATGGTCTATCTAGCCCAGCATCCTGACGCACACAATGACTCTGGAGGGCCAGCAACAGGGCACAGAGACTGAGGCCTTCCCCCAATGTTGCCTCCTATCACTGGCTTTCAGAAGTTCACTGCCTCAAAATATTGAGGTTCCTTTTAGTCACTACGGCTAGTAGCTACTAACAGACCTATCCTCCACGAATCTGTCTCATCACCTTCTAAAGCCATCTACGGTAGCGGCCATGACAATGCCTACTGGCAGTTAGCTTTACAATATTGTGGGAAGATGTCCTTCATTTGTGTGTCCTGAATTCATTACCTGTTGCCCCCCAGCACAACACCCCCACCAGCCTGGAAGCACACTTTTGAGAGAATCTTCACATACCTTGCTTTGTTTGAGATGTAGGAGGCTCTATTTTTAATATAAAACCTCAGAATAAAGATCAGGCTGTGGGCACTGACTGTACAACATCATATAATGTTTCCCACAGAAACATGAAATGCCCCAGTCAATGCTCTTCTCTGTGATTCTCCAATTCCCAGGCTATGATTAATGGTCAATGTTTGCAGGTTAATGAAACCTCCCACGCCACTAAAGAATGTTTCTCACAATACAAGCTTCCCAGGGAAGCTTTCAGGAAAGCTCATCAGATGCCAATGATTTCACTGCCTGGCCCATTGACACCAAACATTATTCAGACCTACCACTCTGGACATTCAACAATGCCACCCAAACCCTTTTTTCTCAAAGCAACTCCCTCAATGAACCTTCTAAATAACTCCAGTAAAACAGGTCCATACCCAAAGGCCAATGCTTCTCAACTCATGAAGATATAACTAGGGCACTCCGGAACCAAAAAGTCAGGGTCAGTCATCCTCCCAGACTGTCCCTTCACCATCTCACCAAGATATTTTAAACCCATATAGTTTCCATGCCACGTTGACACATGTTTGCACTTGCAGGATCAGTTGATGTTCTTCCTTGCTGCTTGAATCTGGCCCCTCTCCCCTCCAACCTCCCCCTCCCAAACCCAGCTTCTCTGACCTCCATCCTAGCTGCCTTCCTATTCTCTGAGCCCTACCCAGGAAAAGACTCTGACACCACCTCCCATTCCCTTCCCTCCATCCCTCCTTCAATCTACTCCTCCCATCAGCCCCCTCTCGCCTGAGACACTGTACACTCATAACAATCATGGTAGGGTTTCCAATCCTGACACCAAGCCATGGGGGAGACAAATCTAGCTTTAAAAGAATGGCCTTCTATAGGATTTATCTGATTTGCTTAGGGATTGGTTATTTGCCAAACTTCTGTGCCTAGTCAGTCTCAGTAGAACACATCCCCCAGTTTTAGGACAGCATATTGCACTTCCAATGAAACTACCTCTTTTTCTACATTTCTTTCTGTATTTTCAGAGCTCAATTAACACTAAAAACCAGTTGCCGTCTTCCTCCATGATGCCATCCAAAATACTGTCTAAGCTTGTGTTCATGGAGACAGACTTAAGAAACTTTATTCTGGAATATGGGAGATACACATATAAAAGTCATGGTTAGGTAGCCCCTCACTAACATACACAACTTCATACGATGCCACTAAATTTGACCATTGTGGGCAAATGAGAGGACAATCTGTACCCAATTTTACCAGAACATCTTCTTGCACATCATCTTTTGAACAAACTGTCCCTGATTTCTTCTCTTGAGCTTACCTGTTCCTGGTTTGGACTTCTCCTTCTTTTCCTCCTTGATTATAGTATGTTCTGGCTTAGCTCCTTCTAAGGCTGAAGAAATGGCATTGTCTAACCCCAAGAAAGAAGATTCTTGTAGACTGGAGAGGACAGACTTTTCCTTTGCAGGCGTGCGGCAGGGGGTACTGTTGATACTGATGACAGCAGACACTCGGAGGGGCACAGAAACAGCAAATGGCTCTGAGATATTCAAGGCTTTGCGCTGATGTCGAGGGGAGGCCTCCAGGGGGAAGAGAGTCCCATGGAATCCTGATTTGGTAGCTCCATCATTGGAAGTGTAAAACATTCGGTAAATCTTTGGGGAGGTCTGCTCCCCCTCAGGGTCTTCTATAGGTCGGAACACTTTCAGCTGCTCAGGGAGGGACCTGATTTGGGTTGGCTGAGAAGCATCTTTGTCTCCGCCATCCTCTGTGCCCCCCTCTGCACCTTTCATGACTGCTTGGGGGACCCATTCGCTCTCCAACCTGTTGAGGTCAGAACAGCCACTTGGGCCTCCCGTCCGTGGCTTTGTCATTGGAACGAAAAACCCTCCAGCCACGGCTGTGCGCTTGAAGCGGCCTTTCTCAGCATCTCCTAAGAAAGGGGAGGTGCAAAGCAGAAGAGAGTTGTCAAACGAACATGGATCCTCAGTGATCCTAAGCATGTTTATGAGAAAAGGAAAAACCGCTGGACAGATACAGTTCAACAGGACTTTGCCATTGATATAGTCCCCCCAATTCATATTAACTCTCACTAACTCTCCTTAGCTCCTTAGCTACATTTTTCCATTGTGTCGTGTCCTTGAGTACAAAATGCGAACTGATTCCCGAGCACAAAACATAAGCAATTGCTGGTTTTGCTGCAGCCAGAATTGTCATTTTCCATCATCTACATTAAGTGTTTTGAATGGCAGAAAATAGCAATTCCCCATGATGTGGAATTATTTATGAACGGTGAGCATGCACACATATATAAAAATTGAGAGGTTTCCCCCAGCAAAATACTTGCTAGAAGGGGAGCTTATTTTTTTACAGGGCAAGGCAGGTGAGTTTATTTGCTGCAGGGGAAAAGGTCATTTATATATATGTCTGCTATTCATAAATGACATTTGCACCCACTTTTTTATGGTGATGAATGATACATTACTGTCACAGGTAATTACTGGATGATGCCTGTGACACCCTTGCAATCTCTATCACCAATCCCACATCTACCTGTTTTTACCTATTTAAAAGGGCACTTGCCCACTGAAGAATAAGCAGCATTTTCCCATTTTCTGCCTTTTTTCCCCCATGGAGGCTGCATATGTCAGCCCAGAAACACGAAAACATCCACTTTCTGTAAACCCAACTGCTGTTCCTAGCATCAAAGTGAGGTGGCCTATCATGGCCAGAGCTCTACAGAAAGCTGAAGTGGTGGCCTCAGGCAGCAGATCTGGGAGGGCAGCAGATTTGTCTCCGCACCCTTGTTTGACTCCACTCCCATTGCTTCCCACAGGCCACCACTGTCCAAGAGACTGAACAGTTAATACTGCTTCTCAGACCCGGTTCCCCAGACAAGTGTGGCATATTCAATAGGGCTTCCTGATTGCTCGTGAAAGGTGTGGGATGAATGAGGGGCAAGGGGGTAGAGAGAGACTGAAGTGGCAAGGGGTGATAGTCAGACAGTGGTTGCCTCTGGTGACATCCCCTTCTACTGTAGAGTTTTTGCCCAGTGTTCCCATGGTGCTGGCAGCACAATGAAGAAGAACTGACTTTTATACCCCATTTCTCTCTTCTGTAAGGAGCCTCAAAGTGGCTTACAGTCACTTTCCCTCCCACTCCCCACAACAGGTATCTTGTGAGGTAAGTTGGGCTGAGAGAGTTCTGTGACTAGCCCAAGGTCACCCACCAGACCTCTTGTGGAGGAGTGAGGAAACAAACAAAGAGTGATAGCTTTAAAAGGGGCTTGGGACACATTTATGGAGGAGAAGTCGCTCTATGGCTACCAATCTTGATCCTCCTTCATCTGAGTTTGCAAATGCCTTAGCAGACCAGGTGCTCGGGACCACCAGCAGAAGGCCATTGCTTTCACATCCTGCATGTGAGCTCCCAAAGGCACCTGGTGGGCCACTGCGAGTAGCAGAGTGCTGGACTAGATGGACTCTGGTCTGATCCAGCAGGCTTGTTCTTATGTTCTTCAACCTGGTTCACCAGACTAGAGTCTGTTGCTCAAGTGAAGGAATGGGGAAGGAGTGAGGAAACCCAGTTCTCCAGATTAGAGTCTACCACTCTTAACCACTACAGCACACTTCTGGTGCATGTTGGAAGTGATGTTGTCATGTTACAGGCAATGCTGACCTAGGCTTCTCTTTTTTTCTCATAAGCCACACCCACTCCTTATCCCCGGCTGCTGCCATCAGCACACATGCACCAATGAATGGTTCTGCCATGTTTGGTACAAACTGACAATGGCTCACCTTCTACTGGAAGCGAACACAACGAGTCCATGCTTTTGGCTGGCCGAATAGTTGCTTTTTCTATAGAAAAAAGGATTATTGCACAATTTAGGCTCTGAACACATAACTATGGAGCACAGTACAATTCAACAAACCTATGCCTCTCCACTGAAGTTTCACTGCTGAACTGAATGCTCTCACTACAGAATACACACTCCAGCCTCATCTGTGGCATTAAGACTGTCCAGATTAGGAAAGGGCAGGAACCTTATTAATTTTGCAGACGTGTCTATCTCTCTGTCAAGTTTCAGAAGAGTCATGTTGGTCTACAGTAGAACAGTTAGTTTGAGTCCAGTAGTACCTTAGGCTGCTCGTTTCAGCACGATTTGGCCGCTGAGGGGCGCTCTCCACGCCGGGTGCAAGCAATTTTGACCGCCATGGAGAGCGGAGGTCGGTAAGATACGGCAGGCGGCTCCACATGGAAGCCGTTTCCTCGTCTCCACTTTGTTTACCCGCCAGCCAGCCTGTTGCCGAGCCGAGCCCCGCTTCATCGCTGCCCCTCCCACCTCCAGGAGTCGGAGGACAGCGTATGGGCTTCGACGGCCAGCAGGCCGCATCGACGGGACACGTGAGTGGGACGGGGAAACAGCGTGTTCTCCGGGCGGGTGCTGTTCGCGACTGCGTGCCACCAGGAACACGTTGTTGAGGGAAAAACAACCCTTTAAAGGGTTGTTTTTCAGGGCGGCTTGACGCCGCCCTGGGGGAGGGGGAGCGACGCCAGGTCGGCGCTGCTGCTTAGCAGCAGCGCCGCTTGTGCGAATGGCTCCCTGGGGATGGTGTTTATCCCATCCCCAGGGCGCCATTTAAGGGCCGTGCGGAAACGGCCTTAGAGACCAACAAGATTTTGTGTATACAAGCTTTTAAGAGTCAGTGCTCCCTTGTTGTCTAAGATATTACTGGATACTTGAATCTAGCAGTTCTCTTGGTATATTCAGCACATTTATCCACTTAGCTGAACATAAGTGTGCCCTGTTCCCAACTCAATGTGCTGACACACAATACAAGCTGGACCTCTGCACATCTTCCCCCACTTTGTAAGAGTGACTTAACCATACAACATTTGAGATAACTATTCAGACCTGTTTCATTATTTGCTGCACTTATCTTTAGTCGCTCAGATGTGATCTGCACATCGGGACTCAAAATCCATGGACATCAGCCATATTCAGTAGTCCAGACGCTATTGCAAGAGAACTTTTGTAAAATGCTCATTTGTCCATAACCAAAGCTGGAAGTAGAACTCTACTCTAGTAGACACAACTGAAGATGAGTATGGGTGGGGATGTGGTTCTATGACACAGCATCTGCTTTGTATAGAGAAGGTCCTTGGTCTCCAGTTAAAAGAATCACGTAGGAGGTGATGTAAAAGTCCTCTGCTGAGATCTTGAACAGCCACTGCCAGTCAGATTACACAATACAGACCTTAACAGGCCACTGGTCTGACACCATATACAGCAGCTTCATGCACTCAGCATCCCAACCATTTGAAGTCTGTGCAGCGAAAACAACTAGTACAGACATATCCTTAATAACACAGTCATGGAAGACTTCTCTGACCTCTCTAGATGCTTGCATCAAACTAGTAAAGGAGATGCACAGTCACCCCAGCCCTATAATGGGGAGTATTCACACCAGGCCCTGGGCTATGACTGCCTTTCATTGTCCCACTGGATGATGAAAGAGGTCAAATATGTGATCTGCTCTCTTCAAAACCATTTCACCCCATCTGAATTCCTGTCAGTTTACTAGCATGAATGGTCTTTTTTTCACTGCACAGAAACATTTCCATATTGCACAAGAGAGGAGCAAAAAGGCCAAAGTAGCCCCATCAGTGAAGTGAAAGGATGTTACTCACCCGACAGCTTCTGCCCTCTCACAAACACACTCCCATTTCGGCTCAGCTTTGACTTTGATTCTGTTCCAGACCGACCCAGGTTGAATATAGACTTCCATTTCTTGGATTTTGTGGATAATTTTCTCCTGGAAGAGAAAATGGATTGAGAATGGGTCCCAATCATCAAGTCAGAGAACTTACCTTCTCAGTCTCTCTCATTGGTCTTACTTTCAGATCTTTTTTTTACAATCAACCACTTTTAAAAACAAATCCTAGCTTTAGCAGTTAGTTTTCCAAAGTTTCATGCCAGACACCTTTATATGGAAGGAAGGACCCAACCCACCGTTCCTCTTTCAGTGGGAAAAGGGAAAAAATCCAAACACTGAATTTTATTCTTGTTTCAAGATTCTGGTGTTCAAAACATACTAGTCTGGTTCTTATGCTCCCCTCTGCTAAGGGCAGAGACTTCCACTAATACAAGGCACCCTTCTGCAATAGAAGAGGCATGTCCCACCAGAAGAGAAGAGGCATGTCCCACCAGAAAAAGTTCCTAATGTTAGAAAGCTCCAGGACAAGCAGGACAGATTAATACGATCCAACCAATGGAATTTACCTGAACAGGATTATTGTAAGACAGAGCTGCATCTCTCGAGAAGAGGACTAATGACTGATTAAAGAAATCTTAAATGATATATGAGTTTTAACTAATTTGTTAATTAACTGATTATATCTGCATTTGAATAAAAGCAATGTTTTCTAAAGCAAAAAAGCATACTTCTTTTGTTTATCTCTGACACACATATGCACATAATAGCAGGCATCATCTGTAGAGAGGCATTCCCTCCTGGCTGTGATAGAAGGACTGCTGATTTTAAGATGCTCTCTGCCATCTGCAGTTTTTTTTATAAACGGGTGTACGTGAATATGTGTGTGTATACCTTAATAGGTATTCACAGAAAGCTGCCTTGTAGTGAACCAAACCCTTGGTCCACTGAGGTCAGGGTCGTCTATTCTGGACGGGGCTCCCCAAGGTCTTGGGTCAAGCTCTTTCGTGTTACCAACTGCCTGATTCTTTCATTTGGTGATGCTTGGGACTCAACTTGGGCATTTCTGAATGCACAGCAAATGTTTTACCACTAAGTCACAGTTCCTCCCCAGTGGCCGTGATCTACTAGCTAATGTAGTAGATTTAAATAACGAAAAAGCCATGCTAACAACTTCATCACGATCACATGACATCAGTGTTTCATTAGCAGTTTTGCCATCTAGCAATAATCTCTGTGCTCTGCAGCAGGGATGAAGAGTAGATCTTATCGGCCATCCTTCGCACACAAGAACTACTACTACCGGTATATGTGAGAGTTACACAAAGATGGCTATTGCTTGTGCAGTTGAGACAGGTCACCAGCAGGTGGCTCTCTTTTAACAGCTGTCTCAAGACCTATTTAGCATTCTGTTCAGGTTGATCAAACGTTCTCAATGAAGCAAAGCACCAAAAGCAATTCCTGCAGAACAAGCCTACATCCATCTCTTTTACTAAACAGTAAAAGACCTGACACTATTTAGAGACCACAGCACAGTTGTTGTGCATATACTTTGCATGTATGAGGTCCCAGGCATCTCTGCCTAAAATAATCTCAAGGAACAGGGCTGGGAAAGACCTCTGCCAAGCCTTTGAAGAGCCAGTGCCAAACATTACTTGGCAGGATGGATCCATCGTCTGTCTCATGCATTTCATGAATTCATACAACACTTAAAAAGTTGCTCAGGCTACTGAAAATTAAAATGTATATGGATTATTATTATTCTCTCAGCAGTGTTGATGTGCCAAATGGGATGCACAGCACAAGAAAGAGGCTTATCTGTTTTACATTCTATTCACCCTCTTATCTACTAACTAGACTATCAGGGTGATACAGCAGATTCTCCCCTCTTCCATTTTACCTCACAACAACTCATTGAGAGAAGTTGGGCTGAGAGAGAATTACTTCCCAAGGTCACCCAGAAAGATTCATAGCTGAGACAGGATTTTCAACCCAAGTTTCCCCAATTCTGATCCGAAACGTTAGTCACTTTACCATACCGGTCTGTCAAGCTGCGGCAACTTACTTGCCATCTGGTAGGTCAAGCACAGTGTGAAAGAAAGAGCCTGTGGCAGGGACAATTTCTGGCAAACTGTTCTCCCTCCTTTCCTTGCGGGCAGGGTGGCACGCTGACAGGCTTCTAGCCTGAGCTTCTTCCAGACTCACTAGCTTCATGGGAAGGGTGGCAGAAGGCAGTGTCAAGCTCTTCACAATGGGTTTATTCTCTGGAAAGCAAAAAGGAAACATGACAGACTCCTTGCCTTGCTCTGTGGTGGGCAAGTAAGAAAAGTGTGGGGGGGGAAGGGAAAGTTTTTAGCACATCTCTCAAACATTTCCATTCTAAGCGCTTAAACGTGCAAACAGTGTTTAGAATTGTGTTTTGGTGGGAAATCGTCTTCTCTCCCAGCAATCTGATTCAGTGCCCTGGCTTTCCATCCCAGCAGGACCTTGGGCATCAGCCAGACTACACAGCCCTTTGGCATGTTTCTTCTGAAGATGGGGCAGGAGGGATCCCTGGTGGACTGAACTCTGGGAAGACTCCACTCCAGAGGTGGCCTTTGAGGCTAAATGGCCTCCTCACCTCAGCCCAAAACCAGCCATCATTTTTCTTGTTTATTAAAGACGCCTATGTTTATTGGAAGAGCCAAAGTTCGAACTATGAATCTCAAAGAAATACTATTGGAAAAAAAACAAGTTTCCTAATTCCAGAGGGTACTTTACAGATTTTGCTAACAATAATAATCAGGAGTAAACAGCACAAGGGATGGTAACAGACTGTCTGTCACCAAAAACAGAACAGCTATGAAGAAAAACAATACAAAACAAATGCCAGAGAGAACTGTGGGAGAATCCGGTGTGTGTGTCTGTGCAACAATTGCTTTGAATAGTTCTGACCCTTTCCACACAAACCTTTTAACATGTTTTTAAGGCAAGAAATAAAATGTTTCCTCCATGGAGCTCCACACTGTTTTCCCCCAAAATGTTTTATTTGCAGTCTCAAAACATTTTAAATGAATGTCCTTTTAACACAATTCTTTGGTTGAAACATTTTGCAAACGTCTTCAGTTGCCTGTGCAACCTTTTAAAGATGTTTCCCAGTTCCTCCTCAGCACCATTTTCTGAACTCACTTCATTCCCCGCACCTGCTTATTTGCACCATTTCTGTTGGGTTTTTATGGGGGGGGGGGGGACGCCAATCTTTGAGGCTTTGAGTACATGAAGTGCAGAGAATTGCACCATGAGGCTCTGAAGCAATGAAGCGATTCTACAACTAGCAAAAAAAGGGAGGGAAAAATCACGTAATGGTGGCCAGGAATCATTTCAAGGCGGTGAGTGTAGACATTCATCATGGTAAAGGGGGGTGGGGGTTGAAATGTTTTAGAAACGTTTTAGGTGATTTGTGTGAAAAGGGCTTCTGTTTACCCGGTATGGTCTTTTTCAGCCAGATCAGCTTCTTTCAGAGCTATGGCTCACATTTTATGGAATGGCATTCCCAAAAACATCTACAGAATTCTCTTCCTACCATTTAGGTTGTACAAGGTAATCTTTTTTTGGGGGGGGGGGAGAGCTTTTAGTGATGAGTTGTAAGTCTGCTGGCTTATTATTGTTGTTTGGAGTAGGTTTTTGTGATAACCATTCATGATTTATAATTGGGGCTGCTATTAGCTGTCTGTTTTTTTTCTTGATGGTATTATATTTTAACATGTGCAACTTCTAGACAGCTGGGGTACGATTTTTAAAAATAAATAAATAGGTTTTTTTTTTAATTTAAAGCTTGTGGTAGGTTTGGAAATTTCACTACTGATAGAAGAAAACAGTTCCGGAAGACTCACCCTCAGTCTCTTTTGGCCTGGCAGAGACATGGTCATTAAAGATTTCATCCACGTGGTTCAAAATAAACTCAATCACCAACTGCTGGACCCGCACCTCCAGGAATGCTGCATCTCCATTGCACCCCACAGCTTCAATTTCCTTTGACCTGTGCCGCAGAAAGGGAGACAGTTGTGAGAACAGTGCATGTTGACTTTGGAGGGAGGTGGTGGCACAGAGTTGAATGCTGGGCCTGGCTGAACTATTCAGCTCCGTACTGTGTTCAGCTCTGCACTGCTGCCTACAAAGTCCTCGTGGGTTCAGAGGTGGCAGGCAGAAAAGAGGTGAGCACTGGGCTTGGCCAAGCTGAACCCAGAATTCAGCTCTGCACTGCCACTACTGAAGTCCACATGAGTCTTGGAGGGGACATGCAGCTCAGAGCTGAACACTGGGCTCAACTGAGCCCAGAGTGTAACTCAGCACGACCTGCCACCTCTGAGACCCACATGGACTTGGAAGGCAGCTTAGAATTTTTCAGGATCATGTTTAATAAATCTGAAAGCAGGAAAAAACCCATATCATATGGGGGGTAGTGGGTGGGTGTGGATTTTTTCAAAATTTCTGTGTTTTTCAAACTCGAATGCTAAAAATACTGGGAAGAAATGGTGCACATTTACTATTCCAACGAGGCAGAGAAAGGCCAGGGCTGGCTCTTTGCTTTAGAGAAGAGATATGTTGTCAAAGAAACAAATAGGCATCAGGAAACAGGCACCACATTGGGAACACTGCTGTAGGCGATGCAGGTAATAGTGCTAGGGAGGCCAGATGTCGGTATTATATTTTGCTCTGTGGAGAATGTGTTACTAGAATCACAACAGTTTCATCCTGCACTCTTGATAACATCGAGTGGATTGTACCCTACCACTCAACTCAGCTAAGCAGAAAATTGTCCTCTGGTGCAAGGAGCTTTCATCCAACGGAAAAAGCTGTTCCTCTGGAGAAGGGATTTGTTGTACCAAAGGAAGGTTTTGCACTCAGCTGGGTGGCAAATTAGGATGCAATCTACTGTCTACATATTTGTCATCTTTTGGGTGCTTTGTGAATTTCTGCCCAGAGCTTTGGATTAACTATTTGAGCTTAACCACCTGATGCATGATGCAACTTTATTCCATGTCAGACCACTGATCTAGCAAGGTCAGTACTGTCTACTCTTACAGTCTACTCCTTTTAACTAGAGATATCAACAATTGGATCTGGGACCATCTGCATTCAAAGCAGATGTTCTACCACTAAGCCTCAGCCCCTCTCCCTGCATCAACTGCTTCAAAGCCTAAATGCCTGATAGCGTTCCATGTTTCTATCGTCTATTTTAGTAAAAGGTGCAGCTTCTTGAGGTAAGAAATCCCATTTCTCTTTTTTCCAATTCATGGTTGCTCTCCTTATATGCTCGTCACCCCCAGCAAAGCTAAACGAAAACTCAAAGTGTGGATTCTGTGATAAGTAAAGACTGAGCGGGAGCAGTCAGTGGAAACCTGGTTTGGAAGTCATGGAATTTGCTAATGAAATGCTCAGGATGGGACATTGTTCCTGGCTGGAAGGCAAGGCCCTTTCCAAAAACAGCTGAGCAGTGAATGTGATCAGAGCTGAGTGTTACATGCCAGCTATTTCCCAAAAAAACCTCTTGTTGATAAAGCACTGAGACTGGAAGGGCTTGGAATATGGGGCTGAAATAACTCACAGGTGTGATCTATATCCTACGGCAATCATTGATAGTATTCCCACTGATTTCAATGGGTGCTCATTCAATCTTATGTAATTTATGACCCAGCCCTTTGAGAAGGTTTGCCAACCTCAGGGTAGTTGCTGAAGGTCTCCCACTATTACAATCCCCCACTATTACCAGGTATCGGAGATCAGTTCACTTGAAGAAAATAGCCACTTGGGAAGGTGGACTTCATAACATTATAACCCACCATAGCCCCGCCCCTCTCCGAACCATGCCCTCCTTAAGCTCCACCCTCCAAAATATCCAGGTTATTTCCCAACCCAGAGATGGCAACACTACATTTGAGGCAGTGAACTGAAGAAGCAATTCATAGAATACCACACAGTGAGTTTTCTTTTCATCCTGATCTGAGGGGAATGCCCACTTTTCTGCTCCAAGAGTTGGCACGTTCCAGATCATACAGGATATTGGCACAAAGACCTTTGGTAGTTGAATTGGTGGAGGTCTCAGGAGTTGCAGAGACAAGCCCAACTATGCAGCTGCCTGATATGTCTTGCCAGGGAGGCAGTCCTCACAAATAGTTTTACTCTCAAACCAAAATATTGCTCTTCAACTGCCAAAGCAGTGCAAAAGCCTGCTAGAATTGCTAAAGCTGATCTGTAGGATTTAGCTTATCTCTGAACAGACCCATCCCATCAAACCAAGATCAAGTAGGAATGGAAGGGAAGGGAAAGCATCAGTTGTGAATGCCACCACTCATTTTGATGGATTGTGTGTGTTCACGCTTTTTTAATGGCTGCCTCATGTTTTCCATCTCCTCACCATTGACCGTCAAACCAATCCCCGCTCTCCCACCCCCTCAGGAGAAGCAGAGAAGCTGTTTCTTATCTTGACATGCCAAAGTGTTCCTGAAGGAATTATCTCTGGGCAAGGGATCCTTTGTAAAGTTAATGGCTGGAGTGCTAGATAAAACTCAGAGGGGACTTTGCATAGGGATAGCCATGTAAGGAAAAGCATAGCTGTGCCTCCTGCTTTTTAAATTGTTCTCCTTGAGACTTAGATTTTTAAAGAGCATCTGACTTCAACAAATAGCAATTGGAACGAAGCTTTTTTTCCCCCCAGCAATGTGTGTTTAGTATATTTGATATCACTTGTAGTCATGGGACTAGTTCTATCTGCGTTGCAATGGTAAAGAATGAAATTGTTTAATCAGGGCTATTTGGCCAAAGGCCAATGTGTCTAATTTTGTCATGCAACTTCTTCTGCTATGTTAGTCCTCAACCACCTGTATATGTACCCACTATTCTTTCCCACCTCTATCTGTCGAAGTGGGTCAGAAGTTGCCAACATATGTCCAGTGGGCACACAGTTGACCAGGAATATCTTTTTCATAAGACCCATTAATATGGATGGGAGTTGTCCAAGTGTTCCAGTGAAACTGTAACTCATTCTAGTAGTCATTGAAGAGACACATATTCACAACAATATCCAGTATTGTTCACAGAATATTCTCAAACTTCCTTGTGATCAGCAATTGGATTGTTCTTTCAGTTTCTACCAAGAGCTATTCTGGTTGCTCAGGAAATGGGGAAAAAAGCAAGAAATGCACTTTCTATTTCAGACATGAAGAAAAGATTCATGAATTCCCTCTAGGCAAAATCTGTAAGTCTCCAAGAAAATACAGAGTAATCTATCTAGCCATCCATCTCTGACTCTGCTTCCTGGTGGGGACCCAAAATGGCTTACAACATTCTCTCCTGCAGTTCTGCATTTTATCCTGAGTACAGCGACCCTGTATGGCAAGTTAGGCTGAGAGAATGAGACCAGCCCTCACCCATGGCAGATGGGGGATTCAAACCTGGGTCTCCCAAATCCTAGCTCAGCACTCTGACCACCACACAATGTTGTTCAGTGTATCTGTTTTCAAATGTGTTGCTGCAGTAAGCTTTGAACTGAGCTGCAACATTTCAGACTATGAAGAATGGTTTGCAGTGCAAGCATTATCCAATGTGCAGCGATCTGGCAGACATAAAGCTCCTTTTCTCCATTTGTTACACTTTAAGTGTCCCCAGTGTATCTTTGTTGTGTACAATAGATTTTCCTCTCCTCACTTTCCCTGTTCCTCAAGCTCAACCACCAGAATTTTAGCCCGCTCTCCAAAAAGGAGCTGATCATTTCTGTTCTTTAACAAACCAGTTCCCCATTTCTCGTTTGCCATTTTCAGGCTTTCAATTACAGATGCACACTTTCCCATGAGCTGCTAATAAAAAGCCACTATTTAAGGCAAGTGACATACATACAGTCCACAAGGACAGTGTTCCATGACCTGCTTTTCTTTTCCAGTTCCAACGCTGTTTTACAAACCACCATATCCCACAACCACTTTTATAGAATCAGGGCTTATGCAATCATGACTCAACTGCAGATTCAGAAGGGACTCCATGAAGAATGTTCTTCAAAGTTTATCTGAAGCGAGCAGTCAGCCCTTGTCAGTTTTCTTGCCAGCTCTCTAGTCAGATGACATCATCAAAACAAGTCAGAAAATATAAAACGTTGATCTATTGGAACTGACTGAGTTCCAGTTCTGTGGCTATTAATGACTTGTTGCTACCCATGCATCATCTGGGAGTTGGATGGAGACATACTAATTTTTTTTTCTTTCAGCCGGTCCGCTCCAGTAAGTAGCTCTTTGTCCTTCTATCTGCAACTAACCAACATTCCCATGAATGACCAGTTCATGAACGACCAGTTCACCTTGAGAAAAGAACAGGAAAGGCTCATACCATACCTGAGCAGGTTAGGGGCCCACACCAAGGCCAAATTCCTGGCATGCATGTTGGTCATGCTGCTGAAGGATGCTAGATGAGCCAAGTGCTTGATCAGGTATTCCAGTGTCCTGCAATGATTTGGTAACATAAAATGACTCTCGCATAAAGCTTTGTTTCAGTGATTGTGTCATACCCTACTGTACTGGCTGCATGCAGAAGGCAGGGAACGACAATGCCAAAAGTTCCTAGGCCCAAGAGCTGCACGGAAAGCATCTTAACCAAAGATCTATTGTCTTTGCTACTGATGTTATGCCACCAACCTCATCCCTTTCACTGCTAGTTTCCTGTCTCATTTCATCCACCCATCAAGCCCATATATTGTCTGCCACTTTGCCATCAGTCTGCTTTTTCTGGCCTCAAGGTCAAGGGCTGGGTGGGAAGAGCTGTTCAAAATAGACCCCCATTTCTTTCAGTTTTAGGATTCTCCCAGGTGCAGCCAAGAAGTCATTCTATTGTTACTTCAGGTTTTTGTTCTGATGATGTATCAAATATGATAAAACTTCAAAACAAAAGGCATAAAGGGAGAGTGCTCTCCCTTTCCTCCAGTGTTCATGGTGCATATAGGCTTCAGCAAGCTGCCTTGTACTGAGACTGACCATTGGTCTATCACGGCCAGTACTGCCTACTCTGACTGAGATGAATTTTCACATATTTGCTGGTAATTTTGACTGGAGATATCAGGTACTGAACCTGCGACCATCTGCATGCAAAACTGATGCTCCGTTATCAAGCCACAGTGTCACCTCTCAGATAGGTTTCACTGAAGCTACTTTGGCTTTCTTTCTTTTTTTTTAGTTTGCTGAGTTGTTCTGTTATTATTAATTTTAAGTTCTTTTTGCATTGTTTTATGCTGTTTGGCAGCTCAAGAGATTCTGGAAAGAAAAGGTTTTTTAAAGTTCCAGAGGTACACAGTGTTGTGCCCCGAAGAATTCTAGACTCCATGTACAGTGCACCTATGTGTTGTAACATGATGGGGGGAAAACACAAATCAGAGAAAATTCTTCATAACAAGCCCTTGTTATGTTGAGAAAATGAAAAACTAAACTTTTTTTTGCATGCACTAAGCTAGATCTTTATTCCATTCTCTTTGCCCATTTCTGTGACATAGTTCTTTGTGGCACAGATCTGTGGGAATTGTGCTCTTATCTAAGAATACAAAAAAGTATACATTCTTTCCTAGCTAGCACTTTGAGTGCCCAAAAAATTAAAAAAATATATTGTACACAGAGGGTTAATTTTGAAGAATGCTTTTTTTTAAAAAAATCTGTGTTGTAGGAAAAGCAACTCACATTGCGATGAATCATAAAATCAAACAAAATCAGTTAGGAACCTTTCCAAAGTGGCCCAAGTGGGTAAATGGATTCTAGGGGCTCCAAAAGGCTGCTTAAAGAAGATCCTGGCTAAATAAATCAATGGTTCACTTCATGCAAGTAAAAAGAGGGAGCACAAAGGAGCACATTTGCACAGCTCAAACCAATGCACGATTATTCTAATTCCTGGAGGTGGAAAGTACCCCCAAGTCAGAGCTGACTTATGGTAACCTTGTAGGGTTTTCAAGGCAAGAGTTGTTGAAAGGTGGTTTGCCATTGCTTGCCTCTGTGTTTTGACCCTGGACTTTCTTGACAGTCTCCTCTCCAAATACTAACTAGGGCCAACCCTGCTTAGCTTTCAAGATCTGACTAGGTCAAGCTAGCCTGGGCCATCCAGGTCTAATTCCTAGTACAATAGATATCACCAAGATCATCTCCATGTCTTAGAAACCGGAGTTTTACCTGTAATGAGACGATGGAAGTTCTTGGATGGCATTCTGAATTTGGACCAATTGCTCTTCCTTTGGATAGCTTGAAACTGCCTCCTATGGAACGTGGTCAAAAAGAAAGTCATGACATTCCTCTGAAGATGCCAGCCATAGATACGGGCGAAAGGTTAGGAGCAAAAACTACCAGACCATGGCCACACAACCCATAAAACCCACAATGGAGACAAAACAAATGAAGCTTGGAAAAGAACAATCCTTCAGGGAACTAAGCGACAGTGGTTGAAGTCCTTCATCATGTTGGAAGATTGTCAGAACAGAGGAGAGGAAAGTCACATGGCAAAGGGAGATCCACTTGCATATTCTATTGAAATGAGTTCCAAACACATTTTAGTCTTGCAGCTACAACTCCTTGGGCCCCTTTTCAATGGTTGAGCAAAAAAAATAAAGGAAGCAACAAAACAAAGAGTCACAAAGCAGGGAGTGACTCTATGAGGTAAGGTACCTGGGTTAAAGTGAAATAAGTTTTTTAAAGCTGATATTTCCCAAAGTTCCCATAGCTGAGATACGTGTCTTTTTTGAGTTAGAGGCACTCTCATGTCCGATCTGTAAAAAGGACACAGTCACCCAACTGAATAGCAACAGTGCTGTTTTAATATTTATAATGTGCATCAGCAGCTAGGCACTGAACAGTAACTATATTATGAGGGATGAAGGCTGCCTCCAGGCCTAATTTGAATTATATGAATTGTGTTTTATTTTATTAGACTGCAAGTTGTTGGCAGGGACTAGTTGTTGTTTTGTACAGCACCCAGCGCTAATATCATAGGACATATAAACAAATAATCATCATGAAGGTTTTTTGCTGCGGCAGCATTCCAAGCGTACTCCAGAAGGCTTGAAACCTACAGTACATCCTAGCCATGTTTATTAAGAAGCAAGTCCCACTTAACTCAGTGGCACTCACCCCGGATAACTGTGCTTAAGAGATGCTTTGAACTGTCATCAAGCATCAAGAAAGTGACTGCTGTGCAGAAACAAAATGTGTAACTTACATAGTACAGTGGTTAGAATGTCAGGATAGGATCTGGGAGATCCAGGTTGTAGTCCCCACTCCACCATGGAAGCTTGCTAAGTAACATTGGGTCAGTTACATACTCTCAGCCTAACCTATCCCACAGGTTTGTTATGTGGATAAAATGGAGGGCAGAAGAGGGTTGTACACCAATTTGGATCCCCACTGGAGAGAAAGGCACGGTATAAACCCTTACTTAATTACTTAATAAAAAGTTACACAGAATGTTTGCAGTCCGTTTTCAATTCTTGTCGATACCATAGTGCTCTGTATTTTTCTGCTCAGTATTGCTGTGCATTGTTTTATGCTCTGGTAACATAGAGAATGTGATGAACAGGAAAGGGGAAACAGCAGCCAGGTTCCCTGCCATCTTATCCCACCCCTTCCTCTGTGGCTCTGAAGGTGGTGTTACGTAGTTCTTCCTTCCCTATTTTATCCACACAACAATCCTGTGAGGTAGGGCAGAGTGTGTGTATGTGTGACTAGTCAAGGTCACCTAGTAAGCTTCATTGGCAATTGGGATTTTGAACCATGGATTTCACATAACAACCCTGTAATGAATTTCAGGCTAAGAGACAGAGCAATTGGCCCAGTTAACTTCACGGTGCAGGGTAGTTGCTAATCAGCTTTCCGTAGTCCTAGTTAGACCCCAGCAATGCAGTACAATAGAGAATGACTCCGGGGTTAGATGATGTAACTCTGTCTAGAGTCAATTCCCCACTGAGGATTAGATGCGTGCTCGTCACGCCAAATATCCAGGTTTCCTGTAAAACTTCCCACTTTACCAGCGCCGAACACGCATTCATCTGGTGTCTGGCGCTCCCCCCTCCCCCCCACCCCCAGCACATGTTATTTTAGAACCTGCATGGAAGTAGACCTTTTTAAAAAACGTGTGGGCAATCTGGAGCGGTGGGGAAGTTGAGGGGTGAATTCAGATTCGTTTTCCCCGCCGCTGGTAGTGACGTGGAGCCTCCCATCCAATAAAAATGCAGTGGGCTGCGCACGATGTGCACGCAGCCTTTTTTTATTTCGTGGACCAGAGATCCACGTGGATATGAAGCAACATGGGGGCGGTTTTGACTGATTGACTTAGTAGAAGGCAATACAAAGCAGTGCTACACATCGTATCCACGTGGATCCGACTACATGGAGGCGTGTGGAAAGAGGGCTTTGCTTTAATCACCTGTTTCTTAGTCTCCGCATAGCGTCGTTCTGCGCATGCTCGCTCAGACATGGATCCGCAAGGTTAAAAATAAAAAAAACAATTCCTGCCCCAACACAATGCAGTAGCCAATCAGGAATGCCCCTGAGCGGATCGCGCATTTGATTCACCAACAGTGGGGAGTCCTGCGTTGCTGCTGTGTTGCTGGGAACAAGGATCGTTTGGAGGCCACAAGCTGTGGTGGAGACCATCAAACCATGATCAAAAGGTGCCGAATCTTTCCAAAGCTGGATGTATCTAGATTCATTTTTTTCAGTGGGGAATTGACCCTAGGGAAACTGTGGGAAACATTTCATAGCTTAATCCAATTTCTTCTTCCTTTTTCCTCAGCTCACATTCCAGGGCATTTTGTGTGCTAAGATGCAGAGAGGAGTCAGGAGACTGCCCACTGCCCCTCTTCACTGAATCACTGGTCTAGAAATTCCTAGTAAACCCAGACCAGTGGCTCAGAAGCAGTCTTCCTTTACAGGAATGTAATTCTCTTGCTTCTCTGTACCAGCTGTGCTTAGAGTTCAGTCATGTCAAGCCTCCGAATGCTGTCAACTTCCCGGCCCCCGCTCTTCTGTGGGTGGATCCTTTGGGGCTACCAATTAATTTCTCCTGGCATATTAGCATTTCTCTAACAGTGGAGTCATGTGCTGCGTCACAAAGTCTGGGAAAGTTGGATTTGTACCAAGCCAGACCAGTGATTCACCCAGTCTAATAGTAATGCTATTTTTAAAAATGGATGAAAAACTTTAGCTGGCTGCATTGACGTTTTCAGTGAAAACCCTTTGAATTAGTGCCCTGATCTGTAAAAAAAAAAAAACAACAACCCTAAACATCTCTTTATTGTATTAAAAACATTAAATCACTTTGTCTTTTTTCAAACGCTGGTATATTTGCTAAAAACTCAGGCAACAAAGTATAACGAATGCAAAGAAAATTCATATTTTTAAAAAAGTATCATTAAAAAAAGAAAACAGCTCTTCATAAAGTCCCTTGCGATCCAGGGCAAAATAAATCTATTCTATATTTAAAATAAAGCAGCAATATTATTTATTGTATTTATTTTAAACATTTCTATGCTGCCTTTTCATCTAAAATGGATCCCCAAAGCAACAAACATCAAAACATTAAAGTATCACAACATTAAAACAATACTTAAAGTAAAGTACATATAAAATATTTCAATAAAAACATGCAAATACACACAAAACCACCACCAGGGAGGGGGATCAATTAGAGTTAGTGGGGGTATTCCCAACAAATAAAAAAAGAGTCCACCCATTGGTGGAAGGCACCAGTAGAGGGAAATATATGAGTCTCTTGGGGAAGGAGCTCCACGTTTTGGTGCTACAACCAAGAAGACCTTTTCTTGGGTGGCCACCCATCTAATCTTGGAGAAGGCACATGAAGCACGATCTCTAAAGCTGACATATTAAGCTGACATGTACAGGAACTGCAATTTATATGATGTAAAACTGAAAATTAAATACATATGGCAATAGTAACTTTAGGAATGTAGTTGCATAGTTAGGCAGATATGCATTTGGTTTCTTGGGCAGTGTCCCATTGCACTGACCATTCCTAGAGCATTTTGTTCTCACAACAGCTCAGCAGGATTTCTCCTGCTATATTCATTTATTTAATTAATTTATAGACCTCTTCACCCTGACATTTTACAGACTAAATGAAATGAGATGAAATTATTTGGCCTAGAACCGTTGGGAACTTGGAACTAATAAGGCCAAGAAAGCCATTTAGATGGAAACAAACTCAAGTGCTATGTGGGTCAAAGTCTGTGATAGAGATCTCTACTAGACATCCGTCAATCATCTTTTTTTTAACTCTAGAAAAAAGACCACACACCAATTTCCATGACAGAATGTCTGGTCTGTGTCTCTGACCCCCCACCCCCGATCAACCCACAACTTTAGAGTTGAAGCTATACATAATTTGTACTCAATCCCCTCCCCACCAACCATCTTGTATTAAACCTGTTTTGTAGATTTTTGCTAGGACTATTCCTACCCATGCTTACTTTCTTCATTCATGGCATGATCATTTTGAACCTGATTTTTCACAGTTCTACACCTTGACTCTAAGGCTGATTCTGCATGGACCAAAAACAGCGGTGTGAAAATGGTGTAAAGGGGTTTAAAATGGTGTAAAAGGGTTTATACCATTTTCACACCACTGTTTTGGGCCCATGCGGAATTAGCCTAACTTCCACCAATACAGGGAAAGGATCAGAGCTGCTTTTACCCACTTTGCACCAGATTAAGTCACAGTGAAGTCGCTTGCTGACAAAATTATAATAAGAATCTGTTGGTTTGGGAAGAGGAAGAGAAATTACATTCACCCTGCCTGGAATACTGTTAAGAATGGAAATAGTGTGTATTCTTACTAAAGCAGAGGTGCTAAGGAAAACTATGGTCATCAGATGCCATGCTACTTGTAAAAATAAATCTTTGATAATGCACTAATTATTGAACTCACATTATTATTCTACAAGGCATAATTTCACGTAACATGAAGCCCGTAATTCATTTCTTATTTATTTAGATATCATACCCAATTTACTCCCCAATGAGAACCCAAAGAAGCTTGCAAGTTGTTCTCTATTTTATTCTCATAACAACCACCCTGTGAGCTAGGTTAGCCTGAGAGAGAGTAACTGGCCCAAGGTTATCCAGCAAGATTCAATTTGGACCAAGGTCTCCCTACTTTTCTAGTCCTTTAATCACTGCACCACACTGGTCCCCCAAACACCAGCCTGTTGATAGCTGAAAGCTGCAGTGTTAGAAGTCTGGAGGAGGATGCTTTGTTGCCCAGGTATAACATCATAGGGCTTGAACAAGCTTTTACAATACAAGTTTGAGCAGCACTGTCCCTGATATGCTGCCCAAACAGCACCAGAATCAGCCCCAAAGCTGGGGTGAAGAAAGTAGGGCCCGCAACCATCGCTTTCTTTCTTTCCATCTGCTAAAGGAAGGGAAGAATAATTGGGAACATCTTTTTGCCATCTGAAGGAGATCTGGACTCAGCTTCTTTTTTCAATTTTTTTTTTAAATTACCAACAAAAGATTACAGGAAAAGAAAAGAAAGTGAACAGTAGAATAAGAGACAAAAAGAAAGACTAACAAGGAGAAAAACAAAGAGAAAGGAGAGGCTGTTTCCAAGATTACAATGGCTCACTGACACTGCTGGTTCTGGATTTTCTCTGAACTAGTGGGTTGAAACAGGATCATATCTACCTAAAGCAGCACCTGCTGGGCAGGGCGCAGTTGAATGCTGGTGAGCAGGGCTCCATGCGGAGTGGAGGCAGAGTGAATGGGGCTATCCTTGTTCACAGTCTCCATGCGAACAGGGTGAGCCTCGCTCACCAATCTTCAACTGCACTCCCGAATGGGGAGTTCCTAATTGGGTGTAGTTGGGGGGGAGACAGGGCACAGCTGCAAAATGTGCTCCCAGAAGTGGCACCCGGGACTTGAGACCCCCATGCCTTTCCTAGATATGCTACTGGGTCTAAAATTCAGGACCCACAGGTTCACCTATCAAATTCAAGGTTCCCAATATCTGAATAGGCGAGAGGCTAGAAAAACATGCTCAACAGTCGGCAAAGTATAATCTGGGAGTACCCAGAGGCTCAACCAGATTGAAATGCCATTCCACCGGAAGTCATTTGGACTCAGCTCCTGAGCTTCTTATGCAATTGGTATTTGTCTGGGTGTAGTGGAGGCATAAGTCTTTGCCACACGCCCTTTGGTTCTTTGCCAGTGGCTTGTGGCCTTGATTGAGTTGACCTTCCGAAATCAGCTCCAGCCCAGGATGTTGCAAAATCACATTGTTTGTGTTTTTTGTTGAAAATTGTATTTCTGCATATTTTGAAGTGGTTTGAGTTCCCAGATAGGGAAAAAAATGAATTATAAATCCCCATGGCTTGAAGCATTTCCAGGCTGTGTCAAATGCAACCATGATACTCGGGAAATGCTAGTGGTGACTTTACCTCAGGGCAATCTGATATAGTGCATATGCATGAATAGGACACCAGTGTCAAATGGTATAGTGGGAATTATATGGAAGGTTCTCTTTCACTGGTGCTTTTCAGTACTGTCTACTTGGATTGGCAGTGACTTTTGAAGGTTCAGTTATCATGATCTTTCCCAATCCCAATTCCAGATCCTAAAGATCTTAGAAACAGAGAACCAGGCACTAAAGCAGAAACCTATACATGCAAAGCATGTACTTGACCACTAGCTCAGAGCACCAGGGAAAATATGCATTAAAAAGTAGAAATAAGAAGTGCTTCATTTTCCACAATAAGTATTGCTTAGAGCTTCACATTAACATGACATTCCCTGCCTAGGAAGCCCTTCCTCCAAACCCTCAGTGAGCTGATTTAAGCTAGTGCTAAATAATAACATTTATTTTATTTTATAAAATTTATACCTAACCTTTTCGCCTTTATAAAGGCCACCGAAGTACCTAGAAAAATTTAAGCCTACATAATAAAACTGTATCTTAAAAACCATTAGAACAACCAAAATCACTTAATTACAACAATTAAAACCGGAACAAAAATACATGCAAAACATAAAAAGAAAAATTAAAACATAGGTCAGAAAGGAAGAATCACGGAGGGAGTGCCAAGTGAAACACAAAAAAAGTTTTTACCAGCGGGTAGAAGATGGCAACAGAATGGGACAGATGAAAATCCCTAGGGAGAGAGTTCCAGAGTTTTGGTGGCGCAACTCTTTCAGGTTGCCACTACCTAATTTCAGAAGGCAAGATCACCCAAAGTAGAGCCTCTGAGGATGACCATAGCACTTAGGAAGTTCATGAGGGTGTAGGCAGTGCTTCAAATATTTTGTTCCCAAACCAATCAACACCACCACCTCAAGTTGTGTTCACAAACAAATTGGGGGCCAGTGTAGATGGACCAGGAAAGGAGCCATTTAGTCCCTTTGACCTACTCCAGTCAACATGCCGGCTGCAGAATTCTGCACCTATTGAAGATTTTGAGCACTTCTCAAGGGAAACCCCGCATAGTATGTATTGTAGTAGTCAGTCCTCTCCACTTGCTCAAAAGTGGTCTGCTTTATTATTATTTCATATATCTCAAGGCCAATAATGGAAAATAAGTTCCAGGGCTAAAACCTGGTTCACATTAAAGTCCGGAAACGAAAGATTGAAACGTAGAAGAGCAGAGTGTACAGACAAAATATTGAAACAAAAGAAAAATGAGGAAAATAATGAATGGTTCTTCTTCTTATCTACCCACTCTTATCTACCCCACTGCTTTCCCTAACACACACATCAACACACACACACAAATGGAGTAATGGAAGAAGACCAAAACTGCAAAGGTTTTATCCTTTGGGAATCTTTTTCTTTTTCCTCTCAACAAAACAGTTATATCTGTATGCCAGGCTGGGAACAAGACAGAGATGATCTCACCGTGAATTTCTTGTAAAGTTCATATGTGAGGAGGGGATTGGGTAGCTCCCGGAAGTATAACTTGCAAAGTGACCCAACACAGTGAATGTCCTGGAGGTAAATTTCCTTTGTCAGGTCTGGGCACTGGTCGGAGGCAAACTCTTGCCTGAAATAACAGAGATGGAGGCATAATAGTGTTAATGAAGAGGAGCTGGAAACAGTTTGTGTTTGATTTCTGTCACAGTAAAAAAATAAAGAGAGATAGGAAGAGAGAATTTTCACTGATTGGGTAGCGTCAAGGCATAATGTGTTTTCCCAGTAATGGGGAACCTGTTCAGCACCAAGAATCACCATGGAAACCTATACCTTGACGGCTGCAGTGATTATGCATATTCTTATATCACATAATTTACATATTTAAATCCCATTTGCATGAAGATGATACATTCTAAGCCACATTTGAGATAGATTTGTTGAGCAGGTTGTCAGTCAGCTCTGATGCACACATTCCACATCCAGTATTTCACAGGAGTGTAACCTTCTCATCCCCCAGCATAGAATGTTTGGAAGAATTTACAGGCAAGGAGGTCTTACTAATAACATTCATCTTCCCAATTTCACTTTCTGGATTAAATTTTATTCACGACTAGAAAATAATACCATTAAACTCATATTTCATATTTCTAATGATTAAGAAGATAATATTGAAAAGATAGAACACAATTGGGTGCTGTGTGGTTTCCGGGTTCCCCATTACTGGGAAAGCCTTCGACAATAGAACACAATTCATTCAGGATGAAAATGACCAATCCAAGAGTATAAGAGCATTGTTTCATAATATCAATGAATACAGGAGACTATGTCTGTATCAAATGTTTTGATTTCTGTTAGTTTTTACTCTGCCCCAGAAAAGTAACTTTAGTCATTCCTGTTTATGTAGACTGGATAGAATCTCCAGTGCCTAACCAAACAGGTCCAGTATAGACTCTAAAATGATAACTCTGGTTCATTTTGCACAGCAAGAAGTCGTCTGTGGGATGTCTTAAAAAGAGGTGGTTTCTGGTGTGCTTTCTGGACAGTAAAGACATCACAGGGAAAAAGAGGCTGTTTCCCATCTGACCATTTTGCTCTCTGGTCAGTTTCACTCTCACTCTTGCGTCTGACTTTTTATGTGCAGGTGAAGGATTCTCCTTGCCCCAATTTGGGCACCTTTTCAGCCCAAATAGTACATAGTTGTACTCAGCTCATCCTGCCGATTCCAGCAATATATAGTGTTCCTTTTAATTTTTTTAATGAGTTATTTCTGTAGCCACGCAAACATGGATACAAGAATCTTAGCTGCTCAGAAGATGGATCGGCCGCCCATTGAGAAGCACTGGGTTGACCTGCCCTCCACGGACTGACTGCAGTAACATATGACACCTCCTGAACCCTGCATTCCACCCAGCTAGGCAGGAGAAATATTGCAGATGGCTTTGGGGGAAAAGGTTCACTTTGAAGCATTTTTTAAAGGATGTCTTGAGCAGAAATAAGGCGTCCTAAGGACATCTTGAGATAAAAGGCTGTGCTGAGTGCCTTCCCAGAACACCCTTTTTTGCGTCCTCAGGACATCTTATTGCAGTTGTGCTGTAGGGACCTCTCTCTTTGCAGGGAGATTGCTCCAGAAACATCAGCTGATTCCCCCCTTTCCCCCTCAATTATGTTCTCCTTGTTCTCTCCTTCCCCTCATTCATCTGCCTTTCTTTCTATCCCCTTCACTCCCTTCCCCCCATCCTCCTTCCTCATTCTCTACAGTTCCCTTGTTCTGCTGCCCCAAGAGCACACGGGGGGATTCTTAAAATTTGTATAAAACTATAATGTAGGCTAACTAGCCTTCATTAAAAAATGCACTATAAGCTACAAACAGAACAGCTTGTTTACTAAAACCCAAAAACAGTGAGCTTCAAGGTTTCCTTCACATTTGTCCTCAGGTTTTCTATTAATTCCCCCAAAGTCACTTCTTTGGAACAACAATCCAGGTTCATCCCATGCATTCACAGACTGTTATCTCACAATGGATGCTGTTTGTCTCTTGTACGTGGGCTCTTCTCCCCCTCACCTTAGCTTTTGAATGTTGGAGGTCACTCCAGAAAGCCGGTAGATTCCGTCCACGATGCCGTGAGTCTCTATGAATTCTGCACAGCTCTTCAGAACTGGGGGAACTATGAGAAACAGGGAGAGACAGAAATAAAAAGAACTGACTCAGAGGGAAGAGAAGAGATCTTTCCCACCTAACCTCAGACTGGATCACCTTTTAGGCAACAAGCTGTAATGGACCTATGGTGGATAACCCAAAAAATACAAAGAAGAGTTTAATGCACTGATTAATTTAATTTGCAGATTGAAGTCCTCACTGGTGGGACAGTCAGCATAATACATTGGTACCCTCCTGCCAGGGCAAAGTGAAAAATACACATAATGTACCGGTATGTAATGCTGCCTTATACTAAGCCAGACTATTCATCCACCCAGATAATCTAATTTGAATGGCAGCATGTTCTGTGGACTCTGAGATAGAGAAAGGTCTTTGCCAGAACCTTCTACCTGACATATTTTAACAGGATATTGAACCTAGGATCTTTTCCCTTTTCTGTCCAGCTCACACACATAAGCCCATCTCTATATCCAGATATAGCATTATACCTCTGATTTCTGGATTAACTAACAGACCCAGAGAAGGATTTATTTTATATCTTATTTAATTCATTTATGTCCCACTTTTCTCCCAATGATGTTCTCCCTTTTCTCCATTTTGTCCCCACCACAAGCTTATAACGTAAGGTAGAGTGTGTGACTGGTACCAAGTTGCCTGGCAAGCTTCAATGACAGAATGGAGATTTGAATTCAGGTCTTTCAGATCTAAGTCTAACATGCCAATCCCTACACCATGCTAGCTCTCCATCACATTCTGCATAATAATGTCCCAGAGGAATATTGCTGGTCTCCCACAGAAACAGAACGGTCTCATGGATGGAGCCCAGCCCGATCCCACAAAGCTATTCTTGTAGTCAGAGAAGATATTAGGTAAAACTGCTAGGGAACATTCTAAATTTCTCATCTCTGTTGTTTGGCTCTGAATAGTACCATTTCAGTTTTGCTTTCTCCTGGTATGGAGTAGACCCCTGAATCTTTATTTTCATGCCATTCCCTATTTCCTCGCATTGAATTCTCCCCAAAGGTATACAGTTTGCATTATCTATGTATCAATAAATCACCATTATACTTATAAATGACAAATTTCGGTCATATAAATACTGTGTACCTTACATATAAAATCTAAACAACACGCATACATAATATCAATTAATATACAAATCTGACAGGAAAAAAATATGAGAACCAAAGCAGTGACAAAATAGAAAATAGAAAAATATAATAGGAATGTTCGTTCATCCCTCGGAAACACTATGAGCATTTTTCCTAGCCAAAAAAACAAAACAAAACATAACAAAAAACCCTGAGCCTAACTAAAACTGCCAATGATCAGTTCAAATCCATGTCAATAAATCTTTTAAATCTGGGGTTTCCACAGCATGCATGGTATTTGGACTTGTGCATGTTCGAAGGAAAAATGCTTGTACATTGCCCTTCTGAATATGGTAATGGGTTGTAAAACAAATACATGTTTATATGCTGTCTTGAAAGGATAAACTTGCACATGGATACACTATAGTTAATGCTTCCCTGAGTGAGTATAAAGAACTTTCTTTTAAACATGACAATCAGTAATTATACCTGTCCCACATATTGTCAGCTAAAAGTACAACTGTGCAGAAAAAAACGTACATTAACAAGGATGTTAGTATTTATTTTGCAGATGGTCCCTGAAACCTTGCCTGTGTTTAAAATGAAGCACAGATTTTTGAAAGGTAAAAGTAAAGATACGTACAGTCTGTCTTGCATGAGCAAACAACCTCCAAAAACTTTAGACCTCAAGGTCACATAGGAATCTTCTCCCATTCCCAATCTGTGTTTTAACACTGAACCCCCAGGATGATATGAAAAGGTATGATGGTGTGTTTTATGAGTCTGTGGAGGAGGAGCATTTGGCTAGCATGCCTGGCATAAAATCCACAATTTCACACATCTGGTGCCATGGGGAAGGGCCAAGGATCAATGACAGAGTATCCGCTTTTCTTGCAAAAAGTCCCAGGTTTAATCTCCAGGATCTCTGGTTAAAAGAGAATCAGATACTTGATGCAAAAGACCCCAGAGAGCCATTGCTAGTCAGAGCAGATAATGATAGATCAATTGTAGGATTTAGCAAAAGGTAACTTCATGTGTAGATGGACAGGCAAAGAACAAGGGCAGTTTGTTCCAATGGCATGCAAGTCTCGAAAGAATATACCCAAGATATGAAATCCTTCTGTGTAAAAAAAAGAGCTCTTTGTTGACCATACATCGCTGGTAAACTGCAGCCCTGAAACAAGACCAGAGCTTCTTATTTTGGGCTCAGATGAAACACAAGACAAGGATTGTGGAGAGCCGTCATGAGCCCCCAGATAAAGAGTCCACTCTGCCCTACCACATATGACCGATCCAAATCAAATATCATAGCAAAACAAATCATTTAAACTACAGAAACAAAATAATCTGCATGTCCATTGATCTGTCCATTTGTGGTAGAGATAACTCAGAGAATTAAACTAGGAGGCTTAAAAGTGGCCACCAGCTTCAATAGGGCTGCGAACATGGGAACATCCTGGCCCAGATAACCTTGACAAACAAACATACCAGTATGTGCTATCTGCAATGGAAGCTAAGGGTCTTTGCGGCAGGGGTAACTCATCAGAAAATAATGCTACATGTTTGAAAACTGGCCACCGACCCTAGAATTATAATGGAAGTTGCAGTGCCAAAATTGAAAGGAATTAGAATACCCTGAACCAGATTATCTTCAAATAGGGAGCATGTAATGAGACAGTTTCTAATATTTGGATCCCAAGTCCATCATGGAAGGTTGCTGGATGACTAATTCTTTACCAAACATACCTCAAAGGGTTATTGTGAGGATAAAATTAAGGACAGGAGAACAATATAACTTTGGGTCCCCACTGCAGAGAAAGACTGAGTATGACATTTGTTATAAAGCTAATTTTAATGACATGAAAAAGATTACATCATTTGTCACGTAGCAAAGTTGCCTTTACAAGGGGCTATTAGATATTCCACTAACACAATAACAATAACAACCCAGTAAATTGGGAGTTCTAACTTCTAATACAGTTTAATGGCCTATTACCATGCATGTAAAGGGTGGAGGAGAGGGGAAGTATCATATTACTACTTTGTTAGATTATGAAATACAGGTACTAACTTCCCTTTGTACTCATATACTAACTTCCCCTTGTACTTATATTATTAACAAAAGTTTGCTGTTATACTACTATCAAGTACCTTCTGTCGCCAAGCAGGAAAGGGATGAGAAAGAGCTGAGAGCAAGTTATTGGGGTGGAGAAAGTGGGGGGGAGGATGTGGAAAAATTAGGTGAAGGGAGAGAGAAATGAATGCCAGAAACATGAAAAAGAGGGAGAGAAATTAAGGACGAGAGAGGGAAAAGTAACTACAACTTTGCAAGATCTGTCTGAGCTGGGTGCAGGAAAAGAAGAGAAGAAGGCTAGACTACTAGAGAAAATGACCTTATTAAGCAGGCTGCAGGTAGGCAATTATGGTAGCAGCCATCAGCGTGCTGGCTTAACTTGCTGCAGTCTGCAGTGCTGGCTTGGTTGATGGGTTTAGCATGATCTGTCCTGAAAGTATGCTTCTGTTTTGCAGAAAGGCAAGTCTAGCCCAAGCTAGAGTGGCTTTTGTTGCTCACAGACTTTCCTGTGCCCTAGTGGCTGCAGCCAGAACTGCACTAAAATGGAAAGACCATTGGCAGAATATAGCGTGAGGCTGACCTCAGGGGCTCTCCAGCTGACTTGGGGGAGCCCTCTCAATTCTGTCCCACTAGAATACCCACCTTGGCAGCCTTGTGTGAGGCAAATGAGATATGTCAGCATGGGTGAAGACAAAACTGTTGTAATGATACTCAAGAGTAAATGTAGTATATGCTCCATAAACAGCCAGAATTGATACATGAAAGTCATCTGCTGCACCTAAAATTGTCATCTGAATAATATCACTATTAAGGAATAAAAATAATGGTGACACATCTGAAATATTTGCAGGTTATCTTTTTTTGAGCACACGGGACTATTAAAAAGTAAACAGGATCCCAATATTTCAGGAAGCAGTATTACATCCAGAACTTATAAGCATTACATCCTCAGATGCCAATTCTATACAATCTCCTTTTACAACATATTTGTGGCCCACCTGGCCATGACCTGACTATTTTACTCAAAAGATCTGTAAAGTCATTATCAAAGAATATAATTGCTATCCACTTTTACCTCCTTACATTACTGAAAATCGTTTATTGTATTCTTAAACTGAATGTATACTTTGTAAAAACTAACCCATGTCAATGGTACCATCAGGCAAGATAAAAGAACTTCCAGTAAACAAAAGAGACCTCCTTTTACCCACCTCACAGATAAGAGTATAAGACGTGTGGGTTAGCAGATCTATAGCAGTGGCAGTGAACCTATGGCACGGGTGCCAGAGATGGCACTCAGAGCCCTCTCTGTGGGCACACACAAACAGTCACCCCCACCCCCCCACCCACCCCACACACATCTAGGCTGGCCTGGGCCACTGGGATCGATTATTAGCATTAAACCTAAGACCTAGTTTTGGGGAAGCAGTATAAGTAACCCTGTTAAGTCCTGATAAACCCCACTGATTTTCATGCAAAGAACTAAAGCATGATCCTTTTCCTGGGAGTAAGCTCAGTTGCAGGCAATGGGGCTTGCTTCTGAGTAAACCCTCCTACGGTCGTGATTCACCCATTGGAAGAGTTGCACGGTTGCTTCAAAGAAAGGCCACCGACTACCACCAAGCTTACTCCCGAGTAATGCATGCCTCAGAGCCAAACTTTTTTCTAAACTAAAACCTCAGTATTCAGGTTAAATTGTCGTGTTGGCACTTTGCGATAAATAAGTGGGTTTTGGGTTGCAATTTGGGCACTCGGTCTTGAAAAGGTTCGCTATCACTGATCTATATAGTACATTTGAACTCAGCACACAGGGTCTTCAGAACAGCGCAGGTTTAAACATCAGAGATTTTTTTTATATGAACAGTGATGCTTAGTGCAACCTACGGACATCTACCTATCAAAAGCATTTTTTAATCTTGCCCTTCATTCAAAAAGTTCAGGGCGATGAGAATGGTTTGTCAGATCTTGTAAGGCACCAGTGCACATATACAGAGGTCATTTTCTGAATCTCAGCAGAATTCTGCACAAAAGTTCTTGGTAGACTACGTTTGTTTTATACCAGGATCTGCCAATATTCTCAGCCTTCTACCAGAGCTACACCTTCCCATATGACTGTCCCTTCAGTCTTTTTCGATATACCTCGTCTAGTCTGGTTCTTAAACCAAAGTTGTCAAGAATTATTTGCCTCGGCAGCCATTCCCACCCACATACGGTTTACCTCAGTTTTGACTTGTAATGCCTATTTGACATTACAGTCACACATATACCATACCACTGTATCACTTAAACTTTTACACACACTATTTTTTGCTGTCCCAGTCCTTGAACTTCACTGCACAGAAAACAGCCTATTTTGTCAAACCATACAGTGGTTTTGTGATATGGGGGGGGGGGGGAGTTCACCAGGGACTCATTTCACTTGTGACCAAAAATTACAGTCTTGACCTCGTGTCCCTGCAGATGAAAGGGCTATGCATCAATTTCCAGCACAGTGAAGATCCTCAAAGCAGCGATTGTATGAACTTAAAACACAAAACAGTTCTGTTTCAGTACAATTGAAATCCATAGTTTGCTCTTGTGTTTGGTAACACCAGCAAGGGTCTAAAACGTTAGTATTTAGACGATAAGTACTGAAATAATTTTCTTCCGCAACACTGATTTGTCTGCAGCAGTCCTGCGTGGAAACGAACCACATCCAAATTATTGGTTACAATTTTTCATGGAGAAAACTGAGCCTCAGAGCCATGTTGAAATTTCACAAAGGTCCTCCTTCTGTAACAATATGTATAAAAGCCCTCAGCTGAAAACTCTTTAATTTTGAGTCAGAACTTTTCATTCCTTCAAGAGTCAAGCATGTGTGGGGGGGGGGGGAAGAGTTGAGGGAGAGAGGGAAGGGGGGAATAAAGCATTTGTTGTGTTGAGGGGGGAAGGAGGGATGGAGCTGGGTGTCCCAACCTTGTTGAGTCCATAATTGAAACCATACTGGAGATTTGGAATTTGGAAGAGGCAGTTAGTGTCACACAGTGTCTGCACATTCTGCCAGGAAGTCAGAATGAATGTCCTCAGTTTACAACTACAATAGAAACCAGATGCAAGAAGAAAGAAAGAGTGTGGACCCCAGGCGTCAGGAGGGAGGGAAACTGAGCTGTAAAGAAAACACATTGAGAATATAGCTTTTATTTTCTTCTTGGACAAACATAAAACCAAAGGGAGATCAAGTGGTTAGTAAAGCAAGCATTGTATGAAATATGGATCTTTATTGTACGCTGTTCTCATCTCCCCTTTTTGCTCTCCTCAATCTTCTTATGAAGTTTTCACATACCAGAAGTATTTATTTAATTATGTTTTTGTTCTGCCATTCCTTCTAGGCATTTGGGGAAGTAAATATACTTGTTCTGCTCTCCCCCTTTCATCTCCACAACAGCCATGCAGGGTATGTTAAGCTGCAAGAATATGAGTGCCCTCAGTAGGCTTGATAGCAGAATGATTTGAACATGGTTCTCAGTAGTCTTTTTCTGACATTCTAAGGGCCTTTCCACACATGCAGAATAATGCACTTTCAATCCACTTTCACTATTGTTTGCAAGTGGATTTTGCTATTCCACACAGTAAAATCCAGCTTCAAAGTGGACTGAAAGTGAATTGAAAGTGCACTATTCTGCATGTGCGGAAGGGGTCTAACCGTTACACCACACTGACAGTTTTCTCCTTTGGGAGGTATAAGCCATAGTTTTTTTAAAAAAACCTTGACTTGTAATTTTCATTTTGTGGCAGGGCTGTATCTGCCATGGGGACACAGGGAGTCAAATGTCCCTGGGTGCCACCCATTTGGTCACAGTGGGGGGCGCAAAAATTTCAGGTTCGTTTGTGCGGTTTTTGTAATTTTTAGTGTTTTTTCAGTTTGGCCTGCAGGTGGCACAGTTTTTAGGCTAGTAGCACCAACATTTCAGGGATTTTTCGGGAGACTCTCCTGATGATACCACCCAGGTTTGGTGAAGTTTGGTTCCGGGGGTCCAAAGCTATGGACTCCCAAAGGGAGTGCCCCATCCCCCATTGTTTCCAATGAGAGCTAATAGGAGATGGGGGCTACACCTTTGGGGATCCACAACTTCAGACCCCCTGAACCAAACTTCACCAAACATGGGTGGTATCATCAGAGAGTCTCCTAAAGATACCCTGAAATTTTGGTGCTGATAGCTTAACAATTGCACCCTTGACAACAGGCACCCCCCAAATTTCCCCAGATTCTCCTTTTAAATCCACTCCCTTTGACATGGATTTAAAGGGAGAATCTGAGATCCCCAGTTTAAACATTGAAAGTGATGCTGTTTCAGGGTGGGGGAGAATCCACCCCCAAACAGCATCACTTTCAATGTTGTTTTACTGGAGACTCCAGATTCTCCCTTTAAGGTGGATTTAAAAGAAGAATCTGGGCTCCCTAGTTTAAACACCATTGAAAGTGATGCTGTTTAGGGATGGATTCCATTGGAGGTGTTTTGTGAGAGATGATGCTGATATTTATTTGGTAAATGTTTTGCTGGGGGGTTTTGATGTGAGAGATTTGAATGCTTAATACCCTTTGCACTGGCTTGGAGCTGTTTCTCAGGCTAGCAACCTACCTCATAGGGTTGGTGTGAGGACAAAATTAGGAGAGTTGGTGAGGAGAGAGCCATGTATGTTTTGCTGGGGGGGGGAGGTGTTTTGTGAGCTGGTGCAAAAAATCATTGTTTGGTCATGGTGGGAGAGGGTGGCTGCCCATTCGGGGGGGGGGGGACTCAGGTTTTGTCTCTGGGCTCCAGTTTGCCTAGATATGCCTCTGCTTTGTGGAGTACCCTACAGATCCTTCCTTTTTGCTTCCTCCACCAGAAACATTTTACACATTGACATGCCCTATGTTAAATTGTTAGTTTGCAGGTAACTGGCATCCTAGGAAGTGTTTTATTCTTCACAGAATTCACAGTTTGGTATTGATATGGTGATAATCTTGGGATAACGATCTTCAATCAAGAGTAAAGACTCTTTAGATTATTTTAATAGTTTCCTTTTTCCTCTCTCTCTTTGCATATGTAGTTATAGGTATTTGTTAATTTTTAAAAACAATATGTAATAAGACTATAGTAAGAATTAGGCTATCCAAAGGATTGATACTCAAAAGATCCTGAATGCAGATCCATTTTATACTTAATTTGATGTAGATTATATTTGATTTAGATTATATAAAATTATGATGCTATGTTTGCTTTTAATTTATTTTATTTTCTGTATCTTTTCTATTGGTAAAGCAATAAAAAATTACAATAAAAAGAGTTGGAAACACAAGAAAAAATGCTAATTTCACTTTTTCTTATAGAGTTCACTGTGGTGATCTACGACAATTGTATTGCAGATGTTGGAATGTACAACTTCCATATTATAGCGAAGTATTTGAATTTGTCATAAAGAATATATACTGCATCAGCTAGAGAAGCAGGTGGATCTTTCAGATGTCCACTCAGGCCCCCTTTAATGTTTAAACAGGCATTGACAAGACAATTCATGTTTAATCTCTCTATCTTTTAATTCAAGGGAATGATGTTCATGTGTGCATATGTGTGAGAGACAGAGAAACAGAAAGAGGCTGGGGCATTAATCCAGTGCAGACTTCAAGCACATTCAAATGAGGATTAAGCACTGTTAACTATGTACCGAGTTTGCAGTAACGATTTATAATTCAAAGGGCTCCTTTAAGTATCACAAAGTAAACCTCACACTCTCTTCAGCATGACCAAAAAGGAATATTGTAGCACTTTTAAGATTAAAAGATTTATTACAGTGTAAATTTTTGTGGACTAGAGCCTCCATTATCAGCGCTGCAACAGATCTAGTTAGATTGAAAGGAACAGGAATCTCATACAGCTATCCTTCTTATCTTAAACAAAGTGACTTAATCAAGGCAGGAACTCTGCAGAATTTGACATTTAAACATTCCTCTTGTCTGCCCTAATAGGCCACTGGCAGGACAGAATAACTTAACCAGTTGGACATGGTATGCAGCTGAACATCTTGTTTGAACTGGACAGATGTGTGTGAAACCCGTTGTTAGACCAACGTTAACATACCAATGCAATGTCCGCTTCTCCTACAGGCTTCCAGTGTGTTAAAAGTGACTGAACTGTGGTTGAAATCCCAACTCAAGTGAGGTAGGATTGACATCCTCCAGGTGGACCCTGGAGATTTCTCAAAATTAAAACTGATCTGCAGACTACAGAAATCAGTTCTCCAGAATAAAGTGGCTGCATGACATAATACCTCACTGAGGCCTCTCCCCACCCCAAACAACAGCCCCACAGGTTCCACCTCCAAATCTCCAAATTTCTCAACCCTGAGTTAGCAACCCTAAAATGAGGGACAAATAAATTCTTCCACCCACCTGCATCACATGTAAAGTAGGCCTGGGGGTCATTTAATTAAGATTTTGTTCACAACAGTGATAAGAGGAGCAGCATCATACTTCATCAAAACTAGACCTTTTATCCCCAACTGGTATCAACTCTGACTTCACGTAATGGTGTTTCTCAATTTTGCCAGTTTTAACTGAAGATTCTCTCTCTCTCTCTCTCTCTCCCTCTCCCTCCCTCTCTCTCTCTCTCTCTCTCTCTCTCACACACACACACACACACCTTCCATAAAGAGTGTTGCTGTGATAGAGTTGGTGACTTCAGCTCTCTTCCTCCCCTTGCTGGAGGAAGAATCTTGGCAGAAGAGATCAAGAAGGTTAACACATGACTTGTCTTTGCAACCGATGTACACAAGGCCATGTGTAATCCCCCCCGCCCCGCTCCCCAAAAATGCTAGTTTTATAAATTGACAGATTTTTGCCCTTAGCCTAGTCATATCTTTGCCTTCAGCTGGCCAATGCAAATTTAGTTTTTATTTAGATACTTATATCCCACATTGAATACATGATGCTGACTTGCACTGAAACAGCCCGTCAGTCTCTCAAGGTCAGTACTGTCTACACAGACTGGCAGCAACATTCCAGGGGTTCAGGTAGAGGTCAGCCTTTCACATCACCTGCCACCTGACTCTTTCAGCTACATAAACCAGGAATTAAACCTGGGATGTTCAGCCATTAAACCACAGCCCTTGCCACTGGGGATCCAAATCAGCTTACAATATTGTTCTCTTCTCCCTCATTTTATGTCACAATAATGTATTTAAAGTAACCTTTTCCTTCCAACTCTTCCCAGGATTAAAAAAAATCAATTTCTGTTGATGCTGTAGTACATCTGATGAGCACACAATCACAGTATGACATCTTTTTAAAAGGCAGACAAAAAGTAAAATAAACAGGCTGGCTTTTTTTTCATTTTATTTACTTCATTTTAGCCTGCCATTTTCACTGAGACTTAAGACAGATTACAAAATAGAAAAAAAGAATCCATCAGACAGCATAAAACATTGAATAAGCTATGTAGCAGGACGAGGGTTATGATGAGTCACTGTCATTTATGGCGTCACAAACAGCCAATAATACCCTGCCTTATCATATAAACCCATTTTGCAACAATAGATTTGCAAGCAAGAAGAACTTTTTTCTAGGTTAAAAAAGCACATCCAGAAATGCAGAATCCTTACCACAGAAGCATAACTTTGAAAGACACCATCTGAGTGTTGAGTAGCAAAAAGGTAACAATTGCCCCTTTTTTGGCTCAAGACAAGGTTTGATATTCAGCTAATTTTGAATGCCTGCTGCTTACAGACATATTCACCCATTCCAGATTGCCATTTACTTTGGAGAAAGGAATATATCAAAGGATCTCATGGGCAAGAAATAGTTCTAAGGACTTACCTCCTCAGAGATGCCCTCTGGGAGCATAACATCAATGTGATGCTCTATGGACCACATGTAGACAAAGGCCTATTATTGTAAAATGCAATTTGGAATACAAAAATAACAAAAGGTCCAGCCCAACTGTGCTAATGTTGATTCTAGCAGTGACAGCTGAGCTAGAAGTTCCAGACACCTGTGTTTGAACAGTGAGATAACTAACCAACATCAAATAGGACTTGAAATCATGAACCTCCCTTCTGAAACATCCATGCCACTTTCCACTTTGGCTGCCCTGCACTCCACTTGAAAAGTAAACAGGCATGTTGGCACTGATGTGATATTGCCTATGCAGTGGCTGTTGCTGCTGTGATCCTCACACCTTCCCACTTTTCCAATTGGAACGCCTGCTATATCATCAGGAGGTTAATGCTACAACATCTGCAAAGTCAATTTTGAGCCCTTCAACTCCATCGATTAGAACAAATATCATCCCCAAAAGGTTTACTTTAAAATCTAATCCAAGCACTGGATCTTTACTGAACCATGGGTGACATCACATCACAGATGTTTACTAGGCAGACTATGCTTGCTGGATGGTTTGCCATTGCCTTCCCCAGTTGTCTATACTTTACCCCCAGCAATCTGGATACTCATTTTACCTGTTTACAAATTTAAGCTCAGGAATCATTAATCTAAAATGATACTGAAATATGTTTGTAAAAATAATGACTAGTAGTCACCTCTTTGGGAATTTATGTGGGAACATCTGGTGCCTGTGCTGCCTCCTTATGACAACTGCATGAGGCAGCAGTAGGAAGGGGAGTTAGGCAGTAAATTAGCGGATAAAGTAAATGACAGGCATGTTATCCAATGAGAAGAGTTACCAGAGCTTCCCCTCAAAGTAGATTGAAGTGATACACCATTCTGAGTATAATATTCCACCTAAATTAACACTGTCTCAGTGACTTAGGGAAGGGTTTGAAATTTTGTAGGTTGGATTTAAACTTCTGTGAAGGGATTTTAGTTTCCATCCCTTCATTTTCCTGATCCCTGTAAAAATCATTCCTAAAGGCCAGAAATAGTGTGGGATATAGTGTGGAGAGCTTCATTGGGAATGGGGGATAAGGAGAATTTTCCAGAGTTTACACTAGTGCACTGTGTTTGTATCCTGCCAGTCCCCCTTTCCACTGTAGTTACCCTATACCAGAGGTGGAGCGAGGGAAAACTGCACTTGGGGTGCACGCGTGTCCTGTGTCCCTGCTGCAACACCGCCCACCCCCCACCCTGGAATGCCCCCAGAACACCCCTGCCATGCCCTCTCTATGACCCAGCCACACACACACCCTATCCCATGGGTGCTACGCCACTGCCCTATGCCACATCCCACACTGTTCCTGGGGGCACTCTAGCCAACGAGAGTGGTATTTGAGGGGTGTACAGGAGGCTGGAGAAAGAAATGGAAGATAACTAAGATTCCATTTTCAACTCTGTTCACAAACCCTTTAATCTATCCTTTTAAGTTAACAATGAGGTCCATTTCATATTACATGGACCTTCATATCTGTGGGATCACCTCCCTGCCTTGAGGCTGACATTCCTATACACCAGGGGTCTTCAAACTATGCCCCCCAGATGTTCATGAACTACAATTCCCATCAGCCCTGCCACTTGGCCATGCTGGCAGGGGCTGATGGGAATTGTAGTCCATGAACATCTGAAGGGCCATAGTTTGAAGACCCCTGCTATACATAGATAATAGGGCTCTATCAGAATGATTCAGAAAGAGGCTTTTAAAAGGGGAAGGGGATGGTGAACCATACCACTGCACATAGCACGTACTGTCTCTTGATGTATGTATTATCCTACTGTGTCATTAATATCCTATAGGTGTATTTTTTAAAAAAGATACTCCACACTTCATGTGAGAACTGCAGGTGCAAGAATAAATGGACACAAATGGATTCCCATGTCATCTCACCCTCAACATTACACTGCTATTATATGCAGATCAACTGTATTAACATCTACTGTAGCAGAAATCTCTCCAGTGATACGTGTATTATTGCAATTCTTACTTAATGACCAGTCAGGATAGCAGCCCTGACTATATCAGCAAAACAGCACTGCTGCATTTGCAATTCACTAATCTTGTGGACCTTCATTTCCAGACTTGGTTGAATACACAGTGCACAATCTTGTCATACAATGCATTTGTCAGCTTGTGTGCCTTCCCTTTCCCTTAACTGGTTACTGTTGCACATGAGTGCGTATGTCCACTGGTTAAAGCACTACATAAAAAGGGATCCTGATGTGATTGCCTATTCGTAGTGCAACCCCTTTTTGGTGTAGCAGTTTTATTCAGTGCACATAAGCTTTCATCCACTTTGGTAATCTCTGCAAGTTGGGGAGGGGGAAGAAACAGAGGTTGTACACGCATCAGTAACAAAAGCTATATTTTATCGTTCTGCCATTAAGTCACAGCTACAGTTATGGCAACCTTCTAGGGTTTTCAAGGCAAGAGATGTTCAGAAGTGGTCTGCCATTGCTTGGCTCTGCATAGTGACCCTGGTATTCCTTGGTGGTCTCCAAAGACTGACCAGGGCCAACCTTGCTTAGCTTCTGAAGTTTGTCAAGCTTTGGCTAACCTGGTCACCAAAAATCTAAACCAATTTCAAAACACAAATGAATACCAAACGTTAATGTTAGAAGTTCTCCAAGTTACAGCAGAAAGACAGAGCAGAATAAGAGTCACAGAACCAACTTAAAGAACACATAACAGCTGCCACTGCTTACATGGGTGATTTCCCACTGAAAATTAAAAGTAGATTAATCCAAGTTTCAAAATGAACCGCAAGTTTTCGTTGTGGATTCAACATTCTCACTGCACCATTTTTCCAGGGAAGACTTGTAGGCCTGCATCGGATTCCAGAAAATGCAGCAATCCCCACTGCTGCGTGATTGGATTGGCGGGTCTTGGCAGGTCTCTCCTGATTGGCTGTTGTGCCGTGTTGGGGCGGGAACTTTTCTTCACGTCATCATGTCAGCCGTGAAGATGTGAGAACATGAGCAAGGCACCCCCTCTGCGTTTAAACGTTATACCGAGCGTCCCCTTGCTCTCGTTCTCTCGTCAGAGCGGTTAAACATCAGACCGAAACAGAAGAAGCCGAGCGAAACAAAACAAAACCAGATTAAAACAAAAAGAAATAACTGTGCATGTATCGTGCATGGGGCGCCACACTCTGATTGGCTGGCAGCATTTGTGTCACTGTGAACGGCGGGAAATTTATTTATTTATTTATTTATTTATTGTATTTGTATACCGCCCTCCCCGAAGGCTCAGGGCGGTTTCCAACAAAATAAAAATTTAAAACATCATATATATAAGTTAATTAAAATACATAAAATACATAAAATATTAAACTAGAGATGGCATCAGCTATTCTATTCCCCCTTTTATGAACCCACGGGAGGCCAGATGTTTGCTTTTTATCGCGGTTGATATCATGCCGGCTGGCCAAACGCCTGGCGGAACAGGTCTGTTTTACAGGCCCTGCGGAAACTTTGTAAATCCCGCAGGGCCCTGATCTCACCTGGAAGCCTGTTCCACCAGGTAGGGGCCAGAGCCGTAAAAGCCCTGGCCCTTGTAGAGGCCAGCCGGATTGCCTTGGGGCCAGGGATTACCAGTAGGTCCGCCTCTGATGAACGGAGGGGCCTAGAAGGGCGATATAGGGAGAGACGGTCCCTTAGATATGCAGGGCCAAGGCCGCGAATGGCTTTAAAGGTCAAAACCAAAACTTTAAACATGACCCGGTACTCGATCGGCAGCCAGTGCAGTTGGTATAGGACAGGAGTAATCCGGTCCCTCGCTGTTGCTCCGGAAAGGAGTCTGGCTGCCGCATTCTGTACGAGTTTCAGTTGAACTAAATTGAACTACATCAGGCCCTCGAACCTCCCCACTGATGTGGATTGGTAATGTGTTTTGCCACAAAGTTGCACAAGCAACCAGGTACTGGGGAAACGTGGGATAAGGGGGAGAGGAGTGACAGAGTTGGGATTGATCTGTGTTCCGCGGTTCGGCAGTGGGAAGATCACAAGGAAACTTGGATATTTTGGGTGACTATCCCAGGATTAATCGCCAGTCGGAAATTGTCCCATATGACCCTCTTTCTCAAAAGCTCCAAACCTGTTCCATAGCCTACAACAAAGGCCATTGATTTCTTTTCACATTGCCCATAGCCCAAGTACATACAAGTACTCTTAGGATCATGGTGAGGATAGAACACAGGGTTAACAGTGCAATCCTAAACAGAGTTGCACCCTTCTGAGTCCACTGGAGTCAATATATTTAGGATATAATATTGTTTAGGATTACACTATCAATCATCATTTCTTTTCTGAGTGAAATCCAACAAAGCATTAACCCTGAAGTTGGGACAAAAAGTAGCCCCAGGTCTTAACAGTGGCTCAGTGTCTTCTGGTATGATATAGCTTGTCCCACAACCCTCTCTCCCAGGCAAGTAGCATGATTGGTTGATGTCCATAAAAGCTGTAGTTTATGTATTGTAGCAAGGGTTACTTGCCAGGTCTTCCAATGCTTTAAATGCATTTAAGTTCTTTTTAGATTGGTGTTCTTGGTTTGCACCTGGTTACAAACCACTTGCAGACCAACGATGGGTCACCCATCTGATACAAAGGTAGATAAAACACAATAAAATAAACTAGAATAATAATTGTACACACCTTTCTGGCTTTGTCAGATTTAGGGTTCAATTGATGCTGTCACTTTGCTCTTCTTATTGGGCAAACCAACAGTGAGAATGAAGAAGCTGGGGGACCCAAAACTTCAATAAACTCTAAAATGGATTGCTTCCAACATTTTTACATATACATGAGGCTCGGGTTGCCAGTCACCCAGTGATTCTTCTCCATCCATTGGTCTTTCAAAACTCAAACCTTCCAATTTCATCATTTTTTCCTGGTCCCCTAGGTTGGCTACAGTGGTGGGATTCAGCAAGTTTGCACCACTTGGGCAGAACTGGTTGTTAAAATGGTGCTCGTAAACAGCCAGTTGTTAAATTATTTGAATCCCACCACCAGAACTGGTTGTTACATTATTTGAATCCCACCACTGGATGGCTACCACCTCCTTACACTGCAAAGAAGGTCCAGGAAGTGGCTGTGGATTAAGTCAACATTGAGTTTCTATCTTTCTGTGAGACAAGGTATAACTGGAGACAGAACCACTTTCTGCTCAACAACAGAACTTAGAAAGAGCACTCCATTAATTTGTGACTATGTTTACTCTCTGCAAAAAAAACACTCTGAAAGAAAAACACTGATCGTTGTAGTATAAATATTAAAAATAAATAAGTTATCTCATAAGTACATTTGATCTCTTTCCCTTTTTCACACCAATGTCTTCTCATGGATCCAGCTACATCTGAGCTGTCCTAGAATAAAAAGTGGGCAGGCACAGCTTGCCAAGATCTTTACAGCACAGTCTTATGAGGAGTTATTCCAGTCCACACTGATTTAAATGGTTTAAATTTAAAATGATGAAAACTGGAATAATTCAGCATAGGACTGCACTGTTAGGTTTCTAATAGTTTACATCTCATCCTGTCATAAGAACATAAAAACATAAGAAAGAGCCTGCTGGATCAGACCAGAGTCCATCTAGTCCAACACTCTGCTGCTCGCAGTGGCCCACCAGATACCTTTGGGAGCTCACATGAAGGATATGAAAGCAATGGCCTTCTGCTGCTGCTGCTGCTCCCATATGCTACTGTCATATGATATATTCATACTGCATTACAAACATTTGAGAATTGCATTTCAAATTCTAATTTCCAGATTCTGGGTTCTCACAAAAAGAAAAAAGAAAAGCAAAGAAATAGTAATTCATAAACAAAACAGCAATATTGAGTAGTGAAAAAATGAACGACAAATCTTGAGCAAAACAATATTTTTGTTTCAGTTACAGTTTGTATTTACGCATTTAAATACATACAAATTTTAAAACCAATCTCAAGTTATTTCTTTGCTGATGAATGTGAGGATGTTTCTTTAATGCCAGGCAAATGGGGGAGAGGAGTCCCGTGCTCTTTGGAGCAACGTTCAGCATTTTCCCTTCTGCAAAGCTGCCTTTCCCATGGACACTGCTGTATTCTGCTTAGTTCCTTGTTTTGTTTTCCATTCGACAAATCACAAGCTCAAGCATACCATAAGGAAAAACAAAAGCGTTTCTGTCTTTGCTATCTGCGCTCCATGTCAGACCAGGTAGTGCTTATCACTTCCTGTCCACTACACAACCCAACGCATGTTCATTTCCTGCTAGCCAGCTCTAAATTACTAGCCGACATTGTTTGAGAGGCCTCTCTCTCTTGAACACAGCAGTAGCGAGACTGAACAGGGCTTCCTGTTGATGTCAGGCTGCACTTCCTCTCAAAGCAGGGGAACATCCTGGTAGCACATGTAAACTTTTCCATGAGGGCCATTTGCCTACATCCCAAAATAAATAAAGAAGCTGGAGAAGTGGGATTGGGGAATAGCAGGACAAAGCAAAGATTCTCTTGTTTTGCTTCCACAAGGAACCCAGAATTCACCTATCACATACTGGTAACAATATAGTTAACTCTTTGAGAAATCTGAGCTTACAAATGATTTCCTGAGATATGGAGAGCATCAAAGACTGGAAAAGATTAAAAATTCCCCACTGACATGCAGCGTTAATAGTGCTATTTTCAAACTGTACATTTGACCAGTCTGATTGAGCAGCAGGTTGGTTTATAAACACTGCCATTGGGAAAGCTAGTGTGCACAGTGAGGGAAGGAGGGGGAAACATTAAGGTGGATGTCATGCATTCATTTTGAAAAGTATGCATAATAATGGAAACAGGCAGTTCATCCATACTCTTTAAATGATGTACCACCATGAAGGGACATTTTGTCATCGATGGTGATAAGGCTAGACCAGTGGTGGTGAACCTCTGGCACGGGTGCCAGAGGTGGCACTCAGAGCCCTCTCTGTGGGCACGCATGCACAGTTTGTAATGTGGGGGGGCTTGCTTCTAAGTTAACCCTCCTAGGGTCATGATTCACCCATTGGAAGAGTTGCACGGTTGCTTCAAAACAAAGCCACCAACTGCCAACAAGCTTACTCCCGAGTAACACATGCCTCGGAGCCAACCATTTTTCCTAAACAAAAACCTCAGTATTCAGGTTAAATTGCCATGTTGGCTCTTTGCTATAAATAAGTGAGTTTTGGGTTGCAGTTTGGGCACTCGGTCTCGAAAAGGTTCACCATCACTGGGCTAGACAATTCTGGAGGATAATGCATTCGACAGTCCAAAAGATCTTACAGATGAATGTACAAAAAACACCAGAGATCTTTTCGTTGGGCCTTTTTTCATCGAACTTTGGAGGAGAAACATGGATCTTTGATTTTCACACGACAACAGCAGCAAGAATAACATATGTGCAAAAATGAAAAACTCCAGCTAATCCTACAATTGAGGAATGGTGAGTTGAGACATTAGAATTAGCAGAAATAGCTAAGCTTACTTTGATGCTCAAAGAAGGGGGCTTGAATAATTTTTGGATCAATGGAAACTTATGATAGAATACATAGATAAAAAAGGAAAAAATGAACTTATGATTAATGGTTTTGAAGCTTAATGAATTTTAAAATTAAGATTTAATACAGAAAAGTGTGATGTTTATCAGTCTATCAGTAATGTTTATAAAAGCATAACTGTGATTTTGTCAAAGGCTTTCATGGCCAGAATCACTGGGGTGTTATGTGGTTTCCGGGCTGTATTGCCGTGTTCTAGTAGTATTTTCTACTAGAACACTGCTGGGAGCAGCAGTGGCATAGTGGTTAAGAGCAGGTGTACTCTAATCTGGAGGAACCAGGTTTGATTCCCCACTCTGCTGCTTGAGCTGTGGAGGCTTATCTGGGGAATTCAGATTAGCCTGTGCACTCCCAACATAAGCCAGCTGGGTGACCTTGGGCTAGTCATAGTTCTTCTGAGCTCTCTCAGCCTCACCTACGTCACAGGGTGTTTGTTATGAGTGGGGAAGGGAAAGGAGTTTGTAAGCCCCCTTGAGTCTCCTTACAGGAGAGAAAGGAGGGATATAAATCCAAGTCTTCTTCTTCTTCTTCTTCTTCTTCTTCTTCTTCTTCTTCTTCTTCTTCTTCTTCTTCTTCTTCTTCTTCTTCTTCTTCTTCTTCAACACAGTCATACAGCCCAGAAACCACACAACATCCCAACTTTAATTAAAGTATATTATTAAAGTATATTTCTTGGAATTAATACTCAATGCTGACAAGATCAGGAATCCATATGATAGATAAACGTACCTATCTATATTTGTACTCTTGTTAAGTTGTTTCTAGGTATTAGTAAAAAATTTAAAACATACTCTTTAAATGGTATACTATGTATCATACTAGGCCAGCCACAAGGCACACAACCTGGCTTCATTATTAGAATGCCTATGCTAACATTAATCCTTCAGTAGCAGAAGCACAGTGAACAAACACGAGCACATGAAGATGCCTTATGCTGGGTCAAATCCCTGGTCTGTGATGTACTGTCCACTCCAAATGACAGCAACTCTCTAGGGTCTCGGGAAGATATTTCACATCACCCACTGTCTGGGGATGCTAGGGACTCTCTGCATGCTAAACAGATGCTCTGCCACTGAGCCACAGCCTTGCCACACAAGCATCAACCACTGAGGACCCCAACCATGACTAGCCTGATAAAAGAAGAAATTACGCTATGATGATTTGAGGACCAATTCTGAACCAACGGCTTCATCTCAACCACCCTTCAAGACCCAAGTAATAATACATGTTTGAAGACACAATTATATCAACAACTTTTGATGATTTTTAGAATGATGAAGAAACTGACCAAATCTGTTAAATAAAGGTGAAAGTGGGATAAATGTACAAACACCAAGCAGTGATTCTGTTAGCATTCAACTTTTTTTTGCTGGAGGGGACTGTATTTTCTGCTTTTAACACTACACACACATCTGCTAAATCAGCCAGTAATAATCCAGAGCAGTCATAATGGCCTGTATTCAACACCCTTCACTGCATTTGAATAAAGACATGGCTTGAAATTGTTAAAACAACTGATGTGCCCCATTCAAGAAGGCAAGGTAGGAAGTCCTCAGAACAGAACCACAGAATTCCAAATCAGTATTTGTCATTCTGAGTTTTTCCACTCCTTTCCTCTGCAAGAAGCAACAAGGAAAGTCCACGCATGATGATGTCAGGCCATGCTTTGTTTTACTATAATTCAGCAGGAAGGGAGACGGAGCAAGTGCTGTGGGGAGGCAATACATTTCAACAAAGTCTAGTCCCACCCTTAATTTGGGGAGCCTTCTTTGCAGGTCCAAAATGTTAACTTGCTACCGATTCACACAACTACTGGGTGCATGTCAGCCACATTAAAATTCTGCATGTTCCAAATTTTTACTTTCCTGCATCGGTAAAAAATTATTTTCAAGCATCAGCTAATATGGGCTGAAAGCAGAATCCATACAAATGGCTGACCACTGGGTGGAAGCCAGCACCTGTAATGTTTTAAACTGTTTGCCTCACTGTAACCATGCCTTGTTTGATTTGTGTCCAGTAACATCTTAGAGATTAACAAGATTTGGGGGGTATAAAGTTTTGAGGGTCAGAGTGCCCTTCGTCAGATATAAGCAGGAATAGAGACCCAAGTCCTTTGATCCCAGTCAGAATGAGGGAGTGGTGTTACAAAAAAAGGAAATGAGGATGCAAAGGTACAATGGCAAATGTAAACATCTTGATTAGAGTAGGGGGGAAATACTTAGGGGCAGCAAATTAGTATCTCTGGTGACACACAGCATCTCTATGTCCCTATTCAGGCCTATATTTGTGAATGAACTCAAATTCAGTAACCTCGCCTTGTAGTCTTCCCTTGGAACTACTCTGAGAACTGCCAGTCTTGGGTCAACAATGGAAAGTCCTGGAAGATTAAATAATCTCCCATTGGTTTTTGAGTGTTGTGATTTTTTAAGTCAAATTTATTTCCTCGTAATCTTTTGCATACAGACTGACTTGATGGTCTCTAAGGTGCTAGTGGGTTTGAATCTAGATATTCTGCTGCAGACCAAAATGGCCACCCTCTGAAACTATGCCTAGCTTGTTAGCTTCCTGAAGGACATGGCCTGTTGTTGATGTAAACAGAACCCTGGAATAGATGGATTTTGGTTTGACCTAGCAAAGCAATTCTTAAATTCCTAACTCTTCCCAGGCTGCCCAATCTTTACATCAGCTTAAGCTGCGACAATGAAAATGCCAACTTGAGCTGTTGCAGCGGAAGAACAATCTGATGCTTGGCAAGCACATCAGGCCCACTAAAGAATTCTTGATGAATTATTATTATTTGTGGTGGCTCATATTTGCACCAGTCTCCATGGCTCCTTTGTGACAATAAAAGCCAACAAATCCTCTGTAAGTGGGCTGAACGGAAGGCGCTCTCTCTCCCCCTTCCTCTCTTCAGGTATCTGACTTGAGCTGTTGCAATAATCCTTGCATTTTACAGCTTTCTCACAAGGAAAGATTTGTATCAGTACAAAGAAATGGAACATGATTTTATGCAGCAGCCAACATTCTACATCATAATGTGGGGTGCAGCCTGGCAATTGTTCTTTTTTTCCTTTCTGACCACACTTAAGGAAGCAAGACAATAAGTGATACATAATGTCCCTATGCTTCTAGCCAAGGTATTCCATATAAAATTAAAAGAGAGGTACTGTTGAAATGTGGAATCTCTCTGTTGCATGTACCATTTAAAAATAAATTTCTTCTTTCATTATGAGGAAAGCTAGAGAAAAAAGCCTATATCTTGATTAACATTACATAAGATCAGCAAAACCCAAATAAGACATTCCGCTAACCAGTTCCTTTACATGGATCACCAGTTTCCCATCCATGCCTTACCTTTTCTTATTTTCAAACAGGGATTTAAAGTTTAAAAATAACACATTCAGCAGCCCATGAAATCATGCTGCTATGAAGTCAAAAGTCACAAAATCTGGAAAAAAAATTGAACAAAGAAAGGAAGTTGAAAAGATGAATCCATGCCAGAGGTTCTGAAACTTTGGGTTGGGACCCCAAAATGGGTCATGGGTTGTTGGACAAGAAGAGAAGAGGCAAGCTGGAAAAATATAGTTGGACAGGGTCCATGGCATATTTGGGTAAAATGTCGAAAACAGACTTGATACACAACTTGCTGCTCAACAATGCTATATCGGGGTGTTGTGTGGTTTCCAGGCTGTATGGCCGTGTTCTAGTAGCATTTTCTCCTGATGTTTCACCTGCATCTGTGGCTGACACCTTCAGAGGATGCCAGCCACAAATGCAGGTAAAACGTCAGAAGAAAATGCTACTAGAACATGGCCATACAACCCGGAAACCACACAACACCCCAGTGATTCCAGCTGTGAAAGCCTTCAACAATGCTATATTATTTATCAATACTGAAAACGAAAAATAGATTACAAACTTGTTCCGCATTTCTTACAATGATTCTTGCATTTTATGTTGGGGAGGGGAGAAGAAACACGGAGTTACTTTGTAAGCAGATCCTGAAAAGTATAGTTGGTTTAGAAGTGGGTTCCAATTCAAAATATTTGAGAACTGCTGATTTATGCCTTCTTCATTTTATACAACATGGCGACAGCTACTGCAAACAAGTTTACAACATGACTAAACCACGGGGGACCACTAGGCTTGAGGCTTGCGTTTAATAAGATAGGGGAAAGAAGAATGTGGCATCATTTTTAGATCCTTTGTAAGGCAGACAGAAGTCAAGAGGACATAAACGTCTTCCATTTGATTCCATTCTTGGACACATTACAGTGCTGTGGATACATAAAATGATGTGCTGGGCTCATTCCCTTCCTTACCTGCCTCTTTTTGTGCTATACAGGGACTGAGAGAGGACAAGTTATGTTCAAACTGATGAAAGGCTCCACAGTGCACCCTTTATATTTTGTTTTGCATTTATACAGTTCAGCATAGAGTGTATCTGCACAAGCTAGAAACTCCTGAAGTGCCAGCATTAGTCTCAGGGTTTAATAAGAGAAATATTTCCATCTATTTAAGCAAGTATTAACTATCCAGTATTTCATAAATGCACACACACCATGAGGCATGGTTCTCAATTCCATCAACCAAGGGATAGGCCTATTTTGCCCACTAAAAACCATAGAGATTGAGGAGATTTCTAGAACATAACCTAAAAGTAATATTATGCCCACTGACTCTCCACCTGGAAGTGATGTTAGGTTCCCCACATTGCTCTAGGAATTTCCCAAATCTTTATGATACAGACCATAGATATTGGGGAAATTCCCTTAAGAATCTCTTGGAACTGATACCACATTAACCCAAAACTCCAGCTTCCCCAGGCATCACCCAAAAATTTCCCAGCATTTGCTATCATAGGGCTGGCAAACCTACAGATAGTTAGTCCACATATTATGGACATTAGGACCAATGAATCTGTGACATCCAAGCAGGAAAAAACCCACTCAGTTATGTAACTTTACCTGTTTATTTTGATGAATAATCTACAAAATGCACTTAGATTGCTATTTTGATCATAAATAGCTTGGAGGCGCAAAACCACTTTACTTCTCTCTCTTGGATTCTCAGAGATTTTCTTTTCTGAATTACAATATTGGAAGAATCAAGTCTTCCACCTGCAAAAAGACATACTGTACCTCAATAAGCTTTGGATTCTCTAATGATTCTACATCAGTAGATTGAATCACACATGTATTGTAAAGCAACCCTCTTTGAGGGTGTAAACAGGCATGTGGACAGGGGTGAACCGGTGGACATTGTCTACTTGGATTTCCAAAAGGCTTTTGACAAAGTTCCTCACCAGAGACTGTTGAGAAAACTCAGCAATGAAGGAATAAGAGGGGAAGTCCTCCTATGGATTAAAAACTGGTTGAGAAACAGGAAACAAAGAGTGGGTGTAAATGGGAAGTTCTCACAATGGAGAGATGTCGGGAGTGGTGTCCCCCAAGGATCCGTTTTGGGACCAGTGCTCTTTAACCTATTCATAAATGACCTGGAAGTAGGGGTGGGTAGCGTGGTGGCCAAGTTTGCAGATGATACCAAATTATGTAGGGTGGTGAGAACCACAAAGGATTGCGAAGAGCTCCAAGCGGACCTTGATAAATTAGGTGAGTGGGCTCAGAAATGGCAAATGCAGTTCAATGTAGCAAAATGTAAAGTGATGCACATAGGGGCAAAAAACCCAAACTTCACATACACGCTACAGGGTCAGTGCTAACAGTCACAGACCAGGAAAGGGATTTGGGCGTCTTAGTTGATAGTTCCATGGGAATGTCAACTCAATGCATGGCAGCTGTGAAAAAGGCAGACTCTATGCTGGGGATGATTAAAGAATTGATAATAAAACTGCAAAGATTGTCAAGCCCTTATATAAAGCAGTGGTGCGACTGCACTTGGAGTACTGTGTCCAGTTCTGGTCGCCGCATCTCAAAAAGGATATTGAGGAGATAGAAAAAGTGCAGAGAAGGGCAACAAGGATGATTGAGGGACTGGTGCACCTTCCCTATGAGGAGAGGCTGCAGTGTTTGGGACTCTTTAGTTTGGAGAGGAGGCTGCTGAGGGAGGATATGATTGAAGACTACAAAATGATGCATGGTAGAAAATGTTGACAGAGAGAAATTTTTCTCTCTTTCTCACAATACTAGAACCAGGGGGCATTCATTGAAAATGCTGGGGGGAAGAATTAGGACTAATAAAAGGAAACACTTCTTCACGCAACGTGTGATTGGTGTTTGGAATATGCTGCCACAGGAGGTGGTGATGGCCACTAACCTGGATAGCTTTAAAAGGGGCTTGGACAGATTTATGGAGGAGAAGTCAATTTATGGCTACCAATCTTGATCCTCTTTGATCTGAGATTGCAAATGCCTTAACAGACCAGGTGATCGGGAGCAACAGCCGCAGAAGGCCATTGCGTTCACATCCTACATGTGAGCTCCCAAAGGCACCTGGTGGGCCACTGCGAGTAGCAGAGAGCTGGACTAGATGGACTTTGGTCTGATCCAGCTGGCTTGTTCTTATGTTCTTATGTTCTTATAGCAAGGTTGGAATGAAATTGTTAACCAGCCTTCTTGCATGGTCATATCAATTCAGAATCTTGGTCCAAACACATTCTAATCTAAACTATCTTTTGGTTGCCTCTGTGGTTGCCAACTATGAGTTGGGAGCCACAGCCTGGGGAAGGCAAAGTATGGGGAGGGAAGGGGGCTCTGCAGGGATGTGATGTCACAGAGTCCACCCTCTTAAGCTGCCATTTTCTCCAGGGCACTAATCGCCATATTCTGGAGATCAGTTGTAACACCAGGGAAACTCCAGCCTCAACTTAGAAGTTGGCAACTCTGTTTGCCAGGACTCTTTAAAAGCAGCATTAGTCTGCACTTTATTTGATTGTTTTGAAGTTATATTTGATTTTATTGTCAGTCATTGCTACCATTTGATTGTAATGGCCTTTGGCCATAGAAAATAAACTGTACCTGTAATTTTTTTTTATTACCTATAAGGAGGTAAGAGGAAGACAGACATTTCTCATTATGGCATTCGAATGGTAAGGCTGCTTGTTAAATGCTATTTTCCTTCCACTTAGCACCTCCATTGTTCTGAACATGGTTGTACATATAAGGAGATTATGCAATTGCCGTACCACAGACCTACAATGGCACCTATTGTACAGTGACTGTGAAATTTCACATGAGAAAGAATTACTTATGTCTCTCCTATGGCTGCATGATTTTTTTCCATATTTTGCAGGCACATTGCTCCCAGGGTAAGCACTTCTTCCCTGACAATCCGGAGTGTTTATGTTGTCTCATAAAAGAGGCAAACATGAACATGGCAACCTTCTTCCCAGCAGGGTTGATACTTGGCAATGAAAGGACAAACAAGGGAAGGTGTTTCAATTCTCTTTAAAAGTTATCTTCTGTAGATAACTCATGTTGTGTTTATCTTTTCTTGAGTGGTTCAGAACATTACTTTGTAAATATAGTAAAATCTTTGTTATTCACCTCTCTTGGGGAATAGAAATTGCTGGATAACCAAATGTGTTGGATACTCAAGCATATTGCTTTGTCCCGTCCATACTGAAAGGAATCCACAGCTACCAAAACCACCCAACTGGGAATGTTGGCATGTTAGCCCTCACACCTGGAGGAATCCTTGTCATTTCCTCCAAGCCATGGAGCCCCTGCTATGCAGCAGGCAGACAAGGGGGCCAGGTGTCCAGGAACACTTTGACAGAGTTGACTGCTAAAGCTCATGCAGGCCAAAAGGAAAGGATTCACCCAAGGAAGATATCAGCTGGCACGCCTTGCATTGTGCTGTGGTTAAGAGTGGTGGACTCTAATCTGGAGAACAGGGTTTGATTCCCCACTCCTCCACATGAGCAGCAGACTCTTAACTGGTAAACTGGATTTGTTTCCCTGCTTCTACACATGAAGCCTGCTGGGTGACCTTGAGCTAATCACAGTTCACTGAGAACTTTCTCAGCTCCACCTACCTCACAAGGTGTTGGTCATGGAGAGGAGAAAGGAATGCAGTCGTAAGCCACTTTGAGGCTCCTTACAGGAGGGGAAAGCAGGGTATAAAAACCAACTCTTCATCATCATCTGTCAAAAGCCAAGCAGTGGCTAGAGGCATTAAGTTGGCCATCCAGAGAGGAAGGAATGGGATATGCATGTATACAATGATGCAGGGGTATGGTGGCTAAGAAGAAGAAGTTTGTAGTCTCAGCAACGCAGTTAATTCTAGGTAATTAAGTGCCAATACAGTTATCATCTAGATGGACTAGATGGTAAGTATTTTGTAAGAAAGAATCACAGACTTGCCTTTAAATACTACAGAACAATACAGACAAGGAAAGCCTAGATGTGTATACTGAGAAGAAAGTCATTGAGGTTAATGGGACTTATTCCTTCGTGAGCGTATTTAGGTTTGCAGCTTTAGTCAAAAAGATTCAAGTAATGTACTTTCCATTCCTTGGGAGAAAAACTGCACATATAATAAAAACATCTTTCAAAAATAGACCGGCAATCACCACAGAAACTAAATTTTTCCTTTCACAGGCTCTCTCAGTTTTTCTCCCTACTTATTAGCACAGATCCCTATTCTTAAATGAGTTACCTCAATCCTTCTTAAACAACATACAGGCCAGGAAAAGGGTGTGGGGATTATTAATGGAAAAATCCTTGAATCCTTTAACCCAGTGTTCTGTTCAGTTACAAGCAGAGAGCTAAACAGGATACCCAGCTGTTTATGGAGAAGGATAAAATACTGAAGCTCGAAGGAGAAATCTAAAACTGTAGAAGTAATAATTGGAGCAAACAGGTCAAATTACAATGAACATAAAGAAGAATGAGGAAAGTTTAGTGCCCTTGAGTGTTAGAGGTACGTTTATGGGCATGAACATTACAAAACTGAAAAAAACCCCTACATGGTTGTGATTTTACACAATCAGCATGTGTACAAGATACCACATCCCTTCTACCAATGGTCTGGCTCAACTGATTCATCTTTCAAACATATAAGAAATGTCACCCAAGTCAGATTCACCAAGTGGTAATCATTGTCCACCATGAAATTAGTTTCAGGAGGGTAGCCACATTGATCTGCAGTAGAAGAGCTAGTTTGGAGCCCAGCAAGACTTTTGGGGCATAAGTTTTGGAGAATCAAAGTTCCATTTGTCAAATACAAAACTTATACTCCTAAAATCTTGTTGGCCTCTAAGGAACTACTGGACTTGAAACCAGCTCACTTAGTTCTGTGGTTCTGGTACTACAGAGGACAGTCAATTCACCCACATCAAGCTCTCGAAAATAATCACATTCCTGTACATTGTAAAAAGACACTGTTAAAGTATCATGGGTATAACTCAGAGGGAAAGTATTGTATTAGGATGGGACTGCTAAGAAACATTCAGGATGAAGTTTCAAAGCTTTGTGGGACATCTTAAAGCTTTGCCTCTAGAAGATCTCAGGTTAAGGCTCCTGAGTTCCAGGGCTAGGAAAGACTTATAACAGTGGGCTTGGAGAGCTTCTGACAATGGCCAATTATACTCAGTGTGCTAGCTGAGTGATGGGAGTGAATGTCCCTTACAGCAAGATTTCTTGCACAGACCTGTTTCTTCAAGCCCCACTTTCACTTCCATTCTCTCCACAGCAAACGAGACCACTTCTAGCACAATTTTAATTTGCTTCGCCACCAAAGCAGGACAGATTTGCCAGTGAGCACAGTTTTGCCCTGGAGATCTTCCCTCTTAGCCAGCTTTCCCTTCCCCTTGTGTCGTTCTGCATGCCTTCCCTCTCACCCCCCCTCCTCCATGTTGCAGTTGCTTCAAGTAACAGAAAAAAAGCTCACTCACACAACTCTGACCTCTAATTCTCCCAATATTTCAAGATATCGATATAAAGAGAGCTTGGAAATAACAAGCCTCTGCCTTTGGCGGCACCAACAACAGCAGCAGGAAGTTTTGTGTAGAGGGGAGGGGAGAGGAAGGGAAGAGACTATCTGCTTTAGGACTTATTAAGCAGCCTGTGGTCCAAGGAATTGCTTTGCTTCTTTTATTGGGGTGGGTGGGTGGAGGGAGAGGTTTGCTTTTGGAACAGTAATATCAGTATACATGCAGCTTCAAGGGCTAAGCCAGCAGTCTTGACTAACAGGTGTGATGAAATCTGTGCCTTTAATAATTACTTGATTGGTGGAGTTAAGAGAACCAGGTCTGAAGTGCTCTCCAAAAGACTCCAGGGAAAGGAGGCAGTGCCTCCTCAAGTGTAAACAGAGAAACGTGAGAAGAGCCCTCTGGAAGTCACTGCACAGAGAAGAGTCCTGAGGTAAGTATTCCATGTGTAATGGGCCATTAGTTGAAAAATAGTGAGCTATATGGAATAAACTGTCCAACTGCATAAGATAGTTCCTTTTTATCTTTCTGGCTAGAACTGCTAATCTATCCCCCACAGTCCTGATTTGATGGCAGTTTTGTCCAAAACTACTTTTACCTATCCACATAGCCAGCAACTTCAAGCATAGGAATTGTATTGTGACAATGTATATGCTGCCTCTTCCAAGACCTACTATCTTATCTGCTGACCTTCAAGTTATGAAATGATGGGTGTGTTATTTGCCTCCTTAGAGGCATACATGTGTCCTGATAGGTCCAGACCTCAACAGGGCAAATAATGCCACCACCACCACCACCACCCCGGATTCATTGGAGTTCAGGGGAACAGGATCCATTGTGGTCTGTCTGGGGCTGGCAGAGCCTTCCATGCACTTACCTGAAGCTCTGAGGCCAGACACAAGGCCATGGCAACATCAGGGCTGAAGTAGACCTGCCCACACCCACAATCAGTGCCTGGACCAGACTAGGTGGTTGCAGCAACCTTAGTGGAGTAGAAAAAGCCTTCCCCACCCACATGGATTGGCAGCACAATATCGAAGAGCTGTATAAGCAGAGAAGCGGTAGAAGCAGTCAGGGAAGGTGGGCAGGGTGAGCCAATGCAGACTCACCTGCCAGAAATAGCTGGGGGGGGGGGGCGGGAGAGCAAGGAGGCGACCTCACAAGCACACCTGGTCAAGTTGACATGGCCATCACAGGCCAAAAGGTCCGGAGCAGGTGGGGGCTCGAGACAGGGGATGACAGGAGATGGCAACTTCCTGGCAGCAGCAGCAGCCAGCAGGAGGCTGTTTTGAAGTCTAGTATTGGGCAGGACTGATGGGGGTGGCATAGAGGGCAGTTTCGGAACTCAGGAATGAGCTGGGCCCCACCCCTAATGATACTGCAGTAGAGAACCTGGTGTGGCCCCACCTCCTGGCACGAATTTATTAGGCATGACCTCAAGATAGAAGGGGGGGATCAAGAGTTGGGGAAAGAGGGTTGAGGGTGTTAAAAACCCGCCCTCCCCTCCTGTTGCTGAGATGCATGTGGGATATGCTAAACTTGCACAGGTGTCAAACTCGCGGCCCTCCAGATGTTATGGACTACAGTTCCCATCATCCCCTGCCAACATGATGATGGGAACTGTAGTCCATAACATCGGGAGGGCTGCGAGTTTGACACCTATGTTAAAGAAAGGAGGATTCTGGATTAGAAATTAGAAATGGCAGATTTCGAAGAAGGATTACACAATAGCCTATGGATAGAAAAATCAGTGAGGACAAAAAGTACAGAACAAAAGCCATGCAATCAGAAATAGGTTGTTCAAAATTTGAGAAGCTATACGAAAAAGCATTAGCCCTCCAATATTTCCCCTAATTTCACCTATGATAAAAATGTGGTGAAAAAGACTGACTTCATAACATATAATGATAGGTGCTTAAGGAGAAATTAAGTCTTGTGCAAAAAAAAAGTACAATTGAATTGCCGTTATACTTTCAGTTCATTTCAAGATTAAGAAAGGAAATAAATACAGCACAAGGTGCAATAAGTGGTCTGACAGAATTTGAAAAGGAGTTTACACAACAAAAAGAGCACTTATTAGGACGAATTTATAAACTGTAACTTCAAATTGATAAAGCAAGAGAACAAAGGAAAACATGTGCAGTCAGATGGATGCAAAACTTTGAGGGAGAAATGCCTTTTCAACAATGAGAAGCCTTATGAATGAGAGGTACAAAAATTTACAGCCAGCCAAACATTAAAACAAAATTGGTACAAGATGTTCTATCGGAGGTATATCACTCCAAAGGATATTGAGAAGATGGACAAGAATTACAAAGGGAAATGCTGGAAATGCTCTTTTGATCACCTGTGGTGGACGTATAGAAAATTAAAACATTCTGGAAAGAAATTCATGCAGAAATCCAGAAAAATAAAATTTGTAATGGATACTAAGTATTATACACTGGCATTCTGCCCCACAGTAAGCATATGGTTCCTGACAGGCAGAGATTTTAGTACTGGCACCATGAGAGTTGTGTTGCCGGAAATCCTCCTGGGCATCCCACAGTTTGTGAAAATAGAGAAATTATGAGATTTCCTTCTCACTGCAGGTTTCCCTCCTGGGTTGCTGTAGTCAAAAGGCAAGATGAAGGTTGCCTGTTTTGCTTCTTTAAAGCCCTTTAAATGTAATATCAAAAAGGCTGGTCTACCTGCAATTGAAAGTAATGGGTAGACCTTACCCATTGCTTCTTAATAGGAGGTAGATCTGCTCTCTGAGTGGTTCCAATGCTCAGATGGTGTCATTGCAGCTACAAAGACACCTTTCTCAAAACAAAAAAGGAAAAATGGCACATTCACAGGGTCATCAAGGGCCGTTTCCGCACGGGCCAAAAACGGCGGCCTGGGGACGGTAAAAACGCCGCCCCCAGGCCGCCATTCGCACAGGCGGCGCTGCTGAAACGCAGCAGCACCGACCTGGCTCCCCTTCCCCTCCCTCAGGGCGGCGTCAGGCCGTCCTCAAAAACACCCCTTTAAAGGGGTGTTTTTGAGAAAACAGCGTGTTCCCTGCGGCGAGTAAAGCGGCGAGGCACCACCGGGAACACGCTGTTTCCCTGCTCCCTCGCTTTACTTGCCTTGTCCCCGCTGTCATTAAGCCCTGCTGTCTTCCCTAGAAGCCCACGCTCACGGCTGTCCTCCAACCCCACCTGGAGGTCGGAGGGCAGCGTGGGCAGAACTTAGGGAAGACAGCAGGCTAAGCGACAACGGGGACAAGGCAAGTATAGCGAGGAGACAGGGAAAGCTCCATGCTTGCAGAGCCGCCTCACCAATAGTGGGGCCCTTCGCTTGCGCTTGCAGTCTGGCGAACGACCTCCCAACCCACGCTTGGCAGAATTCTTGCAGGTGTGAGGGCACCCACGGAGGAGCCACCTGTCTTGAGGAAAGGAGCCAAAGGAAAACTAACTTTATTCAGGGAACATTTTTTTTTACAGCAGAGAATAGCAGGCGGATGACCTGCTGGCAGGAGGAGAAACCTCCATGGGAAACCTTCAGCAAATGGTGGCTGCATGGAAGTTTTTTTGGGAAGCTATCCGAAAATGGTTGGGCACAAGCTGCGAAGCGTGAAATGAGAAAGTAAGAAGAACTCAACTGTGGGGGTGTGGTGTGGGGGTGGGGAGCCAGGAAAATGGAAAGCGTTTTTTGGCTGACAATGCTTCCATTTTTCCTGCACTCTGCTGGAGAAAAAAGCCAAACCATTCTTTTTTAGAACGTCCTGCAAGACATAATTCCTTTGTTATTGGAATGGACCTATAAGTTATTAGGCATACTGCCAAAAAAAAAAAAATATACCAAGAATTTTGGAAGAACTGTTTCAATATTTTGCTAATGGCAGCCGGAGTGAGTACTTTGCAGCAAAATGGAAGATATTTTAATTAACTTAATTTTAATCTGACATTTCTTCCATTGTTCTTATCTTTTATCATGTTTGTTCCTGATTTTTACCCCAATCTTCTGTTGACTGTTTTTTAATTGTATTTCCGCGTTTTAGTGCACAGTGAACTGCCTCACAGACATTTTTTAGGGAAAAGCAGGGGGGAAATATGGATCAATAAATACACAAAACAAAATTATGGCATGGTTTTATTCATGCCATATTTTCTAAGCTCTCCTACTGCTAATAGCCAGGGTCACCGCAATTCATCGCGGACTCTCCAGATGTTCATGGACTACAAATCCTGTGAACATCTGGAGAGTACCGCCAAGTTGCAGAGCCCTGTGCTAAACAATAACTTCGCAACATCTGACTCCACTCCATTTTCTCTGGCTCCGCCCCACAAATCTCCAGAGTATTTCCCACAACCCAGAACTGGCCACCCTCTTAATACACCCTGCCTTCTAGGACATCATCAGCTTGATAAAATCTAGAACATCAGCTAGATAGCAGCATTTGGCTGGATATCAGCTAGATACCAGTAGTTATCTCGTGTGATGATGAATTCTATACATTAAGCATATACATTATGTGGTGCAGTGTTTTGTGGAAACTTATATGACTGATAAATCAATTCCATGAAAAAAAGCAAATGGAAGTTGGAGGAAGTAACTATGTTGGAAAGCTTCCAGGACTCAGGAGATAAGAAACATAGGCCTGGGAACCTGAAAATATATAAAAGGAATTAAACTCTGCTGAGATTGTGTATGCGTTCATGCCACTGATCTTGCTGAACAATTCTGGGCAGGGGTCACTGCCCTGCTGCTGAACTAAACCAACAAATAAGCACAGAAACGAAGCAAGAAGTAACCCTGAGATTGTAAAAGATAATTACAATCACAGAGGAAATCCCAGGAATTTATGAATCTGGCATTATTGCCTGTGATCCAAGAAAGCACCCATAAATCACCTCAAAAGAAGTCATGTGTTGGCTGAGAGAATACAACAGCTCCATAAAACCCAGGGGAACATCCATTATGTAGCTTAGTGGGATGACATTTAAAAGTCTGTAAAGTTTTACATTTTGTACATCTATTTTATGCATGCAGAATATATGCCTGAGATGTGACTCTCAAGAAGAAAGTACCCTGTGCATTTCCTTTTTAGAGAGGGATTCAAGAGCAGGTATTTTTATCTCCCCATAGGTACCTGAGAAGATTCAAAGGGAAACTTACCACTCTAGGCACAACTGGTAAAAGAAAAAAAAACCAGGGAGGGAGGGATATTTTAGTAATGTGGGAAATAATGTTTAAGTCCTCCCAGAATTTCAATTAATACCACAATGTCATTAAAAAAAGAACTTTTGTAGATTTTAATGAAAAACAATTAATTTTTAAAAACGTAATAAAGGCAAAAATAATAATGCAACATTATAAAGGAATCAAAATTAAGGCTGGGAGTAGACATTAGAAAGAACACATGGCTGCCAGTGGCAATAGTTGTCTTGTTTCTCTCTCCAGCAATACATAATTCTACCAAGCAGAAAATGGAACATCATTGCATTTAGAGCTTCCCCATATCCTCAGGCAGCATTCAGTGCAATAGAGAGGGGACCGAGAAAGCCAAAGTATGTTGGGAAGAGGCTGTGGCTCTGTGGGAAAGCATCTGCTTGGCATGCAGAAGACCCCATATCCTCAGGCAGCATTCAGTGCAATAGAGAGGGGACCGAGAAAGCCAAAGTATGTTGGGAAGAGGCTGTGGCTCTGTGGGAAAGCATCTGCTTGGCATGCAGAAGACCCCAGGTTCAGTTCCTCTTATGGCCAGTTAAAATAGGAGGAGCCCACTAGGAAATGATGTAAAGAACCTCTGCCTGAGGTTCCAGAGAGCTGCTGTGCATCACATTCTGTACAGTGTACCAGCTCTCACTTTTGTGACACAATCATCCCCCCCCCTTTTTTCCTTGCATGGATATTTGTGGGTATAAAACAGTGGTGGCGAACCTTTGGCACTCCAGATGTTATGGACTACAATTCCCATCAGCCCCTGCCAGCATGGCCAATTGGCCATGCTGGCAGGGGCTGATGGGAATTGTAGTCCATAACATCTGGAGTGCCAAAGGTTCACCACCACGGGCATAAAAGCAAAGGCTATAGGGCAGAGAAAAGCAGCAAGCATTGATATGACAAACACTCATGATTTCTGGAACAGTGAACATAGAAAATGGGCAGTCCAGTTGGCGTGGAGGGGCAAAGTGACTTGTGGAATTGCAGCAGGCTCATGCCAATGTGGTGCCCACTGCACCACCACAAGTGGCAAATGCACCAGCAGAGGGAGCCAAGAGGTTGGTGGGGGGGACGCCACACAGTTCAGCAGTGCCCAACCCAGGAGTGGGCCGAGGCCTGAGAGTTGCACTGGCTTAAACCAGAGCTGCACTGGCTGACACAGAAGATTTAGCAACCACGTAGAAGAGAACCTACTCGTCAGTGCTTCTTAGTGTCCTCCATGTGGCTGGCTCAAATTAAATTGGAGCTTTGAACTATGTTACAGGTGTCATCTCCCTGTAACACAGTTCATTCTTTCAGTCTTATCATGGTCTCTTGTCAAACTGGTTTCCACATGTCCACAGCTCCTGGTAAGGCCAAAAGTAATTTCCAGCAATGTGTCCACCACTGCTGGAAATATATATAATAATATGACTGTTGCAAACACCAATTGGACTGTGCTCATTATAAATAACCTACTCCCTCCATGCCTGCAGCAGGTTTTAGACAGCATTTTTTCCCTGTATACATGAATGGACTTACTGGCACATAAAGTGATTTTAAAAGGGGCCGAAGCAGTACAATGTCCCCTTACCATTCTTGGAAATGATCTAACCTTCCTTCCTGCTAGAAAAATCGACTATACTAGAATACGTTTGCTGTTAATTCTACTCAGTTTCACAGTTCTGCTTATTCATAAGGCACCAGGACAAGCCTGAAATTAAAAAGCAGGAGAGAAATAAACAAGCCCGCCTTCTCATGCCCACTGCACACAGGGAGTGAGGCAATTCCCATTATATTTAAATTGTCATCATCAAGATAATAACATTGGATTAGGGCTACTACCCAGTGGTAGCTTTAAGGGGGAAAGGAGTCCCATTACTTTTTAGAAACTGCCATCTCTATGCAGCCTGACAATTTTTATGTTACTGTATATGAGCTTTCATACAGCCAACGGTTTTCTTCCCCCAGATACTGTTCTTAGAAGTTTTTTGGTATTTAGCAAAATCTTTTCAAGCTAAGCAGGTCTGGGTTTAGATTGTGTCTGGATGGAAAACTTCCCAAGAGTCCTAGGCAGAGGTGGGATGCAACCAGTTCTCACCACTTCTCTAGAAGTGGTTACTAATTTTTTTCTGAGTGCCGAGAAGGGGTTACTAAAGCAACCTCCCTGCCCAATAGGGACAGGAGGTGCGTGTGTGTGGTGGCGCCACTGTTTGAATCCCACGACCATCGGAACCTGTTATTAAAATTTTTGGATCCCACCACTGGTCCTAGGTATATTACCTTGAGCACCATGATGCAGAACATGAAAATAGTATGTACCTTATCAGTCCACTCAGCAAAGTTTGATGTCTTCCTCCAGTTCAGGATGGAGAATCACCTGAAGATTTGGGGGAAGATTTGGGGGGTACAGCTTGAGGATGGCAAGGTTTGGGGAGGGGAGGAACCAGAGCAGGACACAATGCCATAGAGCCCATCCTCCAAAGCAGCCAATTTGCCCAAGGGAACTGATCTCTGTCATTGGGAAATCAACTATAATAGTGGGAGCTCTCCAGGATGGCAACCCTAGCTCTCTTCTCTCTCTTGCTCATTCTCTCTTTCAGTCTTAGACTTAAAGGCTCTAATCATGTATTTTGTACTCCAGTGTTAATTCCCTCTAATATCGTTTATGTTGTGACAAAGCAAGATGCTACAAGATGCTTCTGACATAAGCAGGGATAGGAGCAAATTATACCAGGACTCCTGCATCAGCACTGAAGAAGAAAAGTTGGATTGATATCTCCCCTTTCTCTCCTGTAAGGAGACTCAAAGGGGCTCACAAACTCCTTTCCCTTCCCCCCTCACAACAAACACCCTGTGAGGTAGGTGGGGCTGAGAGAGCTCCAAAGAACTGTGGCCACACAATGCTTTACAAGCTCAATTTAAGATGCTGCTTACTGTGACTGTAAAGTCCTAAAGGCCATCCAATCCAAGCTTTTGTCTCCTACACCTCTAAAATTAATCCAAAACTTCTTACCATGATGACGTTTGTGGCAAAGAAGGAAGGGTGGGGGGGTATACAAGGAATGTATCATTTTAACAGTTTGTTACCAACACAAAAACCCTGATGCAAATTTAACCTACTCAAGGCAAGAGACAAATCAAATCAGTTAAATTAGACTTCACTGATGTAGCTCTGAGGCCGTGACCACATGATGGAAAAGCTGCGATAGTGTGAACCCAACGAATAAAAATTGGATCTATGAGACATAAGTTAAAACCCTATCTGACACTCAAAGTCTTGGGCAAAACTCTTTTGGCCTCTGTTGCCCATTATGTTGAATGGGATTAATAAGGTTTGGCCTCAAGGGACACTGTCAAAGAAAACTCAGATTAAAAATTAAAATGGCAATAGACTATTTGAAAACAGTAGTAATAGTAGAAATAGGAAATCTCCCTAAGGTCTACTGAAGCTAGTGCTTGGCCAGTATTTTTAAGCACCACTGTTTGTTTCTTGTTGTCTTTTAATATTAGAAACATTGTCTGGTATCTAAAACACTTCTGAAAACAGCTAAGCCAGCAACGGCTTCCAACAGCCTGAATAAACAGACTCTCACATGGATGTCTCCGTGCTCTGGGTCATTATGCTGCCAGCAGAACACAGCCAAACTGCCTTGGTGCAGGCAAATCGAGGCTTGTCCCCCACGATAATGTGAAAGAAGCATCTGTTGTGTGTTCTGGAAAGACTCCAGGTAGCAGAGGCCCTCTGCTTCAGTCCCTGATTAAAGGCTCTCAATTCAGCAATCTTTATTAAGATCCCCAAAATGCACAGATTTGTGCCTTGCAAACCTAAGCAAGAGAGTTACACCCTTCTAAAGCCACTGATTCTCTAACATTGCACTTATAGGGTGGCAGGGGAGGAGTAGCTGCTTTTGAAAAATGCAGACTATATAATTGTGTTGCTAATCCAGGAGTGACTAGTGCTTTTCTATCAGTGCGCTACTAAATGGAGATATATGCTTTGTCCATGGATGGGAAATAAGGTGAACTAACATCAAAGCTAGGATAATCAAAGAGTCAATTTTATCTTCTTCCTTCCTGCCACCAGCAGCCAAATCACGCCTTCCTCTACTTTGCTTGAAGAAGGGGGGTGGGGGTGCGGATGGAGCAGCCTTGAAGCCCACTCACTTCCTTCTACATATAATTCTATTTCAGATTGGAACTTTAAATCTTCCAGGTTTTTCCCTTTGTCAATTTTAAAGCGCTCTCTAATGCAACTCAGAATACTGAGTTTTATGAGCACCTATAACATATCAGAGCATGCTTCAGAGATCAATATCATGAAAAAAGTTGCTGCAGAAAGTACATACAGAATTCACATTTAAGCTTCCTCATGTCTGATAGCTTTAAACGGTTGTATGCATTATATACTTCCAGTATTCATGCAATGCCAAGCAAAGATTTTTCCCAGATGTGTATGTGTGTTCATGCACGTATGCAATAAATGATGGGGGAAGGTATGTTTTGCTTAGAATTCAATTGTTTCTTTCCTTTTTCCTGCAAAAAAGCACAGTATTTTGTTTCTGGAAAAATGAAGTTCCTCCAGTTGAAATTGCTGAAGAAGGGTGTAAGCAGAGGCGTAACTCCAAGGGAATGGGGGGGGCACGACAACTGGGTGCGCGCCCCTGTGGGGGTGTGGTGAGGGCATTCTGGGGGCGTGGAAGGGGCGTTCCGGGGTGGGGGCAGAGGACCCACCAGTGCACCGGATGCTTTTCCCCCTTGCTACACCTCTGGGTGTAAGGCAGTATCTGTGTCCTCAACCATGATAATTAACAATCTGGATCTCTGCACATCCTTCCCCACTTTACAGGAGTGACTTCATTGTACAACATTTGTGAAAACTCCTCAGACCAGTATATTTTTTGCACTTATCTCTAGTTGCTTGTATGTGATTTTCACATCAGAACTCCAGACTCAAAGCCTTTATTAGGCTTAAACATATAATAAAAACTGAATAACAAAATACAAATTCATTAATCAGACATTTAATGCGGTTATTAAAAGCTGTGTTTTTTGAAAATGGCAGCTTCCAGCCGCTGCCATGCAAATGGCAACGGCTGGAAGGTGCCAATCCCACCCTTTCCCGATCGACTTACCTTCCCTGCGACCTTCCGGCGTGTCGCCGAGGCCTGGGGAAACACACCCCTGCCCTGCAACTCCAGAGCAGTCGCACAGGGCGGGGGGGGGGTGTCCCCTGGCCTCGGCGATGCGCCAGGAGTTCGCAGGGAAGGTAAGTTGATCGGGCGACGGCACAGCGCAGCGCCATCTTCCCTGTCATTACCGGGACTGTTCATGCGAATGGTCCCGGGGGGGGGGGGGGGTGGGGTCGGCATCATGTACGCCGACCCAACCCCCAGCGTGGCCGTACGGAAGCAGCCTTTGAGTTTAGGGACAAGACTTTTCCTTGTAACAATAAGGGCTAACAACTTGCTATGTAGGTAACAAAACAAAGTCCAAGGGTCTTGTGAAGCTTAATTCTGTGCCTGCTACCAAATTCTTTACTTTTTTTGTCTAGGCTCCTGCAACATATAATGTGCAAACTGCAGTTTTAACATATTATGACATTCCAAATTATACTCCAACAAATGACTTCTATCTCCAGTGGTTCTAGGTCAAAGTACACTAGCTCTGTGTACTTTCACAGTTTCTCAATTGAATATTACTGCCATTGTAAGAATGTTATAGACCAGTGAGACATCCTCTGGTTAAGAGACTTGACTGGGGATCAGTGTAACAAGAAAAGTGTGATTTAACATATCACTCTTCCATTTTCCAACCACAGAAATGACACTTTATAGCTCTGTAGGGAACATTCCCCAAAATAAGATTTTCTTCCTGGACTGAAGCTTTCTAACCGAAACACAGGTTTTATTTCTCTCATAAGCATTTGAAAACGCAGTTTGAGGAAAACTAAAACACCATTTTGTGTCACTTCCAATCCTTCTCTAGTATCATCATTTCCAGTGTTATTGCTCAGTCCTTCCCAAAATGTTAACTTGGCCCATACTAGATGGGAGGCACTGAAGTCTGCAGAGCACAAAAAATAATATACACTTTATAACCAGCCCTGGCTGAGAACAAAAATGCTGTATTCAAAGACACTCTCACACAAAAAACAATCTATACAGGGGAGAGGAAGAAAAGGGATTGGGTATTGGTTAAAATGGAGAAAAGCAGTTTGGGAGTCGCGTATGAGGCACATGACGGTCTTACGTGCCCTGAAGGCAGCCAACCTTAAAGCCAACCTGAAGAAAGGTGGGCACACATTCAAACAGTGCTCTTCTCATTGGCTCCAGGTGAAGCACTATATCAGATTCAAGGTTTTTGTGCTTACATAACAAAGCCTGAAACAGTCTGGGCCCATGTACCTTCAGGCACCACCTCTCTTGGTATGTTCCCCAGAGAGTGATTTGGTCTTCGACTAGTAATTTTACTGGTGGTCCCTGACCCTAGAGAAGTTAGACTAGCCTCAACCAGGGGCCTGGACTTTTTCATTCCTGGCCCCAGTCTGATGGAACACTCTTCTAATAAGACCAGGGCCCTGTGGGATCTGATGCAGTTCTACAGGGCCTGAAAGATAGAGTTGTTCCACCAAGCATATGGTTGAAGCAGCTATGGTACCATCTGGCCTCCCCTTCCTTTTCCCCATTGTGCTGTATTTAATTAGTGTTAACCTTCACAGGACTGGATGTATTTCTTCACCATCTTGGCAACTGGTAATTAGTAAATTATTGGAATGTTTTGATATTAGTTAGTTTGATGGTTTTAAATGTATGTTGTGAGCCACCCTGAGCCTGTCAGGGGAGGGATGGCCTGTCACACCCAATAAATAAATAAATGCTCTCAGATATACAATTAAAACCATTACACACCCCAAAATCATTAAACCTTAACAGGAACTAAGTGGCATACTTAAGGGGATATGGGGGGACTGGAGCCACAGGTGCCACTTCCTGGGGGTTCATTTGCAGGGCCATGCCCTTCCTCATAATTGCGTCCTGATCCCAAACTCCCTGGGGTGGGGGTGGGGTGGAGCCAACAGTATAAAGTTAGAGCTGGACAGTCTGATCTTGGCATCGGCGAGGCTTGAATTGAGTTATAAACTTCCGGCTGGAAGCCTGTAGTTTAAAGGTGGACACAGCTTCTCTGAGGCCAGGATCAAACAGGTCCTTGCCACTCCCGATCTCCATATCAATGTTGGGGGTGAGGAGAGCCCCACCCTGTGGCATTCAACTCTGTCCTGGTCCTGAATTATAGAGGAGTTCAGGCCAGGGCACAGCTGGGTCAAGGGTGAACTGCCTCGGATGTGCTGTAGGAGCCATTTAATAAAGCTACACCTCTGCAGGAACTAAATAGGTTATGTTACAAAAGTATGGAATCCCAAGGCCCCATCCCAAGACATAACCAGGTCTTGTCCCAAGAAATGAAAGGGTTTGGGATAGTGGAGGTTTGGCAACACTGTGGATTCAGAGCCCAAAATCTGCAAAATGCAGGTCATGCAGCTCAGTTTGACTCAGAAATGTGTGGTGGAAGAGAGAAAATGTAACCATTCCAATTCAGTTTCAATATTAAAAAGGGAGTGGGGTGGTGTCCTCTTATTGTTGAATCAAGTTTGAAATTTGGTGCCTTCCCTCTGCGGCCAGACTTGTAAGCTGGCCATGGTTAGACTCGCAGCCACTGGAGGGCATGAAGTCTCACAACAACTGCTGAGTCACCAAATTGGTGTGGGGAGAGGCTGCAGTTACACACAGCCCCCAGAACATACATGGTGTTCTCCAGTTCTAACATTAAGCAGAATCCATGGAATGGGGTCTCAAGTTTCCTACAAGGGAGAGCCAGTGGTTGACCTTGGGCCAGTCACAGTTCTCTCAGAACTCTCTTAGCCCACACAGAGGCAGGCAATGGTAAACCATTTCTGAATGTTTCTTGCATGTTTCTTGCATTGAAAAAACCCTGCAGGGTTGTCATAAGTCAGCAGTGACTTGATGTCACATGCACACAGAGTGATCCAGTATTGAGTGGTCTGGAACAAGCTGCTATCTGGAAAGAATAAACAAAACACAGAATGAAGGAAAAGGAGGTAGGTCTACTGTTAAAAGTATTTCATCTCCATCCTGCCTTTCTACCAAACAGAATCCTAAGTAAGTTGCAGAATCTATTTGCCAGAGTTCATAAATTCTCCAATGCACTAGCAGTGAGCACAACCTTTAGATCTGCTCTCCCCACACCCACGACCGATAACAGATATACTATTGAGAAGTGAGTGTCTCAGAAGGTAGTGAGAGTAAAAAGAAAGGGCCAATTTCAAAAATGCTGGTCTGTGCTTGTGTATGTTTTCCCCACAAAATGAAATCTGCATGGATTAGCTTTTGACTTTTGGACAGCGGAGTGGCTGCAAATGAGTGTCAGAAGCCCATCCCTGTGAATTTGTTTCTAAAACCCAGAACAATATACTTTTGGTGGGGGGGAGGTTGCTCATCTGAAAGTTCTGCTGCTGGTAGCTTAGAAGAAAGGGCTGCACTAAAATTGCTGACACGTCTCAAATTCCCCCCAAGCGGCATTGCCAGCCCAAGCCAAGCAAGTTCAAGAAGCCATTTGGCTGAAGTTGCAGTGTCCACGTGCCAACAGCTTGCTTCTCGTTCCCTAAGCGGGGATAATTGGACATTGTTCTGTTACTGAATTGACGCTCTGTAGGTCTGCGAGCTCCTGACTTAAAGATGAGCTAATTAATATGCACACTGCTTGAGGAAGAAGCAGGTCAGAGAAGCCCTTACCTCCTTCCCTTTCCAGATAATAAAGAGGAGGATTATATGTAACCAGAGCTCCCTGTTGGTGCTGGGTAAAGGAATGTTGCATGAGGAATAGAGATCCACTGTGAAATATTTTTGAGAAGCTGCTGCTTGATGGTCCAGAGCTCCAAATTAAAAGCAAAACCCAGGGGGGGGGGGGGACAGCTTTGAGAATGGATTTAGAAATACACGATTACCTATAGTTGTTAGAGACCCCTTTAGAAAAAATGGGGGGGGGGGAGGGCCAAAAATGAAGAGGTAAATAAGTGTTTGCTACAAGGCAGTCAGAGTTCCAGGCATATGTCCATGATCTGGTCTATGTGCAATTTGTCAAAAAACAAAGCAGAACTTTCCTCTTATGATTCATGTATGGGAGTGGAAGTTCAAGCTGTATGTTTGGACTGCACCCAGAGAAATGATGCTTAGGCATGTGTGAGGGAGGGGAAAGTCAATCACTCCCATTTTGTCTCTTTAGGAGTTCAGAAGGAACACAAGTCTCTCTTGCTGCCTCTCACTGTTCCTGATTCCTGCCACAAAGAGTCTACATTTCACTACTTCTGCCTTGCCCAAGCTGGGGAAGATGGGTAGATGAGGCCCTTCCCCTCCCTAGAGTTATCTATATGTGCCAGACAGCACATGAAGCTGCCTTATACTGGATCAGATTTATGGTCCACCAATATCAGTACTGCCTACTCAAACTGGCAGTAGTTCTAGAGTCTCAGACTAAGATCTTTCACATTACCTGCTGCATGATTCTTTCAAATGGAGATGCCATAGATTGAATCTGGGGCTTTCTTATGCCGTACAGATGCTTTACCACGATTCAGTCACAACTCCTTCCTAAAGATATTCCACAGAAAACGGCTGGTTTAACTCTCAGTATTCAGTGAGACATCACTTTCCCTCAGAGATTTCAGGGATGCAAGAGAACTTGGAGTTCCTCTCTTCATAACTGCTACATACGTGAAAGCAGTCTCCAGAATTAAAAGTGATTTTTTCACTTTTTGTGGGCCACTGTCACATCTGACAGTGACCCCTGGTGGGGTTTTTAAAGAAAGAGACATTCAGAGGTGGTTTGCCATAGCCAGGGGCAGAGTGAGAGGGAACTGCGCCCGTGGCCTGCATGCACCCTGTACCCCTGCCACTCCCCAGTCTGCCCTGCCCTGGAATGCCACGCCCTTGCCATGCTCCCAACAGGGGCGCGTGTCCGGTGTGTTGCGCACCCCCCAACCTTCCCCCTTGCTGCTACGCCACTGGCCATAGCCTGTCTCCATGTCGTGACCCTGGTATTCCTTGGAGGTCTCCCATGCAAATACATACCAAGGTCAACCCTGCTTAGCTTCTGTGATCTGGCAAGTTCAGGCTAGCCTGGGCTATTCAGCTAGGGCAAAAATTCTAGTATAAACCTAGAAACCTTATGCAAACCCCTTTCAAAGAACTTACAAAGCACAGAATTTGAACCAAAGTTCAAATCTCTATTCACCTTGTATAAACTATTTTCTCTTAGCCCAGCCTATTTCAAAGGGTTGCAACAAAAATAAAGAGAGGCAAATTCTGAAATTTTACACTAATTTGAAGGGCAATGTTTAGGGCACAGCTGAGAGGGCTGACATTTTCTAGGTATGAAAATGCTACTTTTATTTTCAAACACCTTGGACAAATCTTTGGATTTGCTGCTTTATCCCTTTAGAAAACTTCTCCTGATTCGTTTTGTCCCATTTTGCTTGATCTTTGCTTACAAAATGAGGCATGAAGTAGCATAATGATGTGATTGTCTCGTATAATTAGTATCTGTCTAGAGGTGTGAAGATCTTTGAAGCATTGTATAACATGCACTATATTTAGTAATAACTATATTTTACATTTGACATACATCAACTCAAGAATCCTAAATGCAAACCGTGTAAACTAGGCCAATATTATTATCACCATGTTGCTAAAACTACTAGGAATACCTTGTCTAAAGTTCACTGTTGAAACAAGATACTGTTTTTTAATTCATTTCACTCCATGTGGCTGAGGTATATGATGTCTGGTTTGGTGAAAAATGCTTTGTTTACAAAGCTTAACAATACCAAAGAGAATTTTGTATTCAGCCACTGAGGTCACCCCCAAATCAAATGACTGCCTTTTCCATTTATAATATTACAGACTTCTTAATTCCTCACAGACCAAAAAGCCCAGCTCAACCACAGCTTGTCAGAGCTTCCGAGCTAAGCAGGTAATGGTCAGTACTTGGATATAAAACCACCACGGAAGACTGGGGTGGTTGTGTGGTAGAAGACAATCCCAAACCACCTTTGCTCATCTCTGGCCCAGAACACTTCATGGATAGGGTTACCATGAGTTAGTTGTGACAAGAATTGCCAATCCTCAGGTGGGGCCAGGAGATCTCCAGCTGTTACAACTAATCTCCGGACAAGCAGACATTTTTTCCCCATGGAAATAATGGCTGCTTTGCAGGACGGGTTGTATAGCATTGGACCCTGGTGAGGTTGCTCCCCTCCTCAAACTATTCCCTTCCCAAACTCACCCCCCAAAACCTTCAGATATTTTCCCACCCAGAGCTGGTAACCATAGTTGTAGCTCCATGGCAAGTTGCCCTTCTAAATCCCCAACATGTGAGAAGTTCCAAAAGCTGGACTTCCTCTGGGTGGGTACCCTTTGAAAGGGGAGGGCACTGCAAACTTCTAACATTTTTGTAGTGTGTATTTCATGTACAAATATACATGTAAATCAGGTAGAAGAATATGAAGTACAGGAGGCAAAGAGGCATTTCTCCAGTACAGCAGATCCATTATCCCATGCTTCATCCCCGGAAAGATTTTAAAAATATCTAACATGAACATAAGAACATAAGAACATAAGAACAAGCCAGCTGGATCAGACCAAAGTCCATCTAGTCCAGCTCTCTGCTACTCGCAGTGGCCCACCAGGTGCCTTTGGGAGCTCACATGCAGGATGTGAAAGCAATGGCCTTCTGCGGCTGTTGCTCCCGATCACCTGGTCTGTTAAGGCATTTGCAATCTCAGATCAAAGAGGATCAAGATTGGTAGCCATAAATTGACTTCTCCTCCATAAATCTGTCCAAGCCCCTTTTAAAGCTATCCAGGTTAGTGGCCATCACCACCTCCTGTGGCAGCATATTCCAAACACCAATCACACGTTGCGTGAAGAAGTGTTTCCTTTTATTAGTCCTAATTCTTCCCCCCAGCATTTTCAATGAATGCCCCCTGGTTCTAGTATTGCGAGAAAGAGAGAAAAATTTCTCTCTGTCAACATTTTCTACCCCATGCATAATTTTATAGACTTCAATCATATCCCCCCTTAGCCGCCTCCTCTCCAAACTAAAGAGTCCCAAACGCTGCAGCCTTTCCTCATAGGGAAGGTGTTCCAGTCCCTCAATCATCCTTGTTGCCCTTCTCTGCACTTTTTCTATCTCCTCAATATCCTTTTTGAGATGCGGCGACCAGAACTGGACACAGTACTCCAAGTGCGGTCGCACCACTGCTTTATATAAGGGCATGACAATCTTTGCAGTTTTATTATCAATTCCTTTTCTAATGATCCCCAGCATAGAGTTTGCCTTTTTCACAGCTGCCATGCATTGAGTTGACATTCCCATGGAACTATCAACTAAGACGCCTAAATCCCTTTCCTGGTCTGTGACTGATAGCACTGACCCCTGTAGCGTGTATGTGAAGTTTGGATTTTTTGCCCCTGTGTGCATCACTTTACATTTTGCTACATTGAACTGCATTTGCCATTTCTTAGCCCACTCACCTAATTTATCAAGGTCCGCTTGGAGCTCTTCGCAATCCTTTGGGGTTCTCACCACCCTACATAATTTGGTATCATCTGCAAACTTGGCCACCACGCTACCCACCCCTACTTCCAGGTCATTTATGAATAGGTTAAAGAGCACTGGTCCCAAAACGGATCCTTGGGGGACACCACTCCCAACATCTCTCCATTGTGAGAACTTCCCATTTACACCCACTCTTTGTTTCCTGTTTCTCAACCAGTTTTTTAATCCATAGGAGGACTTCCCCTCTTATTCCTTCATTGCTGAGTTTTCTCAACAGTCTCTGGTGAGGAACTTTGTCAAAAGCCTTTTGGAAATCCAAGTAGACAATGTCCACCGGTTCACCCCTGTCCACATGCCTGTTTACACCCTCAAAGAACTCTAGTAAGTTTGTAAGACAGGATTTGCCACTGCAAAAGCCATGCTGACTCTTTCTCAGCAGGTCTTGCTTTTCTACATGTTTTATAATTTTATCTTTAATGATAGATTCTACTAATTTACCAGGAACAGATGTCAAACTGACTGGCCTGTAATTTCCCGGGTCCCCCCTAGATCCTTTCTTAAAGATTGGTGTGACATTGGCCATCTTCCAGTCTTCAGGGATGGAGCCTGATTCCAGGGATAAGTTGCATATTAAAGTGAGAAGATCAGCAATTTCATGCTTGAGCTCTTTAAGAACTCTTGGGTGAATGCAATCTGGGCCAGGGGATTTGGTAACATTTAGTTTATCAATTGCTGCCAGAACTTCTTCCTTGTCTACCACTATCTTCTCTATTTCCTCGGATTCGCCTCCTAAGAAGCTTGGTTCAGGTGCAGGAATGTTCCTCACCTCCTCTTGGGTGAAGACAGATGCAAAGAATTCATTCAGCTTCTCTGCAATCTCCCCTGCCATCTTTAGCACACCCTTTGTTCCTTTGTCATCTAATGGGCCTACCGCTTCCCTTGCTGGCTTACTGCTTTTGATGTACTTGAAGAACTGTTTGTTGCTGGTCTTGATGTTCGCAGCCATGCGTTCCTCATAATCCTTTTTTGCCTCCCTTACAGCTAACTTGCTTCTCTTTTGACACCATTTGTGTCCCCCCTCATCTTCTTCATCAGCCAAACTGGACTTCCATTTTCTAAAAGACATTTTCTTTTTTTCTGATAATTTCCTCAACCTCTCTTGTTAACCATGGTGGCTTTCTTTTGGACTGGGTGCTGCCTTTTCTAACCTGTGGAACACATTCCAGCTGAGCTTTTATTACTGTGTTTTTAAATAACCTCCAATCATCCTGGACAGTTTTGACTCTCTTGATTTTCCCTTTCAGCTTCTCTGCGCACTATCCCCCCTCATCTTTGAGAAATTTCCCTTTCTGAAGGCGAAGATGTAACTACATTAGTAGTTGCCACTTGTTCGCATGCTGAGATACTGAATCTGACAGCATTGTGGTCGCTGTTCCCTATCGGCTCAACAACACTGACTTCCTGCACCACGTCCTGGGTCCCACATAGAATTAGATCTAGGATCACCTCTCCCCTGGTTGGTTCCACAACCATCTGCTCTAAGCCACAGTCATTTAGCATATCCAGGAATGCTCTCTCCTTACTATGACCTGAACATGCATTTTTTCCAGTTTATATGGGGATAGTTAAAATCACCCATTACCACTACATTTTTGTTTTTGTTGGCCTCTCTAATTTCTTTTTCCATCTCAGAATCCTCTTGTGCACTTTGGTCAGGGGGACGATAATATATTCCTAATATTAAACTGTCCTTCACACCTGGTATTGATATCCACAGTGATTCTGTAGGGGAACCAGCTCCCCTTGCATTGTCTATTTTATGTGATACTATGCTCTCTTTGATGTAAAGGGCAACTCCACCCCCAATGCGCCCTGTCCTATCCTTCCTATAGAGCCTGTAGCCTGGTATAACAGCATCCCACTGGTTCTCCTCATTCTACCATGTCTCTTTGATGCCCACTATATCAAAGTCCTCCTTCAAAACTGTGTATTCTAGCTCCACATTTTAGGTCGAAAGCTTCTACTATTAGCATAGAGACACCTGTATACCCTGTCTCTGTCCTTAACCTGGGATTTATGTGCTTTACCCTCAAGTCTTTTGTAGACACTATCCCTTGTCACATGCACATTGCTATGTTCCTCGCTTGTATGTGGTTGATTTAGAAAAACCTCCCTCTCTGTCTGCATCCCCATAGATACTGTATTCCGAACCGAAGTCACCTCAGCTCCTGTCGGCTTTCCCCCAGTGATCAGTTTCCCCCAGTGATCATGCTTCCACTAACTCACACACATCATTCTCTACTCCAGCTCAAATCTCTCTCTCTCTCTCTCCCCCGCCCCCATCCCTGTATGTACATACAAAGACACCTGATGCCTCTCCCCAGATTGGAGAAGTCACCTTCCTCCAAACTTTGATACTCAAATAGACCCTCTGGGGAACCATCTCCTAATAATCATCTCATAAGAACCAATTGAAACTTCTACAGTCTATTGGCTTTCTTTTTTCATAGGCTCCAGTCCCTGTAGGCCAAAGCCTTATGAGATATCAACTGAAAAGAATATCTTAAGTATATGAAATATTCTGTCATCTAGTTCTTGAATACTTCAGAGACTATTGCCTTGAGAGCTTGCAATCAGCCTCACCATTCAATTGATCATTCACCTTCTATTGCCATTTTCTAACTATTTTATCCTCTTCTATTCCTCTCTCCTATTACCCTTGATATTTCAAAACTGGGAATGTGTTTAAGGGAGTGAGGCCTGGGGAAATGGGGAAAACTATGTCACAACTGGTAGCCTTTTTTCAATTAATTATTATGTTTCTCGAAAGAAAGAAAGAAAGAAAGAAAGAAAGAAAGAAAGAAAGAAAGAAAGAAAGAAAGAAAGAAAGAAAGAAAGAAAGAAAGAAAGAAAGAAAGAAAGAAAGAAAGAAAGAAAGAAAGAAAGAATTTTTCCATTTAAAAAAGTTTACCAGGCAATCATCAAAAATATTATTTTCATGAAAGGAATTCCAAGATTTTTAACTGCCTGCAAACATTTTTAGAGCTTCCCCTTCACAGAAACTTGAAATAGTCTTAACCTACCAAGGAGAAAAATACTAAAATTACTTCCTTCAGTAATTCTCCTTTGTGAACCTCCATCAAAGAACAAGGTGGCCAACCTCCAAGTTGTGACTGGAGCTCTCCCACTATTACATCTGATTTTCAGGCAGAAGTTATCAGTTCACCTGGAGAAAATGGTTGATTTGAAAGGTGGATTCTATGGTGTTATGCCCAAATCCTGTCCTCCTCAGGCTCCATCTTCCCCTTACAAATATCCGGGCATTACCCAATCTAGAACTGGCCACCCTATCTAAGAACCAACCTGCCTTGGCTTATAAGATTTAAAAAGGACATGTACAAGAAATGGGAAAGGGGGGAAATCACCAGAGAGGAATTCAAACTAATAGCGAGAAAGTAGGGAGAAAGTCAGAAAAACTTTAGGCTCACAATGAGCTCAGGCTTGCCAGAGAGGTTAAAAACAACAAAAAAGGCTTTTGGGGAGTATGTCCATAGAAAAAGGAAGAAAAAAGATAGGCTAGAGTCACTGAGTGGAGAAGATGGCAAAATGCTAACAGGGGATGGAGAAAAGGCAGAACTACTTAACACCTTTGCCTCGGTCTTTTCTCAAAAGGAAAACAGTGCTCATCCAGGGAAAAATGGAACAGAAGATATAGTAGGGGAAATTCAGCACAGAATAAATAAAGAAGTGGTACAGAAATATCTGACTTCCTTAAATTAATTTAAATTTCCAGGCCCTGATCAGCTACATCCCAGGGTATTAAAAGAACTGGCAGAAGCCACTTGCTTTGAGAACTCCTGGAGAACAGGAGATGTCCCAGTGGACTGGAGGAGGGCTAATTTTATTTCCATCTTTTAAAAAAGGAAAAAAGAGGACCCAAACAATTACCGTCCAATCAGCCTGACATCAATACCAGGAAAGATTATGGAGCGGATCATTAGACAGACAGTGTGTAAGCACTTATAAGGGAACAGGGTGATCACTAAAAGTCAACATGGGTTTCTCAAAACCAAATCATGCCAGACTAATCTTATCTCTTTTTTTGATAGAGTGAAACGCTTGGTAGACGAAGGGAATACTATTGATGTAGTATACCTAGATTTTAGTAAAGCCTTTGATAAGGTGCCTCATGACATTCTTGCAAGTAAGCTAGTAAAATGTGGGTTGGACAATGCTACTGTTAGATGGATTTGCAATTGGTTGACTGACTAAACCCAAAGAGTGCTCATCAATGGCTCATCTTCATCCTAGAGAGAAGTGACTAATGGGGTGCCACAGGGTTCTGTACTGGGCCCAGTGCTATTCAATATTTTTATTAATGACTTGGATGATGAAATAGAGGACATGCTAATCACATTTTCAGATGACACCAAATTAGGAGGAGTAGCTAATACCCCAGAGGATAGAGTCAGGATTCAAAATGACTTGGACAGGTTAGAGAGGTGGACCAAAGCTAACAAAATGAACTTCAATAGTGATAAATGTAAGATTCTCCACTTAGGCAGAAAAAATTAAATGCACAGGTATCGAATGGGTTACACCTGGCTTGAAAACACTACTTGTGAAAGGGATCTGGGAGTCTTAGCAGACCATATGCTGAACATTAGTCAGCAGTGTGATGCAGCAGCCAAGAAAGTCAATGCAATTCTGGGATGCATCAATAGGAATATTCTGTCCAGATCAAGGGATGTAATAGTACCTCTCTGCTCTGCATTGGTCCTCACCTGAAATACTGTGTTCAATTCTGGACACCGCAGTTCAAGAAGGATATTGGCAAGCTAGAATGGGTCCAGAGGAGGGCAACCAAAATGGTAAAAGGTCTGGAATCCATGCTCTATGAGGAGAGATTTAGGGAGATGGGTATGTTTAGTTTGGCAAAGAGAAAGTTAAGGGGTGAGATGATAGCCATGTTTAAATATTTGAAGGGATGGCATGTTGAAGAGGGAACAAGCTTGTTTTCTGCTGCTCCAGAGACTAGGAGAAGGAGTAATGGGTTCATGGTGCAAGAAAGTGATTCCATCTAAACACTAGGAGAAACTTCCTGGCAGTTAAGACTGTTCCACAGTGGAATACGCTTCCTCAAAGTGTAGTGGAGTCTCCTTCTTTGGAGGTTTTTAAACAGAGGCTGGATGGCCATCTGTCAGGGGTGCTTTGATTGTCTCTTCCTGCGTGGCAGGGGGTTGAACTTGATGGCCCTTGTGGACTCTTCTAACTCTATGATTCTATTTTATTAGCAGCATTAACACCAATACTTCACACTCAGGAGGCTGCCATGTTGGAAAAGGAGAGGGGAAAGTGGAATCATTAATCTCTTTGACTGATTCTTGTGACAGAATAAGTGACAGATAGCTATTTAACCGGGATAAAATTGAGGCCTAATCAGGAATTGACACTTTCCTGTCTACGATTAGATGCTTCCTTCCCTCCCTTTGAAGCAAACTAATTGATACTGTCAGGAAGGGAGTATTCTGCAATTTGAAGCAATTTTTTCTCTAAAGATGAGGGATTTCAGGTTCTGCTTAGTATGTCACTTCATACAAAGCAACTGTTGTAACGGGATGGGATGGAGAGTCAGTGTTCAATCCCTAGCTTGATGAGACACTATTAAAGCCTCTCTTCCAAACCTCAGAATATTCATCCACATTCTTGTTTTACCTCAAGACAACATACACACATGCAGGCCGCAAGAGTCTCTGCCAAGCTGCCATTATTTTCTCAAAAAAGCAGGAGGCATGACATAGAGAACAATTTTGCCCATTTTGCTGTTAAACGTGCCTTAGGTAAGAAGACTATATTTGCCGTGGCCATCCAGTAATTTTACTGATATGGAAACAGTAACCACCAGGAATAAGAAATTACTTATAGGTGAATTTTCTTTAAAAAAATCTTGCTTAAATTTTGTTTGTTTTTTTATTAAATACAAATCCTGGAGTATTAAAAATTGGTTTCTTACTGAGGACTACACATAGGCTCAGCTGATATTGGGCTTCTTTACTTCTCTCCTCACAACTGTCCTAGCACTCCTTTTTATTTCTGTGCCTGGAATGGCCTCTCCATTAAACGTTTAATATCCATTTCTTTCCCACAGTGCAGAGGTGTATTCCAACCTATGACATACAGGACCTACAGTCAAAGAGCCTGTCTTTATTTTGGGTGTGAGGGAAACTGGACAAATCGCTCCCTTCCTTCCCCCTCCCCCCACTCCCAGCTACTCATCCTGTAAAACAAAAATAGTGACTTTCCATGCAGGGCTCTTAATAGAGGGGGATATCAACAGCTATGGGCAGCTCTGAACCACAGGTCTTCCTGAAACCAGACCTGGAGCTGATTGGCAATGGGTAACACTCACCCTAAGCAATCCTGTTACAAGCCAGTCTCAGAGATGGTTGAGATGAACTTAGAAATGATTTGTGATTTTCTGAATTGGGCAAGTTCATTTTCAGGAAATGTATCTCTAGTAGTAACTATAAATTCTGTCTCAAAGCAAATGGCACTAAATGAGCTTCAGGTTCTCCAACCATCAGTCCTTTATTTCTGTACCTACCCACTGAGAAATATAAAATTGAAGTCTCATTACAGAGAAATCCTAAGAAAAGTTACTTCTTTCCAAGCCCATTGAAGTCAGCGGGCTTAGAAGGGTGGTACTCTGTTTAGGACTGCACTGGAACACCAATATATCTTCATCCTTTTAGGACCAAGGACTACTTTTAACTTCAGTGTGCCACATCAGAGTCATGTTTATCTTTATTATCTTCAAACATGCCAATTTTCCAGCTTTTCTCTGGGATAATTAAGGTGTGGTAGAGAACTCCTCCTTTAGCCACGTAGAAGATGGAGGGGGTGTATTGTGTCATGTAAGGGTGAGGAAAATTGTGCCTGCTAAAATTCTGTTCTCTAGTAATTTAAGGCTGCGGAAGGCCTGTTCTCCTGTGGGCCTCTACCCCCTTTTTCTCTTTAAAAGAAGCCATAAGCAAAGGATAAAATGAGTCACAATGCCACTTTCACAACACACCTTGCATTCAGCTGCAGTGCAGCTCACTCACTGAAGGTCAACCATTTGGACCACTTCATCTATTTCAAGCACCGTAACGTACTTTAAATGCAGTTGGAATCTGTATCTGTAGCTGTGGATTCTTACATGCATTACAAAGCACAGGAAGGCCAAAATGCAATGTTTAAATCAATCTTCCTGTGTGGCTGACTATCCATTGTGACAGAAGGTGATAGATGCATGCTTATTTAAACTGACTTTTTTGTTTAAATGGAGGCCAACAGCAACAGCAAAGCTGAGAAGAGTCTTTAACTTGTTAAAAGTTAGTGGCAACTCCTTTCTCAAGTTTGTCCACTACATGGAGGGATATTTTCTTCACAAAACTGGATTTCCAGAAGGCTACTCACTACGTGCTACTGAGTAGCAGATGAGACTTACAGCATAGTGTGAATAAAAAACAGCATCAGCGTTTCCTACGGGTCTCACATGGGGAGTGCAGAACTCCTACTCAAAAATCCACAAATAATTTTAAAAATTCTTCAACATTCAGTGTTTCTTTCAAGCAGGAACCTTTACATTTCTATTAAAATTTCTTCTGTTAAAAGAAACTTGGTGGCCCACTGATGAGAACCAACTGGATGTTGACTGTATGGAGAATTGTTCACTTGGACAGGCCACCTGTCCATTATATGTTAACATTTGGACTCAGTATCAGAGATTTGGCTAATCTCCTCCTGAACAAGGCTATGTTGTTTCATAAATCCTGCTATTAATGGAGACATAATTGGGGAGGGATACCCCAGGGACTAAAAAGTAATTTGGCTTTTTCCACACAACACAAATGAAACATCTTGCAGAAGCTTTAAAAAAAATTCTGGCTTTTTTTTTGGGGGGGGGGGGGCTGCATTGCATTGAAGAATAAAGTGTGTTCACCTCAAAACCTGCCTCTCCCCGCCCACTGTTAGAGCTTTCACTTCCATTTTGTGAGCAACTCAAGGCCACCATTTTGCCACTTCGGGATTCTTTGTGCTGCACATCTTTTGCTGTCGTTTCCCTCAAAGGTTTCTTCTGCTTGCTGCTCAATCGCCCATCATTTCTGTCTAAAAAGTACATGAATAACGTTAGTTTTCACTGCCGATTCGGCACGTGTCGTTTCCCCTCTCTCTTTTGGTTATGAGCAAGGTGTCTTCAAACCTACAAAGACATGATATGAGAATCGGCAATATGTGCCTATTTCAAGCCTTCATAGCTTCAAAGACACCTCCCTCAGAAACAACAGCAACAAAAAGGAAAAATGACACGTGTGCCGAATCGGCAGTGAAAACTAACTTTATTCATGTACTTTTTAGACAGAAATTGTGGGTGGATGAGCAGCAACCAGAGAAAACCTCCGTGGGAACCTTCTGCAGTTGACAGGTGGCACAGACACTCCTTGGAGCAGCAGAAAATGGTGGGTGTGAACTGTGGAGAAACCGGAAGTGACACCTTTCAATGTGGGTGGTAAAAATAAGATGTTTCCTGCTTTCTGCACAGGAAGCAGAAAACGTCTTCAACCCATTTTGGGGGGAAAGATCGCTAGTTGAGTGTTTTCAAAATAAGTTGGGATGAGCAGCAATAAAATGTCCTGAGGACGTATCGGGGAAAAAGCTGTGGGAAGTTCTTCCCCAAAATGCTTCTTTTAATGTCCTCAATATGTTTTATTTGTGCTGTGCAGAAAAAGCCTTTATCTGTTTGTTTGTTTTTTACAGAAGCATAGGTGAAGAAACAGATAAAATTTTCCTGATCGACTTGATTATTACAGTCCTCTATGGCATGATGGATAATGGTATCTCTAAAGACAATGAGAGCTGCTGAGGTAAGAAGTGAGAGAGAAAGGAAGGGATGGCATGTGGGGGAGGAGGTGAAGATGAATGGAAGTTAACCCAACTCAGCTACAAGGGCAGAATTCCAAGAGCCTCAGGAGGCAGCTGAGACAGCAGCGGGACAGACATTCCCCCCTCCCCTGTTGGTTCTACAGAGAAAGGGTGAATTAGAACGGTTATAATAAAAGGTACTGTAGATTGTGTTGTGTTTGGAGATCTTGCTTTTGGACTAGCACGCCTGCAAACAGCTCTTGGATATAATAAAGCATCTCCAGAGGAGCCTGGGTCTTGTACTAGATTCAATCATGCACAGATCACATTACGGCAGAAAAAAAGGAAACCAAATCTAGTATTAATTAGACAGGGAAGATGCTACAGGCAGCAGGAATTATGTTCTTGAGTCACAGTTGTGCACAAATAAACCAATACATATTAACAACACAAAAATGTAGGAGGGCTGGAGCATCTCCTTGGTAGCAGAAGATCCCAGCTTCCAGTTAAAAGGGTCAGATGGTGAGCGATATAGAAATGATTCCGTACTGGAGACCCTAGAGAGAGGCACTGCCAACGAAAGTAGACAGCACTGACCTTGACAGAACAATGGTCTGACTGAGTATAATACAGTTTCATACAACAAGTGTTTAACGCTCCACCACGTTTACTAAACACACAAGACAAAATTCTGAGAATCAAAATGAAACATAACTGTGTTCAACAATGCCGTTCATCAGCCAGGGTTGAACTCTCCAGTTCTCAAGTTCCTACTTCAGTTTCTTTCATATCTCCCCTACACAAGGAAGTAAATCATCCTTTATTACAGTCACTCGTGAGAATAAAAATTTCAGTTCTTATTTTTGAAAAAGAGATAAGGTCAATAAAATATCACCATCTGTGAAGATGCTGAAGCAGAATTAATAGGAAAAAAGGCTTTCACAGTATCCTATGATCATACCATACAAAGTGGCCTTATGCTGAATCAAACCACTGTTCTATCAAGGTCAGTGTTGCCAATTCTGATGAGTAGCATCTCTGCAGGGTCTCAACATTATAGTTTTACATACTATCCATCACCTGCAGTGCCAGATTTAGATGGCCTTAAACTATTCCACTTGTGAGGCCCCTCCCAATACCTCACCTTCACAACGGGAGGAAGATGGAAGAGTATTTCAAACAAAGTTGAGTAAAGCTGAGGATGATAGCAGGTTTTTAAAATTCTGCAATTCACAATTCCTCCTCTAAAGGACATAAGATGTTATGTGATTGAAATACCGTAGTGATTGAAAAAAGATGCATAACTAAAATGCATACACCTATGACAGTGTCAAAAATATTACACACCTCCTAGATTTCGAGGCCATAGGCTTCAGCCTGCCAAGCCTGTAGGTAAATCTGCTCCTTTCAAGTAGAGATGCCAAGGAATGAACCCATCATTTTCAGCACACAAAGCAAATGCTCTGCCTCTGAACCACAACCTTTCCCCATTAGGCTACCAGTACAGGCATTGATTGCATTGTTCTAGAATTCATTGAAAGAACTCTTCTATTAACAGCGGATGCATACATTATTCTATGCAAAAAGTTCTATTGTAAATAGACCACTCATGTGGTCTGTTATAGAGGTGTAAAATAACATATGAATCACTCTGCGCCTGGACTAGCATTATCATATAGCTTGATCCATAACTTTGTCAAGGTAGCAGCATTCTTGGACTGTTTCCACTAACTAACAAACCCAAGCATTCCATTTGAAATTATCAGAGGGCTCACTTTAATATTTATGTAGGGCCAACTGGGCATTAAGCCACTAGTTCTCAAAAAATGTTACTAGACAAGGTATAATTCAAGTTCTTCTGGTGCCCTAAGCAAGTTCCAACCAGTGATCCAGTCTTGATTTTCAGACTTCACCTATCTCTACTTTTTTGTCCCTAACAAGTGGTCTCACATCTGCTCTTTAGCTCTAGATACTGAATAAAAATGCCCTTTCCAAATGATGTTTGACAATTATAATCAAGAATGATTGGGATACTGAGGGAAGATGATTTTTCAGATTGCCAGCTCTGGGTAGGAAAATGCCTGGAAATGGGGGGCAGCGGGCGGGGTGGTGCCTGGAAGGTTTGGGCATGGGTAGAGGAGAGACATCAGCAAGGTATAATACGATGCAGTCCACCTTCCAAAGTAGCCATTTCCTTCAGGGGAACTATAGTCTGCGCCAGATTAGCATGTCTAATCTGCAAAGGAACTGAGGAGGTGGGCGAGTGGTCAGCTACAGAGGCTGTAAAATTAGTGACCCCTCTGTCCTTTTGTGTCTCCTCTTGTCTGTCCTTAGACTGATACTCTCAGGTCTAATATCCTACTTCTTCTTGGAAGTTAGTTGCAGCAACTCTTCCTAGCTAGCAAGATAGCAGCCTGCTGTCTTCCCTTCTTTTCTATCCCGAATGTACTTCCTAATAATCATTTACCTTTTACCCTTTTAATCTCTGTGTTAGCCACTTCTCTGTGCAGTAAACTCCAACAGTCTGGAGATCAGTTATAAGTCCAAAGGAATCTGGAGGTTGACAGCCTTATTTTGGATACCAATGTACAGTTCAGTGAGCTCAAGTTCTATATTAGCATCAATACAAAGATGAAGCAAACTTAAACGCATGTAAGACTGTTCCCATTATCTAAACCAAATATGAAGATTAAAATTTATGCTATCAACAATTTCCAATGTGTGAGCTTCACATTCTGGAAAAACTTGCTGGTTTTTTGGACCAGATAAGAGTGTTATATCCAGTTAAAAATAGAAAATAAATATTTTAAATTTTCTTCATGCTAAATATCTAAGACATGGCTATTTCATTTATTTGATTTGCATCAGTAAGTACACTTAAAAAAATCATATTGTCAGAAAAAAGACAAAACGTTTGAGACAGAAGTGTGGAAATGAAGGAAGAAAGGGGACCAAACTGTATGACACTAATATGAAGATAAACTGTGGTTACCCAGGAGCAGGTAAAATGACTGAGCCAGGTGTACAGATGAAATCTATATAGATTTTGTTGTTCACAGTTCCATATAGTAATTGAAATCGTGCTATGGTTGCACTTTTAGTCTCATAGCAAACAACGTGGGTTTGATGCGTGTTTCACAACTATAAAGATTTTAGAAACACTTGTATCTGGGTCACACACAAAGACACACACATACATATTCTCTCAGCTATAGCATCAAGTGAAGACTAACATACATCATATTAGTCACCATAGAACCTTCACCTCACTGCCTATCTGGTCAAACATGGTGCTTTTTAGTGGTATCTTAGTGGTACCTGGGAGTGACAGTCATGATCAAATGACAGGTGTGCATCTGCAAACCACCACTTAAATGAAGAGATCAGATTTATTGATCTACAATAGGAAGAAGGTAAGATTTAACAGCAGCTGCTGCCATCTGATGCAACAAAACATGCAAAAAGTTGTATTTGCTGGATTTCTTAAGTCAAAACATCAAACCAAGACCACAAAGTATCCCATTTCTTTTATTTGTGAATCTGCATTCACTCATTTACAATACCGGAGCTGTTTTACATTTGATACATCTTATATGCACCAGAACATCCATTTAGCTTGTCTCTTATGTAAGTAACCCACACACCAAAAAAAAAAAATTAAATGCCTTCTCTTTGAAAAATGTGCCGGCTGTGCAATCTAGTTTTGAGAGTATGCAGCCAATACATGTGACTTTTTTAGCAGCCTGGAAGGGAAAGTTGGATGATACATTCAAACAATACACACACCTCACACAATAATTGCCAAGAAAAATGTAAAACAGGAGGCAGTGTGGTGAAACAGAGAAGTATGCAAAAAAAACAACCACCCTGCAAATAACAAAGCAGAGAGCTGCGATAGCAACACAATCATTCCAAATGCAGACTGTTAGACCACAGCTCCCAGGAAATGAGAAGCAGATTGAGGAAATAAGGAAATCATAATCTCAAACACAAAAGGGCAGTGAGGGAACAACAGTAAACAGATGGATCTGGCTCCCAATGTTATCAGTTGTAAAACATAGCTTTGATTGACAGATCCTGTCAGTTTCTGTTTGCCGGTACAGAGCTAACTCCTCTCTCCTTCTCTCTTGAAAAGCTGCTAGAAAGATTTAAGGGAAACAGTTTTTTCTCTTATTAAAAATTCCCATTCTGTCTTCCAGCACAACATCTAAAAGGCCTCGTTTACCGAATGAGAAACAAAAATATGTTTTCATCTCCAAGTGAATAATATTATCCAGTCCCTTGCCTCTCAGGCACCAAATAGTGCAGACTTGTAAAAGCCACCCCCCTGATCACCTGTGACAAACACCAGTTGCCTCCAGACGAGCAGAAATTGTATTTTTTCCATGTCATTCATATAACACAAATTAATTATATAACGATAAGGTTGGGCTGATCATGATCCATAAACTCTATGAGCCAGTCATTTTTGTGAGCAGACCACAAGTCTGAATTTGCTTTCAAAAGATATTTCCCTTCTGAAAGGGGGCCTCTCCTCTAGACAACCTTGCTCGCAAGGGGCAGCAGCGAAGGTTTGAATCCAACACCTTGCTTCTGCTACCTCCACCATGAAGTGTGTATTCCTTCAATAGCAGGCATTTCTACCTGCACAAGACCAATCTCTGTCAAGGAGCTGAAGAGTGCTTAGCATGAGAGGGATGTGCTTCACAGAGGAAAAGCACCTCTTGAAAGAATGAAGGAAGCACAAGCAGAATTCAGGTAGAGAATCTAAACCAATATTTTTTACTGAAAAACCCTGTTGGCAATGGCAAGTGCACGGGACCAACACAGGCTTGGACCAACACAGTCTTAGCAGAGTTCTGGGCACCTGAACACCTCTATACCAAACCAACATAGTCTTAGACCAACACAGGCTTGGACCAACACAGTCTTAGCAGAGTCCTGGGTACCTGAACACCTCTATACCAAACCAACCCTTGGTCAAGCAAGGTCATTATTGTCAACTTAAACATACAGCAACTCTTCAAGGTCTCAGTCTGAAGTCTCCCTCATCACCTACTACTTGAGCCTTTTTACTGGAGATACCTGGGATGGAACCTGGGACCTTCTACATATTAAGCAGAGGCTCAATCACTGAACCACAGCCTCTGCTCTAAAAAAAAAAACAGAGGGCAATGTTTTGGTGGTATTAATCCAAACAGCCAGTCAGCATGACTGAGGAGATAGGTACCGTTAGGATGAGGAATATTGAGAACCTTGATGCTGGGGGGGAAGAATAAGGACTAATAAAAGGAAACCCTTCTTCACGCAATGTGTGATTGATGTTTGGAATATGCTGCCACAGGAGGTGGTGATGGCCACTAACCTGGATAGCTTTAAAAAGGGCTTGGACAGATTTATGGAGGAGAAGTCGCTCTATGGCTACCAATCTTGATCCTCTTTGATCTGAGATTGCAAATGCCTTAGCAGACCAGGTACTCGGGAGCAGCAGCAGCAGCAGGCCATTGCTTTCACATCCTGCATGCGATCTCCCGAAGGCACCTGGTGGGCCACTGCGAGTAGCAGAGTGCTGGACTAGATGGACTCTGGTCTGATCCAGCAGGCTCTTTCTTATGTTCTTTCTTATGTTCTTGTGTTCAAATGCAACCACCATTTGAACATTTGGGATTGTACTGATTATTTATACCCAAGATGAGCCCCTGAATCAGATCATGTAATGATTTCCTCAACATTCAAATCAGACACCATGTAAAACAGTGTAGCACCAGCTCAGAAACCACAGCATAAATTGCTTGGACTACTATGGGATCATGGGAAGATCAAGCCTTCACAAACAAACTAGCATATATTGGCAACTTAATATTTTAGCCTTGTGTGTCTGCAGGACTATTTCAACTACCAGTGAAGGCAGGAATCCACCAGGATAACGGTCAAATCTAAATTTTACTCCTTTCTGAACACAGTCACTTGCATTTCACACATGGGGAGGTGTAACCAGGATCCACGTTTTAAATGAGCTACAGTACGCATGTTGCTTTTTGCATCTGCTCCAATAGGAAAGTACTGCATATATGTTCCCAGTATGAGTCATCTGATTCCCTTTTCTGATTAAAAACTAGTAGGTAATGTGGGTGTGGGCCATGCAGCCCTCAGAAACTTCTCCCATTGACAACAAATGTTAAGTCAGGCAACCACAAAGAAATATTTAACAGAGACATCTCATAATGCACTATAAAAAGGTGGGGGTTTTTTTCAGATTTAAAGAATGTGGCAAATGCCAGGCAAGAAAATGGCAGGGGAGTCAGTAGCTGTTTGCAAAGGACAGGGACAGAGCCTGCAGGAAAACGGTACAAGACAGTGCTTGCACCATCAGCTTTTTTGCAGCATTGAATGTTCAAACCACACTTAATACTTGCTGAATATTCAACTGCTGACCACAAAAGGAGAACAAACCATGGGCCAAGCCTCTTTACAACCATTTTGCAACAGCATCCCTCCTAGGACAACCTGTGCAGAAATGGCCACAGGCAGAAACTTACATAGTTTGCATATATACCGATCATCACTGCCAAGCACATCTCAAGAGCAGAGTGCAGCCTAAGCAGCAATCTGCATTCAATAATGTGTCATAAATAAGGACTAGCTTGCTTGCACACTACATTTACCTAATAGTGTCATTCTCTCTGAAGTAATATGGGTGGCCTCCACACTGATCAGGAAGACAGAAGAATGAAGCCACCCACAGACATGAGGGCAGAGAAGGATAGCATACATTTAAAAAAAAATTAATAAGAAGAAGTCCCTGTCCCCTCCATGCCATGTCAAGGATTATGCCTGCTCATTGCCCGGCAGGAGGAAGAGAATGATTGATAGTAGAAAACTGTCCTGACTGAGCTTCCCCCAATTAAAATTAACCTGCTCTTTAAACTGAAAAGGGGCAGACCTCTCCAAACAGCTCAACGGGAATGGCAGAAATTGGGGTCAAGGATCCACACCATCAACCCACCTCACTCTACAATACTGTAAGCTTTTTAAACTTACAAACTGTGCTCTTTTCACTGGACAAAGTTGGGGGGCAGGGGGAGGAGAGATTAATTAGGATTGGAAGAAAATCGCTTCCTCTGACCCTAATTAATCCCAGCCCCCAGAACTCTTTAAGCTGCAAGAAGTGCTAAGTACCTAACAGCTTAAAGTATTCAAGAAAGGGGATGGATAGAGAAGGAGGAATTAAGGTCAGGCGATAATGTATCAGATACTGCAGCAGAAGATAAGAGTTTAAACATACCACCAACACCAAAACTCCTCAAAATATTTTGAAGGTAAATGAACAGCAGCCTATTATGCCAGCAACAACTTGGGCACTGTAGTCCTGGTTACACTGCAACAATTCAGTCATAAAACCTTCTACACAGCATGTGCTGTGTATTAACTGGGATCAGAAGAGCTTTTGCTCCTTCAACCTTAGGCTGAGCCCCCAGCTAATTCTTGTGGGACCCCTATTTATATACACCAAATGCGCATTTATCTGCGCGTGAAACCAGCACAACAGACAAATGTATGCACACAAAAAATCAAAATATATACACAGCCATGTAACTAAAGAAGAATATATCACTTTGTCATAAAAGCATACTGCAAATACAGGCATAAGCGTGCAGAGAAACAAAACCACATGATACAGACAAATGAACCCCACATCTGGACTGCAGGTTTCCAGCTTGGCTCAGAGCAGAGCTTCTCCTCAAATCTGACTCCACAGAAGGTATCTCTGTGCATCAGAACAAAGAACACAAATACAAACTCTGCAGCAAACAGCATGAAACTCAACTTCCCTCTCGCAAGGGCCTGATGCCAAGATGTTGATCTCTCTTAAGAAGGGACGGCGGGTGAATGGTCAGAAGCCAGCATTTTCTTTTGTACTACTTATTATCCTCAGCACCACATGCATGGAAATACAAGGCTGCAAGGAACATGCAGCCCCATGCAAAGAAAGAACGTGGGCATCAAAACGTATCGCAGCCTTACATGTGGAGGCTTCGCTGCTGCCAGCGTTCTCCTTGGCACAGTAACAGGGAGAAGAGAATTATGATGACAGATTCCTCACATCCGCCTGCGTACATGTGGGTCTCCCACAGCTTGACTATTCCCATTGTAGAAAACTCTTCTTTAAAGTTTATGTCCAAACTGCAGTCTTCCCCCTGCCAAGATCCGCAGTTACTTGTCTCTCCCTAAATGGTTGCAGAGAATCAATGCGTTGGATCAGCAGTTCTCAACCATTGAACTCCTGAGGATCCTAGTTTTGATTTAAAGTGTTTCAAAGTACCCCCCGCCCCAGTCCTCCCCTACTTCCTTGCCAGTGCATGCCACACATCAGACAGCTCCTTTTAAAAATGCATATAGCACTCTTGACATCCCAGGCTATCGAGGCTTCCATTCTTTTACATCCATCAGACATTTACTACCTGTACACACAGAGTGACATCTATCTCTATGCTGAGATACTTTGCACTGGAAAATAGGGCGGAAACCAGTACAAATATATACTGGAAGTAGTTATGATACATTCAGACAGTATACCCCTAGTGCCAACAGTCAATTGGTGTGGCTAGGGTTGAACTACTGGATTCCAAGACCATGGCCCATTCCGCACGGACCATTAAACTTGGGTTTAGAATTGGGGAAAATCTGGGGGGGGCACTTCGCACAGATCCCAACCCTAGAGCGAGTCTGCCCTATTTCCCCAAAACCGGGTTTTTTTGAGAATCACGCTATTCATGAGTCCTTGGAAAAATCCAGGGTTGAACGGCCGGGCAGGAAGTGCTTTATTCAACTGCACTTTCCTTTTTTTATTACATCTGTGTAGCCATGCAGGTGCAGATGGTCGTATTGTGGTATTATGAGACATCAGCATGGCTGTGGGGGTACATTTGTGCATGCCTGTGTAGCTATGCTTCGGTAGGAGATACATTTTTAAAAATAGACGCGCCTCCGTGCGAAGGTGCAACAGCAACCCACAACGTTTCAGTGGGCTCCAATCACTGCCTGCACAGATGCATGGAAATGCAAAAATAGGAAAGAGGGTTACTTTATCCCCACTGCGACCCACTATACATTTGCTGGGCAGAAGGGGCCCAAGTAGCACATCTCCTGTCTAGTGTTCTGAGGCAGTCTCGTAGCTAAGTCACTACGGGCAGCAATAGTTTCATCATCTACCACCTATAGAAGGGGAAGCTGATTCAATCTCCTTCTCCTGAAGTAGGTATTTTCTGTCCTCATTTCCAAAAAACTAGAGGGCTCCATTTCCACTCTGGAGGATGCTTTGTCGTTAGAAAGGACTGCAATATCCCCCAGACCCCCCCTCCCCCTGCAGTTTGAGAAACACTCGGCCAGAACATGTTCTCAGCCTCTTTATTATTCTTATAATATTTCTATAGAAAAACTGCAAGCAGAAGTTAGCAGGAAACCAGTAGAAGAAAGAATCAGCAAACAAGAAGCGGCAGGCAAGATGGCGGGATTGACCATTCTTCTGTCCACCCCTCCCAATACCCACCCAGTCTCAGACCATTTTCATCCCAACTAGGCTCCCTTTCTGTCTCAAAGTCCACCAAAGTGAAAAGTACCTAGGGAAAAGGATTGTGACAGAGTTAAAAGCAGTGGCATTACCACATCGATGCAGCTGTCTGATGCTTTGCTTGAGAATTGCACTAGGGCTGTCAATCTCCAAGTGGGCCTGAAGATCTTCTAGAAGGTCTCGAGACTAGAAAGATCAATTTCCTTGATAGATTTGATGAGTGGACTCTATGGCAGAGGTGTCCAATTCTGGTGCCCCAGATGTTCATGGACTTTGATCAGTGACAAAGGGAGGGGGAATTGCACCATGAACTGCTTGCACATCCCCTCCCACCCCAAAATGCCCCTGACATGCCACGCCACGCCACACCCGCACCCCTGACACACGACTGCAATGGCAGCACCTGGGGTGAGCCGCCCCATATGTCCCCATTGCAATTACACCTCTGACTACGATTCCCATCAGCCCCTGCGCCTGCTCTGTGGCATTACATCCCACTGAGGCCCTCCCCCTTCACAAACCCTCCCCTTCCCAGAATCTTCCCCAAAATCTCCAGGGATTTCTCTATTCTATTGTTTTCTACTAAGCTTCCACACACACATTCATATTGGTATGGTGCAGAATGAGAAACTGAACTCAAAATGCTTGACTCAAAAGTAAACAAATTATAAAAATAGCCATAATCTGCTACTCCTACTAATGGCTCCCAAAATTCCACTAGCCTTTTCAGAACCTTGTTATTATTTACTTTACAATCTTGTTTGCTTTATAATCCTTATTATTATTTGCTTTACAATCCATTTAAAACCCTAGATCTGTTTCAGCAAGGCAACCACCTAGCTAATTATAAATATGCTGTATTTTCCCGATGTTTGTCTTTCTGGACATTTCATTATAGTGTTTTTCTCAATCTGGATGCTCTGCTGGACCTAAAACTCTGTAGGGTTCGCCCATTCTTGTTTACTTAGCAATAACATCCACTGTGTCTAATAGACTTCTCACTCAAACCAGTGCACACAGGATTGCCAACTTAATATGTTTACTTAGTCATCATTCACTATGAGACCAATCCTAAAGTCTATACAACAGAATCTTCCTCAGGTCTACACAATGGGGCTTGCTCCCAGGAAACTGTTATTACTGTAAAATATATGGTTGCCAACCTCCACATGAGGCCAGGAGATCTCCCAGAATTTCAACTGATTTCCAGACAATGGAGCTCAGTTTCCCTGGAGAAAATGACTACTTTGGAGGGCAGACTCTACAGCATTATATCTGACCTCCCACCCCTTTCTAAGCCCCACCCTCCCTAGCCTCCATTCCTAAAATCTCTAGGAATTTCCATACCTGGAGTTGACAACACTGTCCCGAACCCTGATTTGTGATGATAAGTTAGTGATCATTTTGCTTTGCAGAAGAAACTGTGGACTAGCTCTCATCGAACAACTCTGGAAAAGGTGTGGGGTTTCCAGTGCAAACTGCCTAACAGGGGAATTGTGGCCTAAACAGATAAGTAAACAGTTAACAAACTATCCCGTCCACCAAAAGTAATACAGAAGTTTCTATCTCTTGTGGTTGCTAAATAAAACTTGAAAAAAAGTATCTAGAACCACAAGTGTTGCAGTAAAGCTGAGGAAATTTCCCTTTTTTATTTAAAGAAGAGTGCTGTTGTCATCATAAATTGCTTAACTTCACAGTAAACAAATCCTAACTCCCACCCCCATCCCCCAAGAACTCAGGTAGTTTCAAACGTTATGAGGAAGAGGAGAGAATGGATAACAAGACACTTGTAAATCTCATTTTTATACTTCTGCTATAATGTGCAAAAAGGGAAAGTTGGATATTTTTTTCTGTGGGCGAGATGCATGGGTACCAGATGTTGCATCTGAGCTGTGTAACATCCTTCCTAGCACATTTAGTTCTCTAAGATATTTTTACCACCACCCCTTCCATCACTGAGTCTTCAAAGTGACTTACAATCCACAATAAAGCAAATTCAAAATCCATATAAATTAAAACAATCTATAATGCTTTCAGGACAGCAGAAGCAAGACTGGAAAACAACAAAACAGGATGGGAAAAAGACAACCCATGTTGCTTCGTGACAAAAATTGATTGAGTGACCAGAAGAACAAGAAAAAAGAATATTTGTCTCCCAAATCCTCCCTTTCTACTTCAGATTACTAGTAATGGTTCAATACCAATTGGAAAACTACATCCTAGGTAGAGAGCAGGTATGGGGCAAGTGTATTCAGCAAAGGTGTAGCTCCAAAGGGATGGGGGGATGCGCTATGCACCAGGCACGCGCCCCCGTGGGGGCGTGGTGAGGGCATTCCAGGGCAGGGGTGGATGGGGGTGTGGCAGGGGCGGAGGACGCACCAGTGCACCATGTGCTTTTCCTCCTTGCTACACCTCTGATATTCAGACCTATGTTTGAGGTGCTTTAGATTTCTCTTCAGCTCTCTGGACTATCATAAGGAAAACCTAAGAACATAAGAAAGAACCTGCTGGATCAGACCAGAGTCCATCTAGTCCAGCACTCTGCTACTCACAGTGGCCCACCCAGATACCTTTGGGAGCTCACATGCAGGAGGTGAAAGCAATGGCCTTCTGCTGCTGCTGCTCCCGAGCACCTGGTCTGCTAAGGCATTTGCAATCTCAGATCAAGGAGGGTAGTTTGGGCTGTTCCATGCATGTCTTGCATTATGACTTGTATTAAAGAAATTAATCCCCGAGTCACTGGTACTTTCATGAGAGGAACGCACATAAATCATCAAGAATTTATTTTACTTTCTTCACAGATTCCACAAGTGGCATCTACGTGGCAAGGCAGGGTGGCATAGCTCATATACAGACAGCCTCCACATGTTACCAAGTGCTTCTGAAGAGAGACACAAAAACATAAATGAGAGGGCAGAAGAATGTTAAATAAGGAAAAGTTAAATGGATTAGACACAAACTAAGGGAAAACATACAGAGGGGAGACGCAAACTTCTCCATCAGCCCGCTTCTTCTATGTTCTGCTATAACAGCTTCAGTCAACTGAGCAAAGTCTTCTGACAGCGCCGATTTACAAACAGGAAAAATCAGCAACTGCCCATTCACGTGAATTCTCCATAGTGGCTTCTATATTGTGGAATAGTCTACCTTAGGCTCTTAGGAAGCCCCTCTACCAATAGTTCTGTCATTTTGCAAAATCTACATAAGAGAATTGTTCTGGAGGTCATTCTTGTAGAAGGAGAAAAGCTGCAGTCTTTCCTACAATGTCTTGTTGCCCTAGGTTTACATGCTACACCAACTGTCTTCTTGTCTTAAACAAATATGTTGGCACATGGTTAGGGCCCTGTTCCGTTCTACAGTCCTAGACCGACTGCACTATTTTATCTGACTAGGAACCTTTGCTGTTAGATTCAAATGTCATCATACCTTGTAATCTGCTCACTGATTGCATGGCACTATCATGTTTTATTTACAGACTGAAAGAAAACTTTTTTTCTTATCTCTAATAGGCCTTGCATCCCAATGAGGAAGGCAAATGAATGACGATGATGATGATGATGATGATGATGATGATGATGATGATGATGATGATGATGATGATGATGATGATGATGATGATGATGATGATTTGTAGCAAATGGTTTTCCATTACATGCAAAAATGAGAAAACTAAGATTTTTAGAAACGATTACTTGCTAGTATGTTAACATTGAAATCAAAGTCCAATCATGATTTCCACGTGCATGGAAACTATGACCGTTTGCACACAAAGTCTTTGCTGCATAGTGGAGGGCAGTGTTCGCTGCAGCAAGATTTCTTGTATGGATGTATTTTCTGGAGCTCAATTTTCACTTTCCACTCTCTTTGCAGCAAGAAAAACCACTTATAGCACTTCACCACCAGAGCGGGACAGATTTGCCAGTGGGCACAGCTTTGCCCTGGATCTCTTTGCACATGGTCAGCCTTCCCATGCACTCTCAGCGCTTTGCATGCCTTCCCCCTGACCCCCCCTTCATGCTTCCAGCTCCTTCCTGCTTTTCTAAGTGCACTGATCAAGAAATCGATTGATTTCTCACACGTATAGTGGGGGGGGGTATAACCCCCTTCATCTCCTCCACCAGTAAAGCCTCAGTTTCCAGGTGCTTTGGAACCTTCTCCCTCACCCCCACCCCTCTTTCCTGCTTCTTCAAAGTGCACATATTGAGAGATCAATCTTTCAATACAAAATAACAACAAAGAGGGCTTTTGCAAGTAACAGTACAAGCGGGCATATTTTGGGCTCCATCCCACCTTCCACACTCTGCTTCTGCCCTCCCTGATGGCTAAGAGGGCTTTAAAATCTTTATATTAGGCAAGACTCTTTTTTAAAACAATCATCCCTCTTTTCTTCTCTTACGACAGTGGCAGAGAGTGTGTGTGTCTGGAGGGGAAGGGAGAGGGGAGAGTATCAGCTCTGTGCCATTAAGGATGTTGATGGGTGGAGTTAAGAGGACTGGGAGAAGAACAGACCCAGCTGAGTTCCCCAGATAAACTGCGCTGCAGGCTGTGGACCCCCTCCTCCCATGTAAACAGAGAGATGTGAGCAGAGCCCACTACAAGCCCAGTGTGAGGAACAGGGTCAACATAAGTGTGCCATGTGTAATGGGCCTTCCTGTCATTTGAGCATGACATGACAGCTCAAAGATAACAGCAAACTTTGGTTTGTCAAGAGAGAGGCACAAGGAGAGGAATAAGAGAAAAGGCATAAACCCTATCATTCACATAATGTCTGAACTGAGTGAGTTTGTCAAGTATAAAAATTACACTACTTATATAGCAACATGTAGTGTGGCTCCACGGGGTGGTTTGTGGATGCAAAATTGGGGGGGGGGGCTAAATCACCTCTCTGTGTACTCGGCTTGTAAACAGAAGAGATGGTGGGTATCTGAGAGGCACAAATCTTGCACTGCAAATCATGTTGTTCCACCCAAAACACGGTTTGTGCAGACAGAACTAAACGTCGACATTTCAACTGTTTCAAAGATTTGTTCATTTTTCCTTCATTCGGACCAAGAACAAACCTCTTGTGTTTGTTTTGCTTCTCTCTTTGCTTGAACAGTTTCACCTTCTCCTTTGCTGCAGAAAATGCCCAAGCAGCAGGAGCAAAGGCAACATTTGCTGTTTAATGCCAAGCCAAGAGGAGGTTAAGGCGGGCATCTCAAACAGTTGTGGTTTCCAGGCTGTATGGCCGTGTTCTAGTAGCATTTTCTCCTGACGTTTTGCCTGCATCTGTGGCTGGCATCTTCAGATCCTCTTTCAGAAGAAAATGCTACTAGAACACGACCATACAGCCCAGAAACCACACAACATCCAGTGATTCTGGCCGTGAAAGCCTTAGGGCACAGATTCTTCCTCTCCTTGGCCCTTCACATTTGTCTAGGGGTGACCCAGAGGAAAGAAACCCCAAAGGAAAGAAACCCACAGAGTTCTGCCCACACCACTTCCTGTGGCTCCATCAAATGATTCTTTTTTGTAAGGACCTCTCTTCCAATCACTGAGTTTCTCAGTGGCTTTCCCTGAATCATAAACAAGCTGGAAAGATTGCTGAACAAAACATCTATGCAAGATGGAATAAAGCAAAGGCAGCATGACAGTATTTAACCTAACATAGTCGCTGTTCTGAAAGTTTCTTCTGAACATGAAGCAAAAATGCCCTAGCCCAAATTACTTGTGGAAGCTCACTGATTAAATGTGGTCTCAATGATCCTAAACTGCTTCCTTACAAATGAATAAATTGTCAGTTCTGTCACTGAGAATTCTCCTAGAAGATAAAGTGAACACAGTCATGTTTTCCTACTCAACCACAGGTAAAATAACTCCTCTGCCTCAAAATGTATTGCCTGGCCCCCACACTGGTGGGAATGTTTCAAATAAAGTTACTCACCGATGGCCAATTCCCTGTCGCAATTGATGTAATTTCAGCTCAAACATTTCATTCAGGGAGCTCTGGAAGGTTACGAGTCTTATGCCACTGACATTTGACTCCCCAGTGCCACCTCCACCTGCCCTCACAGCTGCCTAGTGATAATATCCGTACTGTTATTCTACCTGCTTGCATTGCTGCTGAACAAGGGAATAAAATTCTCTCATCTCTTTTGCCGCTCATTATCCTTATGATTAAACCTACACCCTAAGAACTAACTCCCATTCTTTTAATGGCTTCTGGCCTAATTAAAAAAAAATGTTACTAGATCACACAGTTCCAACCAAGGGGACATATCAATCAACATAAAGAAGAAAGTAATTTTTACCCATCCTGATACTCCCAACAAAGCATACCCGATAGACAACTGTTGTGCAAAAAGAAACTATTGAGAAAGTACCCATGCACTGGAGCAGAACAAGGTCCCGTTATACCTCTGATATAGTGAATTTAAAAAGGATTCTTGTTTCTGTTTCTACAGCAGTGCTGAACTAAGAGAAATGTTGCGCAGCTTGTGACCTACAGCCCACCGGGGCTTCGATCTGTTTTTTGTTGCCTGCCTGGGTCTGTGAAACCAGAAGGGTTGTGTCACAAAGACGCAGGGCTGGTGCTTGGCTCAGTAGGCTGCACAGCCTTACTTTTCCAGACCTTCTCCTGGAATTTGTCCTGCTCTACCATTCACACACCTTTCCTGCCCTTGGTGGGAACCCTGCATTTTTGCTGTGGACAATCCAAGGTGGAAAGCTGCACCTCTGAGCAGGATGCATTTAGACACCGCTTGAGATACATTCAACCACACTTGCCGACCTCACACATTTGTCAAACGCATTAAGCTTGCATTATGATTGATTTAGGGGAGGGGGGAATGTGCTTTATGCAATGGCTAGGAGCAGAAGAACAAAACCATGCCCTTTGGCAAGCTACACCAATGTGTAACAGCGAAGACTCTTTTTACTTATATAAGTACACTCCCCTATGGAGGCGTCCATTCCACAGAGGACATTCACAACAGTTTATTGGCTAAAATCCTTTATAATTGTTGCTGAAGCGGCCTGGCCCTGGAAACTCTGAGTCTTAAGAAATCTAATAAATCTGCACTGGGTACATTCTGTCTACGCAGATGGCAACAAGCGAGGAAGAAAGCTTCAGTAATTTCCCATCAATTTTTTTTGTTTCTGAAAGGGGGGGGGATGCCACCACCTCCTCCTTCCCTTCGAAGAAACAGCAGCATGCGTCGTCACTCAGCCCACTGTTAATAAAGCTAGTCTGTTTCTCTCTCCATCTCCAACTATTCCCTTCAAATTGGCGTTGCCACTTCCCACGGTCTGACGCACCATATGCTCATCTGAAGAAATGGATCACAGACGAGGCAGGGTATGGGCTTCTGGTAAGACACACAGGAAGTACTGCTCCCACTTTGTCTGAACTTTCCCCGCTCTTCTCTATTGTTCGAGAAACAGAAAAGAAAATTATGGGGATTTTTGCCTGGGCCCTGGCTGCTTGTTCAGAAAAAACTTCTGAACTTCGATTCCCACTTATTTCAGTGAACGTTCAGGGTTCGGAGTATGGGGGGGGGGAGTGCCCAGTGAGAAGTCTCCTGTGCCCCACCCCAGGGTGTGAAAAGTCTTCATCGTTCTTTCTCTGAATACATCAACAGGGAAACCTTAGTGGGTGTGTATCGAACTTTCCTCTCTCTATCACACAGTAAAACATTTCACTAAACTAGGAAAACTGTCAGTAGGTCCCTTCTGATGAACAAATCAGTAGGCACTGCTTACATGCTTTACAGGACCAGACCCAATAAAATGTGGGCCATTAGTCTTCCCTGCCTAAGAAGATTCATCACTAGACAATGTTAAGAAATAAAGAGGTCGTTTTTATTACCATCTTGTGCAGAGCTCTCCAGATAGTCCGTCAGATCACAGCCAAATACACTCGTGGCTCCTTTCCTCTTGAGTTTCGGCTTTCCTCCCTTGTTCTTCATGAGTTAATTCCAAAAAGAGGTTTGCCCCCCACTTCCTTCCCCCCCACCCCCTTCGTTTTGCTTGGGACAAGTGCAAAGGTCCCCCTTTTTCTTCAGACCCTCGTTGTCCGGGTCCCGTTTCCGGTCAGCCACATCAAAAGTCCAGAAGAACTTCTAGCTGAAAGGATCAACATTAATCCCCACCAGATGTTGAGTTGCTGTGGCTGCTGATGTTGCAGGAGGGAGAGGTCAGGACAATACAGAGATCTCCAGCAGGCAGCAGCAGAGAGTCCATAGCCCAAGTTCAGAGGGGTTCTCTCAAGTTCAGAGGGCTTCTCCTCTGAGGGAGGTGGATGGGGGTGGCCACAAGGGAAATTGGCAACAAGGGCCAGATGTCTTGTTTCCTTGCCGTTGACTTCCAGGAGCCTCCAAATCCAAATCAAGCAGGCAGTCCGATTAAATCAAGCAGGATCCCACCAAATCCTTCAGAGTGCTGTTACTGGACATTTCAAATCTTCCCTTCCATGAACTTGCAAAAGAGAAGAGAAGTAGGGGGGAAGTGACAGAAAAACAAACAAAACAAAACTAGGCAATCACTCTCCCCCCTCCCCCAAGTTTACAAACAAAGTTAGAACAAGGAATGGGTTTTCTACATTAATGCCCTCTCTCGCTCGCTTTCCCCTTTCCCCTGTTTTAACAAATCCTGGGATTATCCAGCTCAGGAAATGCTGGAAGGAAGTTAGCTGGGGAGGGGGCGGAGGATGGACTTTTTTTGGCAGTGGTGTATGTGTGTGTGCATGTGTGTTTAAGAAAAAGTGAGGGCAGGGAGAAGCAGACAGAGGGCTTTCAGAACAGGGAGGGAAGGGGGATGTCCTGCCCGCTCAAAGATAACGGGACAGCCTGAAAGGAAATCATTCCAGTGAGTAGGGGCCCGGAGCAGCTTGGAGCTCTGACGTTTCCTGTTCCACAAATGGCCAGCTCTGGAAAAAAATGCCTAGGGAGGGGCCAGGGAGAAGGAAAAAGCATAACTGGTTTCAATAAATGGCCAAGTCTCCTTCCTTACTGTGACACCTCTCAGCTTTCTGCATAGTTTGCTTCTCTCCCTTTCTGAAAGCAAAATAGCAGGAGAGGGGAGACAGAACTGGTCAAAAAGGAGGAAAGAGTTGTGAAGCTGTAACAGGAGAGGTGAAAGAAGGATGATCCGGCAGCACAGTGCACAAAGGCACATGCACGCGTGCGCGCGCACGCACACACACACACACACACACACACACAAACGTTCTTACAGACCAGAAACAGATGCTCTCTGGTTCTGAATTTGCATTCTGGAATCAAGTCATAGCCCCATCTCTGCAGCTTGGAGGAAAAGTAAAACAAAACACAGCAGAGAAATTCAGCAAGCTCCGAAAGGCAGAGAAGCAGCCACCCACTTTAACCTCATTGTTCTCCAAACTTCTGCCAAATACGAATACTTCATTTTTCTATAACTTCTTTAACTGAGAGGTGGTATTGCCCTTTGCAAGAACAAGATAAATGGAAATGTCTGTTGGAAACCGCTGTTGCTTTCATTTCACATTTGGGAGTAAAGAAGGGCAGGGTTCTACCTTATAATTTGTATCATTTTATTTCCTGTTTGATGAATTTCTATCCCAGCTTCCCCCCCCCCCCCCATAATTAAAAATCAAAACAGACAATGAAGTTAAACTGTACCAAATGCAGAAATTATCACATAAAATACCTGGATACATAAAAGACCTTACTTCTTTTTCACAAACAGATATGACACCTTAAAACAATCTCTCTACAGTCATGAAATAACTCTGCAGGCACATTTCCTTCTCATGCGTATCATTCCTGAGATGTCAGAGAGAACAGTCCTAGCAAGCACTTAGCAAACTAAAAATATTACGCTGCTGTTACCATTAATGTTCTGGGATTTTTCAACAACTGTTTCTACCACCTTCCCTGGGAAACTCAGTCTGCGTCCTGTATTCATTTCAAACTTCTTAAGAGATCACAATGCTGGGTTGTCACATGAGGTCTCGGGCCTTATGACATACAATGTTATGACTGTATGAGACGATAAAACAACATTCTGGTGAGAAGACATGTGTACTGTAACTGATGAGGAATAAGCTTCAAAAGGGTCAGATGTCTGATTCAGACAAAGGACTACTAAGAAGCAGACATTTTTCTGAGCTTTTTTTTTTTAAAAGATAGGAGCCAGCCAGTGATTCAGTTTTGTAGGACAGGCAAATCCATCTTCTCACACAGCTGATGCCTCTTCACAAAGTAAGAAAACTTGAAGCTAGTCCAAAATGAAGCCCTATGTGGACAACAGTTTTGTTTGACTATTACCGGTAGATCTTATTTCACAAGCCTGTTACTATCAAGCATTACCAAAATATCACACAAGCTATACCATACTAAGAACGTTTTTCTGTGACTAAGCACTTTTGAGTAGACTACAGTGGGATTGAGTAGACCTGCCTTAGGACAGCTTTAGTATGTCTTAAGCATATCAGGGCAATCAAAATAACCTCTAACACTAAAAGGGAAACAGACGCTATGGCATGTTTTATGCATATACAATACTCTCATATCAGGTCTACTTGGGTGTTTGGGCTCATCACTGCTTCTCAGCACAACTTACATTTGTGTGGATATATTAAAATAGCAACAGGTAAGTTATCCTGAGATTCTTGGAGGGTACATAAACTTCAAATAAATACCCCTCCTCCATTTTGCATCCTGGATTCTGACTTCTGCCTGGGAGTGTCCACATTGGCAAGAATGGTGAGCTCAAATTGAAAAATGCCGAGTAGCTTCTCCCTTCTACTTATTTTTGTGAAGGAACAGCCTTGTAAGCCTTCCCTGTCCCCTTGGATTGCTCCGCCAGAGATTTTAAACACCCATGGTTTTCCCAAGTTTCTTCTCAGTGCCACCATCTCTTCCTTTCACTCCTGAGAGATGCCAAACCCCAACTTTCATGCCATTTGAGAATATTTCCTGCTAAATAGAGTTAAACATGTATCACACTGTACCTAAGTTCCACCTAGTTTCCATCCCTGCAAGCTTGACTCCTACAACCGGGGTCAACCCCCCATTACATGTCCAAAGCTCCTAAGCTCCACCCCCCTGCCCCCCTCTGGCTGGGCTCCCAGTGGGCAGTCCCTCCTGTCTCCCCCCCCCCCTCAGGGGAGAAGAGACTGCTGTCCCCAGTCTTGGAGAGCTGCTTTTATAAACACTGAGGCCAGGGGCGGGGCTCCGGGGGCGGGTCTTGGGAAGATGGGGTCACAACCCAGGGGCAGGTGGGGTGTGGCCCCACCCCCTGAGCCCCACCTCCTCAACCCATAAAAAATTATCCCTACGTCACTGTCTACAACCTAACACAGAGATGATCTGTTGCAACGTCTTAATTTTGAGCTATCATGCTCCAGTGATCATGAGCTTACCCACTGCCCCCTTTTAACCACACTTCAGACAGCAAGACTGAATAGATGTGGAGTGTTTCCAGAGATGAGGCTTAGAACATTCAAAATATAAAAAAGTTTAATAAGTGAATTAAAAAATACACCTCATATGTTTAAGCATTTAATCTGAGCAAGGGAACGACAAAAAAGCTGGAAACATGCAGTCCCTTTCTGCTATGCTCACTACTTAGTTAAATTATGTTTTAACAGGACAGGCTAGTATTACTTGGAGACAGCCAGTGTAGTGTGGTGGCTAAGAACAGTGGATTCTAATCTGGAGAACCAGGTTTAATTTCCCACTCCTCAACATGAAGCCTGCTGTGTGACCTTCAGCCAGTCACAGGAGTCATGGGAATTTATCATCTGCCTTGAGGACTCCATTTCATCATTTTGGTTTTCCTGCTTCAAGTACAAGAGAATACATTCTAGAAATGTGGCTGTTTTCCTCTCTGCCTCTTTTGGGTGTGACATTGGACTGGGCGTAGGGTAGTAAACCACTATTTTGCTTCAGTCAGAATTCATTATCACATCAAAGAGCTTAAGTGCTCTGTGCCTGCAGCTTGATGGCTCTTCTCCAACCCTTTCCTTTTTGCCAGCTGGTTTCCTGAGCTCACACAGAAAGTCACCACAATAACACTGGGATGAATTCTAGGATGGAGGGTATTTCTCCACAATTTTTATACATTCACTAAAGCACACCCAGTAGACAAAAAAATATACTACAGTCTGATGTGGCTGCAATATTTTCCAGTTACCAATCTAGTTACCAATCATGTACCAACTAAGACTCAGCTACCTGGGACCAAACCAGAGAAGAATCTTATACCAATGAAAACACTATTTTGTGTTATGACAAAAGAAATCACATTCTTCACTCTGAAACGACTGCTATATTAGCAACAGAAAAAAGGGGGAAAATCCTTGCTAGAAGACTACAGAACAATATAATTACTTTAAAAAGATTAATTTATCCTATTCCATGCAGAAGGCTTTTTGTGCTAAATAAATTTCAGATATGAGTTCATCTTCACAATTATGAGCTTTAGAAACTTGTTTGTTTTGTTAAAAATCCTGACTACCACAATTCTAAGACAACTATCACATTTCAAATGAGAAACTACACTGTGGTTAATAGCCCAGTCACAAATATGAACGCTCTCTGTCCATTTGAAATAGATTTCTGTAAAATTGATGGATATCCTGTCCAAACTACATGGTTGTGGGGTGGGCTTAAGTTCACCCCAGTAGTCCTCTGAAATGTAAAAATAGCCTTGGATTTAGCTGAAGTGTAATGAGATATTTTAGTTCTTTTTGTAATATATCTTTTTTTTCTTTGCCCAAAGCAGTCAAGATGGACCATGCTGTAATTTCCAATAAGCTAGCTAAAATAAAAGAAGCCTCTTTTCGAGATGCTTCTCAGCTTTAATAAAACACACGTTTGGTTTAAAAGATTAGTCAACCCCGGCTTAAATAATGCCACAGGCTGAAAAGCTCCCCTGTAGCAAGATGGGATCTATCATGCGAACCTAACCTATGACATCCAGCCAACCCAATCACTGGAATGGCCTCTCCCAATCAGCCAACCTGCCATCTTCAATTTCCACAGACCACTTTGCAAGAATCAACTGGGTTCAATAGTGGCTGTGATCTGCTCTAACTCAACTCACTGAAGAATTTCAGTAATAGAAACAAGAGTCTGGACAAAAGCTGTGATTACAAGGGCCAGCCTGTGCCTTCTCATTTTGGAGCTGAGGGGATGCATTCTTCCAGGCCTATTTTGAGGGCTCTCATATCTGCTTTTGCTTGTAGCATTTCTTAGATTTGCATGAAACTCATTTCCACTCCATATGTGAATTGTTACATCTCCGCTTATCTGCTAGGCGCCTTCTAAAGCAAAGGGAAGGTAAGAGAGGAAAACTTGAGCTACAGGGAAAGGAGAGTGTGTTATCCTAAATATAGCTCTGCAGTTAGGATCGTTTTCCTGACACAGACAATTCATTGTTAGCCCTGACATGTCACAATGACCTCCCTTTTGCAATCTCTTCCCCAACTTTCTTTTCCTCCCCACTCCCTTGTCTAATTTCCTGTCCGCTTCTGACTCACATTATTCCAGAACTTACCACAGAACACATGCTTCTATGGAATTTCAGAAGACCTTTGAAATCCAGATGACTTTGTTTTCTATGAAGGAATGAAACATCGAGAATGGGAAAAAAACTAAAAGCCATTTAACATTGTTTTAGGCTGGGTCACTCTATCACCTGTTTTTATGTGATGTGGATTTTAAGGGTTATTTTTCTGCTGCTGTTTTTTTTATGATTTTATTGTACTGCTTTACTTGTGAGATGGCAGGAAAATGTTTCCGATAAAATTAAAGCATACCTTGCTGCAGAGCACAGAATAAGACTAACACATGGAAAACCTCTCTTACATTAATGGTAAGTTAGTTATTCCTGTCAACAAAGGAGTTAAACCATTCATGTTTTCTTATAAGATGAGGTTCAAGAGATGGGAGCATTCATATTTGTCACATTTTTATTCCAACTCTTTCCTTCCAGGGCATTCAAAATTCATTTAACCTCTGCAATCTAGGCCAAATCAAAACTGCTGAATTACGCAAGCCTTTCCATGCAATGAAAGCTGTGTTTTCCACCTTCCAATTCAACACTCTAGCCGCTAGACCACGCTGGCTCTTTCTTATCTTCTTTGTTTATGCACTCATTCCAAACATCCTCTTACCTTACTGATTTACTAGATTGCAAAGAAGAACATAGTTTGTACAAGGCATGTTGCAAGAGACTATAATCAATTCAGATATACCAGCAGATGCAGCAGATTTATAATGCCACCTTAACCCATGAAACAACCATTTAAAACCACTAAATGCCAAGGAACTTGTGTGTGCATGTGTGAAGTGCTGTCAAGTCGCAGTTGACCTGTAGCTACTCCATAGGATTTTCAAGGCGAGAGACATTCAGAGATGGTTTACCACTGTCACATGGAAACTGAAGTTTTTAGAGAAGTATGTTTTTACATATCTATCTTGCACACTTACTTTAAAAAGCTGCTCTTCTTACCACAGACAATTCCCTTTCATGCCAATTACTCCTCTCTGCTGGAGTAAAGAAAACTGCATTTAGTCCTCAAGAGAAAATTACTGGGCTGAGACCATGAGAGATATACATATGTAACTTTTCAGATCTATTCTAAACTTTTTAGTCATTCTGAACACAAGACACTATTTTTGTCAGAACAGAAACAAATTGAGCTTTTGCTTGCCAATGTTCATATCCAATCCAAACACTTGGATAAAAGCCAAATTTGCAAAGGAGTTTAATTCAGACTGTATTAATTCTCCACTTCATAAAGTTAAGGGTTCTCAAATAGTGCTTAGGGTAAGTCTAGACCGGAACCTTGCAGGCCTCTGCTGGATAATACTTGGGCGAGACCAATGTACATACCAGGGAAACAAATGCTTATGAGGAGAAACAAAACATGCCAGCAAGAGTCAGGGTGGGGAAGGGGCATCATTAGCAAGGTCACTTCTAGGAATCACCAAAAACACTATGGTAAAACCAAAGAGTTTCTGGCAACTTCTAGAGCAGGGGTAGGGAACCTGCGGCTCTCCAGATGTTCAGGAACTACAATTCCCATCAGCCTCTGTCAGCATGGCCAATTGGCCATGCTGGTAGGGGCTGATGGGAATTGTAGTTCCTGAACATCTGGAGAGCCGCAAGTTCCCTACCCCTGTTCTAGAGTGACTTGACATCACTTCCATGTTTTCTCTGGAACTGATATCACACCATCATCCCAAGGGTCATTAGGAAACAGGACTCAGAACCAGGAGATTCCCCACTGCTGGTGGAAACTTGAGAGCCATGGTATCGAGTAGGGCTGCAGCCTCTGGATTGGGAAATTCGTGGTGACTTTGGAGATGGAACCAAGACAATGAAGTTTGGGAGAGGGAGGGAACTCAGCCAAGGTGTAATGCTACAGAGTCCATCCTCAAAGGCAGCGATTTTCTTCAGTGTAACTGATCTCTGCAGCCTGGAGATCAGTTGTAATTGCAGAAGAGCTTCAGGCCCCAACCTGGAGGTTGGCAAGCCTAATACCAAGTAAGGTGTTGTAACTCTTAGCCTGACTGCATAAAACTGTTCATGCCTACTCTGAATTAAATCAGTCCTACTGAACCTAGAGGAGGGAACCCTAATAGAAAACAGAGTAAAACATGAAAGGGAAACAGCTACAGTAAAACAAAGAGGGGAAAAGAAAAAAATCACCTCCTCTTGCAGCTTCCTGTCTCCTGCACTAGTATGTATCTTCTTACTCATTTAACCACCAACTCTGAGTAGGAGACTCTGCCAGATTCCACACAGGCAACACAGGTTCATGGAACCTGTTTCTGTTGCCTATGCCACTGTTTGCCTGGTGGCTGCAAGGACCAGCTGGGATCACTGGAATCCCGGAGACAGCATTTCTATGTGAACCGTACAGCCAAGAATCCCCCCTCGACAATTCCCCACTCAAGAATCCCCCCCGATAATCCACCCCTACCCAAGAATCCATCCCCCCCCCCAATCTACCTGCTTAGCATGATGGCCACCTATTAGAGTATCCACTCTAATGGCAGCCACCTGGGGAATCCAATATAATTGTGGATGGGATACGGATTGAACGCTTCATGTTCGCACAGGCAAGCAGGAAGAATTTGCAACCTGGGTTAATGAAAAAAAGATGCTAATTTAGCAATTTTAATTTAACCTGGGTTCTGGCCAATAAAATGGGTTAGAGGCATTTGGGGGGCGAGTTCTGTGAGAAGTCCCCCCAATGCTTTTTAAACAGGCCTCAACCCATTTTATTTGACCCATGCAGAATCATTATGTTTCTTCACAGCGATCTTATGAGAAAAGGAGGCAGAAGTACAAGGGAAATTAATTTCCAAAAAGAGCACCACAGTGAAAATTCTAGTGGAGTATCTATACTTGTAGTCTGTAACATGAAAAATACCAACTGTTAGTCATGTGGTACCTTAAAGACTAACAGACGTATCAAACATATAAGCAGCCGTGGGCTACAGCCCACTTCATCAGATTCATGAAGTGAAATCTCAGCAAGAAAATGGAAGGATACAGTACACACTCTCACTGAGGGGAGAAATTGTGAACAGTATATTAAAAGCCACAGAAGTCTAGAGATGATGGAAGAGTACACAGAATCAAATAATAGTGTGGTGTAGTAGTTAGAGTGTCAGACCAGGTTCACATCCCTACTCTGCCATGGAGCATGCTGGGTGACCTTGGGCCACTCACAGGCTCTTAGCCTTATTTACCTCACAGGATTATTGTGAAGCTAAAATGAAAGAGAGGGCAATGATGTAAACTGCTTTGAGTTCTCACTGGGGAGAAAGGAAGCCATATAAATGAATAATTAAAGAAACAAATAAATAGCCAAGGAATTGATCTGCACTGCTGAAGGCAGATATCAAAGGAAGACTTTACAGTGAAGATTACTTGCTCAGATTGAAAACAGGGCATGTGGTGAGGCTGGGAAGTAATGAGCTGATTGTAACCATTTTATATGGCTGTGGGGCTTTGCTCACAGACATGAAGAGAACCCCATGGCAACTAATGCCAGCCGTTTGATTCTGAAACAGGCAGCAGATTTGACATCTTACTGGTACTACCTTCAACAGCTGCCAACACAGAGAAATAAAACTGGTGTCTATTTTCCTGGCATGAATAGCACTAGGGGCCCTTTCTTGATTTCCGTATGTTGGATTGTTGTTAAAAACACAAAAATGAGAACTTTAAAAAGAAAAAGTAGCAACCTTGGTCGGCAGAAGGCTGTTTCTGCTGCTCCCACAGGTCACCACTGGCAATGGCCCATTTTGCACAACACAAAAAAACCATCTTGCAGACAATTGGAAAAGAACCATTTTGCCTTTTTATTTTGTCCACATGGGGGAAAAGGTTTTTTTGTCCATCCCCCCCTCCCCCACTCTTTTGGCTTGTAAGCAGCTCATGCCCGCCATTTTCTACCAGGCTTTTCTGTGCCGCCCGCCATTTACAGAAAATTCCCACGAATATTTGTTCTGCATGCAGCAAATCCACCCACCATTTCCATGTGTACAGTACATGAATAAAGTTAGTTTTCACTGCTGATTCAATGCACGTGTAATTTTTCCTTTTTTTCTGTTTTCAAAAAGGTGTGTTCAGAGCCATAAAGACAGAATATAAGAATCAGATCAGTGCTCATAATGTGTATTTTTACTCCTGAAAAAATTTCATTTGTGCTGTGCAGAATGGACCCATGTCTTGCTCAGAGGGGCAGGTTATTGGCAGTTCTATGGGAGGTTCTGGAGTCTGGCTCCCTGTAGGAGATCTCTCCTTCACACAGCAATCCCTTCCTTCCCCAGCAAAGCCTTAGATCTTTCAAGAAGAGGAAGGGACGATTCTTCTCTCTGCATACAAGCTGTATTTCTGTCTTCCATAGCTGAAGCTGTTTCTATCCTACCTTATTCTCCTGGAGAAATTCCAAGTGTAGGGTGAAGACCTTCGGCTGATTGCCTCAGCACAACCAGTACTGAAGTATGTCTGCAATGTCTGCAAATAATATCTGCACTGCAAACTACCTGAACCACAAAAACACAAAATAACTGCATTCAATCAAGGTTTCATTTCTGTCTTTTTTCAACCCCAGAATATATTTTCAATGCCAAGGATGAGAACTGGAATACTGGGTTATAACAATGAATGTGCCTGTAAACACGTAGCAGGTTTAAAGCTGCTGCCATCACAGAAGAATGCTTCATTTTGCTTTTTTGATTGCCTTTGACAGCCATTTTATAATTGGTTTCACCTAGGTCCACCAAGCCTCCACTGGGGGCAGGAGATACCTACCACTAGGTCCCATTGCCCACCACTACTTGGAGAAATTTTAAAAAACACTAGAAATTCTTACTGGAAGTGACAAAGGGTAGCTCTAGGAATCACCAGGAACTCTGTGCCCCCTTCCACACGAGCCAATAAACCTGGGATGGGGATGGGGAAAAACCTGTTTAGGGGGGAACGGGACATCACACGGCTCCCACCCCTAAAGCGAGGCTGCCCCCAAATGGATTATTGGAGAATCGTGCTATCTGCAATTCTCTTGTTTTAATGCGTTTTGAAGCCACTCGCAAGTAAATGGCTGCCCCGTGAAGTGCTTTACGCGGCCGTGCTTCCCGGGTTTTAACAGTCCCACCCACAGCCTTCCTGCAGGTGGGTTTTTTTTTTTAGAAAAAGCCACGCCTCCATGCAAAGGGATGACGGCAGCCCGCATTGCATCTGCGGGCTTCATTCACTGCTTGCATGAAGGCATGCGAACATGAAAAACAGGGGAGCAGATTACTTTATCCAGCCTGCAACCCGTTCTCCCTGTGTGTGCGGAAGGGGCCTGTGGTATTACCATATTGTCCCTAGTGATTCCGAAAACTCCCCTTTGCCACTCCCAGGGTAGCTCTAGGAATCACCAGAAGAGTTTCCAGTGATTCCTAGAGGTAACCTTTGTCACTTCCAGCACTTTTTTTCAGGGTTCTCTCCAGTCCTAATCCTTTTAAGCCAGCCATCCCACTCAGCCAGATAATGAAAGAGAAAGAAGTAGACTGGAGAAGGAATGCATTAACCTGACTCACCATGGAAAATGTGGGTACACAGACCTGCATGTACCACAAGTGATGCTGCCATGCATAGTGGACATGGAACTGAGTCACTGCATTTGAACTGCCATGGCTGAGCTGGGTGGGAAGAAGGACCCAGAGTGGGTAGAGAGTTGCTTGCTCTCTTCTTTCCTACTTTATAAAGTGGGAACAGACTGAGCGATAGAAAACCAGACAATGGGCAAGTTGCTGCAGGCTCAGGCAGGCAAGGAGCTGCAAGTGCCGTACCAGCTGGGTGAGTGCAGAGTCTGGCAGCTGTGATTCAGGAGCTGTCAGGAGAGGAGGACAGATTGGGGGAAGTCAGCGATCAAGTAGCAGCTGACAATCATCTGCTCTTCCTCCCTCCTTTGAGGAGGGAATGGAAGGAGTGTTGGAAGTGTGCTGTCTCTTACCCACAGACTTCAGAGGGGAACTTGACTAGAGAAAGACAGAGGGCTCAAGGCACTTGGCATCCTTTCTCTACTGCTCTGACACTATCCCTTTGATATGTAGATTGAGTCTCAGGAATAGCAATCTACTCACTTCCTTCCTGCGTTCCCACTCCTCCACACACACACTAGCACACTCACACAGTTTTCTCTTCTCCATCTTGCAACTGTGAGGGCAGGATGCAGCCAGGTCCTGTATCTCCCTCCATCCTAGTAAGTTAGACTAGATTAGAAAACTATATTTACTCTATCCTATCCAGAAATGGAACTTCTATAACAAATCAAATATATTACTATAGAAAAAAAGGCTCTGAGTAATTTTGTTCCAGGCACACACAGAGACTACATGGGCTTTGCCTTTGAGAACTCTGCTGAATTACCAGATTTTATATGAAAGAAAACAATCTAACAAGGAGAAGACTGGGCGGATGAAGAGGGCAAAAGGGGAAAGGCAGATCTGGCAACAGGGCCAGCTGCTGCAGTCCAGGCGGATAAGGGGCTTCTTCTGGCCTGCAAACCAGGTGGGTATAGAGCCTGGCAGAGGAGATGGTGGTGGAAGAGGCTGGGCAGGGGAAGGTTGCTGAAGAACAGCCTAGCGGAGGAGAAGGAGGAAGTGGCAATCAGTCATCTGCTCTCACTTCCTCTTTTGGAGGGTAAGGGAAGTGAGATTTCTTCCTCTTCAAGTGCAAGCTTAATGTTCGGGTTATGCTTTTGAGCTCATTCTCAAGGTACCTTTCACAAATACAGTTGCTAACTTTTCAACCCCATCCTGGCCCAGCAATCGAGAGACAAGGTGTCAGGGACAAGGGGTGCAGCCATCAGCCCCCTGGGAAAACCTAAAAGAGAGGCATCACCTCTCTTCAGGAATTGCTGGAAACGCTATGGTTTTGGTGATTCCTAGAGAGGACTTAGGTCAGTTCCAGGTTTTCTCCAAGTTTCAATATTGGTCGTTTCCCCACATACCTCAACCACACTGTGCTGCGCGCTACTCTCAGCGCGCGTCATTTCTGGCGTGCTCCCGGGCTTCCCCACGACCCCGCGCTCTGAGCGGGGTCATCAAAAGGTGCTGTTTCGAGGAGCGCCAGGAATGACGTGCGCTGAGGGGGCGTGACAGCGGCAGCGTCGGGGTGGCTGCGTTGTCGCCGCCCCTGTAGTGGGGAGTGCCGGGGGACCCCGCGCTACTTGGCAGCAGTAGCACGCAGCAGACGGTAAGTGGGAAGACGACCGTAGAGTTACTAGGGATTTCTAGAAAAATATGACATCACCTCTGGGTTTCCAGGAACTGATGTCATACCCGATGATGGCAATTAAAAAAAAACTTTTTCTTTTTCCCGTTGACTGCTGAAGTGCTAGCAATGCGGCCTGCAGCAGAAAGAAGCTCTCCCAGTTCCAAAGGACACGTGGCAAATCCTACAACCTCCTATGTCTTTTAGAGCAGCTAGCTCCTCAGACAATAATGCTGATTTGCACATTATAGGAAGGGTTTGTCGGCTTTCTGATCACTCTCTTATTAGGTCAACTTTATCCCTCGTCAGTTGACAACTATGCTGGCAAATCAACAGTAGAAGAGTTTAGTGCACATTTGAAAAGGACTGTAGAAATAAAAACAAACTGTCACCAGGTTCGCTATCATCACTGCTTGGAACTCACAGGTAGCCTTAGATTAGATAAACCACAATTTGCAGCCTCTATCCTGGAGATAATAATAAACGTCTACTTTACAGGATTGTTTGACCTGTATCCAACCACACCATTAAGAAAAAAAATACCCTTTTGTTCAGAGCACTGGTTCCCAACCTGGAATATGTGTACCCCCAAGGTACGCACCACAGCATTTAGAATTATGTGAAAAAAATGTAGTGGGTTTGCTAATATGGGGGTACAGTCTTAGGAAAATGGGTTGCCAAGGGGTACACAAGTGAAAAAAGCTTGAGGACCACTGGTTTAGAGGGTGAAGCAGTGATCCCCTTCTACTGCAGCCCACTGAGCCTTCCAAAATGTTGCTCCTATGCAGTAGTGGATCCTCAGGAATAGTCTAGTGGGGATCTACAGAGGGAAGGAGAATTGACAGAAATTGGCACAACCTTATATATGAGTACCATAACTTTAAAACAAAAACAAAAAGATCTGCAAGTGTGTAGATATATCTATGCCATAACAACTATACAGTTCTGCAACTTCCCCTCACTTCACTGACAAGTAAATTCAATTTATTGGGGGGCAGGGGATTACTTCCAAGTAAGTAGGCCTAGACTAGTTGTAACACTAGTTTCAAGGATTCTGGGAATCTATTTCTCTGTAAAGATATTTTGCTCCACCTTGCCTTCCAAGACCATCCACAATATATCATCTTGTATTTTTTTTTCCTGCTTCTGTGGGCCTTTCCCCACTTTCGTCCTTTATGCCGCGCGCTGCTCTCAGCGCGCAGCATCCCAGGCGTGCACCCGGCCATCTCCACGACCCCGCGCTCTGCGTGGGGCCATCAAAAGGTGCCGTTGAGAAGAGCGCCTGGGATGCTGCGCGCTGAGGGGCGCGACAGCAGCAGCTTCGGGGCGGCTGCGCTGTCGCAGCCCCTCTCAGTGGGGAGTGCCGAGGGACCCCGCGCTACTCTCCTCGAGTAGCGCAGGGCTTAAGGGAAGTGGGGAAAGGCCCCCTGTTTTCTTCTACTTTGCTGCAGTCTTCTCCAAATCTGGTATGGCATGACCATTTAGGAAAGGTTGCAGTGAAAAGGCTTTTGGTTGCTGTGTGGACAGGAAGGTGTGCATTTTTTCAGGTCCCACCCACACCAGTCCTATTGTCTCCCCCAACCCCCACCCCATTTCCAGCACATACACAACAGAGGTTTTTTGTGACTTAATTGCTAGATTATTGTGCCAGTATAACAATCTATTGCCATGATCTACTAGTTTTCAGGCTGCAACAAAAAAGGACTAGAGATTTACTTTTAAAAAAATGAAACCTGTGACCAGTAGGTAGTATAAATACAGCATTAAAATGTTTTAATACTATAACAATCTAGGAACTCCTTAGGGTTTTTTAAAGCCGTCTGGTGGAGAATGATGAATGGTGGCTGCAGGGATCAGAGGCAAAGTGTAGGGAAAACTTTTGTGGATGTTTTGCTGCAGCTGCAAATCCTTCGGCAAGGTGCTGGTACCTTTAAAGGCCTACACAGCCTGGGGCCAGAATACCTTAAGGACCTCATACCCACATATGAACCTACTCAAACACTCCGGTCAACTTTGGGAGCCCTGCTTTGGGTGTCCCTGCCATCAAAACCTAGATGGGTGACAACCCAAGAAAGGACCTTCTTGGTCACGACGCCACAACTTTCGATATCCCTCCTCAGAAAGATTCATCTGTGTCCCTCCATCACTGCCTTCTACCAATGGGCGAAGACTTCTTTGTTTGGTGTTATTAGCCCTCGTCCCTGTTTCACGAGGTCCCCCATGGCTGAAGCCTTAATATAGAGACACGGTCTGGCCTTATTCATCACCCAAAAAGGTTCTAGGATTGCCCCCCGCCCTTTTTTTTTTTACTCAATTGCATCATCTAAAGAATGACATGTTGCTTCTTATTCTTTCAGAGATGAGGAGAGTTTGAAATAGTTGTAGACGGTACATAACCTATTGAGTTTCCAGGATAGAAAAAAGAGTTACACAAGCTGGGTTCCATCCTTTTCTCATTGACAGGGGAGGGGCAGAGCAGAGAGAGCGAACAGCTGAGCCTCTCTAGTACAGGGATTCCCTCAGCCACATTCTCAGGGCTATATTTAACAGATTGAAGACCAAAAAGAGGAAGGAAGGCAGGCATGCAGGCAGCTGGAAGTGTTGGGACTCCCCCCACCCTCTCAGATCAGCAGATGAAGGCTGCATACCCTTTTCCACTGATGCCAAAGAGCTCAGAGCAGGGCAAATGGTTACCCCACAATATAGTTATGTGCCACACATAAAGTATGTTAGGTTCTATAGCTTGGCTCCCACAGAAGATTTCCATAGGTTGAATAGAAGAAAGGTTAAATAATCCACCTTCACAATGGAGACCTCTAATCCCCTCCCCAATATACACAAGCTGTTTTCTGTCTGTCAAGAGCAGCATTTCAGGATGCATTTTGTACTACAAAAGGACTTAGGAGAAAAGAAAGTCACATTCATCGACAAAAATCCTCCATGGGATCCAAGCCCATCATTTCAGCATTATAGTATTTTTGAGAGAAACCTAAGCAGGTCTACTTAGAATCCTACTCAGGTCTGTTCAAATGGGGTTTTGTCCTAGATCCGAGAAAAATGTTCTCAGGATTGTACAGCTAATCTATGAAGTTTTTGAACAGGAAAAAAATAGTGAGGGAAGATATGCAGCCCAATCCTATGTATATTTACTCAAAAGTTCAAGTGTCCAGTGTAGTTAGCACTCAAGCATATGCACACAGATTCACTGCTTTTATTGAACTCAGTCCTAAATATGCTTTTAAAAAAAATATGAGGTTGCATTTATGCTACAATTAACAATTATTTTGACAGTACCTGCTAAGTCCATTGAAATCAATGTGGTAAGAAGGGAGTAACTCCGCTCTGGATGGCACTGTGACTCATTTACAAGTGACACATCATCTTAACACTGTTTTATTATAAATCATTTCAGGAATTTTGTAGAAAACCAGTTTTAAATCACAGTGAACGTTTATGAGTTTTATAATATGTGACTGAAACCACATATTTATCCAGGTCCTACTTCCCAGTTTCATTCGCAGAGTGAATGCATGTTGACTCTTCCTTACAAATACGTGTATGCACATACAAATGGGTTGTACATGTGTTTACTGTAGCATGTGAACAGGGCTAGTAAGTTCATGGTAAATAGAAATATTTTATTGAAGGGACTGTCAAATAGAAGTAAAGAAACTCCAGGATATTTGGTCAGGGGACACTCACACAATCGGTGTAATGCAGAATGGGATTATTATCTCCCAAGTTCTTTTATACTATTCAGTAATTGCATACGGCGATAAGGGGGATTGTTTCATAGTAGTTCTATTCACCACAGTATGTTCAGTTATCAAATGAGAAATGGTAATGCATGAATTCACTCAAATTAATAAACACAGCATTAATGAAGACTGGATTTCTTTTCATACAGTCCTCACTTGCAAAAACCCCAGGTTGCAAACACATTCAAAACGAGCAAAAACTCACTCTGCTGCCTACACTGAGTTGAGTCATGGCAATGTTCTTTACAAATGTGTGCAGGTCAGGTTCTCTATAGCGTTGGGATAATGCAGTATGGGCTGTCCAGTGGGATTCACGACCATTTGAGGCAAAAGCAGTCTGAGCGGAATCTGACTTTCCTTTAGAGAAGGCAGCAGGGTTTTTATCAGTGGAGGAAGTTGCAGTTGAGAAGCTTGGCTCCCTGAAGCTGCCTTTCTAAGTTTAGCCCACTTATGTGCCCACCCAGCGCTGTTCCCCTTGTTTATTTCCTACCAAACAATGAGACCTGAAAGAATTGCTTGGAATGTGGCCAGATTTCTGAACGGTGACACTGTCAGCTCCCAGCCCTCCGACAGCCTTTTCTAACCTTTGAGGTTGTATGGAATTGGATGGTAATCCAATTCATGCTCCGTTACAATGCTTGCTTGTATCCCTTACTCAGATTAGAGAATAAGAAATGAGGATATAACACCAAAGTAAGAAAAGGAACATGTCTGGGAACATATATTCCACTAGGCACAACATCTAGGATTAGTTCTGTTTCCCTTCCTGTTGATAGTATCTAAACTGGGGCATAGCTAGGAAGGTATGCCTTTTGAAAAAGGCCAAAAGACAGCTGTGGCTCATAGTCTGAGGAATTGGGGATCTAGCCCAGGGGTCTGCAACCTGTGGCTCTCCAGATCTTCATGGACTACAATTCCCATCAGCCCCTGCCAGCATGGCCAATTGGCCATGCTGGCAGGGGCTGTTGGAAATTGTAGTCCATGAAGATCTGGAGAGCCACAGGTTGCAGACCCCTGATCTAGCCCAATAGGTCTAGAATCTCTAAATCTCTAGAGGTCTAGAATCTCTAGAGATTTAGAGGTCTAGAATCTCTAAATCTCTAAATAAAGGTAAATCTAACAAGGAGAAAATTGTTAACAAGGAGAAACAGCTCCAAAAAAGAACAGAGATTTACACGGAAGAGACAGGCACAAGCATATATGAACCTAGGGAGTCTTTCTTGAGTTCTGTATTATAATTGATAGGTGTTTTTCATTGCCTAGCAAAATACTGTGTAAAAAATTGTACACTAGATCATCTTGCTCCTGCCAAAGTGTCTCTTCGTCCTTTCCTGGTAGCTGTTTAAGCTTTTCAGCCTGTCCTTGACTTTCCGAAGTCATTGTAGAGGACACAGTACTATTGGCTTAAAGTACAAAATGGCAGAAACACAAATTTCTTAGAAAATGCTCACACATTGGAAATGCGAAGATAAAAATAAGTCATGATACAGCCCTAACATCCAAGGACGGAATATTAAAAAATAAAACAGGACTATTTTTCAAACTCAGCACCATCTATGAGCTTTATTGTTGCTGTTCAGGGGTTATAGAACAACTTAAGAGGTGGTTAACAAGAAGTCACCTTTTATTTTCAGATTATGAAAAAGACAACAGGAAGGAAAAGCAAACAAGAATTGAGTGGGCAAAGTATGATGGATGAACCTAGAAAAGCAAAGAAATGGTCCTCAAACTTATATAAATTCTGAATCACAGTTTTATCCCATATTTTGTTTGCTTGTTTGCCTATGTGGCAAATAATCTGTGGGTCCACCCTCCTGGACAAGTAGTACCACATAAAAATCCCCATAATATAACTCATTGCACATCTAAGCAAGCTGCTGTTTCTGGATAATATCACTGGACCTGGGGGAGTCATGCCAGCCAAATGGAAGCAAATCATCCAGCGGGTACTACAAGGCCTGCTCAGCAAAGGAGGCAAAACAGCCTTGGAAAAGGTCCTACCTTCTACCCCTTGCCTTTTTTTACAGAAACCAAGGCTCCAAGGTTGGGCATTTTACTGTGGTTGCCTAGCAACCAGTTCAATAGCTACTGAAACTCAAAATAATCCTTTCTTAAAGCTACAGGAGCTGCTTCTATTATTTTGGGAGGATTTAACACTCCAGTGCATTTCTTTTAAATTTCAGATTTCTGCAATCCTGAGACTTCTTTTTCATTTGAAGAGAAATCTTTCCTATCTGTCCCTGATTCCGTTTTGCAGATTCAGTGATATCTATAGTCTAGATGTACAGATTTTGTAAGCGCTCTTGAACAGGGTCTCTACAGCGGCAACATAATTTTTTTTCTAAATCAGTCAGTCAATCAATCCAGTTTTCACTTAATATGGCTGTCTGTTATATTGCAATGCCAGTTTCAATCTCATTCTTTAAAAAATAACCCCAAGTATTAGGACCATAGAAGCATTCCATCTCTGTGGTATTCAAAATGCATGGGTGAGCAGGCTTTAGTGAATCTCTGAACCATCACTTCTGATTGGTTATTTTACAATGGTTCTCCTATAATAGCACTAACTGATATAGCTATACTGCTGTGGATCCCTAACATTAGCAGAAATGGCAATCATTAAGTGTTATTCTAGAGCCCTTTAACCAGTAAACGGGATGAGGTCACAAAGGAATAAATTTCTCTTTGATTTATGCCTCAGTACCTATCTGTCATGCTACTGTAACATCTCGCTGATGCTTGTTGTAATGTTCTCATATGGACTGTTGCACTATGGTCACAAACATGTATCAAATACTGCTGAAGGAACTGCATAGCAAAAAGAAACCATTTCATCCTATTATATAAAAGGCTAGCCATGGTGGTAACAACTCACTTCCAGCCAATTGCCACACACAACTCACTTCCAGCCTATCGCCATGCACATGAATTTTGGTGGTGGGGCTTACACAGAACAGGTAAAAAAACAACACAAACAAAACAGTGGATTGTGGCACTTTATCATGTGCTGGCCATTTCCTCACACAGCTGAATAGTTACAGTCAGTGTACGATCTGCAGCTGGCTGAAGAAGAGCAAGCAGAGGTGTTGGCCACTCTCCATGGGAGGGTCACAACTGCTGGCAGCTGCAACTGCATCATTAACAGTTGTGTGGTGATAAAGGTGTCCAGGAAGAGAAACTGGCACCCGGGAAGAAGAGGAGAAGGAGGTAGGAACTGGTGACAAACGGCCAACGAGGGGGGGGGAAGGCAGGAGGGGTCACACACACACACACACACATGCACACCCCGTTGATGGCAGCCATTAATCCTTGTGTGCCAATGCAGCTCTCTATATGAGCTGGTGATGTGGGGCCTAGGGGAAGGAAAGGCAGGAGGGGTTGGCCTCCTCTATGGGTGTCATTAACCCACCAGCAGTTTTCTAGAGCCCGTAATCTTTGTTTGAACAATGGGCTTTACTGCTAGTTCCTTAATATAAGTGGCCATTCAATTGTTAGTTTTCTGCAATTCTCAAGCTATTTATGCTGGAATAGACTTTTGACCTTACTACTGCACAATACTTGACAACTACTTGACAAATACTGCACAATAAATGATGTTAGAAAGTTTCCTGCCAAAAAGAATCCTTTCTATCACCCTGAACGATCATAATGTAAAGTTGCATTTGGCTTCATGCATGAATCACATGTATTTCAGGAACATTTAAATATGTGTAACTAGAGTTGTCAGTCTCCAGACGGGGCCTGGAGATTTCCTGGAGTTACAACTTCAGACCATAGAGATCTGTAAAAAAATGGAGAAAATGACATCTGTGAACAGATATATGGCATTATTCCCTGCTGCGGTCTTTCCCCTCCCCAAAGTCTGCCTCCCCAAAGCCTTTGCCCCTAAATCTTCAGGAATTTCCTAACCTGGAGTTGGAAACCATATGTGTAACCATATGTGAGCCTGCAATCATAGTTCCGTGTTTTCTATATTTATATAAAAGACCCAGCAATAATTTGAATTAGTATATTGGTTTAGCAATATTGGCAACCTCCAATGCTCTGAAATGTTTGCAGAGTGGTTATGTATGACTTCCTTGTGCTTTTTCATTGAAATAACTCACAGGAACATATTCTCTGTATGTGCATGGGAATGCTGAACGTTGGCGATTTCCTGTTTAAGCTGGCCTTCAGTAAGGTTTAACTGGTGCATTTTTGCTGAATGGACCCCTTGTGTGCAACTTTAATGGCTGTTTTTTTTACAGATCTTCACAGCATTTTGAAATTTAGTCACTGAAAGTGTTTATACGAGTTTACTCTGAACAGTCAAGTATCCATACATGGCAACTATAACAAATGAGCCACTGTTGGAAATATGACCAAAAGAGGACAGCCACTGACAACCCCCGCCCCACCAGAGCTCTATGAAGTCACTACCAGAAAGGCAGCAGTGTGGCAGATACGGACGTTTCAAGACCCATCTTATCTACAATTGGCTGTGTCGATGGTACCATCTTAGATTTTGCTTTTACAATACGAAGACAAGGAAGGGACAAAGAGAAAGACAAGGCAAGTGAAAGGCAAATATATCTAGTCAAATATCCAAAGGAGATCCTATTTTGTATTCCAAAATTAATGTCACATTCTCGGTGACAAAGAAGACTTGTACTTCAGATAGAAATAACGTACAGTTGTTATTCTTGTTATGTATTTCATTTATACCCAACTTTCTTCTTAATGGGAATCGAAAGAAAGTCTACCTGCTTCCATTTTGTCTTCTCCTTCTCTAGGTTATCCTCCATTTTATCCTCCACTGGGGACTCTATGATGTAGGTTAGGCTGAGAATGTGTGACTTGCCCTACGTCACCCAGCAAGCTTCACTGGGGATTTGAACCTGGGTCTTGCAGATCCTAGTCTGACATGCTAATACTCTCAATAGTCCCTGCCTATCAGGTTTGCAGCCTAAGGCCGTTTCCGCACGGCCACGCTGGGGGGTGCGTCGGCATATACAATGCCAACACACACACCCGGGACCGTTCGCACGGACGGTCCCAGTAGGGGCAGGGAAGACGGCGCAGCGCAGTGCTGCGCCGTTGCTTGATTGACGTACCTTCCCTGCGACCTTCTGGTGCGTTCCCCAGGCCAGGGGACACAACCCCCTGCACGACAGCTCTGGAGTCACAGGGCAGGGGGGCCTGTCCCCAGGCCTGGGTGACACGCCGGAAGGTCGCAGGGAAGGCATGTCAATCGGGAAAGGGGAGGATGGCGCCTTCCAGCCGCTGTTTCCTGAAAACCTCGCTCAGGGAGCGAGGTTTGGAAACAGTGGCTTCGTGTCGCTGGGGGGGAGCGAGGGCAGCACGGCTGCGATGCAGCTGCGCCCCCCCCCCATGCAAACAGCTCCCTGGGGCGGCATTTTTGCCGTCCCTGGGGCGCTGTAAATGGCCCGTGCGGAAAGGGCCTAAGAAGAGGTTAGGGAAATGTGTACTAGAGAACAGGAGAAGCAAACATGCTTTGAACGTGGTAAAAATGCCATTTCTTGCAACAGAAGCACTACCTTGAGCAAAGACATCTAAGCAGGGTGGCCATCTCATGACCAAAACAAGAACCCTCGAAGAGAAGGCAGAAAGGACAAAACAGGTCTAATTTACATTCCAAAATTCAAATTTGCACAAGCCCCAGAATTTAAATAGAATTATAGCTCACCATGGTACCCTCTCCAGCTCATATTGAGGTGCTAACAGTTGATGGGGAATTTTTTTTTTAGACCTTATTATGGCTCACGATATTTAATTTCACAGCCTGGTTAGCTTCTGTAGCCTTTCTTCCAATCACAGGCAGCTCCGAGTATCTTGTGGCTGTTCAGGAATATAGCCAAAACAACCACTTCTGCTGATTTTACTGGACAGAAGCAGAATCTGCCCATTTCACAGGACAAGCCTCCAAAAAAAAAAAAGGAAACCGTCTCTTGAAAAAGAGGACATTTAGCCTCCTGCTTCTGAGCCTCCCACTTCATGAGTTGTAACCCTGCTACTTCAGAAGAAATACACAGGTTTCTTATTTTTATACCAAAATAAGGCTATTTATGTTAGGTAAACTATGTCTATACAACAGTCCAGAGCAACCTGCATAAACAGGCTCAGGCACCTATACAACAAGGAGAAGATACAGAATGGAGGATGCTGTCAATCCCTGAGGCTCCAATGCTTAGATATTCTTTCAAAGCCTCATTCTGAGGATTGCTTCCTCTTAAAAACCCTGCAATAGTTTTGTTTCTGATGTTTGCATCCTCCTCACTCATTCCCTTCAACCAACAGGAAGCGTTCCAGACTCCAGTCTTTACTATGTTTTCTAAGTCTTGTTTTGCAGGAGAAGAAAATGGAAATTAACAGGACATCAGTATTACCTGTCAGTAACATGGAATGGATAGCTGGAGTAAGCAGAGAGATGATGAAGTCTATTAGCTCACAAAGAAATGGCATTGGTAGCCATAACGAAAGCCATTTAACCATGTCAAGCACAATTCTGCTGAGAAAAATGAAATCGGCCCTTGAACGGAAAAGGACAGCGATAAAAGTGCAAAAGACACCTCCTCCTAATTTGCTCCTCAAGGCACAATGGGGGGAATCGGGGCAGCAAAGGTTGACATCTAGTGGCAGCAAACACTGCAGAGACTGCACACAGATACAGAAAGATGAATTGTCACAGGAGTGGAGGCTGGCTGATTGGCAAAGAAGAGGTTGTGGAAGAGCTTATCGACAATACCTCCACTCCCTTTCCAGAGCTGGCCTTACTTTGAATCCAGAGCTATTCATTACCACTGCATCAGCTTGAAATCAGTGGCGGCAGCTGCCTCTTAGGACACTGTCTTGGACAAGCCACCTTATAGGGCGAGTTGTGCTGACCTGGTATGCAACATGTTCCTTCTTTAAGTGTTTGTGTTCACCTTTGGTGTGGTCTGGATATTGATGGGGGACAAGAGACAGCAGCTGACTTACAGCTTAAAATGTCTAGTATAGTGTAGAAACATATAGAGCAGGATAATACTTTGAGTGACAAAATGAAGGCCAATGCCAATTGTGCATGGCCTGGAAAACCTGCTGCAAGATTTCTGCACAGAAGCAGTTTGAGATTTGATGCCGTTGATGTTGTTTTATGATGGATAACAGAGAAATGCTGTAGAGTTAGAGAGACGGGGATGTTCACCCGTAAATGGGTTCTTTGGATCCCAGCCATATATATATATATATTAAAAGCTTGGGGCTTTTTATGCCATCTTATGGTATTTGAAAGACACAAAATAGATAAGGGAAGCTGATACCTGATATTGTGCTGGCTTGCATTCTTTGGAGCTTTGCAAAGCGTTTATCTTCAGTCTTTTGGGGTTAGAAGTGGTGAAGGGTCTATCTTTAAAGCCATGTTTTGCAGAGAAGGATGCAGCCAAGGTTTCTGATGCTTTGCTGACAGCCAGGGAACATTACTGGACCAAAGCAGACCCACGTAGGGGAATACCAGGACTTGCACACACTCCTGTCCCCCTCCACCTGCAGCTCTCTGTGCTACGTTGAAATGTATTGAGGAGATGCTCATGGCAAGAAGAGACTCAAAAAACCCCACTGCTTACAGAAAGAAGAGTGATTCTTTCCACTCCAGTCTATATTTAATAATAATTAAGTGCCAGCCGGTAGTGACCAACTTATGGCAACTCCTCACAGGTTTTTCAAGGCCAGAAAAGGAGTGCAGAGGTGCTTTGCTGTTGCCTGCCTCTTTGTAGCATCTCTGGATTTCCTTGGTGGTCTCTCATCAAAGTACTAATCATGACTATCCCTGCTTAGCTTCACAGCGCAAGATACTCACACTTCGGGTTTGGAAAATAGGCTTCACACTAGGCTTTGGAAGGAAGGGAGAAGGAGAGAGGGAAGAAACAGAACACAGCAAATTTTCAGTAAGAAATTTTCAGTAAGAAAATTGCATCTCAGCTCAGGTTGAGATGGGTTTTATAGCTGGGATTTTGGAGTTTTGGCTGGGGCACAGGAGACTGGAAGCCCGGTACAAAATGGCTTCATACAGTTTGTACGCCAACAAGATCAATTTTAAACTTCAACTGAATGCATGTAGATAGGGTAGTGCTTGCCACTGTGCTGACTTTTTATACACCGTTAGGCATCATTTTATTGGGCACATAATGCACGCATGCAAAAGCTGGAAATCTGAGTGATTCTAGGCTAAGTGTAGACATTGAATCTGAGACAATGGGATAAAAGCTTTTGGATCTAATTTAATCATAAATGTGTTGGCAGCCGAAGTGTCACTAAACACAAAAGTACAAGGAAGAACAAATGGAATTAATAGTCATATAAATTGAAGCCACAACTGCCCTTAATGTTCGCAGGGAACATGGACCACAAATATTGTTCTTATATTTGAGATGGGGGGGGGGGGGTGTTGGAGTTTCCAAAGACTTTTGTCATTGCATCACTTACTGTTATGAATTTGCTGCCTGCTGCCTGTGAAAGGGTTATGTCTCACTTAAAGTGACTCTGGATATTACTCAAAGATTTAATAAAAGAACTTTAATGCTTTTGTAATGACTCTGGATAGTACCTGAATGGGCAATTCACCTGCAGAAGTGAGAAGAATGCTTTCAGCTGGAATGGTACCTAAAGGTGATACACCCTGAGGAGAGGGCTGCTCTCTCTCAGGCTCTGAAGCTGGATAACGGATCTGCTGCCTCACAGGAGTGCCTCTTTAACTCCACTTATTCCCTTATGGATGTAATCAAATATTACAAAGACATCATAAGTGTTCATTGATCTCTTGTCCAAAGAAATTCAAATACAATAGTGCTTCTCCTGGAACTTCTCATGCTTGAGGAAGTCAGGAGTTTATACCATTATAAATATATCACACTGGGTTTAATTTTAAACGCCATTATTCTTAAATATTCATAATTTATATAATGCATTTATGAATTCATTGTGTATTACTGGACGATCACAAAGTTGGGGTTATGAATCTCTGTTTAACTAACCTGTTGCTACCTCATGCTGTGCTGAATTATTTGGGGGGGGGTTGCTTTTGTTATGGGCACTTTCAAGAGCATGTTGTGCCTATTCAATGGCCACCAAAAGGTCTGCAGTGGTTTTACAGACATATCATAAATAAATTAAACACAAAGTCACTAACATTTTGTTAAATAGTGCTGAGGTTGCCAAAGTGAAGTCAAAGTTCTGAAAGGACAAACTAATAAATTTAACAGGTCCTCTAACAAAAAGGATATTTACATTCAAACCCCCCCCCCCCCCCCGCTAAGGACTTTTCCTCATTCTCATTTTCCTTGCTTCTCTCTTGCTACTTGGGGGGGGGGGGTCTACATGTGTTTTGCCCCTTCTAGTGGTCAATTCAATATTACACCATTTTATGTCCAGCATAAAAGCCTTCCGTTTAAATCTGCAGGGGTGTGTGCTGAATATAAACATTTGTGATATCAAATTGACCAATAGAGGGAGCAAAACACAAGCAGAACTGACCCCCCCCCCAAGAAACAGGAATTCACAAGCAAGAAAAATGAGAATGTAGAAAGCCCTCTTCATTTGTTCTGCAACTGAGACATGCTTGAGACATGACAGCCAGAACAGAAAGACTAAAATAAAAGGTCCTGGTGACATAGTAGGGAATGACTGCTGCCAGTAGATTGGGGTAGGGGAACTACTGAGACTCCTGCCATGTGGAAACCCTGTGGTCACTGTGCTGTATTGGCAGCTGCAGCAGCAGTGGATAAACCACATAACCCTGTCAACATGTGAAAGACACCTCTTACTTCTGTATCTCTTGTCTCCATTTCTATCCACTCCACTTCCAGACTCCTGTTTTCCCTTCTTACTCTGACTGTCATCCCATCCCTCTTTTCTGCCTTCCAGCCAAGCTCATCTCATGGTCTCTTTCCTCAGCTAATCCTCCATTTACCCCATAACCATGTCCCCAGAAAGTTTCCAGCATTAGTCAAGGCAAGCCAAAACACCTTACAGTGTCAGCTGATGGCCTGCTTTTGCTGTGCAAAGACAGCACCAGCAGCTGCATTACCATCCTGACCAACTAGCTGATGAACGGGCACACCACTGGGATCATGAGCTGAGGCTTCTCCTCACAGTCTCACTGAGCTGGCTCATTGACAGCTCCCTCAAGTCAAGTATCCCCGTTGGGGTGCTCATCTGGGATGGTGACCTGGCCACCTGGCTTTAGTGTGGTTCACAGAACTGTTTTGCACAATCCAGTGATTCTATGGATGAAAACACATGAAATGTTCTGCTGACCCATAAACCAAGAAACTGCTTTCCATCCCTGCTTTCTTCATAATGTTAAAATGGGATCTTGCAGTGATGTAGTGTTTAAGAGCAGGTGCATTCTAATCTAGAGGAACCGGGTTTGATTCCCCATTCTGCCGCTTGAGCTGTGGAGGCTTATCTGGGGAATTCAGATTAGCCTGCGCACTCCCACACACGCCAGCTGGGTGACCTTAAGCTAGTCACAGCTTTTCGGAGCTCTCTCAGCCCCATCCATCTCACAGGGTGTTGTTGTGAGGGGGGAAGGGCAAGGAGATTGTAAGCCCCTTTGAGTCTCCTACAGGAGAGAAAGGGGGGGGGGATATAAATCCAAACTCTTCTTCCAAACTCTTATTCTTGCATGATAGGAAATGTGTTTTCACATGAACATATGAAAGTGCCTCCTGGTGAATCAGACTACAGGTCCATCAAGATCACTAGAGTCTACTCTGACTGGCAGCGGCTCTCCAGGGTCTCAGATAGAGGTGTTCCAGATCACCAACTACCTGGCCCTTTTAACTGGAGATGATGGGGGTTGAACCTTGAACCCTCCACAGGCCAAGTAGATGATTTCCTACTGAGCTACATATCCTCCCAGTGCTTCCACCGTGGGAGTATTGAGCAAAGGATAAAATGAAGCTGAGATATACTTCACTAGATTGTGCAAAACAATTCCTTCAGCGGCTTCATGTTTACATTTGCTGATGGCTCTTTAAATTGTAAATAAGCAACAAGGAGGGAAATGTCTGGTCTCCCTAATACTGGGATTGATTGGAGTGTGGCTAGCATGGAAACTTTCAGAGTCCCTATTCCACAAATGTTCATGCGTCCAAGCAATTCCATGTAGCAAATATATCAGAAGCAAAGAAAGTCAAATTGGGGCAATCATAAAGCAATTATTCTAAGCTCATTTTCTTAGAGGTAAAATTAGATGCAGTCAGTGAGCCAGTTTCCTGAATTTTGAAACCATTACTTAGAAGATAGAAGATGGGGAGAGAAAAGTGAAGAAAGCAGAACAGAGTTAATTTCTTCCACGTTTGGGGTACAACCAGCAGATGTATTATGGTGAGCTATACAGAAGCATATTTGATGTTTATCAAGGTAAGATAAAATATACCTGTGCATTCTTCTAACCCACATAAACTGCAGAGTCTAGTACATCAAAGGACACAGAACGGTGCAAAAAAATGGTGCCTGATGATGAACAGTAAATACCTGGCTTGATTCCCACCTCTCAGTTTTATTTTGTACATAATTATTTTAGTTCTCCTCATTTCCCCTCCCCTGTTTTTTTCCCCACTAGATTGGTTGTTTTCTTTACATATTCTGGTCTTCTTCCTTTTTAACAAGGGAATATCTACCAGGACAGGCAGGATGGATCCAGTGAAAACTTGAAACACAGTTTCTCCACATGCACAAACCTCTCCCACGGCTTGGATCCCACAGTGATTTCCACAAACAGATGGCATCTCCATCAGTGGGGCAGGATTTTCTCACCTCCCACTGCAGCTCCAAATGATCTGCTCTTGGGGGACTGACCCCAGGAACAGAATGAATGAATCACAGATCTACAGCAAGAGGAAGAAATCAGCAAAAATTGATACGTATTCCTTTCTTCAGATGAAATTTATCATAGGGTTCTATCTTATACGTACGTACAAAAAAATATGAGTTACAACAATTTTAAAATTATTATTGCCTCATTGAAAGATCATATATAACTATGTCACAGTAAGCAATGTAGCCTCTCCCCCTACCCCGGCCTTGGACACCACTAAAGAGTTCCCATCCCCCCTTCCAATGTATGGGACTTTATACTATTGGCTTGCACACCCTACAGGGGATCAAGCCACCAAATTGAAGGCTGCAATATAGATCTTCCAGGGGCCCCTCTTGAACAACATAGTTACAGTTGGCATTTATTTATTTGGTATTTCAAATGTGCAGATGAGAATATTATTTACAGTAAGCCAGAAGGATTTGTGGGAGGCACCTTGTTTCCCCAGATTTAGCCACAGTGAGATTTTGATTGTTGTTGTTGTAGTTGTTAGTGTACAGTTTTCATCTCTCTGTGGAAGGAATATAAAATGACTGAAGTTACTGAGACATTGCTGAGTTGTTTGCAAGAGACCGGATACATCAGCATCAAAATGCTCTACTGAGCCTGTGCTTATGGCAACCAGCAGAAAGGTGTGCCTTATCTCTCTCCCCACCCTGTGCAGAAGTCCCCTTTAGCCTTAGGGCCATGCCATACCTCTGCAGAGCCTCACTAGAATGTTTCCAAACTAGTGACATGAATTTTGACATGAAGCAATTCAATAAATAAAGGAATATTTCGTTTTTAATAATATTCTTGTTTATTTGGCATTCTTATTTTCTCAGTGTAACGAAAGAGAGGCTTACCGCCACCGCTTAAAAAAAGAAACATGGGTTGGGATTTTGTTAATGCACGTAAGAATTCAGAAACAAAAAAGTTTAAGTAAAATATATTTTAAGGTTTATTGAGAGCTGTTCCTGCTCAATACACGAAACAACTGAAAACGCGTAAGCAAGATGAAAATAACAGTTTAAAACGTTCGGTAGCATAGCTTTCCTTATAGCAAATGCAAGCAAAGGATAACAAGAAATATAACTGATAAAACTTAATGGGTTGAAAATACTTAAGATAACAGGCAGGACATCAAAACAGAGTATCAGCAGTGAAGGTAAAGACGAAAATAAAGAAAAAGAGATAGATAATAATGAGAGTATTGAAAGGCAATTATACACAAACTACTGGTCAGGTGGTATAAACAGACCAATAATGTTCTCATGGTAATTTGCTGAGTCAGCTTGGCAAACAGTCATAGTTGCCAACAGGTGTAAATGCTTAACGAGATGGTTAGAGTCCTAATTACAAAGAAAATAATCTACAGCTGGGTATAACTTTTAGCTGAAGCAGCTACAGGTTGGAGAAAATTAAAGTGGTACAAACAATTTCTCCACACTCAGCCTCCCACTTGATTTCCTGTAGGTGTTTTTTTTTCAAGGAATAGGTGCTACAGTAGGAAGCATGGTTTGTCTACTCTAAACAGAAGACTTCTACAGTGTCTGGGATGGGTCCTGACGGACAAATGGGTGTGTGCTTGCAAAACACGAACAGCAATCAAAATATCTAATTCTCAGCTCAGCCAAATCTGAGGATACTTACATATGGAGAGTGGAGCCGTGAACATATAAGACAGATCATTCTACATACTTGAAAAATGCCCCATAATGATCCAAGGAGTACATATAGCTTTAAGACACAGATGCTGTTGGTGGCTATTACTTGGCAACCATAGCAGTTTTGCCAGAATTCTATAAGTAAAAGGCGGTGGGAGGGCAGAGCTCTTTCAAGGGCTGTTTTGGCCTTTATGGGAGGACTCTTGGGGCCAGGCCTCTCATGTGCAGGTGAGAATATTATTTACAAGCAGTAAGCCAGAAGGAAATTTGATACCACATGATTTGCATGAGTCATTCAGCCAGGACTAGATGCTTGCTACTGTTCAACAGCAACTACCCTATGAAAGCCAGTGTGGATTAGTGGTTACAGCTTCAGGCAAGGGTCTGAGAGACCCAGGTTCAAATCTTCAGTCTGCCGTAAAAGAGTACTAGGTGACCTTGGGCCAGTCACATATTTTCAACCTAACCTACCTTAGAGGATTGTTGTGAGGTTAAAAAGGAAGACTAGAGAATAATGCAAGCTGCTTTGATCCCCTATAAAGAAAGGCAGGGTACAAATGAAGAAATCAGTAGTATTTCCAGGACATCTCCAGACCCCACCTTGAAACTGGCAGCCCTAGCCAGACCCTCCTATACAACATTAGCTGTTTATGTGAACGCCTTATTCAAATTATCCTGCTTCCTCAAAAGGGGACAACAGGAACTGTGAAAACAAGACCTCTGCCAGCATGGACTTAAATATTCTTTGAGGCACAGAGTGGAGGAAAGGGAATGCAAGTTTTTCCCTAGTACTCAAGCTAATTATATTTTACACATAAGAAAATGCCATTCTTACCCAGGAGATCCTGTTAATTCTTGTACTGAAGTTCAAAATCCTAAAAGCTCACAAGGCACTTTCAATTGCTTTTAAAGATAAGTTTCTTTATATCATTTCAAACCCAACAGCGTGAATTTGAAGTGGTGCTACCCGCTACAATGTATGGTTAGATGGCAGCCTGGTAGAAGCTAAAATAAATCTAGACAAGAGACCTTCTGGGAATCTATCCAGTATCTTTCCATTCTCCCCTTCCTCCAAGGAACTTAGAGCAGCAACTATGATTCATCCATTTTATTCTCTCTGGATGGTTGACTACTACAAGACAGGGAGAGTGGCCAAAGTTTACCCAGCAACCTTCAAAGCTGAGTGGGGATTTGAGCCTGCATCCTAGGGGAGCAGCTCTGAATTTGCACCATTGGCAAAATATAAATATAATAAGTTAAAATCCTACATGTTTATCAGGTAAATTTAAGGTATTGGCTATCATATACAAAGTCCTTCGTCATCTTGGACTCTCATATCTGGAAGATCACCTCTCCCCCTTTGCTCCACTCATCTGACCAAGGTCTCCTGCAGGTGCTAACCAGCAAAAGGGCAAAATCAGCAATTGCCCATATACGCGCTTTCTCCATTGTGGCCTTCACTTTGTGGAACTGCCTGCCTGAGCAGCTCAGGAGAGCTTCCCCTCTCATGGCTTTTCCCAAACTATTCAAAACTGGATTGTTCAAGAGGACTTTTCTACATGGGAAATTGTGTGGCACCATACAAGATAATTCACAAAGTTACTTGGATAAATCATTAGGAACCACACTTGATCTTAGCCAAAAGGCTGAGAAGCAATAAATCATCAGGGACGGTGGTCTAGCCTACTGTGTTTCACTTGCTGAAACTAGGATATTATTATGTAATTTTTGCATCATTTAATGTGCCATAGAATTATACAGTTGGAAGGGACCTACAGGGGCATTTAGTGCAACTCCTGCATAATGCAGATAATTCCAACTACCTCCTCCCCCACTCTCCCAGTGAGCCCTGCTCCTTGCCCACAAGATGGCAAAAATATTAATGTTCATGTGGTTCTGGTGGGTTTTCCAGGCTGTGTGGCCGTGGTCTGGTGGATTTTGTTCCTAACGTTTCACCTGCATCTGTGGCTGGCATCTTCAGAGGTGTATCACAGATACACCTCTGAAGATGCCAACCTCTAGCTCGCCATTGGAACAAAATCCTGAACCACAACAAACCGCTACCAGAACCAGTTGAATCCGGCCATGAAAGCCTTTGACAATACATTAATATTCATGCTTTGCTTCAGTTCTGCTTTTAGATTTCAGATCGGTTCTACAACCTTAATCATATTTTATTGTTCATTGAACGCCCCATTCTGTTGATTGTATTGACTCATTGGCCAATTACGAACAACGTGTTTGGTACACGGTGGGGTCAAATGTCCATTGCAGCAAGATTTCTTCTACAGACATATTTCCTTGCGCCCGGCTTCACTTTTCATTCTGTCCGTAGCAAGCAAGGCCACTTCTAGCACAATTTTAATGTTTGCTTCGCTGCCACAGTGGGAAGATTTGCCAGTGGGCACAGCTTTGCCCCAGACATCTTCTTTCCCCAGGCACAGCTTTGCCCCAGCCTTCCCACTCCCATATACCACTTTGCATGCCTTTCTCCTCACCCTGCCTTCATGCTGCTGGTTCTTTCCTGCATCCCTAAGTGCACTGATCATGAGATTCAGAAATCAATTTCTCATATGTATAGTGAGGGGGAGGAAACCCCCATCTCTGTTGAACATCTGTGTTCAGTCTCTCCTCCACCAGCACAGCCTCAACACAGCACTGCCTCAGTTTGCCAGATGCTCTATAGCTTTCCCCCCATGCTGCCAGGTCCTTCTCCAAAGTGCACATGTGATATAAAATCACAACAGAGAGGGCTTTTTAAAGGAACAGTACAAGCAGGCGTCTTTTTGGCTCCACTCCATCTTTCCCACTCTGCTTCTGCCCTCCCTGGTACTTGGGAGGACTTTAAAAACTTTATTTCAGGCAAGATTCTGGTTCTTTTTAAAATACCTTCTCTTGCAATTATGTCAGAGATACATAGAAAGAGAGAAAGTGCATGTGTGTGTGTACATGTGTGTAGAGGGGAAGGGAGGGGGAGAGAGAAAATCAGATCTGTGCCTTTAAGGCAGAGTTGAACCAGGACAGAACCAGAGGTCCCTTTGAGACTTGCAAGCAGCTGCAAGGCAGAGAATTGTGGGGAGAGCCCCCTACAAGCCCACATTGCAGAGAACAGATTTAAGGTAACTGTTCCATGCATAATGGACCATCATGTATAATCCACCTTGAGTCCAAGTGAAGAAGGTGGACTATAAACAACATGCATTAAAAAAAAATAAAATTACTTGGCAGATATTCTCACTGTATTCACTGGGGCTTGTTCCCTGGTATGTATGCAAAGTCATTTAGCCTTAAAATAAAATAAAAGCTTGCATAGTCATTTAGCCTTTTTAATTACATGAGATGTGAAGCCAAATCTTCATAAGAGAATTCAGCAAAGACAGGTTTTAAAATTATTACTTTTTCATAGATATAAATAAGTACAGCAGAAGAGCTAGCTGAAACCATTAAATTTCTAGGACAACTCTCTGCATTGTGATTACAAATGTGCCTTCTGTCCTGCTCATGTATTGGAACAAGATTAAAAGTCATGCTGTCTTTTTAGTCAGAAAACCAAAATGCATGTAACAATGTGCTGAAACATATGAACTGTGAATGGAAGGAATTACTGAATGAATCCGCCTTCTTTCTCCTTACCCCGGTAGTCTGTTTCACTTCACCCCCAAAGTTACCCCTGAAGATCTTGGGATCCTTGGGGACAGAGGAGGAGGAAGTGGGAGCTGTTCCTTGAGGGGGTATAGACAGCAACCATTCCCTCTTGCACAAGCTTTCCAACGAATGGAGAAAATGTGGCCACTTGGGTGAGAGATGATTTCCACCATTTCCTTGAGTTGGGTGAGGGATGATTTCTACCATTTCCTCCTTCTTTCTATAGACTTCCCTCTTAAATCAAATCTGACTCTGGTCTCCACAGGTCCCTTGACCTTCTGAAACTTTTGGGGCTGCACAAGAGGCAGCAGGTAGAAGGGGGTGAAATTCTTTCATTCATAGTTCAAATTATCTGTGTTATTATTCTGATCCAAATGGTGTGCTGTGATCTACTCCATGGCTGATAGTCACATTTAGGGGCAATCTGCTTAAGACACTGACAGGGAAAATGCCCATGGCTGGTATCACTTTGACTTTCAAATTATGTGGTGCTATCGCTGAATATTGTTTAGACCTGGATAGCCTCAGGCTAGCATGATCTCATCAGGTCTCAGAAGTTAAACAGGGTCAGCCCTGGGAAGTATTTGGCTGGGGGCCTTCTGAGGAATACCAGGGTCATGATGAAGAGGCAGGCAATGGCAAACAACCTCTGAACGTATCTTGCCTTGAAAACCTTACAGAGTTGCCAAAGGTCAGCTGTGACTTGACAGCAAAAAAATTAATATTAAATGAAGAAGGGGTAGGCATTAGGGGTAGACATTTGGCAACAAGTCACAAAGGCATTGGAACCCATTTGTGATGTCAATGAATGGCCTTTTCTTTTAGGGTTTCCACGAGCTTTGGATTCCAGATGTAAATTTTAGTTCTGTTCCTCAGAGCTTCTATTGTGCTTAAGGATTCAAAATACTAGAATAAAAGGGTGAGGCAGAGGAAATCATTCAACTCGGACTGTGGAATCATAGCAGACCAATGATCTGCCTCTGCGTGGGGAAGGGTTAGGAGAGGGAGAAAAGTACAATTTCCTACTGAGTCATAGAAAAAAGTTCAAATTTGCAGCTAGCTGGCAAGAAACAGCCTGGGGAAGCTGCAGAGTTTCTAGTAATACAGGTGTAACTCTATCTGTGGGTTCTGTGGGGCAGAACTTGGAAGGAGTTGCAAAGAACTAAATTTAAAACAAAATGGTTTACTTCCTTAACAAATAACACTTTTAACATTTACAATTTACATTCCTTTTAGGTTGCATTTCAAGTCCTTATCTTGACAATCTACTGATAAATGCCAAGTCCAATTCTTCCTGCTGGTGGTTGGCTTATGAAGACTTCAGAGGCTTGGTGAATGGGATCCAAGATGATGAAGGTCCCCAAAAGAACTCCCATCAACTACATACATAGCAAGCCCTGAAACAATAAATTCTAACATTTACAAATATAGCAAAAATAAACAATTCCCTTCCCACTAGTTCCCAACAACTTTGCAGTTACCTTAAACAAGAGCTTATAAAGAATTAAATCAAGGTCCCAGCCTGGTAGCCTTGGGAATGTAAGGTCAATTAGCTTGGAGTGGCACACATAAGTCTGTCCTCTTCCATTTAACCATCACAATAACCCAGTGAGGTAGGTTAAAAAGAAGGAGAAGAGTTGGATTTATATCCTCCCTTTCTCTCCTGTAAGGAGACTCAAAAGGGTTTACAATCCCTTCCCTCTTCACAACAAACACTCGGTGAGGTAGGTGGGGCTGAGAGAGTTCAGAAGAACTGTGACTAGCCCAAGGTCACCCAGCTGGTGTGTGCTGGAGTGCACAGGCTAATCTGAATTCCCCAGATAAGCCTCCACAGCTCAAGCAGCAGAACAGGGAAGCAAACCTGGTTCTTCCAGATTAGAGTGTACCTGCTCTTAACCAGTACGCCACTGCCACTGTTAAACTAAAAGACTAGCACAGGTCACCCACATCAGCTCCATCTTGACACAGTGGGAACGGGAGCTTAAGGTGCCTTTTGCTCTGGATGAAAATAAAATTCTTAGAAAACTGTAATATATGTTTGGTTGAGTACAGTTCCACTGGGACAGGAAAACATTATAACAGTGTAACAGCAGCCTATAATAGAACTGGAGCTGATCTTGTCTTAATACACCCTGTGAGGAATGAGAGTAATAGCTGCTCTCTTTCCCCTGAAGTGTCATCCCCATCATTAATAAATGGGTCATAAAAAACCACTACTAAAAGGCACGCCTAACAAGCCTCCTTAAATCAGGAAAACAATCGATACCCTCTCCATTAGTCTTTGATCCGATCTGCCATAGATTACAACAATAAACAATCTCCAGGATGAACAAAAATCTTAAATCAATGCTCAAATCTTTAAACTTTTGCCAAACCCCTTTGTAGTTTATAGAATCCAAGCCCTCATCTGATCAATAAAGGCACCATAAAGCCTTCTTTTTGCCTTTCAAATGATTGAATTAATGGGTCAGAGAGGACAATATAAAAGAATGGGAACGGCTCCAAACCTGCCTGTTCCTTTACTAATAAATTGGTGTCGACACCTAGCTTTCCACTGGTAATAATATAAAACTCTTTCATATTCTTTCCCCACAGTACTTAGGCTAATAGGTTTAAAGAGGGAGTTCTCCCCCATGCCATCACATTATTTAAAAGTAAACAATTTAATGCTAGCGCTGAGCCTGGGCTGGAAAGAGGGAGAATCAATGGAAGCCAAGAAACAATGTGACATCATAATTTGCAACCCAAGGACACGATGAAACGCAGGGGATGCTATCTGGGTCACTCCTTAGCAGGCGGCCCCATAATCAGCTCAGCTGACACAATAATGTAATGCCATACTGGTTGTATCCTAACGTCGGCATCCACATGACTGGTGAGCCTGCGGCTGAGACTGTTCTCGGAGATCCCATGATTGTCCGTCAGTCCTAGTTCAAAGTGACAGAGCAGAAGCCAGCACAGTAGAAGAAGACCTGACAAAACGCAAAGGGGAGGGGGTAGGCCTGTAGCCAGGAAACATTTATACAAATGAGTATATTGGGGGGAGCCCATCACTATTTACTATATTTACAGACCCATTTTCTACTTGAGACTCAAGGTGGATTGCATGATATAGAGCAATGTAATCAAATAGCATGAGATCTCTAAAGCAATGCAACAGGACTAGAGTTACAAAACTTTAAAAATTGCAAAAAAAGTATCAGACATGCTATGCAGGCAATGCAGGAAATGGAATCACACAAAAAAGAAAAGAATGCTGTAAGATCATGGTGGGATAGCATACATAGTGCCATAGACTGCAGCCCTATTCTCTACTAGCCTTATAAAAATGCTCTCCCAAACAACTATTGTACTTAGTCTGCAGAATTACAAAAATGTAGGAGCTTTTCTTCCCCTGACTGATACCTGAAACTGCAAATACAGCCTTCTTTTCTCCATAATTTTCCTGCAAAGGAAGCAGAAAGCTCTGTCACTCAAAATAGAGTTTTCAAACCAAGAACGCCTGTCATACCATCTGTAGATAACTGTTCAGCGTTCTTATTTTGTTTCGGGGTAAACAAGTTTTGGCTGTGATTGTACCTCAATATGGAGGTACCTAAGTACCTAAGCATGGAGAACAAATTAATGGAGTTCTCTAGAAACTCTTGATCTCTACTGCAGTTCTGTGCTTGCAGCTTAGCTATTGTTGGGCTATAGATAGGAACCTATCCATTTTCTTACAGGATTAAGTTATTAAACTGATGCCAAATGAGATTCCCAATATTCAAGTCACAGTTATAAAAACTTTTAAAAATGATTTACAAATTGAACACAAAACTGAATCATTCGTTCAAGGCGTCTAACGGTGCCATCTAACAAAGACATCAGATTAGCAACTGCACATAGGCATGTATTTTCTGTGGAATGGCCTTTCTGAGGATGTCAGAAAAGCTCCTACACTTTTGTCATTCTACAAACTATGTAAAAAAGAATGGTTCAAGACGGCATGTGTATAAAGACAATAGAACTACATGATAATGGAATAGTTCAGGAAAAATCTTTTATCAAAACAACAGGACTGTCGGTTATATCACTGAATATTATATATTATCTGCTATATGTATTATCTTACTCTTAGGCCCTTTCTGCATGGCGGAAAGGGTGCCTCTCCACCAGCAGAAATTATGCTGGTGGAGGGGAGGGGGCCGTTCGCACGGGAGCATGCAAGTGGCCCCCGCAGAGGCCAGCACAGAAGAGGCTCTTCTGCGTCCCCCCCCCACTCACCTCATCCTCCAGCGTCGGTCTGGAGGGCTGCAGGGACCCACCCATGCTGCCCTCCAACCTCCAGGGGTCGAAGGGCAGCGTGGGTGGGTCTCAGCATCCCTCCAGACCGATGCTGGAGGACAAGGTGAGTGGGGGGGATGGAAAAGGGGCGTCTTCGGTGCAGTGCTGTTTGCACCACGCCGATGGGAAGGCGGCGCTTTCCAAAAACCTCCCTCGGGAAGGGAGGTGGAAAGCGGTGCCTTCATGCTGCTTGGGGCTGCACAGGACGGCAGCGCTGCCTGTGCAGCGCTACCTGTGCAAACAGTTCCCCAGGGACTGGTGTTTTTCTGTCCCTGGGCCACTGTTCTTTGCTCCATGTGGAAAGGGCCTTACTGTGTTGTTTCTACCTTTGTAATTTTCTGCATTGTTTGAGATGATATGTGTAATGATTATGTTCTGTTTCAAACTGCTATAATCCTAGTCCTATTGCACTGCTTATTAGATATCTCATTTGATTGAATGCATTAATTTACACTGCGTAATCTGTTTTGAGTTGCATTGAGAAAGGTGGACTATAAATAAATAAAATTAAAATAAATAATAGTAACAAGTTGCGAGTAGGATTCTTCTCTAAGTGAACACACACATCAAACAACAGTGTCATGGTCCCTGAGCTGCCCACAGGTAATGAATCCTTTCCCAGCAACTTTCCATCTTTGTAGGAAAAACCACACCACTCTCCTGTGAATAAGATTCATTCATAAATTAGCAATAAAATATTTGTGCTCATTTACCTCTGAGCCTTAATGCCTTATTGTTTATCTCCTGTTCTTTCCAAAATATTTTTCCCAGAAACAAGAGTTTTTCAGGACTATTGTAGAACACTTTCCTGTCCTCTTTACCTTTTTCTTGGCTTTGTTCAGAGTCTGGTACAACAAGATTTTTACCCTTTCATTACTTAATCTCTCTCTCTCTCCTCTCTCTTTACTTCAACATAATTTTACTTCACTGCTTGCAGACTTTTAAAATCAGGACTCTTCAGCTTTGCTAACTATTCATTCTGTTTTAGCCAATTGCATAGAGAATTCATACCTGGAAAGATTTAAGACAGAATTCACTCCTTTTTCCTTCAACTCTTTCCTTTTCCCTTTACATAGAAAATTTACACTTGAAAGACTTGTGACAGATTTCATACCCCACCCCTAGTGCTGATCAGAGGGACATGACAAATAATTGATGGGGCATAGCCCCCTTTTACCCCACCGTGACTATGGGCCTGGGAGGGGATGCCTTTGTAAGGTCTCAGACTTTTTCCGGCCCAACTATCATAAACCCAAGAGCCTTTATCAAAATTTTGTCTGCTGGTGTTAGCGGGTGTTCCTGACATCAAGCTGTTGTTTAAAAACGCAGAAGTAAATTATGCTGTATTATCTAGTCTGTTGGCATCTTCTACATGCAAAGCAACAGAAAAATTCCTGCACACACAGACCTGTATCCCTAATTAAAACCAACAGAAAAGTCAACTCTTATTTATTTATTTATGTATTAAATTTAATATACAGCCCCATCCCCAAAGGGCTCATCACCTCCCCCTCCCTCCCCTCCCTTGCATGCCACCCTTGTTCAAGCTGTTGTGACTTAGAAAGGCCTCTCTCAACACAGTTTTGTGATTCTGATGAGCCTTAAACTGTTATAATCTCACTGAGCTTGGAGAATGGTAGATCACCCAAACTATGTTTTATCTCTGGAAACCAACGTGAGCATTCCAGTACTCAAAGAGGGTGGGGAGGGAGATATAAATCAGTTGTAAACCTTCTCTTTTCTGCTGCAAATTTATTGAAGTAATAGAGACTCAATTTTGTACCATATTTTTCCATCTTGACTCTTAATTTCCTTTGTGTGCTCAGTGATGATAATATGTTAAGGTTACCTATCTCCAGATAGAGCATGGAAATCTCCTGGAATTACAACTGATCTCCAGAATTCATTTGTACTGGAGGAAATGTCAGCTTCAGAGGGAAGAATCTACATCATCAGTTCCCACTGAATTCCCTACCCAAACTCACCCTCCGCAGGCATAATCCCCAAATTTCCATGAATTTCCCAAATCAGAACTGATATGTTACCAGTCTGAATGCTTGTTTAATGATGGGACAGTGTACTGCTACCTACTACCTGAGCTTCAGTTAGCTCCAATCACCGATATGGAAGAAGAGAAGAAGGAAGTACAACAGAGGCAAAAGAGGGGATACAAAGGATTCAGGCAATATTACACAAGCCACATTGAGCCAGGAAAAAAGGCAAGGTCTAAATATTTGTTTGAAAAATGGCCATCAGGCTGATGGAGTCTCATCACAACATTTTAAGAATTGCCGAAAATCCTACGGTTTTGAAAGCATAGAGTCTGTAACATTCCCTAGAGAAGGGTGATGTGATTTCCATTTTTCCCTAAAGGGATGTCACACTGTTGCCGATGATCACCCCCTTTCCATCTATTTTACTAATGGGGACTGGAAGAAAAGGTTTTCTTCCGATTATATGGAAGGGTGAAACTTTCTTTTAAAGAGTGGACCACCTCCTAGGAGTAAAGCAACATGATGGATATGTGGCTTGAGAGAGCAAAATAATCTGCCTACACAACCTCACCATAAAACTTGATAGGAATCCCTCTATCAGAATATCAGCAAATCTGTCACAATCAGTACACATTCTGCTTGCTTTGCCATACAGCTACTCTTGCAACAATCCATTTTAAGTTCCCACTAGATTTCAACAGCAAAAAAATTTAAATTGTTGGTTTGAAACATTTCGAGCTAGAAACAAATTTCTGAGTCTAACAAAAATAATCACATTGCAGAAAATGCTTAAAGAGAGTTTTGTTCAACCTGTGTTCAACCTGTTGTTTTTGTTTTGTTCAACCTGTTGCAGGTGGAGGAAAGGGCTAGTATTTGCACCTCTGATAGAAAAATCTTGTTATGCCCTGACAGTTATGACTGTCTTCTCAAGTACATTAATAAGAACCACAGTGTATATCTGAGAAGTTTATTATCAGGTTGACCAGCTCCTGGCCACCAGGGGGCAGACAGCCCAAGAAGACTCTGAACACTATTGCTGCTATCACCAGAGTGGGAATTACAGTTAGCAGGTCATAAAACCCTCCCCACCATATTATGGAATAAGATTTTTTTTCCAGAACAAAGAAAGTAACATGAAATATCATGGGTAATCCCTACACTCATAATTTTCTTCAGAAAAAGAATGTACATGATACTCCTGCTCGCTAGCAGACACACCAAGTGCCCATCAAGATAAATGCTGTTATGGCTGGAAGGAACTCTTCACCAGACTATGTTTTAATCATGGTAGATCTCGTATCCCTCATGCCAAGCTCAAAGCAACCCAATCCCATGCAGTTAGGAATGCCTCAGGCTACTGATTTAGGTGTGAATAACTCTACACAGGGTTACAGCGGTGCTCTGATAAACCATCATCCACTACAGAGGCACACCAATCTAATCTGGACCCCTTGGGCTTCACACTTAGGAGTTATTTGTACTTCTAGATCAGGGGTAGGGAACCTGCGGCTCTCCAGATGTTCAGGAACTACAATTCCCATCAGCCTCTGTCAGCATGGCCAATTGGCCATGCTGGTAGAGGCTCAAACTTGAGAGCCCATGTCAAGACAACAGGTGTATTATTGGTCTCATTGAAATTGCCTAAGGAAATGGTACCCGAGTGAGACTCGGGGCCACTGAAAGGAAGGTACTAGGGTGATAAAATTCAAGGTGTTGTAGTTATTCTGGGGGCCTGCGAGGTAACTTAATTTTGTATGATGATTGGATGGGTTGGACAAAGATAGGGTGACGGAATCCCAGGTGGTGGTGCTGGGGAATTCTAATGATTTCTGGCAGGTCTTGCCAATCCTGTTCAGCTCTTATGCGACCTCCCAAAGCACAGAGACACAAGCTGAAGGAGAAAATATGGGGCAGGGTGACAGAGGAAAGCTGCTCCCTTCTCTTATTACTAAAGAGCACCCTTGGTAGTCCACCATGCTGCTTGAACGTCTTCATTTCCTACCTGCCTGTAATGTCTTCATTCCAATGTTAAGGATGTTTTACATTCTCACCTGGTGTCTCCCACAGATAGCTTGTCCCTGGAACCAAGGAATCCAGCTGATGAAGCAAAGTCACAGCATCGCACAGAGAAGAATCATTCAGTAGCTCAGCCTTCACAGTTGTTTCCTGAGTGACGTATAGAGGCAGAGAAAAATGCCAGGAACGGTGACCACTATGGAAACTGCAGGACGTGTTTCCCAGCTTGAAAAGAAGAGGTTTAGTTGCTTACCTCCCCTCCCCCAAATAACTTCCACTGACACCTTTTCCTACACTTGTAGAACTTAAAGTAGACGCAGATCTCTGAATGGCAGAAAAATCCTTCCAGGATAGAAGTACTGTAATGTCCAAATATAATTTTGAAAATGAGTCATTTTCTCTCTGCAGGAACCTTATAATTCTTTCTAATGAAGCTAGTGGCTGTTCCAGTTCTAATTTCTCTTTGCTCAGCTTGAAAGTGGTTTCAGCATCCCTTTGATCTACACCCAAGGGCCAATGGGAATAATGAAGCCTATGATCAAAAAGGCTAAATGAGAAAGGTGGGAATTTCAGCACTGAACAAACTGTTTTTCTCTGCTCTAGGCCTCCACCCAGGCCAACATACTCATAATCTCCCAGTCACATGACCACATATATGTTTCTGTGGAGGCTCAGTATGTTTCATACCCTCTCAAGTTCCCTTGCATGAGACAGCAGAGCTTAATAATGAAACACTATTTATAAAGGAGCCATTTAGCCATCTAGCCCAACAGCATTCCATAAGAGCAAGATCAACTATTTTATTCCTTAAAGTATAGTTTTTCACTTTTGGGTATACTGAGGCCCCAAGATATGTCAAGTTTAAGAGGTCCCACGGGATTATTCAAAAATGGTAATTCAGTGAATTTTAGCATTTTATGTTTTAAGCCTGCTGTAATTCAGAGCCCTGAACTTTACCTGAATTGGCTTATGCCTAAATCCTCTCTGCCTTTCTGCTTTACCTTTGCCCAGGAAATCTTCAAATGGAGGCAGGCAGTTCAAATGGGCTGCTAGCTGGCTTGGCTGATAGGTCTATCAAGTTCCAGGTGGTGGCTGAAGATCTCCCACTATTAAACTGACCTTGAGGTGACAGACAGCAGTTCACCTGGAGAAAATGGATGCTTTGGAAGGTGGACTCTTTGGGGTTATACCCCACTGAAGCCCATCCCATCCCCAAATCCCATTCTGCTCAGGTTCTACTCCAAAATCTCCTGGTATTTCGAACCCAGAGCTGCCAACCCTAGTGATTGGGTTAATAACAGCCTAATAACAGCAGGGGCAATGCAGGGGCATTTTCACTAAGTGAAAAATAATGGAGGAGTTGAAAGGTTAAATCTCCTCTCCTCAAGTGGCCTGCAACATAAATACCTTCCACAAGTACAGCTGATCTCCAAACTACATACAGCAGTTCCCTTGGAGAAAATGGCAACTATGGAAGTCTATGACATCACATCTCCACTGAGGTCCATCCCATCTCCAAACTCCTCCTTTCCTCACCCCTAAGCACGTGCCCCAGTTCTCCAGGAATTTCTCAAACTGTTGTCAGCAACCCTTTTCCCTACCTTTACAATTGCTGTGCAAAGCAGAACTCCACTTGGCTGCAATGTACTTTGTAAATGCTAGAAGGGGCACCAGTTTCCTGCCCTCTAAACTAAGTTGTCCAACTGATACATGAACAACAAAAATACTGCAATAGTTACCCCACATAGGATTTTCTCGTGCTATCACAATTTTAGTTTCTCCCCTGATCCATTGCACCAGGGTTCCCAGTGAGAAATTTAAAAAGAATATACAATGGATTTTTAGGGGATAAAATGTAGGCCCAAGTTAGAGTTGCCAACTCCAGGTTGGAAAATTCCTGAAAATTATGGACTGGAGCTTGGGCTTTAGGGAGAGAGGAGGTATCTCAAGGGGATATATTGCCATAAAGTCCACTCATCACAGAAGTCAAGAAGCTGTTCTCATTATAAACCCATCTATACCTAGAATAATACCTGAGGTAAAACCCAGAGGCACAAGGTGGTTTCTTTGTAAAAGTCAATAAGACTAAAGGTTAATTAGGGGGAAAAAAAACAACTTGAGATCAAGATTAACACTTCCGTTAAAGTAATCATTCAGCCTTAAAATCTCTGCCTCTTTAATCTCCCAGTCCTACCAGTACAACTCCTGTTGGTGGATTCCAAGCTCTGCTCATTTGCTGTTTTGTCTCTGGGACACTTTTCTTAGCTGTCTCAGTAGTTTCAAAAGTGTTGAGTTTTTGTGGTGATGGAACGTGCCATCAAGTCACAGCTGACTTAGGCAAACCGATAAGGTTTTCAAAGAAAGTGATGTTTGGTGGTGATTTGCCATTCCTGCCTCCACATGGGCTTACAGAGTTCTGAGAGAACTGTGACTGGCCCAAGGACCCCCAGCAGGCATCAAGCAGAGGAATAGGCAATTGGACCTAGTTCAACAGATTAAAGTCCAGCCCTTCTTCTTTTTTGAAGCCTGCATATATCTGCCATTCATCCAGTTTTCTAACATTTTTAAACATCTTAACCATTGCATCATGATGTCTTTTTTATAGCTTTTTTTAAAAAAAAGATGAATTTTTGAATCAGGCAAACCTTATTCAGGGAGCTGATTTAAGGATAGGGCTGCCATCCTCTAGGTGTGGCATGGGGATCTCCTGGAATTACCACAGATCTCCAGACTACAAAGATGAGTCCCCTGGAGAAAATGGTTGCTGAAGTCCTTCCCCTCTCCCAAACCTTGCCCTCTCCAGGAATTTCCTAACCTGGAGTTGGCAACCCTGTTTAAGGGTAACTCTAGAGATCCCTGATTAAGAGGTGCCATAGAGAATGGTCACTGTGCAGTGCTGGATGATGGAGCCACACAAGGATTTCTTTTTCTCTTTGATCTCAAGGCATGAGGAGACTCCAATGGAAGAAAGAACTCCCTCAAGTACCCTGATTCCAAACCATAAAGAGTTTTAAATGCACATTCCATAACTTTGAATTTAGATAAGAAGCGACCACATAACCAGTGAAAGCTAGAGTAACCTAGCCCTATACCAGGGGTAGGGAACCTTTAACACTCAAAGAGCCATTTGGACCCGTTTTCCACGGGAAAAGAAAACACTTGGAGCTGCAAATAATTTTTGACATTTAAAATAAAGATAACACTATATATATATAGGTTTTTTTAACCTTTTACTCCGCTCATTCTGAGAAGCGCATGGATCCGCCCGCCCTGCTGCCTGCAGGGCGAGCAAGGATGAAGCCAGCTGCTCGGCCTTGCCGGCCGCCAGGAAAGCGCCTGCCCCTCTCCAACGGGGCGGGCGAGAGGGGAAGCCCGCGGCACGGCCCAGCCGACCGTGGGCAGTTGGTGGATGGGGCCAGCAGCTCGGCTCATGGAGCCACAGTGCAGGGGCAGAAGAGTCGCATGCAGCTCTCGAGCCGCAGGTTCCCTACCCCTGCCCTATACGTTTCCTGAGGCTACTACATTCTGGTCACATGCACATTCTGAGCCTGTTAAACTTTCTGTCAGACGTAGAGACCATTAGAGTGGTTCTTTTTAAAGAAATGTTTGTAGGGTATATACAATCTCTATACCACATAGGAGTAAACTTCTCCCTTTTTTGCAAAAGCACATCTACAAAAAATCAAGCACTATCCCCCGCCCCAAGTGAAAATTTCTCGACTGCAATACATTTCACCAGCCCACTTTGACACTAAAAATAACATGGGAGGTGGGAATTTGTGGAAAGGCCTGCATCAACATCTTAGTGGCCAAGGCCATGCTGTAAGGGAGAGAGTGCTGAATCTGTTAGGTGCAAGAGAGAATTATAGATCAAGATCAAGGAATCTACATGCCCCGAGAAATTACAGCAATCTTTGCGGGCCTAAGATGAGAGATGTGCTCTGTTTATTTATTTATGTACTCACTTCATTTACACTTAAGGAAGAATTCAAAATTTCAAGCCAAAGATAACCTTCCCAGCCCAACCCGAGCACAGGTTGGTGAGCACGCTGAAACTAAGCTTTGGAATTGGGGAAATCTGATGGGTCCTGTACAGCACCCAATTAAGAAAAGTTGACTCATTCCTTAAAACTGGAGTTATGAACACTTTAAGTCTTCAAAAGGACCATTAAAATAAAAGCTAAGAGCGTGTACATGGAAACCAATGAGAAGTGATACAGTCAATTAAAGTTTCAGATGAATGAAGCCATACATGCAGGCACACAAAAGAGAATTTTTTAAAAGACAGGGGAAATATATAGGTATTTATTTATGTGTAAATGTTAAGAGGCCAAAGAGCCAGTGTGGGTGAAGTAAAATGCCTGGCATTTAAAGGGGAACATAGACAATCACAGCCATTGCAGAAAACCTGTTGGGACAATTAAGATCAGTGGGATACTGATATCCCAGGGTATAATGTTTAAAGGGAAAGGAAGAGTAGGTTGTTCTGGAGGTGGGTTGCCACTATATGTTCAAGAAGGCATATAATCAAGTACACATTAGAAAAGTTAAGCAGAAACAAGGGACCCAACGCAGTCACTATGAGTAGAATATTAAGGGCAAACCAAAATTATGGAAGTGATCCTGAGTGAAGAACGATAAATTGGGTCCCAGGCTTCAGCCTGGCTACGCTGTTGCGGCGGGGGAGGAAGGAGTGCAATGCCTCCTCTCCCTGCTGGCCGATTGAGGCAGTCACATGGCGGGGAACTGCCACGTGACAAGGGCAAGGCAGCCTGTAATAGGCTGTGCCGGAAGGGATCAGCCTCCCATTCCTCCCTAGTATAATGCTTATTGGGTTTTTTATTGTTATCCTTTGTTGCAGTTCATGGGCAGTTTGAGCATAAGAGCACATCCTATTTGGGAAGGCAGTAGCTTGTGTACCGGACCTTCCCACGTCAGGGGCCTCCTTATGAGGTCCGAGGTGGTGAAGAGCTCCTTTGGGCAAGCCTTGGGGCTGCGCCAAGAGCTCGGTGCCCGGCAGGAAGGGGTGTCACAAATTGGGTTTGCATCCATGTGGCACCTAGCTACTTCCTGTTCCAGTTCCCTTGGGGGATGTGCCGGACAGGGGTTCTGTCCGAAGGGTCTGAGGGGTCAGCTGGGTCTGCCCTATAACCAGGTTCAGCGGTTTGTTGCCTGGGGGCCAGGATGTGCTCTGTTATGCTTGCCCAGCTTCAAGGTTATCATTATATGTTAAATAAATTGGGCTGCGGCCAATTTCTTTTCCAACAAATATGTTGTTGTTGTTGTTATTAATGGAACGAGTCTCCATACATCCGCACGCAACTCATTAGCCAAATGACAACTTTGATCAAAAAGTTCCGTGTTCATATCTCACTGCAGCCGTCAGAATCTACTACATTGGCCTGAATGAGCATCTGATGTCCAAGACCAGTTATGCAGGTGTTTGCTTAGTGGTGAGGTTTTCACTTTGATTTTTGTTTACACAGATTCCCCTCCTATGAAGTGTCCCTAGCTACTCTGATGCGCCATTTGTCCACCTGCCACTTCCTTGTTGCTTCTGTGCTACTTCCATATGAGGAGACTGCCTGTGCCTTTTTTTTTTGCCATTTTGGGTTAATGCTGTCTTGCAGAAAAGGAAGGAGCAGCTGCCCTCCGCCCTGTTGGGCTGATTGGGAGCCTGTCATGTGGTTGGGAACCGTCACGTGATAGGGGCCGGGCAAGCCTATAAATTGGGGTTCAGCCTCTTTCGAGTCCACGAGTCTCATGAATAGTTCATGAACCCACCAGTGTGAATGACAAAACCTTAAATAAGCAGCTAGAGGGCATGAATCATAGCCTTCGATGTCTCTATACTAATGCACAGAGCATGGGAAATAAACGAGATGGACACTTAACATGGCTTAGCAAATATTATATAATAGACATCACTGAATAGGATGAGTCTGGTGGGATGAGTCCCATGTTTGGAATATAATAATTGAAGGGTATAACCTATTTCAGATAAATAGCTCAAACAGGAAAGGAGGAGTAGCATTATACAAGTAAGTACTATACAAGTAGTACTATACAAGTAGTACTATACAAGTAAGATCTTGAAGGCACAATCTGAAACAATTCCAATGAGGAGAAAAAATGGGAGGTGTCTAAGGAAACCAGGATGGCTGTCTAAAAAACTTTCAACTGTAACTAAGATTTAAAAAGAACATGTACAAGAAATGGAAAAGAGGGGAAATCACCAAAGAATTATTCAAACAAATAGCAAGGACGTGTAGGGAGAAAGTCAGAAAAGCTTTAAGCTCACAGTGAGCTCAGGCTTGCCAGAGGGGTTAAAAACAACAAAAAAGGCTTTTGGGGAGTATGTCCATAGAAAAAGGAAGGAAAAAGATAGGCTAGAGTCACTGAGTGGAGAAGATGGCAAATACTAACAGGGGGATGGAGAAAATGAAGAACTACTTAACACCTTATTTGCCTTGGTCTTTTCTCAAAAAGAACACAGTGCTCATCCAGGGGAAAATGGAACAGAAGATATAGAAGGGGAAATTCAGCACAGAATAAATAAAGAGGTGGTACAGGAATATCTGGCTACCTTAAATGCAAATCTCCAGGCCCTGATGAGCTACATCCAAGGTATTAAAAGAACTGGCAGACATAATCTCAGAGCCACTTTCTATAATCTTTGAGGACTCCTGGAGAACAGGAGACGTCCCAATGGGCTGGAGTAGGGCTAATGTTATTCCCATCTTCAAAAAGGGGGGAAAAGAGAACCTGAACAATTACCGTCCAGTCAATACCAGGACAAATTCTGGAGCAGACAGTGTATAAGCACTTAGAAGGGAACAGTGTGATCACTAAAAGTCAACATGAGTCTCTCAAAACCAAATCATGCCAGACTAATCTCATCTCTTTTTTTGATAGAGTGACATGCTTGGTAGACGAAAGGAATACTGTTGAAGTAATATACCTAGATTTTAGTAAAGCCTTTGATAAGGTGCCCCATGACATTCTTGAAGTAAGCTAGTAAAATGTGGACTGGACAATGCTACTATTAGATGCAATTGATTGACTGACTGACCCTAAGGAGTGCTCATCAATGGCTCATTTTCATCCTGGAGAGAAGTGACTAGTGGAGTGCCACAGGGTTCTGTCCTGGGCCCAGTGCTATTCAATATTTTTATCACTGACTTGGATGATGAAATAAGGGCATGCTAATCAAATATGCAGATGACACCAAATTAGGAGGAGTAGCTAATACCCCAGAGGACAGAACCAGGACTCAAAATCACAGGTTAGAGAGATGGGCCAAAGCTAACAAAATGAACTTCAACAGATATAAATGTAAGATTCTCCACTAAGGCAGAAAATATGAAATGCACAGATATAGGATGGGTGACAACTGGCTTGACAACACTACATGTGAAAGGGATCTGGGAGTTTTAGTAGATCACAAGCTAAACATGAGTCAGCAGTGTGATGCGGCAGCCAAGAAAGCCAGTGCAATTCTGAGATGCATCAATAGGAGTGTAGTCAAGGGACGTAATAGTACCTCTCTATTCTGCATTGGTCAGACCTCACCTGGAATACTGTGTTCAGTTCTGGGTACATATGTTCAGGAAACTGACTAAATGCTGTCCAAATGCTATCCATGTTCAGTTTGGTACACATGTTCAGGAAACTGACTAAATGCTGTCCATTTGCAAAGTGAGACAGGAAATTTTAAATGGTTCCTGACTGTAGGCCTGCTCACCTTTTTCTTCCAGCAACTGGTAGACACAATTAACTAAGGTTACAATTTACCACCATAGAGAGTAATAGTTGGTATGACCTTTAGAAACATGTCATGTGACCCCATTTGATTTTTAAGTTGCCAGTTGCCAGATTTTTTAGTTGACAGGAAATGGGACCAAGCCCAACTTAAGCAGTGGGAATACAATATTCAGTGTATCGAATTAAAATGGCCCCTTTCAAAAACTGATTCTATGGCATTATACCCTGCTGGAGTTCCTCCCTTTCCCAACCCCACCCTCCTCAGGTTCCCACCTCGAAATTTCCCAGTCCAGACCAGGCAACCCTAGAGAAAGATAGTGTAAATGAAGCAAAATAAATACAATAATCACATAGGATCTAAAGGTCAGTGGAAAGGATATCCCACGTCTCTGCTCAACCCACATACAACCCACTCTACTTTAGGCAGAGTGATACAGTGGGCATAGAGTACTCAAATGTTCAAACATTCACCAAATAGTTCCAAGGAAACAGGGCTATAAGAATACCAAGTGATAACTGTAATTATCACATGAATAAAAGATCTTTTTGTCCAAAAAACAACTGAATAATAGGAAAAATTCTCCTTTGTGCATAAATATGCTGGAAACAGATGTTCCTCAAATGTTCATGTGATATCAAAAGAACTTTGATATGAATGCTCAGAACTAGTAGATAAAAGGGATGAACAGAAACAGCTGCTCAGACTTTGAATGAATGAATAAATGAATTCTTGCAAATAGTGTTTTGGCTGCATCGTTTTGGTCGTAAACGTATAGTTGGCATAGATGGGTGTGAATTGACAAGCAGACAAACAGCTTGCCTTAAGAGGATGAGCCTTTAGTTAACATTTCCCACTTTGTTAGGTAGAGTGATATATTTTCTATACACTGTAGGAATGTAATAGCATCTAGAGTGGACTGTCTGAAACTAAAGCAGTTGTGTCCAGTTGAATGTCCTTTTTAATTTTAGCTACACTTAACATCTGTGAGGTTATTTGAGAGATGTGGGTTGTTTATCTCGAGCACAGTGTTTCAATAACAATTTTATCATTCTGTCAAAATATACCTAAAGGCAAGCATCGCTCAAACTATATATTGTTGTTGATTTACAGCAATTAATTGCAATTAATTTCAAAACACACTTCCTTCCTTGCAAGTAAATTCTTTCAGACCAGCTTGTCTCTGCTGAATGGACCTCACCTCAGGACTGAGTGAGCACTCCAGCCCAATCTGATGTGTAAACAGAAAACCATGCTGTGTAGCCACTTTGCGAGACTTAAAGCCAATTTCAAAGTCTCTTCTTCATCAGTTACAAATCTCACTCCTGAGAGGTGTATCTAGGGAAAATGTTGCACGGTACAAAATCTGATTTTTCCACCCCCTCCCCCAATTTAGGCGGCTGCCCTCCCCCACCACGACCAAATAATGTGCACCAGGTCTTGAAGTCAGTGTATGGATCCGGGGGGAGGGGTGCCCACGTGACTAAATGGCCACAGCCCGGGGACATTGACGCCATATGTTCAAATGTCCCCTGGGTAGTATGCCCCTGCAGGTTAGACTTGCAGGTTAGACTTTGTAGTGCTGCTACAAATGGCCACTGCCCAGGGGCATTTGACCCCATATGTTCAAATGTCCCTTTGGGTAGAATGCCCCTGGCAGTGAATCACTACGGTGGGGGGGGGGGGAGGGGAGAGGTTCAGCTGCTGAAGGAGAAGCACCAACACAGAGCCCACACACGCACATGCCTCTTTCTATTCTCCTCTGGTATTTCCATGGCACTCTGAACAGCACTCACCTCCTCTCCACCATCCCCCCCACACGCACACGCACACGCACACGCACACGCACACGCACACGCACACTTCTCTCAGCTACTGCTGTAAAAGTTACTAATTGCTGGACACCTTTTCCTCCCTCATTATTTTTCACAAAGAAAGACAGGGAGCAGCAAATGCACAAAGTTAGTGAGGAGGGAAGAAAAAGAATGATGCTGCCAGTAGGGCGGGCTGGCCTACGACCCACTTTCAGTAGCTTCACAAGCCACTTTTGGTCCGGTCCCACAGGCTGGGAAACACTAGCCTACACTGGTCAAAACCACCATAACACCATGATTTTTGGCAATTAGCCTCACCCAACATGCTTAATGTATTACAATTATACTTAAGATAACAAGATCATAATTAAAGTAGAGCAGCAGGTTAGACTTGCAACCTTTAGTTGCTGCTACAAAACAGGGTTGTTGTTGTTATTGTTTTTCTTTCATAGCATCACAATAATGCCAAGCACATTTACAAATACAGTTTCTAAGCCTGTTGAGATTAATGTACTCCAGAAGTTCACATCAACCTACAGCTGCCAAGGCTCCAGTTGAGGGGGGGGGATCCCCTGCTCCTGTTGCCTGCTGTCCATCTGAACATTGCTGAGAGAAAAATTTTAAATGCAAAACACCCAGTGTAGTGTGATGTTATTTCTGATTTTTTTAAAGGAAAATGTAGCCCTAGGAGTCACTGGAAACAAAATGGTAAAAGCATAGAGTTTCCAATAATTCCTAGAGCAACCTACGCCCCTACTGGGGTTTTTGTACCAGTGAATTTAATGGGTACTGTACTGCTCTTACAGTATACCTGACTAATCTCGGGCTGATTCTGCATGGGCCAAAAACAGCAGTGTGAAAACGGTGTGAAAATGGTGTAAAAGGGTTTATACTGTTTTCACACATCTGTTTTTGGCCCATGGGGAATCAGCCTGGAAGTAGCTTTTACTCTAGCTTAGTCACAAGCCCTCTCTTCAATTGTCCTGGAAGACTAATACAGGAAGACTAAGTACATAAACAATAGAACATGTGCTTCTCCACTGTCAGTATTATAAAAATGTACATATTGATTTTGTTTTATTATTATTATTATTATTTAATAAACTTGCTATACCGCCCTATCCCCGGAGGGCTCAGGGCGGTGAACAACATAAAGTCATACAAAAAACATAAAAATCTTTTGCCACTGTTGTGTAGATTCCCAGGTCACACAGAACAATTTTATATTTCCATGCTGCTTACAGATACCAGTCCTATAACATAAGTGTGGCCAGCTCCTGTGTAGCAGCCCTTGAAGTACATTGTGTCTGCAATAAGGCAGGCTTAATGATTTGATTGTTATAGCCTTCAATTTACCAATTCTCATAGGTCCCCTGTGCCTATCCCCCCTTTATAGTTCTGTTTTTAAGCTTTTATTCCCTTGTAATATTTATGCTTTTATCCTTTTTCCTTTTCTGTTCCCCTACCTTTTTGTATTCCCAATTTTCCTTTACTAGCAGGTTTTGACTTTTTTTCTTTTGAGATAAACATTTATTGTTTTAATATATCTTATCCTTTAAGTTGTATTTTTATTTACCTTATGCTGGTCTATGACCACAATAAAGATTGACTGATTGATGTGATGCTGCAGCCAACGCCTACCCTCCTTGAATCCCCTTCCACAGTTTTCCAGCCAGTTGCCAGTTTCACTGTCTGGCATCCCTGCATAAAGCCTGAAGACCATTTTTCCCTTCTTGCACCAAAAAAAAAGTGATGCATAAAGGCAGATATGAAGGAGTACCTACACTTGAGGCATTCAGACTATGAGAAAACAAGTTCTCTGACAAGAAAAACAAATATAGTTCTTTGACAAGTTCTCTGACAAGAACAAATTTGAAACATAATTTCAGAAAAAGATGTTATTCATAACTTTGTTTTTTTCTATTTATAGAGGTTTTGTGAGGGGAAATCAGAAAGTTTAAAAAACTACAATATATTTTCAGTAGGGGGGCCAAGTAAATGTTGCTAACAAATGTTGCTAAGAGGGGCAAATAAGAGGGGCTTTCAAGCTCAGATAGGAGGGATACTTTGAGGGGGTTCTAAAATCTAGAATTCCAGAACCAATTTGAGTAGAAGAAGAAGCAGAAGAGTTGGATTTATATCCCCCTTTCTCTCCTATAGGAGACTCAAAGGGGCTTACAAACTCCTTGCCCTTCCCCCCTCACAACAAACACCCTGTGAGGTAGCTGGGGCTGAGAGAGCTCAGAAGAACTGTGACTATATATATATATAAACCTTTAATGGCATAATTAAAACAGCAACAATATACCAGAAAAATGGCGACCTCAGTGTAATGATACAATCTCCAGTACAGTTATAACCGTTTGCTGATGACAGAGCACAAAAAGTTAGCCAGCGCTTCCAATACACTTGCAGAACCACAATCCAACATCGTTACCACAATTGATAGATTAATATTATCAATGGGGGGTTTTAACCACGGGTTTAGATATTTATTCCTGGCTAAACTGTGTAACGGGCAGTGTAATATCACGTGTTGGATTGATTCTTCGTAAGCTGAACTGCAGGGACAAAATCTTTCATTAAAAGGCACTTTCTGTATTCTGCCCTGAGTGGTAGCTGAAGGGAGAATATTGCACCTGGCAAGGGTCAGGGCTCGTCGCAATTTGGGTTCTAAGACCAAATGGAAATACTTGGCCATGGTATAGGGTTTTAATGGTATACCCAAGTGCAAGGGAGAGCAGCGTTTATTAGCCTGCTGCATCAGGTGACTATACTCGAGATCATACAATCTCTTTTTGATAGTCAGCTTTAGCTCATTGGCATTCATTAAAACCAATGCATCCAAGGATAGACCCATTTCATGGATTTTCGCCTCAACAAAGGACCACCACTCGGTTTTGGCTATGAAAGAAAGAGCCTGGTAAGTAAAGCTTTTGTGACAGTTGTTAAAGCACAATCGTATCCAGAATTGGAAGGTCATGCACCATGCTCTTGTATGGAGTAGATGTTGGCCCACCTCCAAACAGACCGCAGCATATGGGACTGAGTGAGGTAAGCCGAGTATACTATAGAGAAAGCATGACTGAACTCTTTCCATATCGCAGCTCCATGCTTGTATCCACAGTGGGATTCCGTATAGTAATTGCATGGTGATTTTAGCATTAAATGCCTTAATGGCTGCAGGTACAAATTCATGACCTTTGGTGCGAAAATAGCGGCTAATGGCCTTGCAACTAAGTTTGCTTGATTCAATGGCCAATTTCCTTTGGGTAACCCAAGAGGAGTTATAATTAAAGTGGAGACCCAGGTATTTAAAATGTTTGACCTGTTCAAGCTGTTCATTATTTATTGGCCAACTAAATGGTCTCCAAGAACAAGCAAAAACCATTATTTTTGACTTTGCAAAATTAAGCGTCAGGTTATTATGACTACAATATTCAACACAGCGTGCCAGTAAGCGTTTCAAGCCAGCTTTTGTACGGGAGAGTAATATAGCGTCATCAGCATACAAAAGTAAAGGTATGGTCATATGATTCAAAGCAGGGCAGTGCGAGGAATCCTCCATCAAAAAGGAAGCCAGATCACTTAAAAAAAGATTAAATAGGGTTGGGGCCAAAACACACCCCTGTTTGACACCCCTGTTAATTGGTATATAAGGACTAAGTATACCATCAGGAGAGCATTTGACTTGACAGGTAGTGTCATGATGTAAGGCCATTACTAGTGTAAGTAGCCTTCTGTCAATTCCTAGATTAACAAGTTTTCTCCACAGTAGATCTCTGGAGACAGAGTCAAATGCCCCCTTTAAGTCCAAAAAGGCCACAAACAGGGATGATTTGCTTCCGCTGGTGTATTTTGTGACGAGAGTCCTAAGGATCAAACAATGATCTAAAGTAGATTTCCCATGTTGAAATCCTATTTGTTCTGGGCCAATGATTTTGTTTTCTGTAATCCATGAAGAGAGTTTATTGTGCAAATATTTTGCATATACCTTGCCAGTGATGGACAATAAACTGATCGGACGGTAATTGGAAGGGAGCAAAAAATCTCCCTTTTTGAAGACAGGAATTATAATCGCATGGGTCCAATCTGATGGTACAAGAGCTGTTTGATTAACGGATGTAAAAAGAGCTGCTAGTACCGGGGACCACCAGTCAACAAAGTTCTTAAATAACTCTGGGGGGAACCCGTCGGGTCCTGGAGCCTTGTGGTCCTTTAATTTAAGCACAATTTCACGCACTTCTTCTGCACAGACAGGGGGCCACTCTGGACTGTCGTTTATGTAGGCAGAAACATGCAAATTAGGAAAATGAAGGGTCTCATTAAAAACGTCAAGGAAGTATTTCTGCCAGATATGACTGGGTATACAAGCTGCGTGGAAACTAAGTGAACCTGAGTCATTGGATACAAGGGACCAAAACTTCCTTGAGTCGTTACAGTTTATTGCCTGTACAAGTTGCTCCCAGTGATCATTTAGTAGTATCAATTTACGTTCTTTGAGAATACTATGAAGTTGGTTCTTTAGGGAGAAGTATGTACCCAAGGTGTTACTACAGGAGGTATCTCTAAAGATTGCATATGTCTCCCGTAAGAGTCTCTTTGTGCGATAGTATTCATCATTTAGTACTAGGTCATGTCGACTTCTTGATTTGGTTCTTTCCACATGACTGGTGGTCGTAGTAGTGGCAATAATCTCCTGCGTTAGCTCTTCAAATGTGCGTAAAACACAAACAGGATTAATAGTTTGAAGAGTGAGTGATCTTAGGGCCATGAGCTTATGGGAATAAAGTATGGTGCTGACTTCCCCAGTATTATTTTTAGGCCAACTCATTCTAACAATTTGTAACGGGCTAGCTGGTTTAGCCTCAGAAAAGGAGTGGTTTATTGATATGGTGATAGTTAGTGGTAGATGATCGCTCATATGATTAAAACCAATCTGAAATTCTTTAACATGTTTCCTGATCTTAGAGGATACTAGGACCTTGTCAGGAGCACTGCACCCTCTTTTTGAGAGATATGTAAATTCACCTGATCCGTTAAAATTGGTCAAGCCATTTAAAATAGTCAGATTAAAACTGATACAAAATTTAAACAAATAAACTCCAGCTACATTAATTGTCTTGTCTTTAGATATTCTAGATAGACAGCAGCCCTCTGGTAAGAACTCTGGGTCAACCCCAACAGCATCATATAGGGCCTGTTCATTTCCCCCCAGTCTGGCATTAAAATCTCCAGCTACTATGAAGTCAGCTGAGGGGAATTTCACCAGTAACTCTTCAAAATAGTTACCAAAATCATGCCATTGGTTGGATAACTCGAGTCTATCTGTAAGTGGAGGTAAATATACATTTGTTAAAATTGTGTTAAAATGTTCATTAGTTAACAGAACAGATTGTGCAAATTTGGAAGCTGCTGGGAGAACCTTCACATGGACATCAAAGTTAGAGTTAATTAGTATTGATAAACCTGCTTGGGCCCTTCCTTTTAAATTTGCTTTAAAGGCTGGGACACAATATGATAAAAAACCCGGGAGAAAGATCTGAGATGCAGACCAAGTCTCCTGCAGCAAGATAACATCATAGCCCGTTAACATTTCCCTAAACTCAGGTCTTGCAACTTTGTTGTTCCAACCCGCAATGTTCCAGGATACTAAACGAATTTGGGAAGGGAAATTGGCATCGAGGGGCTGGCGTCAGTCCAGTTCTATAAGTTTCTCCAGGGATTTGTTGGCATCTAAAAAAACGCAACAGTTATTTGTAGCACTGGATCTGGAGTCTCCATTATTGTGCACTTCAATGATCTCCGTTCCTTCTATATCTCCATCTGGTGAAGATCTAATTTCCGAAGAAGCTGAGGGGTGAGGTTTCTCCATCAGTTCGCTCAGCTCTTGGGCCCAGGTTTTTCCCTTTGTATCCTGTTGAGATCCCAATTGCAAGTCTTTAAAGAGATGAAAGTCCAACTCATAATCCATCTGAGGTAACTCTAAGGAATGTTGAGGAGCCAACTGAGAAGGGATACAGAGGTCTTCCATAACAGTGGAGGCAGGCAGAGTCTTAGGAGGGCAAATGTATAGTTCTTGAGAGATTTTGTTCCCATAAGGCTCAGAAGGTGTTGTCTGTTCTAAATTAGTTTGTTCCAACAAGCGATTCCTGGTGTGGTCCCATTTCCCTGGGCTATGGTTAAGATCCTGTGCCATAGAATGAAGAGAGGGATCCCTGGGGTTGACCTCAAACTGAACTTCGCCCATCAGTTTCCTGTTTGCAGATGTATCGGGCAATTCCAAATCAGGATTAAGTCTCCTTTTTGAGAGGTTTGGAACTAATGGAGACACGATAATATTATGAAAAACCCGTGAGGGGAGAATGCCTTTGCTCTTAAGAGTAATCCTACGTTTCCACAGTTCTTTTGTAATAACTGGTGAAACAAATGTTAGTAGTACTCTCTGATGGTCATTCAGGTAATTTGAAGCATTGATTGATTCTACTGAGATCAGATCTATCTCCTTTGCTCTGATTTTAAGTAACACACTTAGATGGCGTTTAGCTAGACTCAAAGAGTTCCAGACAGGCAAGCAGCCATTATAGTAGAAAATATTGAGACAGATTTTATTGTTCTCAAGTATCAGTTGTTGATAGTTAACATGCTGGGTATTAAAGGTACTCTGAAAAATTGAGCCAGATTTGTTTGCATTTAAGGTGAATGGTGCAGATGGTTCTGTCAACTTTAGTTCACCCTTGTTCTCTGTTCTGTGAGCTGAATCCATAGCATGTTGCTCAGAAGATTGTTTACACAATGAGTCTAAGTTCATTTGGATCTTTTTAATTTCACTGTAAATGTTGCTAAGAGTTCTAGCAACAAGATTGCAAAGAGAGGCAGTGTCAGACACACTTCTCAGACATGCCTTGCATGTTATATCTCCTTCCCTGGAGGTGGGTTGTGATGTCGTAGCCAGCTCCTCTGAGTCTAAGTTAATGGGGCTCCTCGTGGGTAAGCTCAAGCTTGAGACAGCATTGTTAGTGACTCCCACTGTTCCACCTTCATTTTCAGAGGGGGCAAGGGGTGTGTTTTCCTCCAGAGTCAAAGGGGAGAACCGATTTGATGTTGAAATAGTAAATGTAAGCGGAGTCTCACCCTGAGGTAACAGAAAATCGTCTATTTTTTGTTGCTTGGACGCAGGAGGGCTCAGCTCCTCTGTATTTCTCAGGCGTTTCCTAGCTGCCATTAGCCCAGTCACGATAGCTCCACTAGGTAGATGGAAATCCTGTTAGTTGTTGAGTAATTGCTTTAAACACCCCGCCTGTCTAGAGACCAAGAGAGCAAAGTGTGGGGGTCTCAAGCGTAAATCACTAACAGGCTGCCCACACAATAATCTGAAGACAGACACTCAATTAGGCTCCAAAATTCCACAGTTGTCCTTGACACAGATTCAAGCAGCTCACAACTGCAGGCACTTGTTAACTACACAGTCAAAATTATTTAAAACCATATATAACAGCAGCAGAATCAAGATAAATTTACGTTTTTTTCGTAGCAGCACAGCTAACGTCTTTCCCCAGTGTCGCCATCCGAACTGTGACTAGCCCAAGGTCACCCAGCTGGTGTGTGTTGGAGTGTACAGGCTAATCTGAATTCCCTAGATAAGCCTCCACAGCTCAAGCGGCAGAGCGGGGAATCAAACCCAGTTCCTCCAGATGAGAGTACATCTTCTCTTAACCACCACACCACTTGCTCTATCCCTTGCTCAGACCAGCAACAAGTGTCAGCGGCTAATTGGCTTATACCCTGAGTAGATATAAAAGGGGCACTAGCAAGAAAAAGCTGCCATCTGTTAAGCAAGCAGTTGGGAGATAGAAGATCTTCAGAAAGTAGTGTAGAAAGCCAGCAGACGAAGTTTTCTAAGTGAGGCTCTGCAGGCAAGGAGCGTTCCACATCAAAATCAAGACAGAAGATAAAGCACAGATAGCCTACAACAGCTGAGCCTTCTTGAAGGGATGGGAAGAATACTTCAGCAGGACTTGAGACAATTTGAGTCAGCCAGCTACCAGGTTCACAAGGAAGCTGCACAGCTAATTTGGTCATTGTTTTTCATCCATCAAGTACTGGCTGGGGTGGAGGTGTAAGGAGGTATAAGAAAATCTGCCTGTTTATTTCAATAAACTGAGTCTGTGTCAGAGCCTTCCCTTGGTAAAAGTATTTGACTGAGGAACAAAATTGCACATACATTTGATTTTCTGTTTCTTTTTAAACATTTCCCCCTATTTAAAAATTTCATGTTTTATTTCCAGGAGACTTGACCAATGACCCTATGAGGGTTACAAACTTTTGGAGATTCACAGTCCAGCCCATTCCCACCAAAAGGCACATATGGGATGGTTGTGCTCATGTATCCTGCATCCTCTTTTTGTCCTTCAGGTCTTGATTCATGTGGAACAACTATTTGTTACCCGTGACTATAAGTGGAGCGGGTCCTTTGTAGTTTTGGTTGTGACCGGAAATGCTAGCAACCTTGGGAGACAGGTCCCAAGCATTCCAATCTCATAGATGTTGAATGTGGAGGCAACCACAGAACTGGCCCTAGGGAATCCAGTTAAGAAATACACCAAGTAATCCACTTGGCTGGCCTGCACTCAGGAATGTCTGCCACACCCAGCTTCAGAGCCCTAATGAAGACTCTTGCAGGTATGATTTATCCAAGCATAATCAATTAGACCCTATTCTTACCATGAGGACTTCAGAGCAGTTAGCATGTGGTTCCCATTCTGGCAGCCAGGCCGTTTTTGCTTCGGCAGAAGAACCATGCTGTGTGCCTTCAGACCATTCTTTGGTACTTAAAAGAACTTCTCCATAGCTATTCCCCTCAAAGAAACCTGCATCTTCATAAGCAAAGGCATTTTTGGTGTATCACCTCTCCACTTCTGGCAGTTGCACAATGACCATTTAAGAAGTCACAGATGGTGACTCATAAATTACCGCTTGCAATTTGAATTAATTGTAAAAATGTAAGCTCAGTTGCCACCTGCTCCACCTCCTTTGCAAGCAATTTCTCTGCTCCACCTGCCATTTCCAGTGAATCTGCCTATTACAGGCAAGGCAGACCAAAAAAAAAACCTTTCACCATTTGAGTATCAGTGTTGAGCTATGGAGGTTCAAGGGGCTGATTCTACCATTGCATTTTGATGACACTTCTCCATAGAGTGCCCAGAATGACAGCAAGTCTTTTACCCCCTATTGGACTTGTGTTATATCATGAAAGTGTCTGCTGTCTGTCCAATCATTTAAAGTCCACCTCGTGTTGCAATTAACCTGAGAGAAGGGAAAAAAGAAAATCATAACTACAGGGGGCCCAAGGGGGATATCAGGGAGCGGGCTTTCAAGAGGAGTTCTCATTTTCTATCTCTTGCTCAGACCAGCAACAAAGAAATCTGCAAGGGAAAGTTCTCATTTAATTTCCCCCAGCTACATAAAGCAGCACGTCCTGCTCTCCCCTACGCTTATCTCTCCTATTATTCCTACTCTGTTGCTAACAGAGGCCCAGAGGTAACATCCACAAAAAATGCAAAGGCTCCGATAATTGAAAAGATGTTCCATGACTGACAGCCTGATCCGATACATGTTTACTCAAAAGTAAGGTCTGCTGCATTTTTCGGGGCTTGCTGTCTATCTCTGAGGAGTGTCGCCTAAGGGTCAAAACAGACAAGATGTTGAAAGAGTTGCTGTGGGATCATCCCAGTAATTTTTAAAACCACTCACAGAAGCCATGCTGGAGAGAGTGACTGATGCAGACTTGAGTTTAGCTCTTTCATTCCAGTGCATTTTCACTGATCAAAACCAACCTTACTTTCCTTTCAGTCAATTTTTAGCCTTCAAAAGAAAGAAAAGGCACATAAGGATATAGGAGCACGGAAGAGCTCAACTCCCTCCACCACACAATCCCAATCAGACTTCTGTGTGGCTTCTAATTTACATTGTTGAAATATGGAGTTGATACTGGCTTTGATTTTTAAACACCTGAATGAGTAGGGGACCTGTGTAGCACAGGGACCATCTATGTTTGGGTTACCAACATCCATGTAAGAACTGGAATCCTGGAATCTACAGACTACATAGGTCATTTTCCCTTAGAGTGCAAACTCTGCATAAAAATTCTGAACTCCGAAAAGCACAAGAAAAATCAGTTTCCCTGGAGAAAATGACTGCTTTGAAAGATGAACTGTATGACATTATACCCTGCTGAGGTCTTTCCCCTCCCCAAACTAAGTTCCACCTCAAAATCTCAACACTGTTGGCAACTTTAAGTGTCACTGTCACTCCCATTGCCTGTATCCTACCTACACTCTGTTTTGTTTTACTAGAGAGCCAGTGTGGCAAAGTGGTTAAGAACAGCTGGACTCTAATTTGGAAAATTGAATTTTCCACATGAACAGTTGAGTCTTATCTGGCAAACAAGATTTGTTTCCCCCTCCGACATTCCTGCTGTGTGACTTTGGACTATCCCAGTTCCTCAGAACTCTCTCAGCCCCACCTACCTGACAAGGTGTCTGTTGTGGGGAGAGGAAAGGAAAGAGGGCTGTAAGCCCCTTGGGTCTCCTTGCAGGAGAGAAAGTGGGGGTGGTATAAATCCAAACTCTTCTTCTTCTACTATAATTTAGATAATAAATGCAGATTGTTGTGGGGCATGTGGAGGAAGGGGGTTAGCTACTCTCCCATGCCTATCCTCCATCTGTCAAAATCCTACTTGTTTTTGAAATACCCCAAAGGGTACAGGGCTCAGACTAAGCTCACTGCTACAGATGATTCTGACCTCATCCACTTTGCAGGAAAAAAAATGACACAAGCTGAGCTGCTTCTGATTTGTATGTTTATGTCCTTCAACTTCCAAACTGCCCAAAACTATCTGGGTGCTGCAGGAAGTTAAAAAGCAGACAATCCCTGCCCAAGGGCTTGCAATTTAAAAAGAAAAGGAGGAAAAGGTAAGTTGAAGAGTCCCATTCATACATACCTCCAGTACTTTGGGACCTGCTTTCTCCTGATGAGTTCCTATACTGTTTAAGTAAGCTTCTGAATGCTAGACCTCTGTGGATGGCTTAAACACCACAGATCTGTTTCACCTAAGCTTCTGTATCTCTCCTGCTTGGGAAGGTCCCATGCTGTTCCATGTGATTCTGATATTCACATACAAATCATTTGATGGAGAGATAATTACCACAACATCAGAACAATGTGGAGATGGCAGCTAAATTCTAGTTGATACAGTTGGTCGGGTACAGTATTTTTCATTATAGTGGAATTTACATGATGCAATTTTGCTCACAAATGTACCCAGTGCAGTTGCCTCCAGCCCAGGAAAGCTTTTGCTCCAATTGAATTCCAAGACCTCTCCTTGCTTTGATTTAGAAAATGATGCTGTTCTACCTTCTGTTATGATATTCTATCTCTCTGATTAGCTAACGCCAGATGCTCCAGAGGGGGAAAAAGAGACCCCCCCACACACACACCCTCTCTTTTCACATTTACTTTTTAAGTTGTTTTGCCCTGAGAGGATTTTTTCCCCATCGTTCCCATCTGCTGATCAGCTTAAGCCCAGAAGCCTGACAACTGAAGATGTGGCTGAATGTTTTCCCCTTGACAGAACTCTTGAGTTCACTGTTTCTGCTGACAAAGTTCTAATGCTCACTAATGCTTCATTAATTGGTGCTCACAACTTAATTCATGGAGTTGCATGTGAATCTAGCATATGTAGCCCTTTTACAATATAAAACATTAGTGGAGGTATAAAGCGCAGTCAAGCTGCAGCTGACGTATGGTGCCCCCTAAGGGTTTCAAGGCGAGACATGGACCAAGGTGATTTGGCATTGCCTTCCTCTGCATAGCAATCCTGGTATTCCTTGATGGTCTCCCATCTAGCCAGTGCGGTGTAGTGGTTAAGAGCGGAGGATTCCAATCTGGAGAACCAGGTTTGATTTCCCACTCCTTAACATGAGCAGCAGACTCAGCTGGTGAACTGGATTTGTTTCCCCACTCCTACTCATGAAGGCTGCTGGGTGACCTTGGGCTAGTCACAGTTCCTTCAGTTCTTTCAAAACTCTCTCAGCCTTACCTATCATAACTTACAACTTGTGGAGAGAGAAAGGGAAAGGAATTGTAAACTGCTTTGAGACTCCTTACAGGAGATAAAGATGGGACATAAATCCAAACTCTTCTGCTGCTGCTACTAACCAGGGTTGATCTCTCATAGGCACTTTCCGCACAGCCGGTTTATGGCGCCCTGGGGACGGCAAAAACGCCGTCCCCAGGGAGCCATTAGCATAGCATGAAAGGCTGCTGTGCAGCTCGCTACACCTCAAGCGCCGCCTCGATCAAGGCTAAGCCGGGCGCTTTCCCAACCTTGCTTGGCAAGCGAGGTTGTTGGGAAACAACGGCTTGGAGCATGGCAGCGGCTTCCAGGCGCCTTCCCTCCCCCCCCCCCCCAGTTGGAGGACTCAGTCTATCCTGCGGTCTTCAAGTGCTGGGCTGAAGCCTGGGGACATGTTCCCCTTTGCCCCAAGCGACTTCTGGAGTTGTTGCGCAGGGCATGGGGGCGTGTCCCTCTGGCCTCGGGCGGCTAAGTCGGAGGGCTTAGGACAGGTGGGTGAGTCGCTCGTCCCTGCTGTTTCTGGGACCGTCCATGCGAACGGTCCCAGAGGGGTCGGGTCGGCGTGGATTGCGCCGACCCGACCCCTTCCGCCTCCGTGCAGAAACGAACATAGATTCAGAGATCTGACAAAATCAGGCAAGCCTGAGCCATCCAGATCACAGAAAAACATTACTCCACCCAAATATACATTGCTGGGCTGGTACTTAATATCTAGGCTGCAATCAAGGTGGGGCTAATGTGTGATCCACTACTTCCACCCAAAATCTTAAATTGCCCCTTCTATGAATTTTGTTAGGGTTTTATTTAGAATTTTATTCTATTGGCATTGAATTGCAATGTTTTTCATGATGACTAGAATAGTGCCTTGAGCTGTGATGTGAGATATAAGTATTTAAATTAAATAAATATGACCTTTGTGATGAGACTACCAACATAAGATATTATGGGGAGGGGTGTCCCCACGTTTTATTCTCAATGTGATTGAGAGCCATTTTGCCTTCAGAGAGCTCTATTAATATGAAAAGCCATCCTCCATAGAACCTGCTGCATCAGATCAGTGGTCCATTTAGTCCAGCATCCTGTTTCACACAGCAGCCAACCAGTCATCCTGGAGGGCTAGCAGCTCATGGCAAGGCTTTCCACTGATGTTGCCTCCCAGCCATGGTATTCAGATGGATGTACAATTCATCTAATGAAGTAAACTTTCATTCACAGAAGCTTGTGTTGGAATAGTAAAGCAGCCATTCTCATCTTCTTGTTTTGCAACAGCCCTTTCAGAGCTCTTCTCAAGTTCCGGTGCCGCCTGTCTAGCAAGGATACAACACAAACAGATGACTAGAAAATCTATAGTTAAGTAGCTTGCCTTACATAGTCACAACATATCAGCTAGAATAGAATCAGTCTAGATGCTCAGGGAACTATATCGTTTCGCCAGCATGGCCAATTGGCCATGCTGGCAGGGGCTGATGGGAATTGTAGTTCCTGAACATCTGGAGAGCCGCAGGTTCCCTACCCCTGTTCTAGAACATTCAACCATTATCAAAACCTTGGGTAATTTCATAAAGCCTTGGAATTTCATAGAGCAACTAAATTAATTTTTTTAAAAAACCCTTCACAGACTATATATAGTATGTGTTTGCCGTTCAAACAAAAGGGCAATTATAACAATTAATGACATAATATGTAACAAATAGGGGTTTCATCAGTTCAGTTACCAGACAACCCCCCCCCCCCATAAACCTTTGGACTCTCCTCACATTTTACAGTCTGTAGCCCCTTTCAAAAGTGTCATGCCCCCCCCCCCAGGGTGCCAAATGTCCTGCATTGAGAATGACTGATCTAAAGCACCATTGGGCTCATGTTTGATTTTATGGCCACAACCACCAAGTTGCAATAAGATAAGTGCTTCGTTATTGGTACTTATTGTTATTAGCACTTTTCAACTGGAGCTCCAAGATTCTGCAAATAAAACATTTGTGGTTGGCTGTAGTGGAACTGAAAAAAAATTATTTACGTATATACAACTTGGGTCTCGACTCGAGTAGTGTTGCCAAACCCTTGTTAGGAGACACACACACCCCCAACCCCAGCTCCTGTTTTCCACAGCCCCTGCTGCAGTAGGAGAAAATTTATCTAAATAATGGCCTAAATAATGGTTATCTAAATAACAAAGGCAATGGGATCATGTAACTTCTGGGGAAAAACGGGAAGTGACACCAGTCGTTTCTAGGATCCACTGGAGATTCACCTACTTTGTTTCTAGCATTCACTGGAGATTCACTTACTCTTTTTCTTCAAACAAACAAAAGATGAATTCCTATGACTTTTCTGCATAGGAACACACTAGATATTTATCTGCTGCCCCTTTTTTTCCTAGATTAGACTTTATTCATAGCAATTTATTTTCCTCGGAGTCATGCCTTACAAATTCCTCATCATTTTAACGACTTGTTAAAAAGAGAGAATTTGTATCATACCCCTTTGCATACACACAAACAGCAGCAACAAGAACTAATTAACCCGAATATGAATCCATAACATCATGCAACAAGATTTGCATATAATTAGAGATTGAGAAGTATATTTAAGCAAAACTAGTGTTAACATTTACAAAAATAACTTTCTTACACTGATTAAAAACATTCATGAAGACATTGTTGTACAGCAAAACTTGAAAATATCCTTTTTAGGCAGCATTCATGCAGTTAAAACAAATATTCTGTCTATGCTAACATTTCCTTTAAAAGTCTCCCTATTATGTCACCAGAAAAAAAATAGTTTAAAGGAGTGACAAAAATGCTGAATGAGTTTGTTTGCCATCATAAAATGAAAACTATGCTGGACCAATGGGGAAATAGTGGTTTGCAGAACCTAAATAATGAATAATGGCTTCAGAGTGAATACAATTCATTTCTAGACTCTTACGGTCTTTACAAAGACTTTTTCAGTGGCTACATTGCACCTGCATTGCATCTTTGTACAACCTATGCATGTTGCCTGTTATAGCCTACGTCCGGACATTCACACATTCAGACTCCAAGCATATTATCCACTGTTTGCAGGCACAACCTGAAATCGCAGTATCCCACATTAGAGGGTAGTATTGGCTAGAATCATTGCGTCTGGTGGCAGAGATGTCCTGTTGCCAGACTGACCTATAGTAGACCAAGGGGCCCTGTTTTTAATAAAACACAGACAGCACCTCTACCACCTCATCCAAACCTTGGGTGCTTGCCGGCACAGTGCATCAAAATGGGGGGAGCCTATTTTGGGCATTGGCTCAATGTACCTGCAAGGAAAAAGAACTTTGTCTCCCTCCAAAGCAACTTGCATAATGTCCTCTCCTTCCTGACAGGATTAAGCCTACACACAAAAGATGTTGCCCTAAAGAGAGTTCCCATCTCCAGCCCTGGACCATATGCACCGGAGAAGACAAAACATGTATTAATGTGCTTACCTGGCCTGTATTGTACTATCTAATGTTTCTTCCTCTGAGTAACATTTTAACAACTACCTTACTTTACGCTATCATTGTATCACAGCTGTAATCTCTTCAACTAACGTCCCTAGGCACATCAGGCTGATGTCTAAACCCATTAGACTGATGACCTACCATTACAGTTGATGTCTGTCTCTTGTCCTTCCAAGGAAGGCTAGGAAATCACTTTTGTCTAGGGAGATTTAGGAACACTCTCCATAACCCTGAGAGTCCATTTTTCCCTATAAAGAAGCCCACTGTCCCAATAGACAGTGTTCAGTATCTCTGGATAACTCTCTGTGATACTGTTCCACAGAGCTGAGTATGGGAGAGTTCAGTTTCTCTGGACAACTCTCTGGCCATTTCTACATGTGATTTCGGCCCAGTAAAACACATTGGTGGGGGGAGACTTCGCACAGGCACTGGCACCAAATTGATACAGCATCACTCTCTCCTCCCCCAAACGATGTTTTGAAACCTCGTTCCTCAAGCGAGGTTTTTGGAAAATGCCGGCTTCCATCCGGTGCCCAGAGAACGGCACTGGGTGGAAGCTGGCATATTTTCCACACCATTCCCAGACGCCTCCTACGTCCTGCCATCTTCCGTCACTCTGTGGAGGCCAGGGGGCACACCTCCTGGCCTCTGACCCCAGAGGTGTTGCTCTGGTCATGGGGGCGTGTCCCCTGGCCTCCACAGAGTGACAGAAAGCGGAAGGTAGGAGGCATTCAGGAGTGGCGCGGCCCATGCAAAGGCAACACCACCAGCTGCAGAGCCAGTAGAGCTATTCATGCGAACAGCCCTGGGGGTGCATCAGCATGAACTATGCTGATGCACCCCTGCTCAGCTGGCCGTGCGGAAAGGACCTCTGTCTGTGACACTGTTCCACAGCACTCTTTCTTCCAGAGCTAAGCATGAGTTGCTCAGATCTGTTCATCAGACCATTTCACTCCAGGATCAGGTGATTATAACTTTTATTATTTTACATCTATATTCCTTATCTATTACATCTATATTCCTTATCTATATTCCTTATCTCAACTGTCTATATACTAGGACTGTGTGTGTGTTCTGCTGTTTTATTGTGTGCCTGTGTACCCCCATTTTATCTCTTAATAAAAATTGTTACTTTGATCCACTCTCCTGCATGTTTCTATATAAAAGTTGACTCTTGTATAAATAAAAATTCACAATTCCCTGTTACCTGAATTTTTGCAATGCCAAGAGTCTGCTCTAGCTAATTGCCCCACACTAAAAGGGAGAATTTCCCGCCACTTCAGGTAACAGTCCCCTGGTGCCAAACTGGGCATTCCATTTTAAAATGCCACTGTGGTACTATTTTTTGTTCAGAATAATAACACATCTTTATCCATTGCAACCAAATCAACAAACCAACATAAAGTTTTGAGATTCATCAGCGTTGACATTGGAAAGATATAACAGGGGACTTTTGGACTTCCCAAACCATCAACACTAATCTAGCTGTTCTTTGTTTTCGGGCAATGTGTAACTGTTGTCTTGCTTTGCAGAGACTGAGAATGTTACCGCTGGACACACATTTGTCTTCTGGACAACCTGTACTGTAATCATGAATACTAGCTAAAAAAAAATTCCCTTTGCTTCAGCATACCATGTAACTGTTGACTTGTAATAGACATCATATCATTGTTAAAAAATGTACTGCAAAGCAAATAATCATAAGCCAATTTCAGCCTATTTCCTAACTTTACTTTCCTACATAGAAGTTTCCCAGATTTCACAGGAAGGATGAATGAAGGTGGAGAAGAATCCATTATTCTACAATAACTGACTATCATCTCCGAAAGTTAAAATAGATCTTTGCATCCTTGTGCATGTTCTTGATTTTAGGAGTGATGAAGAGACAGAAGAATAAAAGCATCTGCACAATTTCTGTCATGCTTTCTGGCTAAATGATTGCATTAAAAACAATATATTTTCCTCCCTTGATGTGTTATAAATTTTTCATTGTTATGCAAAAGTAATTGTTTTTTTTAAATAGTTGAATGCCCTTATTATGATTTTTGTACAAATAAAGATGTTAATTGTTGCCATAGAAAGAAATTTGCCAATAAAGGTGTGCTTCTGGGAGGCACAAAACTCCCATCGCATGCCTGATACAAAATCCTTGTTTGAAAATCCTCCCCAACAAACATGAATACTTTGTAAGGTGTCGGTGGAGATTGATTCCATTTCTACCTAAACAATAAGTTAAACAATTGCCTTTGTTTCAGTATACCACATAACTGTTGACTTACATTAGACGTCATTGTAAAAAAAATTACGGCCAAGAAAAAAGCCAGCATGGCCAAAGTGGTGTAGTGGTTAAGAGCAGGTGGATTCTAATCTGAAGAACCTGAGTTTGATTCCCACTCCTCCACCTGAGTGGCAAAGGTTTATCTGGTGAACCAGATGTGTTTCCAAACTCCTACATTCCTGCTGGGTGACCTTGGGCTTGTCACAGTTCTTTGGAACTCTCTCAGCCCCACCTGCCTCACAAAGTGTCTGTTGTGGGGAGAGGAAGGGAAAGGAGCTTGTAAGTGACTTTGCATCTCCTTACCGGAGAGAAAGGTGGGGTATAAATCCAAACTACTACTCATCTTCCTCTTTTTCCTCTATGCATGTCCCCACATTCTGCATCCAAACCCCACCCAGAACCTCAAAGTTGTCACTCACTGATGGTAGCCAAATTAGTTGACCCAGACCCTGGATCTACACGTCTCTTCTGTTTTTCAACTATAACAGCACACAAAGCTCTCTGGCACACCACCAACTTATGGTGTACTCTGTGCTTATGGATGAAGGTTGAGGAGAAGAGGAAAGGGAAAGACAGAAAAGAGCTGGGTGGAGTTCCACTACTGTATTGTCAAAGACACTGTGGCACATCTTATCCATACATACCTCTGAAGATGCCAGCCATAAATATGGGCAAAACATAAAAAGCAAAGAGTACCAGACCACAGCCACACAGCCAAAAAAATCCCCAACAGCTAATCCCACTATTATTTTTTAAAGATTTGATCCAGCAACCATAATTTAGATATCAGGATAATTTTGATTAATGGGATAAATAAAGACCGGACAGGTATATTGACTTTAATGTAGACAGTGTTTTGAAATTTTATAACTAACAGTTCCATGTCCTTTTCTGTCAATATCTTCAATGAAAGTTCTCAAATGTTCAAAAAAAAAGGTGACATTGCATTCAGAGGGACTTAACAGCTTTCAAGAAGATTATATTAAAATGCTATAACAACATGATCAAAAGTGTAGCCTCTTGTACAGGAAAAGGATTGTGTTTGGCAGGAAGCTTAAAGTTTGAAGGGGACCAAAGATATGCAGTGCAAAATCAATGACCATCTCTGGAAATTTCTATTTGCTATTTTCAATCTGTTTAAAATCCAAAGAAGAGGGATATACGATGGCAAATCGATTGCACAGAATGCCCTGGGCAATTCATAAAATTTATTTTAAAAAAAACTTGCTCAGGGAAACGTTGAGTTTGTGATGCAGTGAAGGGCAATTTCTTATATCTGTGCTGAAAGGGTGCATGCATTTGGAAAGAGGATGTTTAGCACAATGAATGAAATGCTAAGTATAAGGCTATGGCATGAGACATTGTTACATTTCATTAAAAATGATGTACAAAGGCAATAGCAAGCAATAGGGGCTAAAGTTATTAGCTGCTGTGAGAATAAAGCATGCAAGATAATGGAGAAGATGAAATGAGACGAATAAGAAAGACTGACTGCTGAAGGTGTGGGAAATTATTAAAATGGTTACCAGCATTTAAAAAGGCTCCTGGTAATATATTCTTTGGAACAGGAATCTAAAGACCGGATAGCAGCTTGTCTCCAGCCAAAGAAGGTATTTGGAAGAAATTGCAGTGATTTCAACTGCCTTTCTTTTTCCACTGCAAAACTCCACTTTTTTGCCTCCCTACACTATTCTAGAGAGTCGCATAAAAAACAAAATAGGGGAGGGATATAAAAGAGGAGAAAGCAGGAAAGTCTTGGCCTTCAAAGTCCATGGAGACATGCCATTGTTGCATAGGCAGCTGAAGAGTCTCCAACAGGTTGCTTGAATGTATAGATCAGGTGTTTTAATACCTTGTGATAGCCACTAAATAGCCCTTTTAAAATAATAGTTTAGAGCCTGTGAGTCCTTCCGATGAGTATTTGACAATTATATTATTTGATAGTCAATACATGTTTAATGTAAAAGATATAAATATATTTAAAGGAATTATTGGGATATAGTAACATGGATATGCCCCCGCCCCCACTGATAGGAAGAGAAACCATGTCTCTCATATTCGTGGGCCTTTCACTGGTGGTTGATTAGTTTCTGGCTCCAATGCAAAGAGCTTACATTCACCTTTAATGCCTTTCATAGCCTGCCAGCCACATGTTCTCTCTGAATGTTCCCATGCAGCAGTTGCACTGTTCCCAGCAAGGTCCGAATGCACTTATCTAAGGCCCTTTCCCCACTTTCCTTAAGCCCCATGCCACTCTCCTCAAGTAGCGCGGGGTCCCAGGGCACTCCCCACTACAGGGGCGGCGACAGCACAGCCGCCCTGACGCTGCCGCTCTCGTGCCCCCTCAGCGCGCGGCATCCCTGGCGCTCCTCAAAACAGCACCTTTTGATGACCTCGCGCAGAGCGTGGGGATGCCGCGTGCTGAGAGCAGCACGCAGCAAAGGGTGGTCAAAGGTAAGTGGGGAAAAGGCCCATTCAGCAATAACCCAGACTTGAGCTTTCTCAGTGGCTGTCTTGTGCCTCTGGAACAGCCTATTGGAAGAGTGTGCGGGGGCGGGGAGGGGGTGTTACTACTTTTCATGCTTTCTGAAAAGGATGTTAGAGTTTTACCAGAGTTCTTGGAGTAGCCTGTGTCTGGGCAAAAGAGGAAATTCCTGTCAAGTTGCAGCCAACTTATGGCAACCTCATAGGATTTTCAAGGCAAGAAATGTTCAGAGGTAGCTTGCCATTGCCTGGCTCTGCGTTGCAACCCTGGACCTTCTTGGAGGCCTCCCATCCACATACTAACAGTGCTGACCCTGCTTAGCTTCCAGGATCTGACAAGATCATGCTGGCAGGGGCATAAGGAATGCCTGCCTGCCTGCCTGCCTGCCTGCCTGGGAAGAGACTTTTTCATCAAAAGCCCAGTTGTTGGTTCTGTTCTGCCTTACACCTTTACAATTTTGTTGGGTGACAACATTAATTGTAAAGTTAGACATAATTATTTTGCACAACTATGAAATGGGGTGGCTTTTTGTAAGTTTTGTGCATTGTGAGCAGTGTTGGATCCATATTGTACAGAGAAAAGTGTGTTAAAAGTAACAAACAAATGATTTTAAAATGGGTTTAATGCTTTCATATCTGCTGGCTTAATGTTGGTTTCATCAAATTGCTTTTTTTTAAATAAAGTTGTTACTCAACTTGAGTCTTGAGAAAGGCAGGTATATAAATATTTTAATGAAAACCCTACAATGTGCTGATGATCTCTTAAGCAGATGGGGAAGCTGCTCGCACTTAAACCCCATTCACACAACCACCAATATGGTTAGCCTTTTGAAAAACAGAGAGATTCACGGAAACATTTTCCCAAGCAGTAGTAACTATTTCAACAACAGCACTACAAAGGTGGGGGGGGGGAGAGGATATGCGGTAATATGACCAGAGCCCCTGCAACCACACCGGAAGCCAACAGGCTCTCACCGGAATGAACTGCTGTGTGCCATTCCATCTATCAACTTGTGCTACAAGTAACCACCCGAGTGTTGTCACAAGTATGAATTGAGTTTTAGCAACTATAGTGCAACTGAATGGAGAAATCTTGGCCAGATAAAGTCAACGAGTATTGTTGAGAACATAAAATCCAAGACTTACCATTCAGAGAGAGAGAGAGAGAGAGAGAGAGATAGAGAGAGAGAGAGATATCTTATATATTAGACTACAACAACCAGCTTCATCCTATGGATGGACTCCTTCTTATCTACACTGGCATATGCCAGGACAAATTGCAGCTGGAGGCCCTGTTATGTCAGAAACTTCAGCCTTTTGCTCTTATAGAAGCTGAAAAATCTGAGTCAGCACAAAAAAAGCTCTCAGCCATTGCCCTAGGCTGTATGAAATGCCCTGCCTCCATGCTACTATGACAGCAGAAACACAAATGGTTTTAAAAATACAATACTTCCACTATCTTCAGTGAAGGAAACCTCAGAATTCCTTGAGATAGAAAAGCATCTCAGCTCAACTGCCAAGGTAAGCAAAATAAATTATTGATTCTTACTTTTATTTTAATAATGTGCAAATGCCAGCAGGTGTGAAAGGGAACCTTCAGAGCCATATCAGCAGTCTTCCTGATTGGTACCAAAAAAGCCAGATTAGCTTGCCAAATGTTTTCGAGCATGAAGAAATCACGCCACACCACTGGTATTGGGCTGGAGTTTGTGGAAGGGTGTCGTATGGGTAAAACCTTTTATCTGTACACCGCCCTGAGCCCTTTGGGGATAGGGCGGTATACTAACTTTAATTAACAACAACAACAACAACAACAGTAGTAGTAGTAGTAGTAGTAGTAGTAGTAGTAGTAGTAGTAGTAGTAGTAGTAGTAGTAGTAAAAACAAAGCTGGCCCAATTTTTTTAGCTACATGGCAAGATTCTTTTTGTGATTGTTGTTTTGTTTCTGTACTGTTTGATATATTTCTGTTTAATATATTTCCGTCTTTTTCTTCAATTTATCAGTATCAAATACTATCATAGGCATTGAGGTGAGCCAGAGTGGTACAGTGGATAGAGTATTGGACTAAGATCCTGAGAAACGCAGATTCAGATCTCCACTTATATAATGAAAGCTCACATGGTGTCATCACACACTGTCAGCCTGACCTACCTCATATGGTGGTGGTTGTCAGAAAATGGAGAAGGGGGAAATGATGTTCTAAGCTACACTGTGTCTCAACTGAGAAAATGTTTTATGTTTCATATTGTGTTGTTCACCGCCCGGAGCCCTTCGGGGATCGGGCGGTATAGAAATTGAAAGAATAAATAAATAAATAAAAATAAATAAATAAAAGTGAGAAATAAAGAAATAAATGCAAATTAAGGTGGATCCCACCATCCTCCGAGGAGCCTTGTGGGAACAGGCCAGAATTTGTATAAATTTGTTTAATCAAGAATTATGGGAAATCCAGATGAACCAAGGATTTGCAAAGAATCAAAATGGCTCTGTGTATAGTGACCAGAGGCCTGCATGTTACCAGCTTGCTAGCAGAGATGCAGGCAACTACAGATAACATCTTTTGAGGTCTTGTAACTACAGGTTACTATATGACAGAAGCCATATAAATTTATTACCTTGTTTTTGTGGGTAGGACCAGCATAGGGGATAGTTAAATCAATGTGATTAATTAAATAAGGAAAAAGTGTTTTTCTATATAGTTGAATGAGCACAGATAAATGATAATGAGTGATTCACATTTACTTGTATTTGATCATAATTCTATTGTCTTAGAATCGAAAGTATAATTGTTGTTAGAATCAAGTTAAATCATTTCTAAATGGTAAAGAAAGGTTTATGATCTAAAAGTATGTTAAGCCAGATGCCCTTTAGGCATAGCTCTCTCTCTCGGAGCCAACCAAGAATAACAAGTTATTCTTGAAGACAACAAGCTATTTTTATTGCTGCCCTCTGTATATGCACAGAGAGACAGCACGCACTAACAGCATGCAGCGTGTGACGTAGAATAAGAGGTTGTCTTATTGTGACCAAAGACAGATCTGACCAATAGAGTTTGAACACATATGAATCATCATACGTGGAACAAAAGGAGAGGACTGTGTGACGTCTTTGCATCTACAAAAACTCAGGTTTTTTTTTTCCTATACTGGGGCGTGCCTCCGTCGAGAACCACCACAGGACCAGAGGGGCAATCTCCTGTAACATTCTAAACATTGTATTGGGGCGTGCCTCTCCTTAGGGAGAGGTCACCTTCTTCAACTTATCTGTATTCTGTAACGTTCTAAATTCTGTGTCTATCACTCAAGGGCACTAAGGGCGTGTCTCTTCCTTGGGAGAGTTCACATTCTGTAAACTGATCTATATTCTGCTAAGTAAAACTGTCTGTTTGTTTTCTAATGTCTTTTGCTTTATTTCAAATTTTAAGTTTTTCTTAAAACTAACTCAGCTGTGTAGGACCAGAGAGCGGCCCTGGCCCCACAGCCTTCATCTAATTTAAGGAGTCTTTGCCTTACTGAAGTTGTTCTTCCTCCAGTCAACAGTCATGTAATCTGAAAGAAACTTCCTTAGATTTGAGGAAGGGTTCAAGCTTGAGCTAAAAAAGAAAGATGGGATACAAATCACTAAACTTTACTCAGTGGTGTGGTAGGATCCACCTCATTGAGATTTAGTGGACAGTTCTGGATCTGAAACGAGGAGAGATATTGTAAGGACCAAATTGGATCATTCCCATGCATCTCACTAGGAATTCCTTCCAAATTGCAACAGAAAAGCTCCCTGAAATTTACCTGGTGCCTGATATAAGAAAGTTACCTTTAGTTTCAGCTTCCCCAGACAAATCAGAATTAGACTGGAAATTATGAATGGCATCCTTAAAACAAGAAGCCCTTCATTTTTATCAAGAGTTTAAAACTGAATGACAAATATTTTCCACAGCAGCATGCTTGAAGTTATATAATATTCTGTGTATGCCATACATCGTAATGCCTTACTCCACCACTGCCTGCTTGAGTTAGCTCTTGGAGGATTCAGTGATGCCTGGGTTCCTCATCTCTGAGATCAAATAACTGCCACCTCAGAAAGGCCATCTGTTGCCACAGCTTGGTTGATTTGATTTGCCTCAGTTTTTAGTTAGGAGCATCAGCAGCCCAGCCCTAGGATGTTTCCAAATTAGCACAATTACCTTCATTTGTACACACAGTCATGGGGTTCCAGACAATATTGTCACCAATCTGCTCTTCCCCTATTCTTTACCTGTTACAAGCCTAAGTGGTTTTGTTCGTTTTGTTTTCTATCTAGGAGTTGACTTGGGGCTCCTTTTTCCTTTTCTTTTTCTTTTTTTTTGCTCACAAGAATAGCTCAAGCACAGTCTCTGTGGCATGCGGATGGTCTTTGCGCTGCTATTTTGCCAAATTCTCAGGACAGTGTGTGACTTGGAGAATGTTGGAAAATAGCATGCATTATCAGCCCTCTGAACAGCTTGCTGTGGACGTTTTTTATATTGATACTATCACACCACTGGAAATTCATTTCTTTTCTCTTGCCATCATTCGGTAATATTCCAAGTGCCATGATGAAACTGTACTAACCAGCTCACACTAGGAAAGAAAATATGAAGACACATCTCCACTGACATCAGTAAATAGAGGGTGAAGCAAGTTCATATTCATAATGGAACAGAGGTTGTTTCCCCACTTACCTGCTGCTGCACGCTACTCTCCTCAAGTAGCGTGGGGTCCCCTGGCACTCCCCACTACAGGGGCGGTGACAACGCAGCTGTCCCGATGCTGCCGCTGTCGCGCCCCCTCAGCGCGTGTCATTCCTGGTGTTCCTCGAAACGGCGCCTTTTGATGGGGAAGCCCGGAGCGCGCCAGAAATGACGTGCGCTGGGAGTAGAGCGCAGCAACCTTTGGTCAAGGTAAGTGGGGAAACGACCAGAGTCCTCCCTGTAGATGGGAAAATCTGGGAGATAAATGACTTGGACAGTACTATGTCCACCAACACATGGATTCTTTCTTTCTTCAGCCTTTATTTGGCATAAAAAACACGTGGATTCTTTGCTTTAATGCCAGAACAGTCCTAGAAGTGGAACCACCCCTAGGAAGTGAGTTCCCTTACCTGAAAGGTGAGAGTCAGATGGGCAAGTCTATGGCAAAATCACATGTATTTTCTCAAAGAGGATGTTGCACAGCTGGAAAAGGTACAGAAGAAGGTAACCAAGATGATCAAAGGGTTAGAGCACATTTCTTATGAGAAAATGCTGGTGACTGTGGGACTTTTCCAGTCTAGAAAAAAATACAGTTTAGAGGAGATGTGATAGATAGTTACAAAATTAGGCATGAAGTAGATATAGAGCTTTTCCTTTCTCACCCACAATATTAATTAACTAATTAATTAATTAATTAATTAATTAATTAATTAATTAATTAATTATTTTTCAATTTCTATACCGCCCCATCCCCGGAGGGCTCTGGGCGGTGTACAGCATATTACCCAACATGTACAAGATAAAACGACTAAAACTTATTAAAAGCAGCGATAAAATAGAAAATTAAGCATACTAACTAGAATTGGTTTGCAGAATGGCGTCCGACGATTCCATTTCAAACCCTCTTTCAGGGGAGGGAAGCGCAACCAGTCCCAGGATGACAGAGGCACAGATGTAGAGGCCGGGGGGGGCGGGGCACCATCAACGGCTGGTTCCTCCAAAAGCCCGGCGGAACAGCTCTGTCTTGCAGGCCCTGCGGAATTCAGTAAGGTCCCGCAGGGCCCGGACAGCTGGCGGAAGAGCGTTCCAAGGGCACCTCAAGGGCACCAGAAGTAGAGGCAGGGCTGCCCAAAATGGCACACAGGGAAGCACAACAGCAGGCTCAACCCAGGCGCCACTTGAGCAAGTCACAAGGGGAGCTTGGGAGACAGAACCAACAGTATAAAGCTGGAGCCTGTCAGCCCAACTGCTCAGTTCTATTCTAAGATCAGTGAGGCTGGGTCGAGCTTTAAACTGCAAGCTCAAAGCCTGCAGATTAAAGCTGGACCTGCCCAAGCCGAGCCCAGCATCAAATAGACCCACCCCACCCCTAAACTCCAGGTGGGGTTCCAGGTGGAGTGAGCCCAGATAAATGCTAGCTGTTCAGCATTCAATTGCATACCTGCCCTCGAACTCAATGTGAAGTTCAGGGGTGGGGGTAGCTGCAAAGGAGGGGGTGGGCCATCAACATGTCCCCATTTGACCTGCCCAAGTTCCTTCACACATGCCCTGGTTACACCACTGACCCACTGAAATCTTTGAGAAATAAATTTAGAACAGACAGAACGCTCTCAGCCTATGAAGAGACAGGCAATGGCAAACCACCTTGGAATGTCTCTCCTTGAAAACCCTTTGGGATTGCTATAAACCAGCAGTGACTTGATTGTATTTTCTGCCACCAATTAAACTGGGAATTCACTGGCAGTGAAGGCAGTGATGGCCACAGGCACAGATAGCTTTGAGAGGGTGTTAGATTCATGAAGGAGAGGTCCATCAAGGCCAGCTAAGCTTGGAGACTGAAGGGAGCTTCCATCTTCAAAGGCAGGTAAAATCTGAATGTTAGTGTTAGGAGGAAACATTAGGGAAGGACCTTAGCCTGCATGCCCTGTTGATTGACCACTGTGTTAACAGTATGCTGGACTAAATGGATCACTGGTCTGATCCAGCAGGTTCTACTAATGTTCTTATTTTCAAGATACATATATGATTATGCCTACTGTTATTCTATCAGTTACATTTCCATTTGTCAGAAGCTGAAATTCATTCCAGAATTCCTGGACTCACTCAGCCAGCTTCTTGAGATGGTAGGGGGTTAAGCAATCAAGTGTTTCTGAGCTCGTGCCTACCAGTTGTGCCAACCAATGACAGCAAACAAGTAGTGACCTAACGTGATAAAGGCTATAGATTAAGGGGTGCAAATTATATCTCATTTGAAATTGAAAACATTAATAATTGCAGAGTTTTTCAGTGGGAAATGAGTATCACAAACAGGGAAATCCACATTACAGGGATATAATTTGTGAGTTTCATGGCATCTCTAGTTAGCATGTGGCTGATTCATGGCTATTTAGGATGATCTATGGTCTTTTTCCTTCCTGTGACTTCGTGGTAAATTGCAATTCTTTAATCATTTAAATTAATCTTTGTATTTGGGTTCCAATTCGACACTGCGAGTTGTTGACAGAAGAGCTCTGTTGTCACCACTGCTGTTCTGTGGGGGAGGGAATCTTATTAGTAGGTGTACAAAGCAATCCTAAATCCAGTTTCATTCAGTGGGACTTCCTCTCAGAGAAGTGTCCTTGGGACTGCAGCTATAAGGCAAAATCCTATTGAACCCTATGAGATTTACTTCTGAGTAGGCCTGCTTAGGCTTGCTCCTATAAAAGCATTCTCAGCATTTATGTCCTTGTGGCACTGCTGTGTATTAAGTCTGCACATTTCTGTTTTGATTATCCACAGCAGGATAAAATGGGCAAAATGGCTTCTGCTATATATTATTCATCATGGAGTTTTGCATCCTTATGTGTTACAGAAAGTTCATTGCTTGCTAAATTTTTAGAAGTCATTTATTCAATTGCACGTTTTCCCTTTCTCTCCAATAACGTTATAACTGATTGGAAAGATACTTTGAAACATTCTTTTGTTTTTATTTTCTCTGTCTGAGGATTTGATGTGGTTTTAAAAATATCTTTAAAAATATCTTGTAAAAAAAGAAACATTTTTGTGTTTCTTATTTGGTGCCAGCTGGAAAAAACCAGCCAACAAAATTATACATTATTATTTTCACACTGCAGTAATTTTTTTTTGAAACTTCATTGAAATATTAGAAAGGATTGCTATCTGGTGGCACATGAAATAGTTCTGCACCAAAGCAGTTTAATACACATTTCCCCTCTGTATGCATTAACTCTGCTCATGCTTATTTATCTACCTACTGATTTTGATGATCTATGCCCTGTTTAGCCACCCTAGCCTGGGGTTCTTTGTTTTGTGTCTGAGCATGTATGATCTCTTCCTTTTTTTTTCCTCATATGGTTTTACAGTTTTCCTTGCAACATATTAATACTGCTTGTAATTTCAGCTGGTCTCTTGCAAATAAAAGTACTTCACTGGTTGCTGTTGGGAATTCCCACCTTGTCCAACTTGAGGACTGTTTAAATATGTGGCACAAACTACCAGAGCTCTGTGATTCTCTCATGGGTGGGGGGCTGATTAACCTTTTGCCCTCTTATATTGCAACTCAAAACCACCTTCCTCAAGTCACTTTTTCCGTTCATAGAAGGGGACTAAATTAGAAAAGAAGTGTGATTTCATATTTTTCCATCTAGGTGAAAAAAGCAGCTTTGGGGAGGGTGACTTTGTATTAGAAAAGGATGGGTGGGGAAAGGTAAAACAGCCTCTCCTCACCAAGAGCCAGCATGCTGTAGTAAAGAGCAGGTGGACTCTAATCTGGAGAACCAAGTTTGATTCTCCACACAAGGGACGGAATCTTCTCTGGCGAACTAGATTTGTTTCCCCACTCCTCCATTCTTGCTGGGTGACCTTGGGCTAGTCATAGTTCTTTGGCACTTTCTCACTCTGGATTTATGGGTTCAATCCTACCTATTTTTCCACTAGCACAAGAAGCAGGAGGGGTGATCTCACCTTTTCCCCTTCCTCACAAAAGTCCTGTCCTTTGTGGCTTTTTATTATTGCTGATCCCACAACAACGATGGACTTTCAGGTCAAAAGGGCCTCCTCTGCTTTTTTTTTCACCATTGGGGATGCTAGTAGAATTCAGCTGGTTCTCTCAGAAAGGGCTCTTATTCGAGCTGAAACACAAGCAAGTCATTGCAAGCAGACCAGGTGACCTTTGACTGTTCCACATCTTGTGTTTGCACTTGCACACGACACATTGCAAGGTATATCAACACATACTGACCTCAGGCAATATCTTTCTTTGATCAAATTGTATCATACCTCTCAGTGGGACTGTGAGGGCTGCATCCAATAGCCTTTTGATTTTTGAACACAGCAACACAGATCCAAAATGAAAAAAGTGGTTGGCCTTACAGTAGCTTTTGTGCAATGTCTTATAGAAAGAGAACTGCTGCACGTAGTAAAACTTCTCTTCTGCTGTCACATTCCAAATCTGCACGTTTACAAAATTTCAGATATCTCTGATAGAAGTACCTAAAGATATTTAAATAATTAGTGAGAAATGAGTCGGCATGTGAGTACATGTATTAAAATTTTCAAACATCTGATTCTCGGGGGCCCAATGTCTTTTGGGTGTCATTACTGAGTTTTCAAGAATAGAAGAAGAGTGGGTGGGGAGAGGCTGTTTTACCTTTCCCCTCCAATCCTTTTTATCACAAAGGTTTCACTTCCACATAGAAATAATAGGGGAAGAATCAGCATGAAATAACGTTACAGTGAATAGCAAAATCTGTGCTGTTGGTAAGAAAGAACCATGTGAGCAGGCCAGACAGAATGTGTTCTTTTACATTTAGGAACAGGGTTATAGTTTTAATGTCTGAAAAATTCAAGTTTCCCCTCTTCTGTATTGTTTATTGGATGAATTATGCTGTTTTAATTTTATTAATCTCAAATTTTATAATCCAGTTTTATTGCACTTTGTTGTATATATTGCACTGATCTTTAAAGCATTGTTTCCCAATTCTGTAATCCACCTTGGGTGTCAATGAGAAAGACAGACTATAAAAGAAGCAAATAAATGAATAAACAATACTCTTTTTTGCTTTCTCCTGCTCATGCTCCAAACACTCATAACCACACACACAACTGTCCTGTCTCCACTTTATTCTCACAGTAACTTTTGGAGAGAGCAAGAGAGGCCTTGACTCAAGGTCACCCGGCAAGTTTCATGATAAAATACAGATCTGAACTTGGATTTCTTAGATTCTTCTCCAGCACTTACCACACTGATGCTTCTCATAGATCCCACAAATCTATCATGATTTTCACATAGCAGTCCACCCTGGGCTTTTAAAAAAATATCATGTCAGATCTTGCCGCCATGGGATAAGAAGGTCTCAGTCAGGCCAACCTGCCCGCTGTGAGGATTCCTGAAAGAGCAGCATGTGTCAACTTTGCTCCAGAATCCACACAATTCATTAGCAATGTATTCCTTCTAGCTCAGGCTGCTGTGAAACTATTTGCCTCTAGAGCTGCTGACAAACCGGCTGCAATTAATGCCATTCAGATGGATCTGGGCTCTCGCTGTGCCTTAATGAACAAGCTTCAGTAGAAAAGGCCAGGGAAACAGCTGATGTGTCACTTCCTTTGATACACTGTTTTTAAGAGCTTGACTCAGCTGAGAGGTGACCAAGTGTATCCTGAATGATTTTCCATTGGTGCTATTACTGGAGCATCTTTCTAGTTTTGAGTGATGAGGCCTATGCCATTGATTGACGAGCAGACATTTTTCTCCATTAGATGCTCTGTGTTAAGGAAGGAACCTGCATGAGGTTTGATAAAAATGCTGGTCCACAGGGCAAATGATGAGCAACTTCTCTTCCCGCAGTCGTCTGTTCCTTGCCAAGCTCTATTTAGAAACACATTTGTATGACTGCCCGTTTTGGTGGCTTTTAAACAAGGCCAGCTGCTGTCTCTAGGGAGTCGTTTACCTCTAGATTACTACTAGATTTCACCCCACTGCTACTATACACACATGCACACACACACACTCCATCACTACCCAGAGAAAGGGAATAATGAAACCAGAGCCCTAATGAGGCCAGGGCTCTGTGGGATTTGGTGCAGTTCCGCAGGGCCTGTAAGACAAAACTGTAAGACAGGCATATGGCTGAGGCAGCAACAGTTACTGTTCTGCCCCCAAGTGAATCTGTTTTTGGTGCCCTGTACTTGGCTTAGGCAGAGTGGGGGAGACACAAGCCAGGGTCGACAGTTCAGACAATAGGTTTATTAGTTAAGAGAATTAAGACCTGAACTCCTCCCTTGGGTCTGTCTAAATCAGAGTAATTGCTTGTCTTGAGCAGATTTGAAGCTGTAGACTGTGTCTTCTCTTGGCTGCTTTCAAGAAAGTCCACTGTGTCTTGCTTCCTTTTAGTTCTTTCAGTCTTTGTATGGTTCTAATTGCTGTTAACCATAACTTGCGCTCTGTGGACCACCATATACGTCACGAATATTCCAATCTCCAGCTACCCTTGGCACCTCGCTCTGACTGACTGGCTAGAGCTAAAACAGGGGATTGCTGGGTAAAGAAGGAATACTGCCTCTTGGGAAATGTTTCAAAGGGACAGGGGCTAACTAAAATTCCTTACCTTAGAAGACTTTACAATGAACTAAACCCATGCTAACTATGGGGAAACTGAAGCTTAATGGGGAAATAACAAAAGCCTCTGTGGGGGCATGACAGTTACTATCTATGGTTTCCCCCTCCTTCACTTCCTTCTTCCCTCTTTAGTTTTGATTTTACAGCCAGTTTAGTCAACATAGTGATTTTATCATCATCAACAGTAGATTTAAATGTATACATGATGTAATACAGGGTTTTTGTTTTGCATTTTGTTTCATTTATATAGAATTGAAGTCGTATTTGATTTGTTGTAAACTGCCTCAAGCTCAACAGGGAAGAGGCAGTGTAAAATCTAAATTAAGAAACAACAAATAGATTGGACTCTGAGGGATCTGTGATCAGAACTTCTTGGTAGTTTTTAAAGACAAATTGGGAGGGCTTCACAGGATGGCAGTGGAAAAGTTGGGATGGGTTGGTAGCATCACACCAATACACAATGTCACTTTCAGCACAAAAATATTAAGCATGGATTGTTGCATTGATATTAACCATAGGGTTTTGGGTGAATCCTAGAATGTCATTGCCCCAGCACAATGTTGTCTCTTCCACTTTTGTGCAAGAAGTAACATCACACATCATTGTGATGACTGTATGACTACCTCCCCCAGCATCACCTAGTATTACTTGAAGAGGTAGTGATCGTGAGAATGTTGAAAGGGAAGAATAGTGCATGAAGTGGATCAGTTGTCTAGAGGTGGCAGTACAGCTTGTCTGCCCTTCTGCTGCCTCCTTGTTTACCTAGAATGCTAATCTCAGGGACTTCCTTCCTTCCAGTTGACCTCCACGAGAGGAACATGGCTTCCAGAATGTCTCTCCATCTTAACTTAGACAAATAGCTAGAATACCTGTAATGCCTTTCCTTTTACAGTATGGATTTCTTTAGCAATGAACTTTTTTTTTCTTTAAAGCAAAAAGCCTTGTGAGGACTTTATTGTAAAATCGGCCTCCCCCTTCTGCTAGTGCAAAGTGAGCTACTGTTAACAAAGGGGAATTGATTTTGATGGGAGAAATGGATGAGGTGGGGGGGGAAATGAAACTTCCCCTCATCTGCACTTAACTGATTCACCATTCTGTGTTGACTGATGTGGCCTGGGAATATCTTTTGATGCATCTCATCAGTTGGTGAGGTTGTAAATGGTCTTCACTTTTCTTAATTGCATTTGAATTTTACATATTCATGGCCCTTTGACCCTGCTGTTTACAATTCTTTTCCTTCATAATTTTAATCTAGAGAGAGATGAAGACAGGCACACCTCTGCTTATTTCTGGCCATTTGTGATTGTCTTTGACCTAAAGTAGTTACTGATCCATCCTGTTCTCTAATGACTGCTAAGTTTTTTCCAGAAGCTATTGGTGAGAACTTTGGCAATTTTTTAAGAAATCCAAATATATATCAAAGAATCATTCAATGACATATCGGGGGGACCGGGGACATACGACCCAGATGCCACTTTCAAAGGTCATGTGGGGGCTCATTTGGCCTGTCCCCCCAGCCCTCCCACCCCCTCAGGAGCAAGCAGGAATCAGTAAGGAAGTGATGTCAGCAAGGTGTTCTCTTGCTTAGCCCAGCAGCAGCCCTGACATACCTTCTCCCCAGGAACCAGCAGGGCCATGTGGGGTTGGGGTAGTGGCAGTAGACCCCCTCCAAGTATCTTCCAACATGACCTTCCTCTGCTACCACTACCCCACCAGGCCCTGATTGCTTCAGAAGGAAGGGTTGAGTGGGCTACTGTTGGGCTGTTGAGCGGGAGGGCACCTTGCTGCCACCACTTCCACGCCAAGGAAAGCCCAAGGAAGAGGATGGCCTGAGGGAAACCCCTGTCAGGATATTGAAAGTTTCAAAGTAGTCATATGCTGGTCTGGAATGTACCAGTCAGCAGAAATTGTAAAGGTCAGCTTACCATTGCTGGATGAGATCATCTAGCAAGCGATTGGCTGGACAAACTATATAGTAAGACTGAACACCAACATCAGTGTCAGGTTGTTTTGAGAGTGGAGAGTGGATCGTTATTCTGTGTGTAAATATCTGTACAACACGTTTTTTTGTTCCTGTGTGAAACAGAAGATAATGCCTTCCTGTTGGAACAATATCTACTGTCTGCGTGTTCTTTTCTACACTGCAAGCAGTTTCCTCTTGAGTTTTCCAGCAAGGGGGAGTTGGCACCTAGCCCTTTAGCTGCGTGCCAGACCACCAACCCCTTCAAGGACTCACAGCAGCACCTCCTTCTTTCTGCTGCCCTGGAAGGAAACTGGCTGACAGGGAAACGCAGCAATAGCACCCAGCCAGCAACAGCACATGTAGGTGCCCTCCTCCATTTGGCCCAGCAGCAGACCAGTCTTCCCCCCACAAGAGATGGCAGGGCCCAGCAGGGCAGCAGCCAGAGAAGGATCAGAGTGGGAGATGCTTGGAGGGTGGGCAGCGGAGCACCTTCCTGCCAACTCATTGCACTGAGCATGAAGAGCCCAAGTCTAGATGACTGCAGGTGGGGAGGGGAGGGTTCAAAAGTCCCTTACTGCCACAGGGCAGGATGCATGGGGGGGACACACAATTTGGCACCTAGTCCTGGACTCAGTTTTCTGTAGATACACCTTTCACCATTGCTTTTGCTGAGACATCTGAAGATTTCTAAAGGGTTGAGGGTAAGACTTTTCCTTGCAGTAGCAATGCTGATATTTTTCCTCAGCAAAGTTTCTATATGCCTAAAATTCCAACTTTAATAACATACCAGTTTGCCTGAGAGATGTTAGATGAGCAGCCCAATCCAGAGGGGTGTGTGTGAATCATCAATGTGGTGGATAACCCTGGGTTTAGCACCAGTAGCTCTGCAACCCCAGCCCTGTACTTATGCCACCCAAGAGGTGGCATAAGTCCATACAGCTCAATTGGGGGAGTCCAGGTGGTAAGGAGGATTTTCGAGTTTCTTCCCATCCCGTGCTGCCAAGGAAGCTTACTGGAGGTGGTGTGGTGCCAGTCATCAGGATTGGGCTGTAACGTTTTAAAATTAGTTTTGCCTGTGACTATATTCCAACTCTTTTGTAAGAAGACCAGTTTTAATAATATTGTACATTTTTGTCAACAATTTCCTATCTGAGTTCTTCAGGGACTCTTTGAAATATGATGTCCAGACCCAGTGACTTCATACATCTTAGAACTTCATCTCTTATAACTTCTGGACAATATTTTATGCCCTTAGTGGGGGGGGGGGATACTATACTCCGTCTCAGAAACAAATGTTTGTATATTCCTCTGGTTCTGCTACAGAACATGCCAGATCTTTGTTGTAGAATGCTCCTGGATCCAAGTACCCATCTAGTGCTCCCCCCATCCATTTGAAAGTTTTCTGACAGTCATCCAATGAACTATAAATGCTCTTGTATCAAAGTGCTATGTTAAATGATGCACAAAATAATGGTTTTGACAAAGGCAAGGCATAAAAATGAATGATAATTTTCATGTTCATTCAGCACTATATTATAATGCAGAAGCATACAATTTTCTCAACCACTGCACCTCAGCTGACCATACTAACATCTTTATCTGAGGCAGAGTATATATCAGGCATAAGCACCTTACACAATGAAAACTAATGCAATCAGTTCATTTAGCTTTTCTGCTTTCTTTAGATATCTTTTCAAACTTCATTCATCCAATAATCCAATTTATGTGCTGAATAAGTTTGTGCTTCTAGTATATTTAAATCAATCTTTCCTGTTTCTTTCCTTAAATGTCAATATATTCTTCTATTTGTTGTGCTTCTTTTACTGTCACAATGCACTTGTCTTCCCAAAGTTTGTGCTCCTTTTCTTTTCTTGTTTCACTTTAGCGTGATTAACACTTCACTCTAGTTGTTAATTACACTAGACTTGTCTGAACGTTCACTAACTTGTGATACAAAATTTATCTGAGTTTCTGTTTCAGTAGTTTAAATAGTCTCCAACTTCATGAACAGATTTGACTTTCCTAATTTTTCCTTTAATGACTCATCTCATTTTTAATTTTCCTTCTTTTGAAATTAAATAGGGCCATGTTGGACTTTCTTAGAAACTCTCACACTTACACATATATTGAATCTGAGAACACTGAATCTCAGAATTCAATTTTGATGAAATGGCGAGAATTGTCTCTTGAAATTCTGTAAGTCACATACTTATTTGTAAAAATCCAAACTATACTGATAGCTTCATTGTCTGAAGACCTGATGCCCTTTCTCCCTTTCCCCCTGAGGCAAAAGAGGCAGCAGCTGCTCAACAGAAATAGAGGTCAAATCCAGTAATTTAGCCCACAAGTGATCAGATAGCAGTCTGTCCCTCACCTGGAAAATCCAGGAGCAACAACACAGGTATATACATGTTCTAATCCAGGACTCATTTCTTGTATATACAAAAGGTTTTAGAAGTTTTTAAAACATTAAAAATATAGTACAAATGCAACCCATAGTGGCATCTGTTTATAAAACATGGCAAAAGAGCTAGGATTGATTGTGCTACAGACAGAACTGAGAACTGCATCATTATTAAATCCTTCCAAAACACACACAACACAAGAACTTTGCCACTTGGACCATTGAGAAGTATCAAAACACCCTTGACCTTAAGGAGAGTCCACACAGTATAGTAGTTTGAGCGTCTGATGAAGAGCTGGAAGAACTAGATTCATAACCCAGTTTCACCATTTAAGCTGACTGACCTTGGGCCAGTCACACACTTGCAGCATAACCTACCTGGTTGGCTTATGACTTGGCCAGGATAAAATGGAGGAGCAACAAACAGTGTATGTTGATTTGTGTCCCCATTGAGAAGAAAGGCAGGGTATAAATGAAGTAAATAAACAAAGTGGGTGTGGGCACGTGTGCTGACAAGTCACATCTGACTTGCAGCAACTGTGCAGGGTTTTCAAAGCAAAAGATGTTCAGAGGTAATGTGCCATTAGCTGCCTCTGCATCATGACCCTGGTAATCTTTGGAGATCACCCATTCCAATGGTAACTGGGGCCAACCCTGCTTAGCACCTGAGATCTGATGAGATCAGGCTAGCCTGAAACTATCAAGGTCAGGGAGACCCCAGTTCAAATCCTTAGCCTGCCACAGAACCTTACTGGGTCAGTGTTACCCAGGGCAGTCATTGTCTCTCAGCATAACTTTATTTACACAGTTGTTGTTGTAAGGATAAAATGAAGATGGGAAGAACCAGGTTGTAGGCTTCTTTGGTCCCCCACTGGGGAGAGAAGAAAGGTATAACTATCTAATTAAAAATAAAAAAAATAAACTGAAAGTCATTAGATCATAGGTGTCAAACTCGCGGCCCTCCAGATGTTATGGACTACAGTTCCCATCATCCCCTGCCAGCATGATGCTGGCAGGGGATTGTGGGAACTGTAGTCCATAACATCTGGAGGGCCGCGAGTTTGACACCTGTGCATTAGATGTTCTGATCTTATCATCTATGTAATAGACACCGCCCACAGTGTTGAAACCAAATTACAGGTTTTTGCAATGCCCATCTAAGATTACAGGAAACGGTTATTATGACAGAAAACATTTGTTGTTACAAAGTTTTGGTTTGTAAGCCCAGGAATATTTCTGCCTCCAACAAATGTTTGTTTTCCATAGTTTAACAGCAAAACCACCACCATCACCACACATTTAATTTCAGGAGGTTTTTTTTTAATGCAAAGAGAATGTCAGCAACAGATTTCAATGGGATCATTTTCAATGTAGGATCAAGTGGAACTGGGTGGTTCAAATTCGTGAATTTCACACTGACTGAATAGCATCATTGTTTACATAACTGGCACTCTTCCATCTACTCTAAGAAAAGCTGCAGCATCGGTAGGTTAAAATGAATAGATTCTGCTATAGTTCAGTATACTGATCTTTTAAATTTTTGAAGGAAAAGCCAAAAGAAAGGTGAAGCCAGTCAGTTTAATCTCAGCTGCTGCCTATAAATCAGTAAAAGTTGGTGCTTCCAGCATTTCCAGAGTGGAGCTGCAAGGTTCTCTTAGGACTTGGGCCTCAATCTCTATGAATCAGCAATATGTCTTTCTATTCGCCCTCCCCCTCTTCCTCCTCCTGCTTTTTTTTTCTCTCTCTTTCTCCTTTCCCTTTTCCCTCCCTCACTCTCTCCTCTTTCATTGCTTCCATTTCCTTCCAGTTTGTTCTCCCTTCCTTCCATTAATGGTTCTTTGTCAGATGATTTGTTTCTGTTCATCATGAATGCACTGGTTTTGTTTCTGCTTCTTCAGCATTGCAAGGGATCCAGATCAAACGTTGTTCTTTCAGGAAGCACCTCAAGAAAACAAAAGCCTGAAGTGAACCTTGAAGCCACCTCCACCCTTTGACCCCAGCCTTGACTGGCTCAGAAATTTCAAGGCCTCCTTCCTTCTGCACACACGTGTGGCCATCAATTATGACACATCATCTACCATGAATGCCCCTTTGTACAAGCTTAAGTAGGCAAGCACAACCCCTCAGAATTCCAATCTCTTCATCTCTTATGTTAGAATTGCAGTTTAAAGAGAAGTATTTTAAAGGGTAATCAGAAAAGGAGATTTGAGCAGTAGAATCTGATACCTCAGGATTTTAATTAGGTCGTCATAGGGTAGGTCAAATTCCATTTCAGGAAATTAAACTCCTTTTTTCATTTAGGCACTCAAGAATTCAGAACACAACAAAGCAAAACAACAGAAGTCCAATGTCACCGTGAAAGCACCAAGAACACTTATTCCATTATGAACTCTTCACAACAGCCCTGTTGGAAACTTTAGCAGGACTCAGGGTTTGTGCCCTTGGCTGGGTGATTTCCTATGAAGTATACCTCTACACCCCCTTGTGTAGGCTCTTGGGATTAGGAGGCAGTGGTTTAACTGTTAGATAAAAAATAAGGGTAGGTGGTTTTGTTTGTCTGCTCCTGTTTGTTTTGGGTGCTGATTTTCAGTACTATTCTCTGAGCAGAGTTACATTCATCTAAGCTCCATTGGATTTAAAATGGATTTTAGGAGGCTGTAACTCCTCGTTAGAATGGCATAGGAAGGTATACAACAAGAGCCCTGCTTGGACTAGTGGTTCATCTAATCCAGCATCCTGTTTCATATAGGCCTCCCTTCTGCACATGCAGAATAATGCACTTCTCTCAATCCACTTTCAATGCACTTTTGCAGTTGTGCGGAATAGCAAAATCCACTTGCAAACAGTTGTGCAAGTGGGATTTGAGAGTGCATTATTCTGCATGTGCAGAAGGAGCCATACCTCGGCCGCCAACCAGTGGCCTTTGGAGAGCCAAACAAACAGGAAATAGACCCCAAAAACCTTCCCTCCTGCTCCCTTTAGTCCTCCTGGTATTCAGGAGGTTTGTTGCCTCCTTGGATTATAGAGGTGTTTTCTGTTTAGTTACTATGGCTAGTAACAATCAATCAACCTTTCTTCTATGAATCTGTATAATCCTTTTGTAAAGCCATTGATAAGATTAAACCAGAGGGCACTTATTAATTTAGCAGTAGCAGAATACGCTGGTCTGCAGTTAGGTAGGATCGTCCCTACTTCAGCACATCTCTCAGCTCTGGGTAAATGAATATGATAGGTAGCCTTAGAAAAGCCACACTCATGTGTACAATATGGGGATAATAATACTGCTTTCCCGTGCAGAATTGCTATAAAGTATGTAAAGCATGATAATGTATTCTCCTCTAGTAGGTAGTAATGCCAGGCTTTTGGTGCAGTAAAAAAACAACTCCAGTGCTTATTTTATTTAAGATAACATAAGGTGTTTTGACACTCTAAAAGCACTCCTCTACCAATGCACATACACCCCCCTTCACATCGTGTGCACAGATACAGCTATATGAATCTATATTTCTGTCTCTTCAGACTCCATTTATGTGATTCAATAGGCTGATGCCGATAGACATTCAAGCCATAAAAGCCTCTAAGGCTCACCATACCATAGCTCTCCTTAATCCATTTTAGTTCATTGTTAATATTCTTTTCTGATTGCACCTTGGATATTTCTGTACCGCCTTCTTTCTTTGTTTGCAATATATTACTTGTGGAGAAAACCATACAGGTGAATGCTCACAGGTAGCACTTGGAAGTACTAGGCTAAAGTGCTTATTTCACCCTTTGAAATGGAGAAAGTATCAGAAGTGCTCACAGGCATAAAGCACCTGAGGCTGCCAAGGAAATGCAGATTAGGATGCTAACTTTGAAAAAAATATATCAATCACAGGCAGGAATCCCTCAGATTGCTGATTCACATGACTGGAGAGAAAAACACTTCTGGAAAGTGGGAGGGGGAATTTTGTTCCCAAGCATACTGTGGGCTGACATCTGTCCTGTAGACTTCTATCACATTCACATCACCAATTTGGAACACAGCCCAAGGTGTGTGGTCCCCATACCTTAGTCCCTGAAAAGAGCTTACATGTTTCCTCCTCGAGACTGAGCTCTGGATCCCCTGCAGTTGAGGAGAGCATACAGAAATGGGTGCCAACTTCTCAGTGCCAAATGATATGGAGAACTAGAAGAGACCCTCAGGATCAGTTTTCCCATGCTTCTGTTGTTCTTTAAACACAACCCTGGGGAGGGGGGGGGAGATTTGGATCTAGACTCATAGTGATAGGTAGGGGATGCCAGCCTCCAGGGTGGGACTTGGGGAATCCCTAAATTACAGCCTCAACCCCCCAGACTGCAGAGATCAGTTCCACAGGAGAAAAATGTATGCTTTGAGAGATTTTGGTTATGACATTGAGGTCCCTGTCTTCCCCTGAGCTCAGTTCCCAAATCGGGCCCTTGGTGCAGCAGAGGGTGTATGGGGGGGGCGGGGAAGCAAGCTCCCCAGAGACAACTCCCTTCTCTGGGCATCCCCACCCCCCCATGCCCACACCCCAAGCAAGCCTGCCTCCCACAGGCCACAAGCCAAAAGCTGGCTTTCTCAAAAGCCGGCCTTGCATGGGAGGGACTGGGGGCTCAGGGCAGGGCCACATCCCTCAAGCCACATGCCCCCTGGCCTCCATGCAGGAAAAAAAAAGCCATCTTTTGAAAGCCGGCCTGCACAGGAGGTGGGGGGGCGGGCCTCAGTGGCAATGTGGGCAGCTCCAGTGCATAGTGGGAAAGCCACCTCCGCCACCGGTAGCCCTGCCCCCCCCTGCCTCCCCTGCCGGCCAGCTCCTGGGGGTGGGGCTTGGTGGTGCATGGCTGGGTGTGACATGCTGTTTGGTCACATGGGGATGTCCAGGGCCCTCCCCATGTGACCCCCAAAAGACGGTCGCAGACTGGGACATGGGTGTCCCTCATGTTCCAAGGGCAGTATGCCCCTGTTCTCCAGTGAGAGTTTGCCAACCTGAATCTGGCAGCCCCACCTGCAGATGGTCAGGGGAGACCTAGCAACACTATTGCTAGGAGGGTGCGTTACCCATTTCCCAATTGTCTCCCTGTGGCATTTCTAAGGGAGAGATTTAGATAGGGGGAAATGGATGGAGGACCTGTATGTTTTGCCCCACAGGTGGTGAAAAAAAAACAATGGATGCAACTGTGAAACCCCTGTCCCAATAATCTTGATTTCATTTTGGAGGAGACATGTAAAATTAGCAGGGTGATACACTCACAGCCTCCTCTGAATCTTATTTAGTTTAGCATTCTCTCTCCTTCTCATACTCATTTCTACACATATGATAATTATTATTTTCACTTTGTCTGCTTCTCCCACTCCTTCTCATTTGTTCCTTCCCTAACTCATTCTTGCCACGGTATCTGTGCCTTCCTCACTTTCTTCTTTTCTTTGCCCTGGTTTTTCACAATCTTCCTTTTTTCAGCACCTACACTCTCTGTTGCTTTTACTGTCTCCCCCCCCCCCTTCATTTTTTGCTTCCTGTCGCATTGAGCTCCAACATCAAAAAAAGTAATATCTTGCTGAAAAATAATAGAATTGTCGCCCCAAGCTGTTTAATGGCAACCAAGAGTACACTCCAAGAATGGCTGGCAAGTCCCTGAAGAAGAAGTAATATTTTGTATTAATATTTGATATCTTATTTAGGATGTGAAATCAGAAGCACGAAACCGACAGGGCAACAGCGAAAAGCAATTCTCCATTAAATAATACAGAGTTACAGCCAGGCTGCATATTCCCCTGTTCTCTTGCCGCCTGACCTCACTGATAGCCTTCCAAACGGACTCAATTTTGCTTCTGTGTCAGCACAAATTAAAGTGAATACCACTGGTACTACTACAGAGCTTTCACATCAGTAACTGCATTTATTAAATGCCAGCTATGTACTCCCCCCTTTGTGATATATATGAAAGAGCCCTTCATGAACATAACCAGCTAGTCTAGCATCTTGTATTTCATTGCGGCCAACCAGGAGACCCACAAGCATGAAAAAATAGCCATTGTGTGATGCGACCCTCTACCCCCCACAACAACAGAGAAGGTATACCAGGAGGGATCACTTGTGTGTTGTAGCAATGTGCTGCGTATCTCTCAGACCCTCAGAGGCACAGCTTTTACATCTCCTCTGCAGAATTTCTGTCACTACAAACCAAGTAAGCTGATGTGAAAGGTGAAGTGCAGGTTTTACCCTTTCCAAATAGCGTCGCTAACTTTTCCTTAGGGCATAAACGATCTCTATTCACTTGCAAAGCAAAAAGTAAAGGGGTGGACTCAGAGCTTACCCCACATGCTTCTCTAGTAACCTAGTGTAGTGAAGTGGTCAGTGTGTTAGACTATGATCCGGGAGACCCAGGTTCAAATCTCTATGCTTCCATGGACCTTACTTGAATGCTGTAGGGGTGAGCCCGCGAGCCCAGCAGAACCGTAGATAGAGCGCTTGGAATGCCGGTGCCGGCTGCGGCCTTCTGGGCGCACACGCTCCCCCACCCCCCAGTCCCCCATGAGTCACAGGTCATGAGATGCCTGACTCACGGTCACCAGATGTCCCAGACAAAGGGACAAAGGGGCTCTTGCCCCCAGGTGTGGATTAGACCCAGACGCGGACGCTTCCTCCTGCACGTAGCAGCCCTATGAGATCATGCATCACATGATGATCTCCCGCTCTCCCGCCTCCCGGTCCGCCCACATTGCCCCCCTCTTGTAAACCCTAATAAAAGGAGGCTGAGCCTAGCACACGGCAGAGTTGCCAGGATCACGGAATCCCGCGCTTCCTGCCGCTGGCGCTCTCCGGGTCTCTGTCTCTTCCTTGGGGCCTCGTGGGCAAGACTACAAATGCTATTGTCACACACTCTCAGGCTGACCTACCTCACAGGGTTGTGGTGATGATGAAGAGGGAGGGAAGACCCATGTATGCTGTCCTGAGCTGCTTAAAGGAAGGGTGAATAGAAATGTGCTAAATATAAAAATGGAATCCAGATGTTAAAAGTCATGCCTAACTGCACAGGGGGCTCTTGAGTATACAGATGTAGACAGAGATCAACATATTCCACCCATTAAAGAAACTGCTTTCCACCCAAATCCAGTGTATCTGAACCGAGGTATGGATGTCAGCTTCCTGCAACAGCCAAATACTCATTTATGCTTTTGTGTGTGTGTGTGTGTGTGTGTGTGTGTGATAGAGAGAGAGAGAGAGAGAGAGAGAGAGAGAGAGAGAGAGAATGAGAGAGAGAGAGAGAGAGAGAGTACCTGCTACAATATCTACACAGGACACAAAGGGAGGCAAGCAGCTTACACTGTCCTAGCTCCCTTCTTCCCTCTTGTAAAGAACTGTTGGTTGTTTTATTTTCTTCCATCTGTCTCCATCCTTTTTTGACAAGAGGAAAGCTTATTCTAAAATGCCCTGGAGTTGTCCTGTTCTGGACCTGAGACAGGATGGAATAAGAATTTCAATTGCTTGGTAAGAAGCTGAGAAATTTCTGGGGACATGTTTTAAGGCCAGAATGATGCAAGTTGTATATATCAACAGAGGGGCTTTAGCAGATGTGACAGGTGCAGGGAATTCATGTCGGCCAGCCATGACTGCCGGCAGATGGAAAACATAATAGCTAGAATATTTAATGAAATGTGGCTCAGCTGAGCATGTGCAGATGGCTTTAGAAAACTGTAAGTTGGTGCGATTTCAAGGGTGTTTTTTTTTTCCCAGGATGATGGCAGATAGAGAGCACATGTCTAGCCTGAGGTGGGGCCTTCATACCAGATGTCATATCTTGATTCCAGAACTGGAGGGTTTTTCAAACTCCTTGAACTACAAAACTGTTTATTATACCTTGACCTTATTCTAAAACGAAACCGGGGGGGGGGGGAGGGGGACAATTAGGTATGAAAATTGGATCACACACTACGAAAGTATCTGAATTAACCCTCCCTCAGTTTGCGGAGGGGGGAGATAATGAGTTGAAAAATAGCCTAATGAGAAAGCACACAAGCGCTTCCAATCACTGGTTTCCTGCTCAAGATGACCGCCTCCTGCAGCTGCTGCTCATTAAAGAAAAGGATGTCAGGGCAAAGTTAGACAAAACTATGCATCCTGGGTTGTTTGAGCTGTCTGGCCCTACTTGTGAGTAACAGAAAAGCTTCCAATACAGGATTCTACTATCACAGTTCTTCAAAGGAGAAAGGACCACTACATTTGGTTTGCATGGACCTTGCTCAAAGTAAGCCAAAATTGGGTGCTGAGGGAGAAATCCTGCTGCGATGGTTATCATCACTGTGGCACAGGGTTGCCAACTTTGAGTTGGGAAATGCCTGGTGATTTGGGGAGTGAAGCTTAAGGATGGCATGGTTTGGGGAGGGGAGGGACTTCAAGCCATTGAGTCCACCTTCCAGAGCAGCTATTTTCGCCTGCTGAACTGATTTCTGTTGCCTGGAGATCAGTTGTAACAGTGGGAAATCTCCACCACCACCTGGAGGCAGGCAATCCTATTATGGCACCCACTAGTGCAGGGGTAGGGAACCTGCGGCTCTCCAGATGTTCAGGAACTACAATTCCCATCAGCCTCTGTCAGCATGGCCAATTGGCCATGCTGGTAGGGGCTGATGGGAATTGTAGTTCCTGAACATCTGGAGAGCCGCAGGTTCCCTACCCCTGCACTAGTGTGTTCTTCTCCAAAACAAAGATTCAACACTGACTTTTCTCTACCTCTTGGGAGCAGGAAGTAACATTTGGAAAGCCCAGGATGAATCTGCAAGGAACACCAATTTGGAAACAGCTACATTCACCACAGGCAGCTGCTTGGCATGGACATTTCAAACATTCCGTGACTGGCTTCCTTTTTGGCAGCCATATCACATAGCACAAGCAAACTGTGATCGGCTGTGCTTTCAAAGGTAGCTAGTTTGTGATGGGACCTGCAGCTACTCGTTCTCAACATTCCAAAAGTGCCCACAGTCTCCACAAGGTAGGAGCTTTAGTGTGGACTGAAGACATCTCTTGACAGTTCTTCGTACAGTCTGGTGAAAACATCGTGTCACACATGTGGTTTCCTTCACACTGAATATTCACTCTTTCTGATTCTTGGTGACGTACATTTCCACCTTCAGATCAGAGAATCTATGGTTTCCAAAAGCTCTGAAAGTGCAACGTTTCCTCTTCCTACACAGGAAAAGCAAAGATTTCTTTGAGTTTTCTCCCTCCTCCACTCACACTTTTTCTCACCCACACCATGTTAGCTTTTAAATGAGAAAACAGGACACTTCATCAGGTCTGTCATATTAATGCACGGAAATGCTAGAATCTGCCTCAGATCAAATTAGTTGAACCAAGGATCTATGAAGATGCAGAGCAGTCTCCCATGAGGAAATCTAGTGACTTAAGACAAATGGGATTCTGAGGTGGAGAAAACATCGCTAGATTTGCTTTCATTGTCTTTTCCAGCAAAGGACTGATTCATATAACAGCAATGGCTCGTGGTGGTCATTGAAATCTCATCATATACCAGCTTGTGAACTGCTCAGTTTGTCCAAATGATGAATCAGCTTCTTGCCTACTATAACTAATTGGTGTAACCAGCGGAGTACATATTAATACTGTGAGGATCATTAAAAGCTATGGATGGTTTTTAAAGAAATTAATGTGCCACAACATCCAATTATTTTTGATGCACAACATGCACTCTGGACAAGAGACTTTTATTGGGACAGGATATGGAGAAACAGAATGGTTTCCAGTTGGCAAAGGTGTCAGACAAGGATGTATTTTATCTCACCATCTGTTCAGTCAACTCATCACAAGGAAAACTGGATTAGATTTAGATGAAAGGGGTGTGAAAATTGGCAGAAGAAATATCAATTGTCTGAGATATGCAGGTAACACCACATTGCTGGCATAAAATAGTAAAGACCTGTAATAACCACAAATGAAGTTTAAAAGAGAAAATGCCAAAGCAGGATTACAGCTGAACATCAAGCGGAGAAAAGTAATGACTACTGAGGAATTATACAGTAATGTTGACAATGAAGAAATTGAAATTGTTAAAGATTTTCTTTTTCTTGGCTCAATCATCAACCAAAAGGGAGACTGCTACCAAGAAATCATAAGGAGATTGAGACTGGGAATGGCAGTCATAAAGGGACTAGAAAAAATTCTTAAGTGTAAGGAGGTGTTACTGGGGACCAAGATCAAGATAATTCATGCTGTGGTAGTTCCCATTACTATATATGGATGTGAAAGTTGGACAATGAAGGAATCTGACAGGAAGAAAATGGATGCATTTGAAAACTGGTGTTTGGGCAGAGTTTTATTGCCAAATAAGACAAATAAGTGGGTTCTAGAAGAAATCAAGCCTGAATTTTCAATAGAAGTTAAAATAATTAAACTGAGGTGATTTTACTTTGGTCACATCACAAGAAGACCAGAGTCAATGGAAAAGATAATGATGACAGGAAACGTTAACGGCAGGAGGAAAAGAGGAAGACCCAACTCAACCAAGGAAGCCATGGTACTGTGTTTGCAAGATTTGAGCAGGGTTGGGGGGTCATTCATTCATAGGGCTGCTAGAGAAATAATACATGATGATTGCAGGGGTTTTTGGTGACTGGAAAGCTGAATCCTGGAGATGGGGCCCATAGAGCATATATATAATTTAAAATATATTTGCTGCATTTATAGTCTGCCTTGCTCACTGAAACAATGAAATCTTAGGAGTATAACATACAATCAGCAATGCAACGGGATAAGAGAATTACAAGTAGGGCTCTAAAAACAGTATAATATCTGCAGTAAAGCAGTATAATACACATCAATGAAACAAAATTAAAGGGACAGTGCAACTTGCATAGGTTGCCAACTGCCAGCCCTCTTACCACATATCAGGCATCTGCAATCCCTAGTTCCCCTGGAGGAAATTAAGAGAAATCAAAGTGCTAGAGTGACATCACTTCTTTGTTGAATTCCAACTTTTCCCCAAACTCCCCTTCCCCCCAGCACCAACTGTAAATCTCCAGGAATTTTCCATGCTGGTGTTGGTAACACTACAAACTTGCTTTTGTAGTATATTGTTCCAGTATTGTTAGTTCCTAAATAAATTATTTTGATGATCAGATTGATTAACTGATGTCATGTCCTTATTCTTCCAAAAGGTAAGAGTGGACAGAGGGCAAGATTTAGCTCCCTTATGCACATATTCATTTGGGGTGGGGGGAGAATAAAGAAATATATAAAGCAGAGGGAAGACTTTAAATGTGAATGGGAGTGTGGATTTCCCCGGGACATCTCCTGGAATTAAAAGTGATCTCCAGAGTACCGAGATCAGTACCCCTTGAGAAAAACAGCTGCTTTGGAGGCTGAACTCTGTATAACGGCCTTTCTTTTTTATAGTCTGTGCCCCCAAATCTTAGGAAATCCTTAGCCAGTGTTGGCAACCCTATTGCTCCCATCGTGGCTGGTTTTGACCTGAATAGAATATTGACCCAAACACTTTCTCACAAATACAGGCAAATAAACAGTAAACACGAGCAAAACATATCTGATTTATAAACAGTGTTTGGGTACCACAGACATCTCTTGCAACCCGTTCCACCTTAATAACATAATTATCACCTGGCTCTCTTATGCAGTTCATAACATCCATTCCTTCTTGATTCCTCCTTCCCCAAATTGCTTCCTTCAGCAGCCATTCTTCCTAACCATATGAGAGGGTAAGGAGAAAATAGTTAGGCCCTCCTTCCTAGGTATGTCTGGGGCCATTTGTCATTTGGTATCATGATCAGCCCCAGTTTGATCGTGCCATGTTTCCCACCTGGGATATGGGAACCTTTCCCTTCTCATTCCCCCTCACTGCTAGGCTTGTGTTTTTCCACTTTGCTTCTCAGGCAATGTCTTATCATCTCATTAGACACCTGCTATTGTAACTCTGTCAGTAGAGTATAATGTGGGTTGTTTTGACAGGGGGAGGGGAGGCTTCTTCATCTTTAGACTGTGGGACTGGAGGGGTACCATCCCCTCCATGGGAACTGGTAGTCAGGGGTGGGGTGACATGGAGGATGATGGGGTATAATTGAAGCCACGTTGATGATTACGCTTAGTTCTGGCAACAAAAGTCTAAGTGCTTATTCCTGACTACAGAGTCTTGTTATTGAACAGTGCAGTGGCATGACGTTTGGCTTCTTCTCACCCAGAACTGTCCCCTATAGTAGCCATTCCATCTGGTCATTAAGGAACAGTGAAATATCGGAGTCCTAAGCACAGATTTTTCAGGGTAAGTCTAATTGAACAGACATGAGTCGGATTCTCAGTAGATGTGCTTAGGATGGCACTGTAAGACCTAATTGTCAGTATCTGATGTTGTTTATTTGCTTCTCCTCTTCCTGTCCATTTTTCCTTTTGTCTCAAATCCAGATTGGCAAAGAATAATCTGTTTTCTGATGGCTAAAGAAAAATCAAATTTACAATGACATCTGGCACTGCAAGAGCCTGAAACAAAATCTTGACTGGGGCTACCTACATTTGGGCTGGAGGTCGTCGACTGAATCAAGGTCATACCAAGGTCGCATTTGAACACACGCTGCTTGCTCATCCCTAGACAAAACGGCAGAACACGGAAAGTGCTGCCAGCTTCTACCACAGGCTGTCTCCCCCGTAGGCAATATCATTTGATGCATTTAGTTCATTTACAGCAAAGGCTCATTGAGTGGGAACATGAAACCAATTTCTCTAAACGAGGCTTTGGAAAAATATAGGGATTTTCAAATGCAACCAAAGCAGCTGGCTTGTGGTATGAGGTTCCAGTTCTGAGAGTTCATATTTAATTACACACCTAATATCCCTGCTCCCCCTTCTTTGTGCAGTTTGGATCAATAACAACAACCATTAAGCTAAAAGTATATATGAGGAGCGGATGGCCTCTCTCCCTCGTGCTCCTATTCGTGTAGGGCTGCCTCTCGTCTTTGGATATATTGCACAATAGCAATCATTCACAACTGGATTTTCCTGTGAGGACAAACCAATCCAGTTGCAAATCTTGACAAAAGAGCAACAATAGTGAAATGTCCATCAGTGTGCAGATGCACATGCATCATGTAATCTATATATTGCAGTCAAAGTTAATGGTAAGCAGTGGGAGCAAAATACTAAATGCAAGTGCCCCTGTAAAGGGAGGTTAGCCTACTTCTGGTATCTTGGATTAAAAATCCATTAGAACTGAATCTGTGACTAGCATAGTGGATCAGTACAGTGACTTCTGACAGTCAGGGTATAGAAGCAGCCACACTGGATCAGGCCAAACACCAATCTAGTCCAGCACCTTATTTCCCACAGTGGCCAGCTAGAAGACCCCAGAAGACCAACAAGCAATGTACAAAGGTCCATGCTACTGCATCCTAGGAACTGGTATAAGATTATCTGGGAATCTTTGTGGCTGAGAACCTTCCAGTCTACTCTGACACTAACCAGTAAACCCTGCCAGCTGGAGCAATGCCACAGAGAGAGGAGGTTGAAGCCATCTCTTCATGTGCGCTGTGGTTCCAACCAGAACTCATTCATTTATTTGTCTAGAGAATTTTATGCTACCTCTCTAGAGACCTGTCCAAGGCAGCTCATGTATCAGACAATACAGTGAACCACCCAGCCACTGAAAACAAGCAATAGGCCCCAGCATAAAAATAAGCAATTAAAAAGCTAAAGAAAAAAATAAGGCATTGAGCATAGAAGATACTCTTGAGGCAGGCCAGCCTTAAGGGTGAGAGAATTCTGCAGGCAAGGGGCTACCACTAAAAAGCACAGCCACTGAAAGTCCTCATTGCCTACCACTGCTCCAAGCAGCAATGGGGGGGATTTTAAAAAATGGCAGCATTATGAGGTTTTGCCATAGAGTTTCCAACAACTCCTAGAGCATTGTGACACCACTCCTGGTTCCCCCAAAAGTGACATCATGCCATGTGGGATGCCAGCATCCTCCCCACGTACCTGCCTCCAAACTCCCAACAGTTGTCAGGCATAGCCTCCTCCTGCACTCTGGAGCTAATTCACAAGGAGCCCTAGCTCAAATTCAGTCTTCAGCCTTCTGCTAAAAAGCCTCCTTCTTTCATGACTTCCTGTTCCTGAGCCCAGCTATCTGAGTTGTATGCCGAACTGATAATTTGGCATGTCAAACACATCACCTTTTCAGACAAACCAATTTGATAGCTAATTGCAAGTCTGGTAATTGAGGTTTTTACTGTTTGTCTTATTTAAAGCAGAACAAGAGATCCTCTGTGTATCACAGCCAGGTCACACACTCTGCACCTCTGTGAGTGTCAAGCAGAATACTTCCCTTCTCTCCCCCAATTTCTGATGGGCAGAAGCTTTTGAAGACACAGTGAAGCACCTACATGCTTTCTTCTAACAATGCAAGAGGCCTCTGCCTTGCCCGAGGCTGAATTCCAGCTACAGGAGGTCTCCTTTTATAAAATGGAGCAGAGAAGCTCTTTCATAGTAGTCACCATGGATCCTGTTAATGAGAGGTCATGAAGAATACAGCCACTATAGGCCGTCGATATCAGGAGTTTAACAGACAGCAAGATTGCCCAGATCCAAATTTTGTAAAAGGTTCAGGCCATCTCTCCAACTTCTTTGCATATCTAGGGGGCAAACTAAATAAGACAGTGGAGATCAGCATGGTTGACTGATTCAAGACTAGGATCCGGGAGAGCCGAGTTCAGATCCCCACTTTGCCTTGCCAGCTATCTCTATCACTCAGCATATCTGACCTCACAGAGTTGCTATGAGGATAAAATTGGAAGAAGGTGTCACTGTCAGCTGCTTTAGGCCCCCTCTGGGAGCAAAAGCAGAGTATAAGTATCCAAATTAATGAACACATTTAAAGGTCTATAAATGTCTCTGGTGAATTTGGACTGGAACAGGATGCTGTGTGGAAGGAATTAACCCTTCCCTCGCTGCATTCTTTTCCTGATATAAATCAGCCCTCCCAGAGGTGTGATTTTTCCGAGCAGCATCAGCCTTACAGGGGCAATGAGTACTTTCATGAGACTAATTTCACTGAGAAAAGGATATGGGTTAGAAGGATTTCAACTTCATCCAGCTGTGCAATGATGATTTAAATCCCCACACATGTGCCACTACTGCTGCTAATAGAGATCTAAAGCAATAGGAACACCAGTCATGACTTAACAACATCACATCTAGTTTGGCCCTGAGAATTTAATTGCTTACATTTGGCACTTCCAGTGCCCTTTTTGGACGCTGGAGACCAGGATGCCGGAGACTCATTCATTATCAAAATTAACCACACAGATCATTCTAACAAATAAGTAGTGACAGATTGGATGTTGACCCATTCCATATCAGGACCCAGTGAGGGTTCATTTGGTAAGCTGGAAAAGTCCATTGCTTGTAGCACCCGGTAATTTTGAGCTTTGCAGCAGTGTTCTGCTCAGGACCCAGATTCCTGGTGTCATGGAAACAGGACAGGTGGTTAGGAAAATCGTTCCAGTGGGTCAGTGCTCAGCACCACTGAGAACCACACCACTTCATACTTCTGGCTTTCTTCATAAGTAACAACATGATTCTTAGCAAATAGTTTTGCTTTGATTCACCTTCTGCTGTTCCAAAAACTCATTATGGAACACCCACCACATGTCACCTTACGGGCCTGTAGAAACAGTGCATGGTTGCCCTGGTGCATTTGCCCTCTCCTGGGCACTTGCCCTAGAGGAGGGGGCAGGTAGCCAGCAGCCATGATCCCACAGCCCCACCACCACAAAACCCAGAAGCCTGCTCGGACACCAGGATGTGGGGCGGGCCAAGGCATTCCCAGGGGAAGAGCAAACAACATTAGTCGGCTCTCTCCTGGGGTTGAGGGCTGGTTGGATGGTGCTAACTTTTTGCTGGCATATGTCCTTTCTGCTCTATGGATTTTTTTGGCAGTGGTGGGTTTCAAGGCTTTCCCGTGCTCCTGAATCACTGGAAAGCCCTTTCAGAGGTGGCAGGGCTGTGGCCCACCAAAAGGGAATTTGGGGAGGGGACTGTTAATTGTTTAATCTCTATTAAGGCAGTTTTCATACTGTTCCTTTGGATTTTATCCATTATTATCTCAGTTGGTTCCAATTTTTCTTAGTTTGTTCCACGTCTTCTCCCTTTCCCTCTCTTCCCCCTTTCTCTGCCCCCTTTCACTCTCTTCCCTCCTTTCTCTCTCTCACCCCTTTCTCTCTTTCCCCAGTGTTATAGCTTGGCCCGAGCACCATTTTCTGCAGATAGTCCCCAGTCCCCAGGATTCTTCTGACCTCCCAGGGGTCCAATCAAAAAGAACAGGAAAGGGCTTGCAAACCCTTTCCTTCACTGTAGCTTTATGCAAGCAACCAAGTAGTCGCTTGTTGAACTGGTTTCATAATGAAGGGTCAAATCAGGCTGTTTCAGCATCTAAGGTCCCAGAGCTGCAGACAGAGATAAATGACAGCTTAAATAAGAGAACCTAGATAACTCTGGACAGTTGTGATGAGTGGAGTGGTCAGTGGCAACAGAAAGAGATGCTTGGTGACTGGAGGCCTTCTTTGGGTTCTTTGTGGGAACATTTGTGGGGGACACTCCCAGAGGTCAAAACACTGTGTGTACTATGGGGGAGCCACTGGTTGAGCTGGAGGAAGTTGGCATCCCCAGAATGAATAATGTTCATATGTTCTATTGGAAGCACTAGAACTTTTTTTGAAACAGGATAGTTTGCTGAAACTCCGAACAGAGGCACGATTCTCACATGGATGCTCTCCTGTTCCTTCAATATATCCACAACACACTTTAACCCAGTTTCAAAGCTGTCAGTGCTAAGTGCATGGCTCCCAGCTAAGGATTCCTTGAAACCATCATTCTATGAATACAAAGGGCTGGCAAGCTTTCACAGAGAATTCTTAACACCCTTACAAAGCAACCTGTCCCATGGCAATTCATAGGTAAGGCATAATTAAAGAAATAGTTTCCAGTTCCCTTCAATATGTAATGTGAAAGTGCCCTTGAGTACTTTACCTGTTCAATCCCTGTCAAGTGGCGAAAGCCATTGGGTTTGGATGTAGGACCCTTGGGGCCAGATGCCTATTCAGCTGTGAAATTGCATGGCGGTTGTGACACACATTCTTCGGCTTTTGGGGAATCTAAAGTGCCAGTCTGGCAACAGGCCACAAGCATAAGAAACAACTAAAATTCAATTCCCAAAATGTTGCTATATCTACTGAAAGCAGTGTAATGCACTTTATTAGTTATGAACTTTATTAGGTGGAACTTCTGTGTGCAGATGCAGTATACTCCTGAATAGTAGTTGCTAAGGAACAACAATAAGGGAAGCTTTCATCTCCGTGGCCTATATGTAGGCTTCCCAGGTGCCACTGTGGCAATCAGGATGCTGGGCTAGATGGATAACACATAACAGGATGCTGGGCAAGACAGATTATGCTTGGTGGACCAGCCCCTTGACCAGTTGCTTAGGGGAAATGAGCCCCATAGAAGGGGTTGGGTGTGTGTCAAGCCTGCTGCCAGGTCTTCAACATATATACAACAGAGACAGAGAGGAAAGCTTTCAATGCCCTCACTGGTAGCTGGAAAGACAGAGAGATACAGAAAGGAAGAGGAGCTGGATTTTATAAACACTTTCTCTCATTATTTTCTCTCAACGCTTTCTCTCATCCCCCCGGGGGTTGGGTGGTATAGAAAACAATAAATAAATAAATAAATAAATAAATAAATAAATAAATAAATAAATAAATAAATAAATAAATAAATAAATAAATAAATAAATAAATGTATTTGAGGCCATTATAGGGAAGAAAGGAAAAGAGACTACCCCACCCAAGGACAAGAGGACAAGTCTTATCAAACTTTTTCAGTCCTGGCCTCTACCTGATGGAATGCTCTGTCTGGCGAGACCAGGGCCCTGCGGAATCTAATGCAATTCCACAGGGCATGTAAGAATGAGCTGTTCCACCATGCGTATGGTTGAAGCAGCTGTGGTGGTTCCATCATTGTAGCTTCCCATTTCCCAGCAGTTCACATTAGATCTTAAAATTAAATCTTACAGTTAAACTTTAAATTCTATTTTATAGAATACTATTTATAGAATTTTAAATTCTTACTATCACCTTTCTTTCCATTCCCCACAACAGACACCTTGTGAGGTAGATGGGGCTGAGAAAGTTCTGAGAGAACTGTGACTAGCCCAAGGTTACCCAGTAGGCTTTGTGTGGAGATGTGGGGAAACAAACCTGATTCACCAGATCAGAGTCTGCCATTCAAAAGGGGGAGTGGGGAATCAAACCCAGTTCTCCAGATTATAGTCCACCTGCTTTTAATCACTATGCCATGCTGGCTCTGCACCAAGTTTCCCACAAGGAAATCAGAGAGCAAACTTAGCAAGAAAGAGAATTAGCATGTATTGGCCATGATCTGGTGAGTCACATGCACCTTTCCAAGATGCACTGTTGAAATGGCTATACGCAGTTACATAGTGATCAAAGGCAGCCTACCTGGACTGCACCTGTATATCATTGAAGACTGCATTATAGAAATTGTTCGCAGCTGGATTGTTCTGTCTCAGCAATAAAATCCAGTTGCAAATGATTACTATAATACATTATCAAAGGATATGCAGATGCAGCCTTAGGCACAAGGTAAGGCAGCAACCTTGGCATGTATTTGCTGTGCCTGCTGGAGAACAGGGAGCAGAAAGATGCGACTGGTGATGCACAAACCACCTGATTCCCACTTTGTACAGCTCTCGTCCATTTCAATTAAGCTTGTGTAGGAGAATACATCAGTGGATTGAGCCCCTATTTTTTAAGTGTGTCTTCTATGCATGTGGGAAGAAGTTTTTCATCTCAGGCATCAAAATGTGCTGGGTGAGATGTACAGGGAGAGGCCTTTTACGTTTTAATGGCTAGTACATTTTACAGAGAATGGGGCTGTGCATGAAATCAGCAAATCACACACCCCCTTCCTGCCATTCCTTATGAAAGTAAATCCTAACCAGGCACAATGGCAGCTTTTTAAAGAGCCTGTGCAAGAAAAGATCCTCACCACCAAATAAGCCCAAAAACTGAACTGCAGTTTCTTCAACCTACACCGGGTGGCCTCTCAGTCCCAAAGAAGAGTTCACAAGCAGGACAGACATAGGATTGGTGTGGTGAAAAAACTGGTATGCAAAAATGGATTGAGCTGGTGCCAGAATGGTTTTCAGCACACAGTTTTGTCTAATGTCTTGCTCACTTAGTGAATAATGAATGGAGATACTGGGGTGGTGTCAGGAATGGAGCCTGATGGGTTACATGTACTCCAGTGTAACCTGATTGTTTGATATGTAACCTGATTGATACGTAATGGGACCTTCTCTCTTTCTTTCCTTTCCTCCTTATGTTTATAGCTTTGACACCGATTGTAGATAACGAGGCAAATGACCCTGAGGAGCAGCTCTGCCTTGGAGAACCAGGATGTGCCTGTTGGCCTGAGGGATGAGGTGAGGCAGATGCTTGCATCTATCTCTATCATGATCTTGAGACGTCTAAGCCTCCAAACAACTCTTTTCACATTTTCTCTGGGAAAGCAGGAGGGGGGACTGGGTGAGGATAAAGGAACCCCAGAAAGCCAGGTCGATCAGAACTGGCTTTCTTAAGCTAGGTACTTGCATCCTTTCAATAAACATTGCTGATCAAGAATCCAGAGTCTGTTTTTTTAGCTTAAGGTCTGAGACTTAACAGGTGGGAAGCCTTGCTGCAGGCGAATAGGGCTTCTTCATTGTAAAAAAAAATCAAGGTGTACATTCTCTTCAGTGATGGAGACTGAAGAAGAAGAGTTTGGATTTATATCCCCCCTTTCTCTCCTGCAGGAGACTCAAATGGGCTTACAATCTCCTTGCCCTTCCCCCCTCACAACAAACACCCTGTGAGGTGGATGGGGCTGAGAGAGCTCTGAGAAGCTGTGACTAGCCCAAGGTCACCCAGCTGGCGTGTGTGGGAGTGTACAGGCTAATCCAAATTCCCCAGATAAGCCTCCACAGCTCAGGCGGCAGAGCTGGGAATCAAACCCGGTTCCACCAGATTAGATACACGAGCTCTTAACCTCCTATGCCAGTGAAGACCAGTTAGAGTAAATGAAACAGCATCAGAGTGGCAGAGACCTGAGATGGGAGAATGGACTGAACCACTTCACACAGCAGGAGGAGGATCATGGAAGATCACTCTGTAGAGCTATCAGGGCTTCATCAGAATGCCCGCTTCAGTGCAGAATGCCCGCTTCAGTGACCAACAGGGAGACCCCCAAAACAGGCTGCATTTGAAGTATACAGTATCGTCCAAAGGATGGGGAGTGTAAGACTTTTAAGTTCATAATCAGACATCACTTAATTGCATCACTGTATTTGGAAATGTCTCCTTCCCAAACGAAAAACTCTCTGCAAGTACAAAGCCAGGGCATAAAGCAATGGGACAGGGTTGAACCTTTCTGCCAGCTGTGCTGGTTTTCTGTGTGAAAGGGTTTTATTTGTAATTAGCAGTAAAGCCCATTGTACAAACAAATAAAGCAGTTTCTAGAAAACTGCTGGCAGGTCAACAGCACCCACTGAGGGAGCCAACCCTCCCGTCTTTCCTCCCCCTCCCCTTGACCACACATTCTTCTCATCCTCATCCTCATTCTTTTCCCAGATGCCTGCATCAGCACACAAGGGTTAATGGTGGCCATTGATGGGGGCAACTGCTCCTGACTTTTCTCCCTCCTTGGCCCCATGGCACCAGCTCCCTCCTCCTTCTCCTCCCCTTCCTGGATGCCTACTCCTCTCCCCGGATGCCTATGTCACCACATAACAGGTAACGGCCCAGTTGTGTGTCATGGCTGGGTCCAGAAGGTATTGGTGAAAAGTCTGATGAAGCTCTAGCTCCTGTTCACAGCCAATAGTAGAAGTGGCACAGTGAGAAGCAGCCCCTGTGGGGTCAGACATGAACCCACAGACACCTGGGCAATGACCCTCCAGCCCTCCAGCTCTGAGTGTGCTGTGGAAAGCCAGATGCCAGCCTGCTCACCTCCCTCATCCCCAGAGCCTCAGGAACAGAGGAAGAGGAGAACATGCAGGGCCCTACAGACAGAGCCAAAGCGAGGTGAAATTGCGCCTGAGGCATGTGTGTGCCCTGCGCCACCTGCCACCCGCCATGCCACACACCCCACCCCCACCTGAAAATGCCCCCGCACTGGCACACGCCTGGGGCAAGATGCCCCTGCCCCTGGGCGCTACATCACTGCCTAGAGGACAGAAGATTAATTGTGCACCTGGAAGCCCAGCACAGGTCCTGAGTGGACAATGAGGAGGCATATTTGGGTATTGGGGAACCATGACATTGTGGCTGCCAGCAGTTGTGACCCTCCCACAGGGAGCAGCTGACATCTGGGCCTGCTCCTCTTCAGGCAGATGCAGATGTTACAGAAGTGGTAGCGCATGAGAGAGTGACTAACTGCCACATTCTGCTGTTTTGTTTGCGTTGAAGCCCTGCCTTCAAGCCATGTGTGAATGGTGATTGGCTGGAAGTGAGTCATGTGTGGCAATTGGCTGAAAGTGAGTTGTTGCCATCACAGCTAGCCTTACAATAGGATGTGAAAGAACGTATAAAGCTGGATTCGCCCGCCTAAAGTCTAAAGTGACTTTGTACCACCTCATGAATGAAGTACATTCTACCACCTTAGCATTCTATCACCTCGTTCTCTTGCATGAGGACACCAAAATTGCAATGTACCGAGTTTTTAAAAATGTTTTAGAAACTTAATAGGGTAACAAAAGTCATTGCTGCAGAAGGGTGAGGATTGTCCATCTAGTATTCATCAGACATGGGTCTTTTTCACAGATATCCACAACTGGGAGCAAACGAGAGGCAGTGTTCAAACAGCTACACCATATCTATCACACACCTCAATAGCCAATGACTCCTGCAGAGGAGAGGTATGGAAGCACTAAGTAACAAATAAAAGAGATGTTGTATCCCCTTTGCCAAGTGCTGAATAGTGCTAGTGTAACCACATTAAACTTGAGAGTTACAATTTCACTTTGTGTACCCAAAATAAGAATCACATTTTCCCTAGTACAACTCATGCGAAATGTGGTGTCAGCAGAAATACACAGTGAGGGCAAGGAATCTGTACTACTAACACTTGTTGAAACCATCACATATTAAGTATTCTACGAATGGGCCATTTGGGATGGTTCTAAGGCTGTATTTTCACAAATAGCCAGGGAGGAGATTTTGGCTATATACGAACCAACTCTTGAACAGGCTCAGAGAAAAGGCCAGAGAAGAGGAAGAATTTAATACCTTTCCATCATGCCTGGACCCAGGAATCACCCCAAAGTGTTTTCCTGAGCCCCTTTTATGGTATTTTGTGTATATCTATATAGAAAATTGCTGTGGACCACTCTTTGGGAGTTCAGTTGGGATTAAGTGTGGTAGAATCATAGAGCTGGAAGAGACCCCAAGGGCCATCAAGTTCAACCCCCTGCAATGCAGGAACACACAATCAAAGCAGTAAAAATAGTATGTATAGGAACCTGTCAGCATTAGATGCCATGTTCAGTCATGAACAGATGGGTGGGGGGCTGGTTGTCCTTCTTAGGCAGAGATGCAATCAAAAGTACCTCCGCAGCTAAAGCAATGGCAACTGATGTGTTCAGGAACCATTCAAATGCTAGGAAATCCAAAGGGGATCTTCTTGGACCTCTAACAATTCGGCTCTACAACTAGATGTATTCATGGGACTCTCGTACAGAATGTATATTAGTTCCACCTTTGCGTATTGGCCTAGACCATCCCTTGCACACCTCCCCCCACCCACATCCAAGGATGATGGACAAGACGAACCCTCCAGATCCATATGAATTGTTGATGAGGATTTTGTTTCTAGGACGCAGCAGTGCTGCACACCAGCCGTTTCAGCCTGTGCACGCATATCTGTTTGACCCTTCTTCAGTCTATTCATACCCTGTACACAAAAGGCAGTTTTGTTCAAAATCCATTTTGATGAAAGTCAGCAGCAGAAAGGAGCTGGGGAATAGAAGCGACTTCCTCATATATCAGGGTAGCTGGGTGACAAGCGCCCTCTGTTCAGATATTTTTTTTCCCCTTCTCTTCCCCTTCTGAGCTATAAAAAGGCGGTAGCATTCTCTGAACTGGGGGAATGAAGAATTTGGCATCTGTGCTTGCAGAATTGTGCATGAAAAGCAGCTTAGTTCTCATGATTGTATATATCAGATTAATATTTCCTTTGATGTTTGCTGTGACAGCAGTCTGCAGGATTTTGATCTGTCAGCACGATCTACACAGCCTTTTCTGAGAGGAGGGCCCAATATTCTTCTTGTTCTACAACACCAAAGTTTGTATTATCACCAGAAACTGCATTATCATCCACTATGACTAGTGTGAATGATCTTTGTTCTTTCCTTTTTTTGCATTTGAATTCTACATAATGGCATCTCATCTTGTTTGTCCTGCATTTAATGCCCCTTTGACCAGCAGGTTTTTTTTAAAAAAATAAACATTTCCCTAACCTCATATTCAAATGACTCCCTGATGAAGGACCACTACATGTTTATTTACTTACCTACTTATTTACTTCCTTTGTTGATTGTCCACCTTTCTCATTGAGATGAGGTAGATTACAGAATGAGAAGGCCCTAATTCTATATTTTTACTTAGTAGCAAGGAAGGAGGTACTGTTCTAGGTAGTTTTCTTTTATTCTTGCATTGTATAAACCATGCAATACATACTACAAATAAATGCAAAGTTAGACTCCTATTCATTTTATAAAATCATGCCATTCTGACCAATTCCATTTTGCTGCAGCCTTATTCTCTTTACAAAACTGCCCTCAACGATTCCATTTTACTCCCTCTGTGGAACAGTAGAATTCTGGGAGCCTTCGTCTTGACTATCAAGCAAGCTGTCCCACTAGGCTGGGGTCACAACAAAAAAGGTTTGGATGCAAGCAGCTGGTGATCGTTCCCTTTTTCAGGGTGGCACTTTCAGAAGTTTTTGCTTGGATATGGTGGTTCTAGGCTGGCAGAAATGCATGCAGTGGGATCAAGTCTGCAAAAGACTTATGCTAGAACAGCAACTTGCTCATCCTTAAGTCACCACAAGACTTCTGGTTTTTGTTTTTGCTGCAGCACAGACAATCATGGTTATTCCTTTGAACGTATTACCAAATGCTGCAGGGCTGAAGTTGAAGGGTGCAGTGTTGCCAACTCTTGCTTTGGAAATTCCAGAAGTTTTGGACAGGGTGGCGTTTGGCAAGGATGGAGGGATGTGATGCTATACAGTCCACCCTCCAAAGCGGCTGTTTCCTTCTGGAGAACTGACCTCTGTAGACTGGAGATTAGTTGTAATTCTGGGAGAATTCCAGACAAGAATAATCAATACTGTAGTGTGAAAGATAAGCCTCTTACAACACATCTACAAAGCAGCTTTCAGTACTAAACTAGAAGCACTGAAAGGGTTCAGGGAAAGTCCCCCTGTGAAAAAAGCACTTTCTCCATCGAGAGCTGCCAATGTCCAGGTGGTAGCTGGAGATCTCCCACTATTACAAATGATCCTCAGGTGACAGGGATCACTTCCTCAGGAGAACACGGCCACTTTGGAAGATGGATTCTATGGCATTATAGCTCACATTATACCTCATTGAGACCCCTCCCTTCCTCAAACCCCACTTCCCCCCCCAAAAAAAAATCTCTAGGTATTTCCCAATTTAGAGCTGTGAACTCTATCTCCCTCCTCCTTATATTAATGCCTGAGGCTCCATGATTTCTTCAAGAACCATTTAGCGCAAAAATAGAAACAGAACAGCTTTTCCTCATTGGCTTCCTTTCCTGTCTAGTTCCCTACACACGCACCCACGCGCACACACACACACACACACTTCCCATTAGGACTTCTGGCTCCTCCCTTCTCATTTACGCCTAGTAGAGGTTCACATTTCACTACCAACGCACATATACACACCCACACCCAGGATACATGGCTATGCTGATATCCTTATAAAATATGGGCTGCCAGGAGCAGGAGGAGGATCAGTGCAGTTAAGACCAGCATATTTTGGAAATGTATGAAATGCACTTTCAAACCCTGAAGAAACTCCAATGTAAAATATCTTTGAACAGGTTGTTTTTTGGTAATGATTTTTGCTTCTATTCAAAAAGTCCTTTAGGAATTCATAGAAATGGGCTAGATGGGAGGAATAGTCTTTTCTTTCCCCATGTTTAGATTCTGCAAGTTGCTACTCAGTAAAGCAGGAACCCCTGACTCACGTTCTCTTGCCGTTTTCTCATTAAGCAACAGCAGTGTTTATTATTATGGCAGGATAATTCAACAAAGTAGGGAGATAGTGGACCAGTTACCCCAAATGGACCAAATAGTCCAATTAGTCCAATCATCTAGAACACATAAACCTAATCCAATAAAAGTGTCCAGAAAGCCAACAAGGTGGAGCAGCTGTATGTGGCTGTTCTTTCATCACCATCTTGCCCCACCTCCTTAACAGGAGGAATAGTATAAATTATTATTCTGAAATCTATAGGATTTAATTTTATTTCTTTTTATATACTTTTTGTTACATTTCGTTTGCATAAGAACATAATTTTCTACTGAACTGGTTTTCACCCCCTCCCCCTCCCAGCTGCCGACTCTGAGCTGGGGAGGACAGAAGCAACTGGAAGGCTCAATGCTGGGCCTTTGCTTTTATAAGATTGGGGGTGGGGCGGGGCTTGGGGGGAGCCGGCCGCCGGGAGGGGGGTGAGGCTTGGTGTCCTCTGGCTTCCTTGGCCCCACCCATGTCGATGACAACATGGGCAGGGCCGGGGGCGCCAGAAGACGACAAGGCACCAGGACTTCCTGGTCACGTGGGAGGCCGATTTTGTGCCCCCACGTGAACAGATCAGTGGAGTCTGGGGACAGAGGGTGCCCCTGTCCCTAGGCAAATATGCCACTGCATTTGCTGTTCATTGAGGATTTGAAGCTCTATGGGAAATCAGACACAGAAATCCAGGCACTAGTGAACACAGTCCAAATATCCAGCATTGACATTTTAGTGGAGTTTGGCCTGAAAAAGTGTGCCACTGTGGTGATAAAGAAGGGCAAGATCACTAAAAGTGGCAGGATAAAAATGCCTGATGGCCAACTAATCAAATGCAACCAAAAGGAAGCCTATATTTTGCAGCTGGGTTATATCAAGCACAGGCAAGTGAAGACTGTGGTCAGCAGAGAATACACCCAGAGGGTCAGGAAAATTTTGAACTCCAAATTAAATGGTGGGAATGCCATCAAGGTCATCAACACCTAGGCCATACCCCTCATCAGCTACACATCATCAGAATCATAAACTGGACACAGGCTGATTTGGATGCACTGTATAGAAAAAGGAAGTGTGTAACAATGCACTATGCCTTACACCCACGTAATGATACTGACAAACTATATCTTCTCTGGAGATCTGGTGGCAGAGGGTTACTGCAAGTAAAGCAAACAGTGGAGGAGGAAAGACATGCACTGGCCATTGTGGCCAATTATGTGAATGAAAGTCAAGAACAGGCATTGGTTGAAGTGAAGAACAGGCATTTACTGAAAGCTCAGAGAACCAAACAAGACTGCCAAAAAATGAGATTAAAATGAGGACTGAAATATGGCACAACAAAGCATTGCATGGCCAATTTCTGGAGAAGATCAAGGACAAGGTGGACACTGAAAAGATCTGGATGTGGTTAGCAACTGGAACTCTGAAAAAGGAAACCAAATCACTGATTTTAGCAACTCAACAGCAGGCCCACTCTGAATGTTACTGGATATTATTGAGCATTATCAATTCACTAACTTTTCCCATTTGGACTAATTACAATAACTGTACTAAAAATAGGGTACGTTTGGCTCAGGTTCTGAATTGCAAATGTCTGTCTATCAAAGCAGGGGCTGGAGATCTCCTCGAAACAGAATATTGGACTAGAATGACCCTTGGTCTCATCTAGCAACACTCTTCTTATGCTGAGAAGGATACAGAGCCTATGTTGTGGGGAAATAGATGAAAACTGGTAGCTAGAAAATGGGTTGGGGCAAGTCAAGGTACTTGTGTCACTCCAAGCAAGGTCCATGGCCTTCTTCCCTGTGCCACTGAAAAGAGAAGATGAGGAGAATGAGCTGAGAGATGCTCGTGGGCCACACAAACTGCACTTGTAACAGTCACGGCAAATCCTACCTTAATTGCAGTTTAGTGTGAAGTCTGAGTACAGCCAGAGTGACAGATGTGACAAAGATGCTTTTCCATGATTAATGTAGCATGTATCATTCTCTTCCACCTTCTGTTTTCCCCCCTCAGTAACAAGGTCCATTCGTAGTTCTTAGCAAAATTGTTTTGCTTTGGTTCATGCTACACATATCCAAAAATTACTTATGAAACACCTAGCAAGGACGTATGATTAATAATATTTTCATTACAGTTCAACTATGTTCCCTTCCCAAGGTTACATTAGAAGGATCCCATGGGAGGCAGGAGATGATTGGTTTTAAGACCAAATGTGGAGGAGAGAAAAACACAGGAAAGTGTGCTGCAACCAACCAGCATATGATACCTGGAAAAGAGTCAAAACTTCCAATGGTGAAAGTCTATAAAGTTCCCCAGGCAGCCTTTTCCTCCCTCTACTATGGGGTCTTTTATTTTTTTAAAAAAAAATTGGCACTAGAATATTATTATAATGTAACCAGTGTATCAATTGATGTAGCAAGTTCTTTGAATTCGCTGCTTTCATTTGTTAAAAAGGTACGTTTCTACCCTCTTTCTTTGTGGAGGTATAAGGGAAATAATATATCTTCACAAGGGAAGAGGCTAGAGACTTCCTTCAGAGAACCTGCTACATCTATAGTTATAACTGAATGTCAATATAACAGTAGTCCAGTGCTAAATTTAAAAGCAAATACAAAAAGCCCTGGTAGACCAGGATGGGGGAATGACCACTTGGGGACATGGGCAGGAAAACTGCTATGTGAAAGTCTCTTTGCCACTGTGCTTTATCTTCAGCACACAAGCAATGGAGAATCCACAAAAACTTATTCCCATGTGGAAGTCATGAAAGTGAAAAAAAGCAAATGCTTGAAGTGAAAATAGTAGATTGTTAGAAAAGACCAACTGGAGTCCTGCAAGGAGTCATGGGAGGAGAAAATAATTTGGAAAACTCTGCTCAGATCTTGCTCTCCAGGATGCTGTAAACCCTCTGGGACCTGAGCTAGCTAACATACATACTCTTCTTTTAACTGCATCCCAACTGTGCTTAACATTATGTGCTTTGAGGAGCATATTCAGTTCTCATCATGCTGTTCTGCGTTTTGTTTCTTTTCCTTTTGATTCATTTTCAAAGTCATATTTTTCTCATACCTGCCTGGGGAGCGAGTCCCCTAATCCTTTCTTATGTGGGTGCCTTGGCTTTGCTGCTTTGTGATTGGTATAGTAAGGGAGTGGGCAACCAGTTTACTGTTAGGTACAGTGATAGGTCTGTATCAGCGAAGTGTAATTAAGGTAGCTCCAAACTAAAGAAAATCTGTCATGCACACATTTCAAACAGTCAATCAGTATGTGCACAGTATAATCTTTTAACTTTTCTAACTTGTGAGTTAAAGTATTGTTACTCCCCACTTTTAAAGGTTCTTTGGACACTGCTGTGACCATGCTGCTTTTATTCCATCTTGCTGCGTTGAGAAGATCTTCATTGATATTTGTCTCTGCTGCTTCAAAGAGCAAGGTTTTACTATATTGTATTGCATTTTACTGCATATGTACTGCTTTTAATTTATTGATGTTAATATGTTTCCTTAATTTCATTTTAGCTCGGGTGTTCTATTTTGGATGAAAGTCATCTTGAGTGCTCATCAGTGTAAACAGGCAAGATAATAAATAAATAAATAAATAAATAAATAAATAAATAAATAAATAAATAAATAAATAAATAAATAAATCGATCTGTTTAGTCCTCAGTGAAAATAGTGGCATCTTTTCACACTACAGATGTTAATTTAGAGTAGCATATTTAAAAAGACTGTTACTATCAACTAGGACTGCTAGGAATGGACAGCAGCAACTTAGTTTATATATGCCTGAGGTACGAATAGAAATGCATTTACAGATGGTATTTCATTTGTCTTTTCATGCCACTTTTTGTATTTTTACACTATGTCCATCTCCTGATTGGGGACACAATTAGGGTTTGTCACCTCCATGTTGGGAAATATTTGAAAGTTTGGTGAGTGGAGCCTGAAGAGGGTGGAGTTTGGACAGGGCAGGGGAGGGGAAGGACTACTAGGGGGTCTAAAGCTATAGACTCCACCTTCCAAAGTGGCCATTTTCCCCAAGTGTACTGTTCTCTGTCACCTGGAGGTCAGTTATATTCCCAGGAGATTTCCAGCCACCAACTGGAAGTTGGCAATCCTAGACACACTACATGCATCAGGCAAAGTGAGCTAAAGTACATGAGCATCCTGCTGCAATCAATCTATTAGTCCCTTCTTTCTCCCCCTCTCTGTATATATATAGAGAGAGCTGGGGCTTCTGCCCTCTATTCTGCATCAAAGTCATTTAAAGATAGCCTAAACTTGGCAAAGATGGGTGATCCCACAAAACATATTTTCCTCAGCAAATGCTAATTTGATTCCCTTGGTAATGTGGGTAGTAAAATTAATTTCCTCAAGAGCTAGAATTTAATTAATATATTGATGTTAGGTAAACAGGATCCCTAGTTTAATTTTCTACACAAGACTAACAGTCAGACTTGGTTACCACTTCAAAGAAGCAGGTGAGCCATCAAAATAAGAGAAGTTCAGGTCCACTTCACAAACACCTCTCAAAATCCCTCCGCAACCAAACAATATCTCAGACAAAATGGAGGTTGTAGTTAAATTTAAATCCACATTTTTCCAGGGCTAAAAGTAAACAAGACAAGCCATAATTTTAACAACTGATGTTAGGAATTATTTTAACTACAGGGGAAAAAATCGTCTTGTTGCTGCAGTGTCATGATATTGGATGGACCCTAACTCCTCAGAATCTGATTTTTCTGGAATGGTGACATTCCCTGACACTTCTGAGAAAATCAGGTACAACTGAGGTAACATCAGGAAATAAATTCTTCTTTTTTCTTCTGTTAGCTATGAAAGAAGTGGAGGATGGATTATTCTCAAGAAATAACTTATTGAGTGGCCATGTTCTCAGTTGAGTAAGATTTGTTTCTGAGACAGAGACAGAGACAGAGACAGAGACAGAGACAGAGAGAGTTGTAGTACATTACTAAAACATATGGTAAGGATGTGGAAGGTCTCTGGCCCCATTCCTGGCATTTCTAGCCAAAAAAGACATTGGGGAGAAGCCTCATAATTCTGGGTCCCTGCAATAGGACCCCAGGCTCATTGCTACCACCATCCCTCCTGGGTCATTCCAGGCTCAAATAGGGTTGCCAACACTGGATTGGGAAACACCTGGAGATTTGAGGGTGGACCCTGAGAAGTGTTGGTTTTGGAGTGGGACGGGACTTCAGAGGGGTGTAATGCCATAGCATCTACCTTCCCAAATGCCATTTTCTCCAGGTGAACTGATCACTGTCATCTGGAGATCAGTTGTAATAGGAGGAGACCTCCTGCTACGACCTGCAGTTTGGCAACCCTAGGCTCAAACTAGGAGTGCCTTCCCCTTGTGCAAGGTGGGTGGGTTAGTAGGCAGCAGGCTGAGCCTCTGAAGAGCTGTGTGAATTGTGTGAAAGTATCAACAGCTAAACATTTTCAGCCCCCACTTGCTGTATTTCTGCAAGAGTTAGCTTCCAGGTTCTGCTATAACAGGTGTGCGTTTGCAAGCAATCTGTCTGTGGACCATCATACAGCATCCTCTCCCTCCTCCCAATCTTTGTAGTAACAGAATGCCTCCCAGGTACTTAAAAATAGACACAACAAATAACAATCTCTCCCTATTGCTCTTTGTTTTTCTTGCCCCCCCCCAGCAGTAGCAAAAAAAATATATCCTGATTAAGTGTGTAGATCAGTTTGCTGCTAGAAGGCAAGGGGAGATGTGAGGGGAGGGGGGCTGGCTTGCATAGTTTACCTTGGCAGTTCAACCCATGCCTTTCACAAGTTTGGAGGTTTAAAAGCCAAGGAAATTGGCAGTTGACGAGGAAGGTAGTTTATACCAGGTGATTGGCAATCTGTATTCCTCCATTCTATGAATGCCTCTGGCACTGATCTACTGTATGACTTTGACTACATCTGTTCATATATTTGCACTGCAGTTTCACCCTTGCAAATGGGAAAAGCAATAACTGCCAATGCAGAAGAAGAAGAACAAGAAGATTTGGTTTCTATGCCCCATTGTTTCTCTACTTTCAAGCAGTCTCAAAGGAGCTTACAAACTCCTTCCCTTCCTCTCCCCACAGCACACACCTTGTGAGGCAGGTGGGGCTGAGAGAATTCTGAGAGAACTATGACTAGTCCAAGGTCACCGAGCAGGCTTCATGTGGAGGAATGGGGATCAAATTCAGTTCTCCATATTAGAGTCTGCTGTTCTTAACCATTGCACCATGTTGCTGCCATTTCCCACCCACCACCCTTGATGTCTGGGTGGAAAAAACAAATGTGTGTGTAAAGTGCTGTCAAGGCATATTGGATTTATGGTAACCCAGTAGGGGTTTTCAAGGCAAGAGACTAAGCAAGGTGGTTTGCCATTGCCTTCTTCTGCACAGAAGTCCTGGTAGTCCTATCCAAGTACTAGCTAGAACTACCCCTGCTTAGTTTCTAAGGTCAGGCTAGACTGGGTTATCCAGGTCAGGACAAAAAACAAATATGGATTATAAAAGCAAGGAGTGGCCTGAAAAACCTGGTCTTTATAGGTCGTTTCCCCACTTACCATCTGCTGCGCGCTACTCTCGCCAAGTAGTGCGGGGTCCCGCGGCACTCCCCACTGCAGGGGCAGCAACAACGCAGCCTCCCCGATGCTGCCGCTTTCGCGCCCCCTCAGCGCACACCATTCCTGGCGCTCCTCAAAACGACGCCTTTTGATGACCCCGCGCAGGGGTCATGGGGAAGCCCGGGAGCGCGCCAGAAATGACACGCTGAGAGTAGCGCGCAGCAAAGGGTGGTCGATGGTAAGTGGGGAAACGACCATAGTCTGTCTCATCCAGCTTGCTGTTTCCCACAGTGGCCAATCAAATGCACTGAGAAAAATCACAAGTAAAAGCATGAATGCATCTGGTTGCCCATTTGTCATATTAAGAAGTATATTGCCTCCAATCATAGAAGTTCCATTTAAACATCACCGCTAGCAGCTATTGATGAACCTATCCTCCAAAGTTTGCCCAGTCTCCCATTAAGGCTTGAAAACTACAGCCCTTTCAGACCAACACAAATTCAACATTTTCAGGCAGGAAATAGTTTTCTTCATGGAGTTCCGCATGGGTTTTAGTCCTAAACATTTTATTTCCTACCTGAAAATGTATTGTTTGGAAGGATTCCAGAGAAACTAGGGGAGGACAGAGTGAGTGCTGCCTTTTGGTGCAAGGACCAGGAAAGATTGTGTGAGAGCCCTTACCATTTCGCATTTTAACGTTATGCCCTCTGCCCTATTAAAGGGTAGGTTCAGCAATTTAGATAAATCCGCAAGGTTGTGCAGTTGCAAACTTAATGTGGTTGAAACCCTGACTCACCAACTCTTGCACTGCACCAGATTTGATAACATCAGATCTAAATATACCAACTTACATTTTTTCTTCCAATCTGGGCTGCCTGATCTGACTAGGTTATCTCTACTGTTAAACAACTCGGGCCCTGGTCTTTGTGAAGAGATGGACAATTTCATTGTGGAGATAGTTGAGAGTTCCCAGTAGAACGTTGTGCTCCCTGTGGGGCCTTTTATCTATCATGTATTCATGCAATTGTTCCCGATTTATGTAACTCTTTCTGAATATGCCAATAAAGGCTTATGTATGTATGTATTGTTTGGATGCTCTATTTCCTAGCAATTCTTTTTTGAAAATGTTTTCACTTGCTGTGCGAACTCTTTAAAATGTTTCCCATGCCTCTCCACAGTCCCCAGACTTGCTCATCAGTAACTGAGCTCACACCGCCGTCTTGTGCTGTATTTCTTTCAATTTTTTTTTATTTCAGGGGGTCATGTCTATGCAGCTACATAGCCCTGAACTTTTAACCTTTCCAAATAGTAAAGTACTCTGGCCCCTTGATAGTTGTGATTTCCTTTTGCTGTAGATTTTCCTAGCTCTTTGATATCTTTTCTGAGATGAGGTGACCACTCCTGTATGAAACATTCAATATATGGCAGCATCATGGATCTATGTAAAGCCATTACTATATTGGCTGCTTTATTTTCAGTTCCTTTCCTAAAAATTCTGAGCATGGTAGATAACAACATTCTTAATAATGAAAATGCTCCTGTAAAGGAAATCAAGAAAAAAGCAACAATAATAATTTTAAAAACTGAATGGTATAATGGTTTCTGGTTTAAATTTATAGTTTAGCTAACTCTTTGAAGTTAACTTGTTCACTTTTTAATTTGTTTTCCTCGATTGTTTGTCGATAAATTTTGCTGTCATATAACCTTTTTGTTAATGTTGTCTCTGCATCCGTAATTTTTGCTTGCTTTATCTCTTTAGAAATACTAAAATAAGCAGTTAATGAAGATTGGAGTGCTGTCACTCTTTAGGATTACAATCCGAGAAACATTTCACTCACTACTTTCATTTACTTCCGGGTAAAAAAAAGATTAGCCAGAATCACTCAAGCCTTGAGTCTATAAAATTACAACACAAGAAGTTGCTAGTGGCAGGAAGAGATATAGAAGGTGATACTTGTCTCCTGGGATAGACTGGAGGAGATTTGGATCTTGCTAATGCCAGGAAATGTCTAGACCTGGAATGAAAAACTACCATTTATTCTTTTCTGCAAGAAGGTTTGGGCACTGCATGCACAGAGAACAATTCTGTATTTTATCTATTCAACATGTATGATGCATATAAAGAAGTTTCTCAACATGGATATTTGGGAGGGTAGACCCTACAGCATTATACCCCACTTAGGCTCTTTCTCAGACTGTACTCCCAGATCTCTGGGGATTTCTAAAGGTAGAAAGCCCACAATGCACCTGCCATCCCAGGAATGGGACACTTTCCAAAAATGGGACACTTGCCATCCTGGGACACTTTCCAAAAAAGGCAGCCATGTTGGCCTCTTGGTGGTTTGTCTGTTTTGTGATACCTTAAAAGTCTACCGCATTTTATTGTGACATACATTTTTAATAGGCACGAGTCTGTGTTTTCTGATGTACTGACAGTCTATGTACTTTTTTCAGGGATGGTCCACCCATGGGACAAACCTAGGCTGTTGACTATGGTGCCAAAGGGTGGGGCTTCAGTGTCACAGTCCTGGGCAGCTAGTAGGGTTGCCAGCTTCAGGTTGGCAAATACCTGGAGAGTTTGGGGGTGGAGCCTAAGGAGGGTGGGGTTTGGGGGTGGGAGGGACTTTGATGGGGTACAATGCCATAGAGTCCATTTTCTCCATGGGAAAAGGTCTCTGCCATCTGGAGATTAGTTGTAATCCCAAGAGATCTTCAGATAACTGGAGGTTGGCAGCCCTACTAGCCAGCCACCTGCCCAGCAAGCAGGTTTCTAGCTCACCTGCTTATTGATGCAGTAAAAGCAAACAGCTGGTTTGGAGGATGGGATCTACAACATCATACCCTGCTTAGCTCCCTCCCTAGGATCCATATTCAAATCTCCAGGAATTTCCCTACCCAGAGCAAGCAACCCTAGGTGGGAGAAAGTGTAGAGGAGGAATTGCATCGAAACTTGGAAGTGATTTCACTGGGTGACACCTGCAAATCTCTATGGTCATCATGGTCTCTATGGTGGAGGATTCCTTCAGTGTCACCAGCAAATGGCATCACTTCTTGGTTTCAATAATCACACATGCACACACTTTCACATCAATAGGTAAGTGATCGCTGAGCCACCCTACTGGCTGGTGGCTTGGGGTGCAGTCACTGTCGGGGGGCCAGGTGTCGGGGGGGGGCTTGTGGGGCGGCAATCGAACCTGGCTTGTCTAGAGTGTAGAAAGCCCTTGGGCTGGTTCTTTTAGATGCATTCTGAACTCCATTCAGGGTAAAAGACATTCATTGGCTGATTACCCACTGCTGGTATTTCCTGGAATTGTCCCACTCTAGCATGAAAAGTCGTGCCAGAGGTGATCTCACTTTCCCCGGGGGAAACCGAGAAGCACACACGAGGAAAGTGGAAGCTCGTCAGGACAAGAAGTCTTGCCCCAATGTGCGTCCTCTCTCAGTGCGCCACAAACAGAAAGCGCATCGGGACAAGATTTCTTGCCCCAATGTGCTTCCTGGCCCACCGCGTGGTGGGTAATCGGCCATAAGGTTGATTTTAGTGCCATCTCTGTCTTTGTGCATGACTTGTGCCAGAAAGCAGACTTGGACGGATGACGGACCCCATCAACCATCATCTTGTCGCCATCCTGAGTCTCTTTAGTGTGGGTATGACAGGTTTTGCTATGAATGCCATGCTGGGTTGGGAAAATCCTGGAGATCTGCAGGTTGAATCTGGGTAGGGTGGGGGTTGGGGAGGAGAAAGACCTTAGCAGGTTATAGTGCCATAGATTTTACCCTCCAAAGCAGTCATTTTTTTCCAGGGGGGAAAATGCCATTTGGAGATCTGTTGCAATTCTGGGGGATGTTCAGGCTAGGGTTCCCTGCTCTAGGCTGGGAAATTTGTAGGGTGGAGCCTCAGGAGAGTGGGAGGTGGGGAGGTGAGGGAATTCAGTGGGGTAAAATGCCATAGAGTCCACAGTCCAAAGCAGCCATTTCCTTCAGGAGAACTGAACTGAATCACCTGGAGATTAGTTGTAATCCCAGGAGTTCTCCAGCTGCTACCTGGAGGTTGGTAAGCCTACTCCAGGCCTCACCTGGGGGTTGGCAACCATGGACATCAATAGAATCTGATTTTAGAAGGCCTTGTGAGAGGGCCAGTGACTCTGGGGCAGCTTCTTACTTTACACTTACTTTGCACTCCTTCCTGTTCTCTCCTAACTGGCTTTTATTTAACAGTTAGTTCAGGGGCTTCTTGAGTCAAAATTGCCCCAAAGCCCCTGCAAAGCTAGAGTAGCCCTGTCTATTTTGATTACAGCCTCTTCTTTGACAGCAACTGTCTGGACATGGGGGAAAATGTCCTTTGCTACAAATAGCTCCCTAGCTATTACTTTCCTGTCAAAATGCCTAGGGGCAGACATTTGTCAGTTACATCCCAGGGGCTTGGCAGTGGAGATATTTCTCTACCGCTTCCCAGAGAGTTGTGTTTCAGTTGATGGAAACACAAACACCTGGAAGGCAAAGCAGAAATGTCCAATGCCAGGAGGGGGAGAGGCCACAGGGGGTAACGTTCTGAGCCCCTATCCCCTACCCCACTCCAGTTAGAGACTTCTCATCTTAAAAGTTATGTGGGCCCTAATAGAGTTTAGTGATGACAAGGAGGAGAAGCAAGTGATCTTAAGGAATTGCATCAGGTGTAGGGTTGCCAGCCGACTTGGATAAAAAATGTTCTGACTCTTTAACAGAGGCTTGATGTGTAGAAATGGGTCGCTGAAGCTTTTCATGACATGGAGGAACATAAGAACACCTAGTTATAACATCCACATTTAGCCACTATTGAAGGGATAGAACATTTTTCTCCAGGTCAGTTGGCAACCCTAAGAGCAGTGGTGAGCAACCCATGGTGCCGTGGTTTAGAGCAGGTGGATTCTAATCTGGAGAACCAGGTTTGATTCCCCACTCCTCCGCCTGATTGGCAGAGGCTTATCTGGTGAACCAGATGTGTTTCTGCACTCCTACATTCCTGCTGGGTGACCTTGGACTGGTCACAGTTCTTTGGAACTCTCTCAGCCACACCTACCTCACAGGCATCTGTTGTGGAGAAAGGAGGGGAAAGGAACTTGTAGGCCACCTTGAGTCTCCTTACAGGAGGGAAAAGTGAGCTATAACTCCAAACTCTTCTCCTTCTAGCTGGGGATTGATTGATTGATTGATTGATTGATTGATTGATTGATTGATTGATTGATTGATTGATTGATTGATTGATTGATTGATTGATTGATTGATTGATTGATTCTGCACAGTAAAATCCAGCTTCAAAGTGGATTCAAAGTGCATTATTCTGCATGTGCGGAAGGAGTCAGTGTGTGGCTGGCCCAAGCTTCCATAAAAAAGGGGATTTTAGTTCAACACCTTAACCACTGCACTGCACTGGCTCTCCTAACTTCAGTATCTGTAAGAAAATCCACTGACATCTTGTTTAGCCTGAAAAAAAAGCAGTTTTAGAGAAGGACATGGGATTATATAGACCATTAAGGAAGAAGAGGTTAACTCTGTCCCCTTGTGACATTTTCTGGATTAAATTTGCTGTCTGACCGCTTTTAACCCTGGAAGGGGAAAAGTCAGTCAAGAGAGAGTGCCTTTCTTTTTTCCCTACCAGAACTTACAAAGCTCAGGCCCACACTTTCAATGTGGAAAATGGCTCTAGGGGAAAGATTGTCCCTTTTCCACCTTTCTGCAGGTATATTGTGGAATCTGATCACAGTAGATCACCAGTGGGTAGTTTGTTGAAACAGCTGTGATAGAAAAAACAGAATCCTGTCAACCTGCAGAAGGCGAACTGTGGATCTGCTGCAATCTAGATTGTCAACATGCTGGAAGGGAAGAGTGGGTTTTATGCTGTGGCCTTTCCATTATTTTATTAGCATTTGGGGAGGATTAAAAGAACATATATTCTTCCCTTCTTAAAAATGTTAATTACAACACAGAGAGCCTGGTTTTAATTTGTAACACGAAGCAAGGTTGAAGGGTTAAGTCTTTTCTTCCTTCCGTGCACTGCACGCAGGAGCAATTTATTTATTTAATTCATTTTTATGGCACCCTTTTTCTAAGGAGCTCAGGGGCAGCATACACGGTTCTCCCTTTGTCCATTTTTATCCTCATAACCACCCTGCGAAGTAGGTTGCCTGGTACAATTTCCTGGTACCAAGGTTGCCTGGTATAATTTGTGGAAAATTGGGATTTAAACCAGGTCTTTCTGGCACTAATTCGACTTGCTGACCGCTACACTACATTGGCTTTTAATTTACTTTTTGCAGACAGATGGAGAACTATGATTTCTCTGTTGTGTCTTTTGGGGCCCGCTACCTGGGTTTGTTGAAGCTGTGCAGTATGTGAAATTATCCTCTGGTGCCAAGTGCTGTTTTATATGCAGTCAGCAAAAACTCTCACACCTATCACCTTGCCAGCTTCTGGTTATCCCTCTGTTACAGTTTTACAAATGTCATTTTACCTATAAAATCCTGTTTCAATGCCTTTGACAATGTTCTCAATCATTTCTGCTTCCCAGTATGGCTGATACTAAATAAATAATTCCTTGTTTGTTTAAAAGAAGAAAAGGGGCTGGATCCAAAAGATCTCTCCCACTGGTGTAATAGCAGTTTCAACAGTGAAATGGCATTTCCATTGACAGAGGAGCACAGGTGATTTTTATCAAAAAAAAAACCCCCACACACACACACCAACATCAGACCTCCACTTTGTACCCACACTGGTACCCCACACTGTACCCACCCTGACCCATGAAAACCAGAATTTTTGGGGACTCCATTGGAAGAAGTAAAAGAGAAAGGCTGGAAAGACTCATTCAGTTATCTTTGTGTTCTTTGGATCAATACAAGGCCGAAGTGTACAAGACTGTGGTGAACAGAAGAAACAAGATCATGTCAAATCTAATTAAAAGGTCTAAAAGCTAACTGACCTTTAGAAACAGCCTAGGAGTCTAGAATATAGAAAGCACCAACAATTTGAAAACGAATGTAATAGAAAAGAAAAATAACTAAAAAAGAAACACGGCTAAGGAAAGAAATAGGCAAAAATCTCGTCCATTAATAAAGGTCATTATGGCATTTTCCACATGGTAGCCACAACTCTGGGTTTTAAACGGACCTTTTATTGCCAAACACTTTTCTGAATCACTGGGAATCAGTAATTCTACCATATGCAGAAATTTGGAAAAAATTAGCATTGGACGTAGTAGTGAAGGGGGAAAATAGTATTTTTTTAAAAAAATGAGATGGAAAAATCAAAAGATTCTCAAAATTCAATATGCTTGTTTATAATTGCTTGGATACATTTTACTTTCAGAACCCCCTCTTGTTTGGACTTATTTTTGTGTTATTTATTGGTTTTGGGGTTTTTTTCTATCCCTCCCCTTTTATAGATGTCTTGTGTTCATCCCTGAGCTTATATGAGGGAGGGGCTGACAGACGTAAGTATTTCATATTGTGTATTTTTTAAAAAAAATGGCAGTAAACTTTACATTAAAAAAGCAACAGTCAATCTGTGCAGGGTGGTTTTAGCACATTTACAGAAGACACTTGCACTGGAACTTTCATTATTTATTAGCAGTTGTTATCATTGATCATTGAGCTCAATGCCTCAACAGAACTATAGCCAAGTCCACTGGGACCATCCTATTCCTAATAAAAGTGTGTGTGTGGGAGGGGGGGGGTTGCCATATGGAAAATTTAGAAGCAACCCTTATCTTTGTCTCTGGGCTACAACAGCAAATTACAATAGGGTCTAAATCTGTAAAGGATTTCCCTAGAGGTGTGGGGGGTGGGGGCAGGGAATCTAGTAACTTTGATAGAGGGTTGTGGCAGAAAGGAGCACCGTTGCAGATTGCAACAGGAGCTGGCAAGATTCTCACGAAGTTTTCAATGCAGGGAGGCTGCTATCCTCTGCATTTGGAAAAGAGAGCCACTGAAGCCGGAACTTATGAATTAGGACCACCCTATAATTAGGAACATTTAGAATCACACTATTAATTATGCATACACACACACTATTAATTTTTAATGGAAGTATTTAGAAGTATTTGGTAAAGCTACTTTTTATGAGACCTTATAATACTTCTAGCAATTTTATCAGTGTCCATGGTCTTTTTTAAGCAAAGAGATTTATAACTTTTAGTGCGCAGATGCATTTAATTCCTCATGACAGAAAGCTGCACAGGGAAGTAAGCCAGAAATGTGGTTTCTATTGAAGAATAACCACACATACATCATCAGCACCATTCCCCCCAAATGGTGTCCCTGATCTTTCCCAAATGAGATTAGCCGTAGTGCTACCCTTTGCTTCGAGGGAGACAAAGAAGCAGATGGCCATCCAGCAGTCGAGAGCTGATATATTGGATGCATTATAGCAAAACTACCACTGTCCTGGGTCTTCGCCACATACACATCCACACACACAAATATGTAACTTTTCTCCCTGGGTAGTTGAAGCTGCCCAGTATGTACTGCAGTGTCAATTATATCTCTCTGCTAGAGCCCAGCCAAGCAAGGCCAGAGGTTAGAGAGGGGGCTCTGCTTCTCATTATGCTACGCAGCTGGGGCTGAGCTAGGATGGATGAGGGTGTCGAAGAACCTCGCCTTGGTGATCCTGAGGGGAACGGGGTTTGCTGCACAGCTTTCTCAAAGGACTGCCATCCAAATGAGACGGGGGCGGGGGGGGGGGAGAGCCTAAGCTCACTCAATCTTGGCAGCTAAGCAGGGTCAGCCCTGGTTCGAAGGAGAATTGGTTTTTATACCCCACTTCCCTCTACCATACGGAGTCTCAAAGCGACTTACAATCACTTCCCCTGCCCCACACAGGCACTCTGTGAGGCAGGTGGGACCGAGAGAGTGCTGGCAGAACTGTGACTAGCTCAAGCAGGCTTCATGTGGAGGAGAGGGAAATCAAATCTGGTTCTCCACTACACCACACTGGTTACTATTGGGGTGGGAGGCCAGTGTCACTATGCAGAGGAATGCAAATAGCAAGCCACCTCTGAACAGCTCTTGTGTGGAAAACCTCACGGGCTCGGCATATGTCAGCTGTGACTTCGTGGCCCCAAAAATAAATAAATCAGCAACGAGACCTCACAGAGCTAAATATTGATTCGGCTCCTCTCTCTGGACCTTCGTTGCATTATAAGAGTAATAAATACGACTGATCCTAAAGCAGTGGTTCTCAACCTTCCTAATGTCGCAACCCTTTAATACAGTTCCTCATGTTGTGGTGATATACCATAAAATTGGTATATATTAAATATAAAAAGACCGTTTTCCAATGGTCTTAGGTGACCCCCGTGAAAGGGTCATTCGACTCCCAAAGGGGTCGCGACCCCCAGGTTGAGAATCACTGTCCTAAAGAATCAGCATTGCTCGGTGATGGGAATTCAATATCAATGTAAGAAGCTCTTATAGTAACAAGAGGTCTCTATTCTGGTTCTGCAACAGTTTCTTTTATTAATCTTTCAGATTCTTCTTAAAGCCGGTCCCTATAAACTGTGGCAGCAGAGTTTTTTTATTCCTACTTTAAAAAAATAATTATATCATTTTACCATTCCTACAAGCATGAGTTCTTCCCCTCACTTGACCCTTAACAGAGCAATTGTGGGCAAAGGTATGTGTAATGACTGTAGACTAACAGCTAGAAAGAGAAAGGCACACTGTAAATTAAGTAATGAGTAATTCTTTCCTTCCAAATCCTGATTAAAGAATGACACTTATGTGTATTGATTTGGATGTTTACATTTTGCTTATTTCCTCATCGGGGACCCAAAGCAGCATATTGAACTGAAATATTTGATTAGGAACAAACAATGAAACAAACAAAATGTGGTTTAAATCTTATATTCGGACAAATCCAAAAAAATTTATGGGCATTATTTTTTTTATCAACCCAACATGTCTAAATAACATGTATTTCCCTTACACTCTTTAAATTTAAGTCGTGGCGGGGGTGGGGGGGAGGCAGGGGGATTCATAGCACTGAAAACCGTTGATGATTAATTTTAGCACACCCAAAAAACTGTTTACAATATACCTGGGAGGTGGTTACCCACCCATCTATTTCCACAGAATTCAGCTTCCTTCCAGAGAAGCCACCGCAGCATCTCGCATCAGCTCCACAGCATCATTTGTATTACTTGTTAGTCCCATGTCAGATAGATGACTGCAATATCTCTTCCACAAAGTGAGAGGAGATACATGCATCATAATTTTAGCTTCAGTTTTGATTTGTCTTGTGCAGACAATTAAGTGAATTCATAACTTTATTTCTTATTTGTGGTTTTATTCCCCCTCCCCACAAATTAATGAACAATGCATATTGCGTCTCACTCAGTTTCTGGGGACTTGCAGCAGTGAGACGTTAATTGAAACTGCCAGCGTTGCGTAGTCAAACTACCATCTTGGAGACCCAGATCTAAATCTTCTCTCTGCTAGTGAAACTCACTGGGTGACCCTGGGCCAGTCACATCGATTCAACCTATCCTACTTCGTAGAGCTGTTGTCAGGACAACATGGAGCAGGGGAGAACTATATTGCAACCCACTTTGGGTACTCTTTGGCAATAAAAGTGGGGTACAAATATCTTGTAAAAATAAGCTTGCCTAATATTGAATGGACTGCATTCATTGCTCTTAATTTTATGAAATATTTAATCCATAGAAAAAATGAAGAAGAAGAAGAAGAAGAAGAAGAAGAAGTAGTAGTAGTAGTAGTAGTAGTAGTAGTAGTAGTAGTAGTAGTAGTAGTAGTAGTAGTAGTTATCTCCTGTAAGGAGACTCAAAGGAGCTTACAAACTCCTTTCCCTTCCCCCCTCACAACAAACACCCTGTGAGGTAGGTGGGGCTGAGAGAGCTCTGAATAACTGTGAGAAGCCCAAGGTCACCCAGCTGGCATCAGTGGCGTAGCGCCAAGGGGACGGGGGCTTGCTCGATGCATCAGGCGCTCACCCTTGCGGGGGTGGGGGCGTTCCATGGTGGGGTGGATGGGGCATGGCAGGGGCTCAGGGCGCATGTGGGCCCAGGGCGCAGTTCCCCCCTTGCTCCTCCCCTGGATAATATGTGTTGGAATGCTAATCTAGTTTACCAAATAAGCTAATCTAGTTCGCCAAATAAGCCTCCGCCACTTGGGTTGAGGAGTGGGAAGTCAAAGATTAGAGTGCCCCGGCACTTAACCATTACATCATGCAAAGGCAAATCTTCCACCCCACATTTCTACTTGAGGCCGTGCAGGAAGCATCTCTTACACATTTTTGTTAGCCCCAGTGACACTGGCAGTTTTGAACAGGTTTCCACTCCCTCCAGTGGCCTCAATTCAGGAACTAGAAACCCACCAGTCTTCCATAGGGGCCTCTGAGGTGTTCATCCACTTCATGACAGAAAGGGTGTCTTATATCACTGCCAACCTCCAGGTGGGGCCTGGTTATCTCCTGGAATTATGAGTGCTCTCTGGTCAATGGACATCTGTTCACCTGGAACAAATGGCTGTTTGGAGGGCGGACCCTATGTCATTATACCCTTCCCTCCTCAAACCCTGTCCTCCCTCCCCAAGCTCCACTCCCAAAATCTCCAGCAACTGCCCAACCCAGAGGGGTAACCCTAGGTGTCTACGAGACACAGCGGAGAACTCCCTCCCCCACTTTGTATTCTGCTTCTTCCTCTGCCACCAGGAGATAGCACATGGTGTGCCTCCCACCCTCCTCAGCCCTACTGCTCTGTCTAACCCTGATCCCAGTGTGGCCTCTCACAAGCCTTGCATATGCCTTGAAACTCTTTCCATGTTAAAGCGAGTTTTTACCTATTATCAAGGACAACTGACTATTCAAGCTGAAATAAAGAGGGGTGGGGGTGGGGAATCACACATGCATTATGTAGCTTGAAGGTTGGTGAAAGATACCTGCAGGTGTCATGACTAGAAAATTAAATTCTGTCGCTTGTGGTTGGTGCACCAAATGTGTGTTTTATTGGATTCCCAGTCATACACAGTTGATCTATTATGTTTGAAAACGTAAGGAATTCATACAATTTTCCATTCCAGCAATTTTGCAATTTCAACCCTGCTTCCACCAATCTAGGAAACAGATCTAGCAACAGCAGGGCTGCTGGCTCCATTCTATGTCAGAAATTGCTACACAAAATGCATATTCAAAATAATCTAATAAGGATTAGTGACAAGTGGATTAAGGAAGACAACTATGGACATTTTGGCCCTTTATTTCCTCCCACTGTTTGTGTGTGCATACAAATGACTTCAACACTGTTCTGAATTCTCAAACGCGCAGTTAATTTGACTGCAGGCAATGACCCAAGGCGGAGTTGCATTCACGTGATAGCCTTTAACGCATTTTTGCATTAATGACTTTAATACTGTTCTGAATTCTCAAATATGCAGTTAATTTGACTGAAGTCAATGACCCAAGGTGGACTGGCATTCATATGATAACCTTAATGCATTTTTGGTGTCACCTGTGAACCGTGAACAGTGCTTCACTTTGAGCTCATTACTGCCATAGGGCTGTATATGAGCATACCAATTAGGCAGGTTGGAGACTGTCCACTCCTAGAGCAGCTAGCAAAACTGGGAAGGAAGAGAAGGAACAAAGCACCGTCTCCAAAAATGGCAGGTCTTAGTAGTTAGGATCTGAGACTAGGATCCGGGAGACCTACATTCGTATCGCCACTCTGTCATGAAACCTTTTTATAGGGAGTCACTGTCTGTCTGCCTCTATCAGCATAATCTACCTCAGGGTTGTTGAAAAGAGGATGAAATGGAAGAACCATACTGCAAGCTGTTTTGGGGACAGAGGCAGGAAACCAACAAATAATAAAGCACGCATAAAACTCAACAGTACTCTGCTTGATGAAGGGTTCTGGGGAATGCAAAAACTTGCATGCTGTTAAATGTCATTTAGGTTAGCAAGCGTTGTATAGTGGTTACAGTATCAGAATGGAAGGTTCGAGTCTTCATCAGGGCTGCTGGGTGATTTTGGATCAGTCAAACAGTTCAAGGACCTGACGTTGGCTAGTATTTGGATGGCAGACCTAAAGGGTTGTGGCAAAGGCAGGCAATGCCTCTGAATATCTCTTGCCTTGAAGACCTTATCAGGCCACTGTAAGTCATCTGTAAATAAATAAAATAGGTTTTGCTTTTGTATTCTGTCTGAAACCAGTGCAGGTACCTGAAATGGAGTGTATCCAGCCAATTGATGTTTTACCTTTGCATTCAGGACAGTGCCACATGCAGCAAATCCAGCCTGTCCCCTGATTAAACTTAGACAATTAACGATCAATCAAATCAGCATCAACATAAACAAAAGAATATTTCTGCAGAAAAATACTGGGTTTTAGATCATTTGTCTCAGACATCATCTTATAAGAGGCTTCGTTTGCCAGCTCAGGCAAAGGAGGATGTCTCTTCATAGACTGTGTCTGCCACCCACAATCACCGCATGACACCTAATTATCTTTTTTTAAAAAAAAATCTGATGACTGGTTAATAAGGCAAAACTTTGCAGTTAAACAGTTGGGAATTGATAGCTGACTTGGCCAAATGTTGCAGGCCTAATTCCCAATCCTGTGGGGTTATTTACTATAGCAAGGATGTGTTATGTGACACAGGGAGCAAGCCAAAGTAGGTCTACTCAGAAGTAAGACCAATTTTATTCAATGGGGCTTTCCCCCAGGAATGTGTTATTAGCATCCTAACAGTAGCAGGCATGTATTTTAAATACCTGTAACTCAAGCGTGTCTTAACAGTGAATGGCTACAACACTTCATATCAGAAGAGCAAGATTCAAGTTCCAGTTGCCTCTTGAAGACAAGCAGGAACCCCAAGGTATAAACTTTTGAGAGTCAAAGTTCCCTTCTGCAGCAGACAGTGGATGCTGCACCAATTGGCTCCGTTTGCACTTTTGCTTCGCATGGTCAATTGCTCTCTGTCCGAGATGGGGAATTCGTCCCCGGAGAGACAATCCGTGATCGCGTGTAGAGAAAGTCTAAAGTGGATTCCGCACCGCATATTTATAACGCGTTGCAATCGTTTTAACGAATTCAGCGATAACGATTGTAACGCGTTATAATTATGCTGTGCCGAATCATTCTAAGCTTCCCGGTTTGTGTTAGCAGTCCAACTGCAACCCTAAAACTTTCACCTGTCTTCAAACGCCTCCCTTTTGCATTTACCGATTTTTTTTTGACAATTTTATTTATCCCCTTCCCTTGTAGCCCGCTTTTCTTGCAGAGGCTCAAGGCCAAGCCCTGCGGGGGTCCAGGCACGCCAGACATCAAAAGCGGGGACGCTCCATCGCGTTTGAACTATTACGTCTGAGTCTGAAAAAGCCTCTTAATCGTCAGTGCACTTGCAACATTTCTATTTGGAGGATGCAAGAGCAGCAGCGAGCAAAGAGCCGCTCCACGCCCCCAACCTTTCACAAAAGCTCACTTTTTGGGGAAGTGGGAGGGGGAGAGAATGCATGCAAAGGGTTCTTGATGCGTGGGTTATTGAGTCCATCCCGTATTGGTGACTACAAACCCCCCACAACCCGTTGATGGCGTATGGAATAAACCTGTGTAGGGTTTTTATTCCAGACCACATAGAGATTGCATGGGGGTGGGTGTGTGGGGGGGCTGCTCCTGTCGGCCACTGTTCTGCACCGCAGAAAAGCCGTGCAACGTTTCGCTCAGGTTGCCTCCTGCGCTGTGAGGCTCGTTCCTTTCTTAAGGTGGCCCAGCCGCTTACGACCCGGTCGGCCTCCAGCGCTCCGGCGGGGCGGCCTTAAAGAAACCCCCTCGCCTCCTTCAGCAGCGCCGCTTTGTAAGGAAGCTCCCGAAATCGGTTTCGCTCCAGTCGGCGGGAGGCTTTGCAAAGAGCCAGCCGGGAGCTGCGGCCGCCGCCACTGCACCCGCCGCCGGCAAACCTGTAGCCCGAAGCCTGACGGACGCCTGCCTGCCTCCCCTTCCCATGCGGAGGGGAACCCCTGCCTGCTCGCCGGCTGATCTCCCGCCCGGGTGCTCCTGGAGATCCTTGTGACTGACCCATGAAGCAAACCGGCGCAGGAGCTTCTCAAGTAAGTCTCGAACCCTCCTTCGCCTCGTTTCCAAAGGGGGGACCGGGGCGGGGGGGCGACCTTGGCGGTCTCTCCTTTTTGTGCCGCGCACAATATTGGAAGCATCCCCGACTGCCTTGCCCGCTGCCTGCGAGCGGTGGGACAGGCTGGACCCGGTGAACTTTGGAAGATGCTCGACACAACCAGCCTGGATGCTGAATTCGGCTGCTGGGTTGTGTTTTGCTTTTTTTTGTCTCTTGTAAGGGATCACATCATCTCCCGCATCATGTCCCCCTGCCCCCTGTGAGCATCCCTGTTGAGCCCTCCAGCCTCGGCTGGGGATGGGGACATGAGATTTGGCTTTCTTGCTTTCTCAAGGTATCTCCTATTGAAGGGCCAGCGATAGTATCTACAGGAGTATTGTCACAATCAATCGATTAACCCTTTCTTGACCCTATTGGAGTTGTTACCGTGGGAAGGGGGGATGGAAGGGTTGTGCTGGTAAAGATAGCTGAGAAGCCCACTCACCTCAGGAGAAAGAACAAAGCATTGGCAGATACCCATTCATTGCTTTCTTTAATGCCGGCTGAAGCATCCCATTATGTTTGCCGGGGATCGACGAAAACAAATTTTGCCACCACTGGTGTGTGGAGGGAGGGGTGTCACAGTACCGCAAAAATAATCCAAGCTGCAGAAGGGGGGGGGGGATTAAGATGGTTTGTCAGGATGCATTTTATCCAAACAAACTCTGAAAGTGGTTATAGGTCAGGGCGCTATTTGACAACTAAACAGATTATAGTATTCTTGGAATCTCTTACCGTTTTGCCCTTGTCACTGTTGATCTAGTTAACTGTTTCTTGTGCTCATGTTAACAGTTTTGTTTGGGGTGGATTTGACAGGAGCAATAGTTTCACTTTTCTGGCCGTCCTGGTCAGACCAGAACTGTGAGATAGGGGGAGATGTCAGTCAGCAGGTGCACCCAGGGATTCGTTTCTAAAATTGTAAGGATGGGCTTGTGGGTCCTAGCCGAATTTCTCCCTTTTTGACGAGGAGCCTTTCTCCAAGGAACAGGAGGTATGGGAAACTGTTTCAATTGGAGATTAAGTGTGGGGAACATACCTGAATGCTCAAGAATATTCCAGGGCCCAACAATAACCTGAAAACCAGACTCCCGAGCAAAATTCTTGGTGACATATGGAGACCTTGCACAGACAACACTGTTTGTGCAAAGGATGTATTGGTGAGAATCACAGATTGTAAGTGCTGTGCAAATGTGGTACTGCATCTTCATGTCTTCATCTTTGCAAGTGTGTGTACTCTGAATAGTAGGTAGGTATACAACCTATCTGTAATGTGTGAGATTGCGGGATGTTCCTGTGGCTTGAAAATCTTCATGCCAAGGAGAAGTTATGAGAAGTGCTGTTCCCATCGCAGGCAGCAATAAACCTCTTATCTGCTGAAAATCTGCTCGCGATGTGATGTGATTGTTCAACAGCACAAGAAACTATTTATTTGATCTAGATTTGTGTAATGGTCTCATCTCGCACACTCTGAAGAGCAAGCAATGGATCATGAATAACACTTTCTAACTCCGTTTTACTTCTGTTGTGGCAGAGGGAATGATGTTTTTACCGTGCATAAGTGGGAGTGTGGGGGGATTTAGTACTTTGTGTTCTGCCTGCTTCTGATTTGCCGCTACAAGCAATCTACCGTTTCCCCAATTATTCCTCTGATCGAGAGGGCCCAGAACGGTGACCAAGGAGAAGAGGCCACCGCAGCTCTGATGAGACGTGGGCTGAAAAATCCAATTCCAGTCTAGCTAATTTACTGTGGCTGTTGAAATTCAGGGGCGAGATGTGTTCAGGGGAAGTTGAACGATTGCTGGCCACTTGGATATGAGAGGGTTGCAAAGCGGCAACGGATGCGGTGGGACTGGACTGGATGAAGGGGGAGAGGCTGAAAGAGAGGGAAGATGCCCTTAAAAATGACGGGCAGTGGTCACCAAGGGTCTGCCAGTGGCAACTGCAGATTTACTTCTGGTAACCAGTAGGGGAAGCCACTGCTGAGGTCTGCGACAGGAGCAAGATGTTTTAAAAACTTCAACGTGACACATGGAGACTACGAGTGCTTCTTTCAAAATGGTGCCTGCTCTGGCTAAAACATCAGCATTATAGATCAGATCCCCACCAGCCACTCCTCTCCTCTGTTACAAAACCCCCTCAACCCATTGGCCAGGCAGCGAATATAAAAGGGATGCACTTATTTTGTGCATGTGGAGTAAAACACAAGAAAAACTCACCTCTCTGCCTGCTGAATATAATGACTGACCTCTCCGGGCACATTCTATTTCAGTTCAGATGTAACATAAAAGCAGAGCTGATTTGGAAAATCATCTACATTCTGGTTTTTCTAAGCCAGGGCTGGTTCAATTTCCTTCTCTATGTGACCCAGGTGGATGTTACCTAGAGAACAAACCAGGGTTAAACTAGGATATCTCCATTCAGACATGTGAAACCACAGTTAAGATTCACTAGCTGATTATGCACTGCAAGGTTCCCATGACTTCAAAGAGAATTGACCAAGGAGTCTTTGTTTAGGGGCATGTTTGCCATTATTACCCATCGCCCCGTTTGCAGCGGGGCAGGCATTACCTGTGAGATGGCTTTTTGCTTGTGTCCAAGGTGGGGAAGTTTCGTGAATTTTCCACTGTGCTTTAATTGTTAATGTAATCTTTAATTTTAATCTTTAATCTTATCAATAGATTGATATTTCAATGTATCAGTCTATCGATAGATAGATATTTCAGCATAAAAATGGTGAACTATTAAAGAAAAGTCCTAAATACAGCATCTGTACACTTTGCCCAAACACTGATAGTCTTTTATGGTGGGAAAGGAGGGAGGAATAATGGCAGTATGCAGACTTCAAAACTAGAAAAGGACAGCGTGAACTGTCATTTGCTAAGCTCCCCAGGTTAACGATTGTCTGTCTCCTTGTGTGCTATAAACCCAAGCGTCAAGACCAAAGGGCTGTTCCCGGTGTGGTCTGGAATCACTGATTGCTTGTGATAAAACTGTGAGGCTGGAGACTTCCCAGTTTGTTGATCAAATGCAGGGGCAAATTGGGTGTTTGGACTGATCTACTAGTCTTATTATTTTACATTTTTAAGCGTTTGTGTAGATTTATCGATCTATCAATCTATTTTTTTAAGATCTAAAGATATGCAGGAGCGGGAAGGCTGTGGGCAATAGAAATGATATATCAGGACAAGAAGCAGGAAGTAGTCAGCAACAGGGAGGAGAGCTAGGGGGAAGCGTGCAGAGCAGTGCAAGGGATTATGTGTGTGGGGGTAAGTCTACGTGGACTGGATGCCATGGGAAAGAAGTCCGAGGCAAAGCTGTCCCACTGGCAAATCTGTCCCACTCTGGCAGCAAAGCAAAATTAAAATCACCCTATAAGTGAATTTGCTTGCTGCGGAGAGAGTGGAAAGTGAAAGCACGGCTAGAGGAAATACATCCACACAAGAAATCCTGTCGTAGCAAACATTTGCCTCCACCAATCAGCAAACACCTTGTGCGTAATTGGCCACAGTGATTAGTAAACTGATTTGAGAGCTTGGTTTGAGGGATCAGCAGCAGTTAGTGGAATGGCCTGCAGTCAGTCACACTAGCCACAGTTTGTTTCACTAACCATGTTTTTGTAGGATGTCTGAACTGATCCAGTCTTCTAGGTGTGTGCCTTAAAATATACTGTGTGGCTGCAAAAGAGATTATTGGAAATTTGTGTGTTGCTCAGGTACATACATATCAGGGAGATGGGAATATATGCTTAGTAGCAATCTATATTTGTTTATATATAATGCATGAATTGATTCTAAGTAGGGAGGAAAGGGAAGCAGGAGTCAATATGGCAGGGGATAGGTAAAGTTATTTCCAGGGATGCCCAAATGGGAACTGGAGGTCAGAGTTTATACTTTTGGACAAATCAAAGAGGGATGAAGTGTAGGTGTGACAAGTGGATGCCGTGGACTGAAAACAGGGAAATGGCAGGATTTTGCAAGAAAGAAAGGGTAAAGGGAAATAGCTCTGGACAAAGTATGCCGATGTTACTGTATGTGTTGTAGGCTACAGATTTCTGCTGATGGTGTATTCAGAGACAGAACCTGGACCCAGTATGTTCATGTATAGAGAGTTGAATTTGCATCTGAGGAACCGAGATCCAGTTGCTGATCACTCTGAATCACAACAGGAAGTTTTCACCCCCAGTTCCATCAGAGGACATTTGCCTATCCCTGCAGGAGTGGACAAGAAACATGAGTCAGTGGTAGAAACTGGAGGAGGCGGTGGTCTCTTCTGTGTGAGAAAAATGACAAAGTTGCCTCTTGCTAGTGAGAGTCAGATCTGAATATTTGCTCTATTGGTAGGTTGCTAACAAAAGATCCATCAGGGAGATGTCTTTGCGGCCAGTTTTTTAAGTGTCACAAAATGACACTTCCTTCAGGCTGAGAACAAGAGTACTGGGTCAGCATTTTTACTTACCACTTTTAAGTATAGGCCTAGGAAGATGCTGCTGATGAACGCTAGTGACTCTCCACACACACTTTGTGTTTTTTTTCGAGATCTGGGCCTAGGATTTTCTACAGTGCACCTAAAAATGTAAAACGCTGTGATTTGTGTAATAACACACAGATCATGTAGATGCCCTCAAGGTTAACTGCAGCTTCTTGTTGCGTGCCTCTTCAATGGCCAACCCAGGATTCTTTACTGTGTGGTAAGGTTTCAGAGGGATGGTCCTGTGTGTTCCCAGTAGTAAAATCAAAAGGTTTGATTTTGCGTTAGAACTGAACATCAGCTTAACCACTCCAAGAGCAATGTCCAAAGAACAACTGCATTGCTACCCACCAATCGCAATAATGTTTGCAAATGATGCCCCTACATTAGGAGGGCATCATGCATGGAAGGCACCCGTCAACATGCAGAGATGGCAGGAATGCCATGATGATGTCACAAACCCCTGCTGTCAGTAGTGATGCCAGCCTCCAGGTTAGGCCTGGGGACACCTCATCTCCAGACCACAGAGAGCAGTTCGCCTGGGAAAAATGGATGCTTTGGTGTGTGGACTCTGTGGCATCGTACCTCACTGAGATTCCTGTCTTCTCCAGACTCTGCCTCCAAGCATCTAGCAGTTTCCCAACCTGGATCTGACAACTCTACTTCTCCATCTCCTGCTGGTGGCCAGAGAAGACCTGATAGTTTCCACTATCCGTAGTTCCCATAGCCCAATAGACAGGAAGACATCAACTGTCCTTATTGCAAAATGGGAACTGAAGCTTTGGCACCAGGTACCAGAGGCCTGCAAATAACCTGATTGCCCTGGAATAAAGACAGGGATGGACTATTCCAATCACAACAAGCTATTCAAATTCCACCACCTTGGACTTTGGAGGCTTCTTGGTGGAACACAGTGATGAGATATTCCCTAGATGTCAGGCTGAAATTGCATTGTGTGCGCTGAGGAGTGCTTAGAAATTACTTTGTGGGGAAAGCATAGGTTTGACTGCAAATAGTTCCAGATATCATCCTTGACTATGGATTCTCAAAAAGAAGACCAAACATACACATGTGCATGTATGTACACAGAGACATACACTGTCACACATGGGTGGTTAAAGTGACTGCACCTTGCTTAGAATTGCCTCATTTGGAGTTGGAGATAACTCATTTTTTCCCGCTGACCTCTTTTTTCCCATCTAGACAGAACCTCTCCCATTCTGTTTAACTGATAAGTTATTACGTTACTGCCCAGGAACAATCAGAGGTAGAGGCTCTCCTAACTGTCCCACCAATCAAAGAACCTCATTTAGTGGGTACATAAGAGTGGCCCCTTCCAGGGGCACCCCCACGATTATGGAACAACCTCCCCAGAATATTTGTGCCTGGCCCCCTCACTGTTGATCTTCAGGAGGCAGTTGGAGATGGTTTTATCTAGGGCAGCATTTGATTAAAGCAATCCTAATTGTGATTACAAGTTTTGGGTTTTTAACGTAATCTATTTTACATATTTTATTAATATTGCAAGTCACCTTGAGCTCTGTAAGGAAGACAGTCCTTAATAAATATTTTAAATGAATAGATAATAAAATGTATATTTCCTCCACTATCAACCAGTGGTCATGGTTATCACAACAGCAGCAACTAAAGAGAATGTATGTCAAAAACACTTTGACCTTGTGGAGCTTCCTATTTCTTATTTATTTTTCAAAACATTTATATGCTGCCTCTCCAAAGACCCACTTCTGGTGGCTTACAACTAAAACAATGGAACAAAAAAAATGAACGCAACCATTTAAAACCAAAGACATTAAAACAAGCCACAGAAAAAGGGAAGCCAAAAACAAAACAGTACTTGCCAGATACAGGGACGTAGGTGGGGGGAGGGGGCGTTTCCTCGGGTTCAAACCCTTTCCATTACATGCCTGGCTTGCTTGAAACAATGCATGGAATGGAACTGCCGGAAAAGCCTCAGTCACTAAACCCACCCTATTAAAAATCTATACCTACATCACTGCCAGACAAGCCTCATAGGCAAGGAGTCTCCACTGAAAAAGCCCTGTCTGGTCACTAGGCACTTCACTGTGGGATGGGGGACAGACAGCTGGGCTTCAGAAGAAAATGCTAACTGGTGGGCTGGATGATTCCGGTGGAGGTGGTCCTTCAAGTGTCCTACCCCCAAGCCACTTAGGGGGCAGATAAGAATTGTGCCCAGAAACAGATGGAAAGCCAGTGCAGCTCTTTTAGCACAAGTGATTCAGTCCTTATATTCAGCTCCCAACAATAACCTAACTACCTTGTTTTGGACCAGGTGAAGTTCCTGAAAAGTTTTCAAAGGAAGTCTGCTTAAAATGCATTGAGTGTGTGTTTGACCTCCAAAATATCTGATAGTTAACAGCTTTGCCCAGGTCTTGCAAACTGAGGTCCATGACTTCCTTTGAGTCAGTTAAAACACATTACTATAATCTAACCTGGATGTGAGCAGTGCATGGATCACCACAGCCAAAGCATACTTTTCAAGGAAGGGACATGGCTGGCATATCAGCTGAAGCTCGTACAAGGTGCCATGTGCCTCAGAATATATTTGAGCCTGGAGCCAGAGGCCAGAATCTAGCAGGACCCCCATAGTATAAGCCTGTTCCTGAACACAACCCCTTCTGGGACAGGGGTTTTGTCACTGAGGAACAGTACCTGAGTTTTGTCTGTTTATTACCCTCATCCATTCCATTACTTTCTCCAGACACCTAACTATATAGCTCAGATGTTAAGGGGAAATAGAGTTGGGTGTCACCTGCATATCTGTGGAACCTTACTGTAGATCCCCAGATGACTCCTCCCCAGGGTTTTATGTAGATGTTCAGCAGCAAGGGAAACGTAATGGACTGCTAGTCCCACTTGATGTAATTGGTAGGTCTCCCTTGCAAGGTCCTTAGTTTGGAAATCCCATGGTTCTTTCCTCTGGTACGCCCTGACATGAAATCATCTGAGCCAAGTAAATGTGTGTGCACAAGAGAGTGGGGAGGCTTCCCTATCAGCTAATAGTCATAAGGTTTGAGACCCTTGTTTGTGTGTTTCTGCTTATAGGCCACCCTTTCCCTTTTGGCTCTGGGCAGCTTCCAGCAATAAAAACACAATAAAACCAATGGAGCATTTCATTCAACATGGCATCATAGCCTCCAGTGGGCTTATAATAAATGATGCCCCATAAAACCATCATTCACACCACACATCAAGGGAAAGGAGAAGAAAAGGGACATACAAGAAAAAAGGGGAAGGGGGAAAGAGAAGCCCAAGCTGGATACTAGTGCTTCCTCAACTATAAGCCTGGCAGAACAGCTCTGGTTTACAGCCTTTGTGAAAGCCAGTGATGGCTTTCCAAAACTGTGTCAATCGGGGCATGAGTTTTGACAGTAGCATAGGAATGTAGAGGCTGCCATGGGTTTTGTTCTTGCAGGGCTCTTGTGGTTTTGTGAGCAACGAGACCCACAGAAAAGTAGCAGGGGCAGCATTTTGCTGTTATGCTATGCTGGGTGCAACTGGGTTTGCCTACCTAGCTGCTTTCAAAGGTGAACGCTACAAGAACAAGGCTACATTATAACTTTTGGCATCTTGCTTCTGCTGCTGCCACAGGCCTTCCTGGTGGCATGCGTGGTAGAGAACCATCTTTGCCTCCATGATTATTGAAAGACTTCCTGCTTGCTTGGGGGCAGGGGGAGAAAAAAACACACAATTGCAACACACAGTAGGTAGCATTTGCAGCAGACGGTGCCCGATATTGAGCAATCTTTGATTGGGTAATGGAGAAGTGGTGCCACCGCTAGGAGTTATTTCCATTGTACATGTCTCAGCCAAGATTGCTGTTCCTCCAGTGAAGGTGAACTCCACTGGCAGCTTCCCTGCTATGTAAGGCTTACCTATTGAGGAGGATGAAGACACTGACCACTCATGTGCTACAGAGTTTTCATTTCTAGCCATTGATTGTTCTGCTGTGTGACCCCTGCGAGGGAGAACATGGTGTGGATGCTTGGCAAACCCTAGCTCTGCCGCCCTTCTGAAATTGCTTTTCCCCTTTTGTAGACTGCCTACTTACCGTGTGAACTGAGAGATGCTGCTCCAAGGTTTTGGTGAAGGGAAGGTTGTTTAGTCAGTAACTCATGCTCTCCAATTGCAGGGCGGGAGGCACAGACGGTGACCTGGGAAATCAGGGTGCTCTGCTAACCTTGGAGTGCATTTTGACATTGGTCGAGGTATCTAGGAGCAAAGACCCAAGTTTCCTCTCCATTGCTTGATTAAGTGGGGTGTTTTGTCCTTGAACAGCAGTTGCAGGAGGAGCCTGTGTCAGGAGTGGTGAGGCTGCGTACCGGTAACAGTCAGAGAAGATGCCTTATCCAACTTCCCTTCCTCTATTTATTATTCAGCCGTGTACAAAGCAGTCTGTTTTGTGCTAAATGCCCTTTCAATATTCCCTCTTATCAGTCTCCCCATATGTTTGCTCCCAGTCCTCTGTGCCGGAATGGGGAGAGAAACTGCCTTGACCCCTAACTTAATAAACATGATTTGCCCTTCTTGACTTCAGTGTGATGCCTTGGAATTGGTTTCTGGGGTTGTCAGGCTCTTATCCTCATAGATGGAGGGCAGGGGGCTCGGAAAGGGAAAGGTGGGGGGGAGAGGGTCTTGATCACTGTGGGGCTTGTATTTACCTTCTCAGGTTTTCCTGACTCCATCTCTTTTGTCGGCTTGTCTGGGTGAGAGAAATCTCTGAAGGAGCCCAAGATGCTAGTGACACCCTATCCTTCCTGAGACTCTGTGGCTGTTTCTGATGCAGGCAACATAGCACCAGTGTGCTGGGGTAACCTGCCACTGGAATACATAATAGTATCCTCACTTCAGCATAAATCCACGGTGTCAAAATAGCGTTTCATTCTGTTAGCACAAGGGGCTTCAGTTGTGAGCCTGCCCCTCGCCAGCTGATGTAATTTGACAATAGAACTTTTGTGTTGGGGGAACGGGTAGGGATGTGATATGCTTTCTTTCAAAATGCCAAGGAGTGAAAGCTATGGGACCCGCCCCCCCCCCTCCCAGCCAGGGGCCAGGTATATAGGGGGTGTGATTACCAACCTTGCCTTATGGGAGCAGACAGCTGCAGCCACTTAGCATTGTTTTCCATGCACTTAACTCTGCAGGGAATAAAGGCTTGCGGGAGTAGGAAGGGGAAAGAACCTGCAGCAATTATAACCGAATATCGCGTGTTTGGAAAGTCTATTGATATTGAATTGAAGCATGCCAAAGCCCATCCGAATTACCAACAAGCTAAAGATCCATTAATAAGTCCTTTCCCACTTGTAGAGCAATCTTTGCCCTGGGAGTGCTATTCAAACCACTTATGAAGGGGGTGGGAGCTGAAACAAAGATCTGGCACACATATGGTGCGCAGGAAGCAGCGGGCCGTATGCCCTCCCTGCGCATCAGTAGTGCAAGGGCTTTTTGCACCAGGGAGTTTGGCACAAATATAAATGATTGGAGAGAAGGCATGCTGGGTAGTCCAGGAGCGCAAGGCTGTTAATAAGATTGAACCTTTGTATGGCAGACTGGCAGATTGTCAATCTCATGGCATTGGCATAATGTAGTGGCTAAGTGCGCAAGCTGTGGCCCCATTCAGGTTTCTGCATAGGCCAGCCTCTGCAGGCAGCCTTACCCCTTCTCTGTCCTCAGTAAAGGGCAATAACTGTGGCTGTTGAAAGGATTCTCGTGTATGTGATGCCCTTTGAGCACTTGAAATGCATTCTATAAATGCTCCATGTTGTTTTTATTATCAAAGCACAGTTGTATCTTCACAAGAAACACAACTGCACTGTCAGCAGGCCTCTAAATGGCTCCTTTCCCTGGAGCGACGAAGTTTTTTTTTTAAAAAAAAATATGTAATGGGCACAATCCATTAAAAAAAATCTCCTGTATTCAGGCACCAACAATGAAAATGGGAGTGACGAAAAGCATACTAGCATTTTTATCCAACACCTGTGGGTTTTCTTCTGTGGTCTCAGGTGGGAGAAGGGGGTTGTTTCCAGCTGCATCACAATAACAGCAGTTTCCCCTCAGGAGTTCAGGGAAACGGGGTTCTTGCAGGACCCGTAATTGGTTTTGCAGTTTGCAGCAAACTGACTGTTCGTGTGCATTAATTCTTACTGATGTGCATGAGTCCCCTCATCTTTGTATAGGTGGCTGCTCACTAATGCATTATCCCCTCTTTTTTTTATCAAACAGGACAAGTATGTTTTGTGGTAGAGATCCACTCAGCGCCTTCTCTTTAGCTCTTGTATAATATCTCCAGCAAGTATAAGAAACGAGCCCTACCACTCCCCCATTCCGTTATGCACACGCTGTCAGCAAGGATAGCTTCTTCTGCTCTTATTGCGCATGGAAGAGGATATTGTCTGCCCAAGTGAAGTGCTAAGGAAGCAATATTTCTTCCCTGCATCAGTGTCTTTCTGACTTAGGTTGGTAGTGATAGAAAATGCTGTCAAGTTGCAGCTGACCTATGGCAGCCCCATGAGGCAAGAGACATTCCGGTGCGGTTTGCGAGAGATGTTCAGAGGGGGGTTGCCATTGCTTGCCTCTGCGTAGCAATCTTTGATCATTGGTGGTCTCCCATCCAAGTACTAACTGGGACCGACCCTGCTTCACTTCTGAGATCTGATGAGAGATGGCTTAGCCTGGCCAATCTGGATCAGGTTGCTAGGTTTAAGTTGTCCTCTGGAGCTATGCCTTTGTAGCAGCTTGTCCAATAGCAGGTAGCAGGAAGGAATGGTGCTGATTTATTGTTATTATCAATAGTTGTGTTTTTCAGGCCCTGCAGAATTGCAACAAATCATGCAGAGCCTGGACCTTTCTGGATCATCGTGCTCTGAAAATGTTCAGCTCCTTGTTGAGTGGACAGTAAAGGCAAAGAAAAAAGGTCCTGTAGAAGAAATTGGCAGGATGTGCATAGATCCTGGTGGGAATGCAGCATGATTTATTATTTATATGGTGCATGTCTTCAGACCTTCATTCCCTCCCAAAGCAACCGAACCCTGTATGTAGACTGACTTCTGTTACCATTCAAATCTGTGTGTGATACATCAGTCAGTGGGACAGTTTGGAACAAGTGCAGGTCTCTGGGAAACCCACGCTGGACAGCTTGACTTATCACATACAGCATGGTTACAGTCAAGTTGATATTTTGGCCTTGGAGAACAGGCTTCCCATGAACATTTTTCAGACTGAGATGACAGGACAAAGTCAACACCATCTGAAAACAAGAAGGGGTTTATTTCATTTTGCATCTTCTCCTTTTTCCAAGATGCTTTTTCCAAGAGTGACATACCACATATAACTGCTTCTCTGTACCCACACTACAATCCTGTGTATGCATGTTTACATGAACATATGGGGACAGATGCTGAGACTCAGTGGTAGAACCTGTTCTTGATATGCAGAAGGTCCCAGGTTCAGTCCACAGTACCTGATCAGGTAGGAAGTGATGTGAAAGACTTCCACCTGAGACCCTGGACAGTTGCTGCCAGTCTGAATAGAGAGTACAGAACTTAATGGGCCAGTGGTCTGACTCAGTTTATGGCAGCAGCATGTGTTCATGAACCTGTCTTCTAGTAAGTTAGACCATGAGCCCCACTCATTGGGGGAGAACAATTGGTAAGTGAAAGAATTAAATTTAAATTAAATTAAGAAGAAGAAGAGTTTGGATTTATATCCCCCCTTTCTCTCTTGTAAGAAGACTCAGCGGGACTTACAATCTCCTTTCCCTTCCCCCCTCACAACAAATATCTTGTGAGGTAGGTGGGGATGAGAGAACTCCGAAGAACTGTGCCTAGCCCAAGGTACCCAGCTGGCATGTGTTGGAGTGCACAAACTAATGTGGCTCACCAGATAAGCCTCCAAAGCTCAAGTGGCAGAGCAGGGAGTCAAACCCGGTTCTCCAGATTAGAGTGCACCTGCTCTTAACCACTATACCAAGCTGGCTAAGGTGAGTATTCCTACTGAGACTGGCAGCAGCTCTACAGAATCCCAAGTTTAAGTCCAAGTTCATCATTTACTTCCTGATCTATTTAACTGGAGATGCTGGTGATGAGACCTACTCCATGCATACTCAATGTTCTGCCACTGAACCATAGCCTGCCCCCCACTTGATTAAGTAGATAGACTGTGACCCATAACAGGTCACCTCAGTGATTTTCTGGCTCTGTAGAGGTTTAAAGAACCCAGGTTATCTTACTACTAAACCTCACTGGCTGCTGCCAAATGCTTTGAATCTCATTCATATGGTGTCGCATTCCAAGAATTAGGCCCTCTGCACTCATGCTGCATTCCCTGTCTGATATGGATGGGAACATGTGGAACTCTGGGCACGGAATTCCCAGTATCATATAGAGTTAAGAGAATCCTTCGGTCATATCCTTTAGAAAGGTGAATCAAAGTCAATTATAGTGCACATGATGTAACCCATTTTAATAGCATCTTCGCTTTGATATACTGTGTGGGTGGTATCTAATGATGAGTACATTTTCTGACCCCTTGCCTCTTGAACGATGGCGTCCTTCCTTCCCTTCCCTCTCTGTCTTTTGCCTTCTGTAGTGGAATTTCTTTAGTTTATGTGTCTTCCTAGGTAAAAAGATATCAACCTGGTTAGGTGTGGGTTATTCATGATTGCTAGAAATACACTACACTTTTCCAATGTCTGATCTCGAAAAGCGCCCCCTGTGAGCAAGCGAGCCGCCGCATATTGGACCAGCTTTAGCCTCCAGATCAAATGCAAGGGTAGGCCCGCATACAGCGAGTTACAATAGTCTAACCTGGACGTGACCGTTGCATGGATCACAGTGGCTAGGTCTGCGTGGGAGAGGAAGGGAGCCAGCTGCCTGATGAAGGTGGAAAAATGCAACCTGGGTTATATGGGCCACCTGGGTCTCCATTGAAAGAGACAAATCCAGGTGGACCCCGCCCCCCCAGCTGCGAATGGAGGAGGTTGGTGTCAGTGAGACCCCCTCCCACACCGGCAGCTGGAAATTCCCAGCCTTCCATTCCCCCACCCCCACCCCCACCCCCACCCCCACCCCACCCCCACCCCCCCCCACCCCGTGGCCAAGCCAAAGGATCTCTGTCTTTGATGGGTTAAGTGTTAACCTGCTCTGCTGCAACCAACCAGCAACTGCCCAGAACTATTGAGTCTTAATTATTTGATCCCAAACTGAGAATTGTTATGGAGGGACAGTTCTGATGTAACTTTTAATTCACTGTGGAGGATGTAGAGTAATGGCAGCAAGAATGGGATATTGCCACTTCTTTGGGAGTTCAGCTGTCTTCAGTGGTCCTAAAGTCTCCAGTTTGGTGTAGTGTTTATGTTAGACTGAGGTCTGGGAGACCTGTATTTCAAATCTTCACAGTGCCAGGATGCTTTCTGGGTGACTTTGGGCAGTCTCAAAAGGCTATTCAGATATTACAACCACACATAAAATTAATAATCTCTGCACATTATAAGTGCATGCTAACATTATCCTTCTGATACATGAGGTCACCTTGCTCTGCGAACAGGGCAACACGCATGTTTACTATGGAGATACAACCTCAATGCGCATGAACAAGAATTGTGAATAATCCAGCAATCATTTAGTATGTACTAAAACTCGATCGATCAATCAATAGATAGAGATGTAGTGAATATACATGTTGTCCTCATTCACATAACAAGACAACCACAGGTATTAGGAGCACTGCGGTCAGCAGACGGTTATATTATGTACAGTTTGTGGACTCCCAGTACAAAAGAGTGACATGACTAAAGCTTAATCTGCCTCACGGAATGATTGTGAGGATAAAAGGAGACAGAGGAAATTGTGGATAACATTCTAAATTCCTGGTGGATACAGGGGTGTAGATTGAAGAAGCTGTGGGACTAGGAAACCATTTCTGTTCCCCACTCTTTCTGAATAGCTCTACAACCAGTGGTGGGATCCAAAAATTTTAGTAACAGGTTCCCATGGTGGTGGGATTCAAACTGTAGTGTAGGGCCAATGGGGCTGGGTGGGGCACGATGGGGGCATTCCGGGGGCGGGGCATTCCTGGGCGGGGCTGTGGCAAGGACGCAGCCGCTGCGCCGGTCCTAGGGTGGGAAATGAATGCACGCAGGCGCAGGCTGCCACGCACACCAGTGCACCCCCTGCTAGACTGCTTCAAGTTCTGTGCGCTACTTCTGAGAGAAGGAGCGTAACTAAGGCAAAAATCACGTGGCAAAATCACCAATTAGTAACCCCCTCTTGGCACACACAAATAATTAGTAACCTACTCTCGGAAACCTGTGAGAACCTGCTGGATCCCACCTCTGTCTACAACCATAGCGCTTGAAATCCATCAGTGGCTGAAACATCTGTGGAGTTCAATAAAACTACTTCTAGCATCCATGGAAGCAGTCCCGGTTGTATCCGACATACCTCCTAACATACTTTGCCTCCAAGTTGCTACCCTTAAGGCCAAATGTTTGAAGAACTCCTGTATCTCTGTTTCATAACACAGAACAATTTAATAATGCAGAACAATCCATAATGTGAGAAGCAAAGTAGGCACGCTGATATGTTTCACTGGTTCAGATTGTGAAGCTTTCAAGCTAAGTGGACCTTTTTTTTTATGACAGAATAAAAATGTAACCTGTCTTTAGTTATAGAGAGAATAAAGATTACAGGCAGACAAACTCCCGGTTGTTTAAGCCAAAGAGACTGCATGCAACTAGTTCACTCAGTGACTCTCAGGGGATATTTCCAGTGCAGGCGTTAACATTGATAAGTATGAATTGGATGCAATGAAAAAGCTCTTTCCGTGAAAGGTAATGCTTCACATTATCCAACTATGATGGGATCCATGTAAAAAAAATATGGCTGTACGACACAACTTTAAATTATACAGTTATTGCAGTGCCTGTGAGGGAAAATGCTTTTCTCCCTTTCCTGAAAACGGACTGGTTGTTTCAAGATTATATAGGACTAAATTTTGGACCATGGACAATATAGGTAATAATTACTGAGCACCTCTAAATCAGGACCAATCTGAATTATAACAGTATGATGGTGTCTTTTTTGGTTACCACAGGGATGGGTCAGGGATCCGGAATAGAAGATATCCTTGCAAGATGCACAGCAGGGCCCTGAAATTGTACCATCACGTCTTTATTTCCCCCTCCCCTCTTCTCCTTGTTGTTGTCATATTCCGTTGTTCTATAATTATGTGCATTTTAATATATAATTTAAATAAGCATAAATCACAAGTCGAAATCTGAAGATGCTGCTGCTTTGCAGTGCTCGAGGAACATTTGTTGCTAAATCGTTGGCAGCATCATTTGTCTGTCTATCTAGATACTCCTACCTTTCTCCCCAGTGGAAACTCCAAACATTGCTGACCTCATTGACATTTTATTTTCATTGCAGCCACCAGGTGATGTAGATTAGGTTGAGAGAAACTGGCCCAGGATCATACCACAAGCTTCCAAGTCAGAAAAGGGGCTTGAGCCTGGGTCTCCCAGGTCTCCACTGGCTAATTTAGAAACTGTTAACAGTCATCCCTTGTCTTCTGTGGTTGAGAGTGTTGGATTAGTATCCTGAAGATCTAAGTTCAAATCCCCAGTTGTGCCATGGAAGCTTGCATTGTGATCTTGGGCCGGTCACACTCCCTCAGTGCAATTTACCTCACATTGATTGTTCTTGTGAGATAAAATGGAGGAGATGATAATAATATAAGGCACTTTGGTTCCTCACTGGGGAGGAAAGTAGAGAATGAATGAATCAATCAGATGCCCTCGATGATGTGTGTTTTATTTAGTACAAGGTTTTCCTACCTTTTCTCCGTGTGGCGCAGGACAGCAGTCCAGGTTCAGACACCTGCCCAATTTTATCCTCACAGATAACTTCGTCACATAGGCTGCAGTGAGACAGAGTGATTGCACAGAATTCATCTGGCAGCCTTTATGGGAGAGCAGGAATTTGAACCCCGGTCACCCTATTCTTTCTAGCTGACTCACCTGGTCATCTCATTCATCACTGAGGCTGCTGCTCAAGAAACAGAGAAGAGGTGTAGCTGGTGGTGAACAGCTATTACTTTGTGCAGTGTGGGCCCTTTCTTTCCAGTCCAGGCTTCTGTAATCTTAGCATGAAGTTCCATCATGAGTGGCAATCATCTGCTTGTTCCGAATGGCATTTCAATTGTCGGTCATTTTGCACAAGCCACATCTTTCTGTAGTTTCACCCGAGCCCTGCACCATTTATAAGGTCCTTCAAAGAGATTTTCTATCCAATGAGTTGACTAGGTCAGATGGAATATCTCAGCTGTTTACAAAAAAAATCTATTTCTATTCTCCTCCTCAGCATACAAACACATCCTCTCTTCCAATTCCTCTTAAGTGATTGTCCCAGTCTAATCTTCATCACCATCTGAATATGATAATACTGAAACAAAAATTCTGTAGTGTGGCCTAGAACACAAAGATGGGATTTGCTGTATCCATGGCTCTGATCCACCAATGCTCCCATGTAGACTTGCATGAATCTAGGAAGAAGAAGAAGAGTTGGATTTATATCCCCCCTTTCTCTCCTGTAAGGAGACTCAAAGTGGCTGACAATCTCCTTGCCGTCCCCCCCTCACAACAAATACCCTGTGAGGTGGGTGGGGCTGAGAGAGCTCAGCCGAACTGTGACTAGACCAAGGTCACCCAGCTGGCATGTGCTGGAGTGCACAGACTAATCTGAATTCCCCAGTTAAGCCTCCACAGCTCAAGCAGCAGAGCGGGGAATCAAACTCAGTTCCTCCAGATTAGAATGCCCCTGCTCTTAACCACTACACCACTACACCAGGAAGGGCAGTCTTTGCAATTAAGTCACTTTCATATGGGTGGTTTGCCCCAGCTTGGATACTTCTGGGAAATAGGTTTTTCCCTGTTGCTCATGATGCCCCTGTGTGCCTCCAGGGTTTTCTCTGGATGCTCTGAGCCATAGCAGATGTACAGGTTCTTTGTCTAAAGACACAAATGTTTGGCCTGAACTGGCTTGGGCTGTACCATTTGTGGATGGCACTATCCATCCTGTCTTTGAAACGAGACTAATTGGTTTCAAAGTTTGTCTAAACACTTGCTCCACGCATCACGCTGGTGTGCAGAAACAAACAATACTATTCTACTGATTACTTAAGTATTTTGTTTCAACGCTGCTGTTCAGGCTGCTTCCTGCTTCCTGCGTTCAGCAAAGCAATATGACATGAAGGGGAACAGCAAGTATTTAGCAAATGTAAACCTTTGTTACAGATCTGGAAAATGTTGGTGATAATAATGGAGCACACTGGAGCTTATGTACATGCACACGGCATCACTTTTTTGAACGATTGATTTTGTTAGGAGCTTCCTAGCAGCACATCAGTCGCAAACTTTGTGTTGCTTCTCTGGAACCGCAACTGCAAATGAACACCCAGACACATGCAAACACACCTCTCCCCACCCTCCACCCACGAGGTGGACATAACATATACCCCACCAGGAACTTCCGACAAAATGACATTAGAAGCTGATGGAACTTTTGTGAGCTCCTACATACTGCTGATAGGGACTGTTTTGCCGGCTGTAGAACAAGATTTTCCTAGCTCTCGCCTCCCCAAATATTGGGGACCTTGAATCTGACAGGTGGACTGGAAGGGTCTGGATTTTAGACCCACAAATTCTGAGAAAATCCAAAATCAGCAGTGTGCGTAAGCTGCTGTGCTCTTGGAAACAGCCTACCGCTCCTTTTTATTTTGTTTTTCCTTGTTAGTCCTTTTCCCCCCCTCTCTCCTCCCATCTTAATCTTTCTTTTTCAATAACAAGTGGATCTGCACGATCATAAATGCAGATCCATTCTGATTATCTTTGAAATGCATTATATTATCTTTACTGTTATTACTAACTTTCTTTTTCTGTTTTTTAAATAAAACAAAAATTATTTGGGGGAAAAAACATGCCCACCACGCAGTCACTCCACGCTGTGCCATGGAGAGGAACCACAGCTTATTGTGACATGCCTCTGAAGGTGTCAGCTGTAAATGTGGATGAAACATTAGAAGCAAAACGACCAGACCATGTCCACACAACCCAGAAAACTCATAACACCCATACAACTGGGACTTAAATATATGAAAGTATTTGAAATTGGTCCACCTAACATACTATTGCCCAGTGTGAAGTTTATCCCAACAGATACTCCCTGAGATCCTTCAAATGGAGATGAAGGGGCTGAACTGAGGGCTTCCTTCATGCAAGGTCCCCCCAGTGTTTTCCTAATCCTCATACTTCTCATGTTACCTGAAATACATAGGTAAAGAGTAGGGATTATTCTTTGTGATTTTTTAAAACCACTTTCCCCTGGCTCATGCATTTATTGCTAGTGAGATTGACTTCCTTTCTGCTTTTTTTCCCCATAGTTCATAAATGGTATCTATAAAGCCTGATGGTGGATCAAGAGAATGATGCAGTGTTTTCCCATTTTAGGGATGCTGCACATTCCAGTGATCATTTCACTGAACAGACTAACAAGCAGCGGTGGGATTCAAATAATTTAACAACCAGTCCCGGTGGTGGAATTTAAATAATTTAACAACTGGTTGTTTTCAAGCACCATTTTAACAACCGATTCTGCCGAAGTGGTGCGAACCTGCTGAATCCCACCCCTGCTAACAGGGCACAAGCAATTCTAGCTTGTTCGTATATTAGGTGACAGGATCATAAATATGGGCCTTGAGTTTGATTTCAGGTTAATCAGAGTTTGGCTAGATCAGGGGTCTGCCACCTGGGGCTCTCCAGATGTTCATGGACTACAAATCCCAATTGGCCGTGCTGGCAGGGGCTGATGGGAATTGTAGTCCATGAACATCTGGGGAGCCGCTAGATGACGTGAATCCTTAGCTATCGTTCACTCTTAATAGTGGTTCCTTCAAGGATTTAAAAAGAAAGCTGAATCCTGATAACCATCTCCATTATTGGAGAATGGAATTAAGACACATACCCAAAAGGGGGCAGTGTGGAACATTTGTGGGAGCTCTTGCAAATACAAAATCTGGGGAGTCAGCAAAGGTCCTGGTTGATTGAAGTATTTGTTTCTCTTCTACCAGTAGGCATCTGTTCATGTTCAATATGCTGTCTCCCTAGTTGTTTTCTAAGCATAAGGCAGAAATGACCCCAGCTCCTGATACTGTTCTGGACTCATTTCCCTCCCGTCCACCCACGCTCACCTTTGGCTACTGTCCCAACTATAGACTCCCCCACCTTGGCAGCCTTCCTAGGATGAGACTTCACAATTGCTGGTTACTTCAAGCCAGAAATCAGTCAGCTGGGAAATTCCTTCTGTCTGACGTCCAGAGAATCACTTGCCTGTTTCCAAGAGACATCAAGGCAGTAGAGTGACAAGTTTGGGAGCTGTGCTGAAATTGGGGGGAGGGAGGGGTGGCACTTTACAAGAAACTAATTGACAACTGAGAAATCTCATTAAAAATAAATTATCACAATGCTCACCTTGCACTTCTGAGAGGACTCCTATTTCCTTCATCTGCTCGAGCATATCATAGTTCTTGTACAAGCTACTTCCGTTGTGTTCCGTTACCAACATTTCCCATCAGTTCCATGAAGTCTGCCACTCATGTGGAGGAATGGGGAATCAAACCCAGCTCTCCAGACTAGATTTCACCCACTAGATTCCAATACAACATGCTGAGGCAGTCACAAACATTTGTGTGACATACTACTGTCACCATCCTGCTCTAGTCCTATGCTGGAGCAGTGTGGAGCCAGTCTGGCACTTTTCCTCTTCTGTGGTGTCTCAGCTCAGGCCTTCTGCTGCCACCATTCCTACAGAGTGAGAGAAGGCCCTTAGGGACTACAGGCTCAGCTGGTGGAGGCCTATTAGCTGTTTCAGGGGCTGGTGGTGAAGTTTACCTTGCAGGCTCCAGCAAAGTGACCTCTGGTGATGGTGCAGCATCAGCAGGCACCTCTGCTGTGCCCTCCCTGGTCCTTCTAGTCCTCTTCAATCATCAACCTTGGCTTCTCAGGCTTCTTTGAAGACTCCAAATCAGGGTCAGTGGGGGTCATGACTATTCTGTCCATAGCATAGCATAGCCTGAGCTGGCAACCACCTACCCCAACCAATTCATCTTTCAGTGCAGATAGCATAATCGGTTTTGCCATGTCTCTTTTCCCTCGCCTGGGCACATTTTCCTCCTGCCTTCCAGTAGTCTGTATACACTTGCAGCACACAGCCTCCTACCTCTGTAAGTGAGGTCAAAACTCTGGTTCTGCCTCTTTCTGTCATGACTTCCTGTGCAGTTCAGTCAGACCCATACTGTCCCCTGGAGTTTAAAGGTGGGTCCCAGGTTTGGAAAGGTTGAAGACTATGCACTAGATCAATGGTGGCGAACCTTTGGCACTCCAGATGTTATGGACTACAATTCCCATCAGCCCCTATCAGCATGGCCAATTGGCCATGCTGGCAGGGGCTGTTGGGAATTGTAGTCCATAACATCTGGAGTGCCAAAGGTTCCCCACCATGGCACTAGATGATGGATCAGATAAATATGGTGAATTGTGCTTCATGATAAAGCTGGGATGTAACTATATGAATCTGTCTTACCATTGATATCTGTTTTGCCTGGTCATTTTCCTCCACAGGTCTTTTCCATCTCCTGCTGTGTGAACTTCCTTATCTGTAGTTGCTTGAGAACTTCATGCAATACTAGTTCTCTAACTGTTTGGTAATGGAGGTTCCAAACAAGGAAGCTTGCTCCAAAGATACTGATCCCTGTGGTGTGAAGAACTCCTACACTGGAGTAATCTGGCTTCATTAAAAGCCCAGAACTTCTGGTATTAAATTTGAAAGTCCTCACTGGTTGTTTCAGTGCATGAATACTAGAAGGAGTTTTGCTTCCTCTGTGCTTCTGTTTGCTATTGGCAGTTTGAGAGGCAATCAGTTATTTTAATAGTTAAGGTGACAATACTGTATTTGGGACTGGATCCCTCCTTGGCCACTTTTGAGAAACTGTGAGTTGGAGTTTCTTTGGGGTTATATGAGGGATATCTGATAAAATCAGATGAAGGGTACTTCCCAGTGGCCACAGTCCTAGAATCCCCATTATCTAATGAATCAACTAAATCATGCCACATTCTTACCAAGATGGCTCTTGTGCTGGGCTCTGCATGGCCTAAATTTCCAGTGCTGTCGCTCAGAAGCTTGTATTGCCTTTTTCGGTTCTTACTGATCGTGTTTTCCTGTTTACTCTTACATTTCCTCCCTCCTCTGCTTCTGCTGTTTATCTGGATGGACTATTTTTTCATTGTCACCCCCCTCCCCAATTCGCACAAGGTGAAAAAGGACCGAGGAGCGTGGTGCGGATGGCTGTCCTGTATCTGCTGCTTCACTCACCACCTCCAACATGAATGAGGCCCTTCATGCGCTCCTCTAGGGGGAAACACAGATGCTTTTGTTTGATGGACTTGTAGGACAGGAGGGAATTAATAAATCAGAGAGGGCTGATGTTGTGCTGCCACATTCTTGCAATTTTAAGGCAAGATCACGAAAGGGAAGAGGGGAAAATAGAAGCAAGTTCATTTGTCCTTAAAGAAACCAGAGATGCCCAGCCAAACTCTTTTTTTCCTATCGCTTTATGTGCTCATATACTTCATTCCTTTAATTTTCTTGTTCTCTCCCTGCTCTCCTTTTTAATTTCTGTCTTCCCAGTTGTCGTCTACCTCCCTTTTGTTTTATCTTACTGTGTTGAGTGTTTTTCTCGTCCTTGTTCCATCTTACTCTTCACACTGAAATTCTTCTTCCTCGTCACATCTGCTGATCTGCTTAGTTCAGTACTGTCTACGCGGAATAACAGAAGGTCTCCAGGATCTCTGGCAGGATCCCACAACCTGATACTTGGGGCTAGTCTAGACATACCTCAGAATGACGGGGAAAACATTAGAATCATAGAATTGGAAGAGACTATACAGGCCATCTTGTCCAGCTCCCAGCTCAATGCAGGATCAGCCTAGAGCCGTGGTGGTGAACCTTTGGCACTCCAGATGTTATGGACTACAATCAGCCTCTGGCCAGCATTTCTGACATGCACTTGTCCAGCCATTGCTTAAAGAGTGACAGTGAGGGGAAGCTCACCACCTCCTTAGATGGCTGATTCTACTGTTGAACAACTCTTACTGTTAAAAAAAAAAGCCTTGTGGCACCCCACTGTACATCTCCCTCCAATTAGATAAAATGCCATTGACAACCACTGTTTGAGTGTGGTTCTTCAACCAGTTATTTACTCGCTTAACAATCCTAGAATGCAGTCCACAGTCCTTTAGTTTCCCCTCTAGGACATCATGGGGGACCCTGTCAGTCCAGGAAATCCAGGTGAACAATATTGACAGCATTCCCTTTATTCAGGAATGAATCACTTGAACAAAGAATGAAACCAGGTTGGTCTGGCAGCACCTGTTGGGGGGAGAATCCATGCTGACTTCCCCAGATCACCAAGTTGTCCTTCAGATGCCCACAGGCTGCTCTGTTAAAAATGTGCCCCAATCTTCCATGGGATAGCGGTCAGACTGGCTGGCCTGTAGTTTCCTGGGTCATTCCTCTTACCTTTATTTTAAAAAAATTGGGATAATATTTGCTCTCCTCCAATCTTGTAAATTTTGAGAATGAGATGTTCCCTTCAGACTGTTAGTGGGGAGAACCGCCTGTTAACGCTTTCCTCATGTCAAAAATCACACACGTATAAAATTAGCACACCAAGAAAAAGCCTAGTCTTTCACATAGTGGAGTAGTTTTACAGATGATGCTTTTTATAGGGCAATTGTTATCAATGTAATTTATTCCCTGCAGTCTAAAGTGGTACAGTCCAATCTACCACCTCAGCCATCTGCTGCCTCATTACCACCTCATTCAGTTGTATGTCTAGACGAGGCCTTAGTTCATTTCCCTGGACATGTTGGGAATGGAAGCTGGGATTTTATATAAGCAAAGCATGCATGCTACCACTGAACTACAGTCCATTTATGGCTTGCCATATTAAGATTGTTTTGTTCTCTCAAGCCAAATGAAAAATGTAATGTGGGAAGAAAAGAAATAGTACAATCTTCTGACAAACCATGTGTGAGAATTCTGGAGCAGCCTGGGTGTCCCACTGCATGATTTACAAGTATTCAGGGATGTCGCTGCTATGGGTGGGGGGGGGAGCCAAAACCATGCTTGACATTCTGCACACTGTCACATGAAACTACAGGGCTGGTGCAATGAAGCTCTGGAAAGCAGGTAAGTAGGTCTTTATTATTCCCAATTCATTGATGGGGAACTTTGTTGGGGGACCAATGACTTGTCTGAGCTGACAGTCTACCACATTGTGGGTAATATGCTGTACCCCCCGTGTGACTTAATGAATTACCGACTGTTTTTGGGCTACTCAGCTTGTCCTCGTTTATACTCTTCTGTAGTGGCATGGCTTATGAGGCAAGATGAATGAGTAAATCACTGTTTTGAAGCTGAAATTCACAGAACATTCTGATTGTTCTCATTTCTCATCTATGACATTTCTGTTGTGTTCCTGCGAGCAAAATAGGATCTCTCCAGTTCCTCAACTGGCAGAGGTCCTACTCCTTGAAACATACCCAAAAATGTGTTCAGGCTTTCCCGTATGCTCACATGATTATGTTTCAGTAAAAAAAAGAGCCCATACGCTAGTGTGGCAGTGAAGAAGAACTGCTGGAAAGATGTTTCAAAACTCTGGGTTGAGTCCATTTGAGAATATGAGATAATACATAAGCCTGCTTAGAAACCTTGTAGGCTGGTGTTTATATTTCAGTAGGAATTAAGCATGTTTAACTTGGTCTAGAATCGTAGAGTTGGAAGGGGCCTTACAAGCCATCTAATCCCACCCCATGCTTAATGCAGGATCAGCTTAGACAAGTGTTCATCCCTGACAAGTGTTCATCAGACTGTGGGCCAATAAACATGGGTGTAGCATGCTTTAAAATGGTTTTTTTGGGGGGACACCTCACACAGATCCCACCCCAAATGAGTCTGCCCCGTGTTATTTCCCCCAAACCAGTTTTTTTGAAAATCACTAAACAAGCGATCCTTTTCAAAAATCCAGGGTTGCAGCTGCTTGCAAGCAAATGGCGGGGCAGGAGGTGCTTTATTTACCTCAGTTTTCTTTTTTTATTTTGCAGCTTGCTTCTGCATAGTTATGCAGGTGCAGATGGTCATATCATGGGACATTGACATGGCTGTGGGGGTTCATGCATGCATGTCTGCGTAGCTATGTATGTGTGGGAAGTGATTAAAAAAATAGACGCATCTCCGTTCGAAGGCACAACAGCAACCCGATTGTTTCCATGGGCTCCAGTCACTGCGTGCATGAATACATGTGAACATGAAAACAGGAAAATGTGTTCCTTTATCCTGACTGCAACCCGTTATACATTTGCTGTGCGGAAGAGGCCCCAGGGACTCTGAGGTCTTTCACATCACCTGGTTCTTTTTAACTGGAGATTCCAGGAATTGAACCCGGGGCCTTCTGCACTCAAAGCAGAGGCTGTGCTACTGAACCATAGCCCTGAGCCCCCTATGTCTTCCAAAGTTAATGGTTGATTATTTCCCTGAAAAGCAATGTGGTGTCTTTGGATAATTTATGGCTATTGACAGGGTTATGTTGATGGGAACATGTTTGTTATGCGCTTTTAATTCTTCACACTTAATTGCTTTTCAGACTAGGATTCCAACAAGGTCTTGTGAAAGAGCTTGTTCATTTTTGAACCTGCTTTCCACTTGGGAAATGAAAGACGCCAAGAGCAAATTGTCCCGCTAAAGGTCACATCTCTCTACAAACCTTGTGTCCTTATAGTGGTTTAGCAGTCATGACTTCACCCAAAGAATCCTGGAAACCATAGTTTGTGTTAGGTGCTGACAATTATCTGTTAGAGCTCATTAACCCTCTTCACAAAGCTGCAGTTTTCCAGACTTTCTAAAGAGGAAATTATTGTTAAACTATCTGAAGTGTATAGTCTAGATATGTTCAGTTAGGACATGGTTTTTAAATTTGATGCGATACTTCCCTAATAATATATGAAGGAAAGTGGAACACAGGTGCACCTCTAGATCATTTCTCCCCACCACAGGCCAAGGTAAGTGGGGCACGGGGGGCGGTGCAGGGACCCATGGGGGGGGACTGGAAAACTGGGACCATTTTCCCTAGCTATGCCACTTCCCACCCCCTTTTTCCACATGGTGTGCTACCGGTACTTACCTGGGTCTGGTTCTATGGCTCGGTGGTGGGAGAGGTGTGGCTTGGGGTAGGTGGGAAGGTGAGAATAGGGGGAGGGTAAAGAGGAGTGGCTTGAGGTGGAGGAGGGTGGCAAGGTGAGTTTTGTGATGAGGGGGTTGAAAAGTGTGGCTAGGGGTGGGGGAGGGTGGAATATAGATGGTTGGGGTGGGAGGGGGCTTTGCCAGGCCTTTCATGGTCCGGTGCACATGGGGGGTAGGAGGGGGCTGTGGGCCTTTCCCAGGCCATGGAGCAGCTGCTCTGCTGGCGGCAATGGCCAATGGGAATGCAGGACACTCAGGGCTTGGGTCCCTGTGTGTCCTGAATGGTAATTGGCTAAGGGTTGATTGTCAGACATTTAAACTCTTAGCCAATTGTGCATAACGATAGTTGACTTTTCTCACAGGCACTCAAAGCAGATTACACATAGTGAGTCGATATGATCAACAAAATTGGACATTCAGTAACCAAATGCATTAAGATTTTAGAAGTTTGGGACCACCAGAAAGAACTAAAGCGTAGCATCACATGAATATTCACATGACATATGAAGCAGTACAGAAATTACATAAATAGGATCTTACTTGCAATAAGGTATACATAGCAGTTTAGACCACAGTCCCTAATCATTTGTCCAAACAAGTTTGTAAGACCATTGCAACCCTATCACTTGCACAGAAAAGCCCTCTTCAAAAGTTCAGATTTGCACAGCTTGCAGAAAGCCAGGAGACCGGGGGCTTTCCTGACCTCCTTAGCTAAATCATTCCACAAGGCAGGAGCTGCAATGGAGAAGGCATTTGGATAGGAAGCTGTTGATTTTGCCAATTTGGAGCTTGCTACCTGCAGAAGTCCCCGTTGACTTGAGCGACATTGTCATGGCAAAGCACAGGGAGAGAAGCAGTTCTGCAAATTAGAGGGGCCAAGGCCATGAAGGACTTCGTATGTGATAGGCAATACCTTAAACTGAGCCTCATAACAGATGAGCAGACAATGGAGCACCTGCAGAATTATGTAAAGATGCTAAGGACTGGACCTAGGACCTTCTTGTAGGCAAAATGGTTGCTGTATCACTGAGGCAACGCCAGTCTAAGATCTAAGTCCTACATTTTTTTTCATTGTCTGAAGCATAGATATAAACTTGTAAAGCATAAGTAGATTTGCCAACCTCCATGTAGACCTTGGAGAGCTCCCAGAATTACAAATGATCATCATACTACGGAGATCAGTTCCCCTGGGAAATTTAATGCTAGAGTTTGAAATGTGATGCTAGACTTTGAAACCCATATTCCTCCAACCCCTAAGTAGAGCATACTCACTGAGACATAGTACGCTAACCCATAACATTGATGTGAATTTCTTTCAAGTAAGGAAAAAGAGGTGTTAGCATGTCGAGATGACAGAATAAAATGCCCAAGTTTGGGCTGCAGGAAATTGATTCCAGCTCTGAATGTACCTGAGCATTAAAAACAACTCTCCTCCATACAAACAGAAGAAGAAGAAGGAGGAGGAGGAGGAGGAGGAGGAGGAGGAGGAGGAGGAGGAGGAGGAGGAGTTTGGATTTATATCCCCCTTTCTCTCCTGTAGGAGACTCAAGAAGCACATACCCCTTCTCTTGCTTTCCCCATCGGCTTGCTACTTTCAGGGCATTTTTAATGCATGGGAATATTCCACAAGACGAGTGTAATCCCTTCTGCCCCCTTCACCTCCTGTGAATGAGGCCTGACCTATTGGAAACAAAGGCTGGGGCTGCATGTGCTGTTCCTTTGCCGTCTGTCCTAGTAATTAGAACTGCCTTAAATTTCTTGGATGTGTAGGTGTTCCACTGAGATTCAGTTTCTCCTAATTTGACCCACATTTTTGACCGAGCTGTGACTCTGTGTGTCTCTCTGGTTTTTTTTAATGGTTTTGGGAGTTCTCAATAGTCCTATTTGTTCTCACAATCAAAAAACAAGGACAACATCCATGTATACCTTTTATGTGGACCGACCACAGTGTCTCAACTCAGTTGGTCCTAGTAAGAGGTGTTTAGTTCTTGGCTTTGAATGATGAGGTCAGGCGAGTTTTTGCCTTTGCCTTGCAAAGAGGGACATCCTGACCACTAGGTGGCTACCTTGGGCAGCCCTTGTAAGGATCAATGTCTTTTGTTAGAGCAGCAGCACATAGCTACAAAGAGATCTAGAAGGAGCGTATGAGACACAAATGAAGACTCCTGCACTATTTCTAGGGGCAGTAACAGTTGTGAATCTAGTGTAAGCGAGGATCGCAGCAGAAGTGGACAGTTGGATGTTCAGTTAGGAATCAATAAACCAATGGGGACAGATAGACAAAGAGATCTTCTTTCAACCAGGGGAGGACCAAAAAAAACCTTTCTTCTTTCCTTCCAAAAAAGACTTTTCAGAGGCAAGCAATGGCAAGCCATTTCTGTTTTGTCACTTAACTGGGAAATCATACAGAGTCCCCCTAAGTTGACTGTAACTTGATGGCAGTTTATACATATGGAGAGAATATTTTGTTTATTATTGACATTATTTACTGTCAGCCTTTGTCTGGAACTTCAGGTGGATTACAAAGAGTGAGTCAATACAATCAGCAGGATGGGACATTCAGTAAACAACAAAATAGGATTTGGGTTGTGGAACAAACCAGAAATTAAAAAAAAAACAGAACTGAAGCAAAACAAATTGGTAACATGACACATTAAATGATGCTGCATTACATAACAGGATCCAACTTACAGAAAACAGTGCCCAGTAGTATATACCACAGTCCTTAATAATTTATCTAAGTAACTTTGTGAATCATTTTGTGCAATGCTACAGAGTACATTCAGCATCTACAGTGGTGCATGCTACAGAATCAGCTGCACACAGACAAATTCAAGGTCTCCTGAGGAAACCCAGTAGCCACAGGGACTACAACTGTCCATCACTATGATATTTAGCCTGGATGTAGTCAGTGGCATGAGCCTTTGAGATTTTGACTGAGACCCAATGGGATCAAAGCCAGCAGATCACCCAGGATGTGTGGGGTTGCCTAGTTCCATTGTGCGTTTTTTGTATTTTGTAAGCTTCTTCTCATCCACCACTTTAATGACAAATGTGTTATAAATAAGAGTGGAATCCCAGGCCAAGAGTTCCAGGAGGAAAGGATATACCTTTTGCTGTTTTTCAGTCATGGCACAAAAAAAACTTGGACAAGTTCTTGTATTTATCAAGTTGGCTGCACTTCTGTTTGTCCAAGAAAATACGAAGTGTTTGCCTTCCAGGCTCTTCCGTGTCCACAATCTGCCACTCACTAACTAGACACCACCCCCAATCCAGGATTGAAATCTCTCAGCAAAAACGCTTCAATAAATTGAAACGATTGTTGTCTTTTTGCCTCTCCAAAAGCTTCATTTAGTCTCTCCACCAAAATCCAATTTCACAAACCAGGTAATAAGCTGATGTGTTCAGAATAAAACCTCGGAGGGCGGCTTATTTGTTTGACTTGCTGAGGGTTTGCTGTGAAGACAAAGTGCAGCATTTACAAGACTGATGAGCAGAGACTCCAGGATCACAAGGTGCCACATCATTTCAAGGGAGAAGCAACTGCAATAAAGTGCAAGAGCATGTGGGAATACTGGAATACTGGGACTTGCTGGTTGAGGGGAAGACTGATGAACCAATCCTGCCAAAAAAAACTTTTACAGAATCCCTCTGCAGACATTCTATTCAAAACCCACCATCCATTTATGTCGAGGGTCCCCATGTTGCACCCAATGTGCTCAGTCCCCATCTCATGTGAACAGGGGATTGCATGGATTATTTGCTATGCACATACAACAACCATTCATGTGAACAAGAACCCTGGAAAATCAAGCTTTTGGTTATGGTTGTTCATGTATGGGAAATCCACATGCTACCGAATTCATACAGGATGGTGACTATGCATATCAGGTGCATCATGGGGACCTTTGCACTCTATGAGTTTATGATTTGCTGGTTCACAGTCTGAATTGTCACAGGAACATAACATAATGTTTGCAGAGGCCTATATTCAGGATGGAATGGCGGGTGGAGGGGTGTTCCACTGTTCTGAACATGTGAATGAACTCAACTTGTTATATGTGTTATAATCTCCCCTTGAAGCTTCTGTGTTTGAGGTGTACCATCTTTAGACCAGCAATTGAATGATGTGGAAGATTAAAATGTTCTCTCACTGGTTCTTAAAAGCTGTGGTTTTTAATGCTGGATTTATATCAGAGGTGGGATCCAGCAGGTTCTCACAGGTTCCCGAGAGTAGGTTACTAATTATTTGTGTGCGCCAAGAGGGGGTTACTAATTGGTGATTTTGCCACGTGATTTTTGCCTTAGTTACGCCCCTCCTCTCAGCAGTAGCGCCGCGCAGAATCTTTGTTTCAAGCAGTCTAGCAGGAGTGTGCACCCGGTGTCGCGTGCGGCATGTTCTCTGCGCTCTGCGTGGCAGTATTCCTTTTCGCCTTCCAAGCTGACGGCACAGCGGCTGCGTCCTTGCCACAGCCCCGCCCAGGAATGCCCCGCCCCCAGAATGCCCAGCCACGCCCCCGTCATGCCCCGCCCAGCCCCATTGGCGCTACACCACAGTTTGAATCCCACCACCATGGGAACCTGTTACTACAATTTTTGGATCCCACCACTGATTTATATCCATTTATTATTTTGTGTTGGGACTGACCAGACTGTCTGATGTAGAGAGCATAAGGGCACTGCTGACTTTTGATGGTGAATGTAGCATTGGAAGACTACCAGGCGAATGAACCTGAGATGGTATGGATGGTGTTGTTAAATCCGGTGTTGGTGTTGTCAGAGTGAATATGGAGACACTGTTGGCACCCTGGTTTGCTGCAGGTCCTGGTCCCAGAGTCTATGTCCATGTTAGGAAATGCATTATTGTGGGTGAGAAGTTGTTTAAGGTTAGGAGGCTGTCTGTGGGCAAGAAAGGTCTGCTTCCCAATGCCTGTGAGAGAGAACTATCATTGTCCAAAGACGTTCTACATTGTTATTGATGCATTGCACTGGTTTGAACTGAGAGCTGCCTGTGAGCTAAGGATTTCTTTTAGTGTGTCCTGAATCTACTGCCGATAAAGTATATGCAATGGCTCCAAGTTCTAGTAGCACTGAAGAGGGAGAAAACTTCTCTTTTTCCACTGATGCATAATTTTATAAACCTGTATCCTGCCCCTTTTATTCCTAAAAAAAAAAACTCCTCAGATTACCCCTGTAGAACAGTCATTCCAAGTTATATGGTTTAGTTCCTTTGTCCCACCAATTCCATGTTTAAATCAGGCTTTGCTGTTGATTTGAAGGGCTTTGCTTTCATTTGGCCCATGGCTGACTTGTTACGTGGAGAGGAAATTTTTTGCTGTTTTTAGTATGTGTGCAGTGTTTTTAATTTTTGAACACAAGCAGCCTTGAGCACTGGAACAGTGGGATAAAATACTTCCAATGGGACTGGTGTAACTTTGGTTGTACCACTCCTGTCGCTCCCAATGTTGCGTAGACTCTGGCATAACTACAACCACCCTGGGTTTTCTTCCCCTGTTTGGATCCTGTGGCTTTTACCCACCCTCTCCGATTGCAATATCACTGATGGGCTGCTGAACCGTACAGTTAATGGAAGCTGAATTGTGCATCTCTGCAGACAAGCGTGTCAACTTGTTCCTAATGCACCAGAAGGCATAAAGCAGCACGCTCCAACCGATAGTTACAGTAATGCTTCTAAAAAGACACACAGCAAAAAAAAAAAAGCCCTTTCAAGAACAATTGCATTTGTGTTCATATAACAAAGGGAAGGCAAGAAGTCAACCCATGATTGTAAAAAGCCATCCCCGTTTGCAAGCTCAGTGGCGGCTGTCCCATTTTACTTTATTCGGATTCTTCTGGTGATCTATTCCTGACTACCAGCTGCTGCAACAGCAGCCGTCTTCAGTGGGGGCCCATTTCCATAGTCAGCAGGATGATATGGATGAACCATAATCCCAAACAATATGTTAAACCTAGCCTGATAAATCTTGTGTAGCCTGTTTGATTCCCTTGTTAACAATGGCCCATCCCCTCCCACGTAACTCAGGGCAAACATCTTTGCATGCATTACTGTCTCCCTGGCAGGGCTTTGGCAGTGAAACATCTTGAGGATTTTTATAACAATTTGTCGCCTGTTCTGTTGGCTTTTTTGAGGCTGAACGCTGAGCGTCGACTGCTGTGATACAGTTTGGCATCCCTCATCTAATCCAGTATGCAAGAAGTTTGTGTTTATTTAAATTTTATTACAATCTGAAAAGTACCAGTGCAGTTTCCATAACATGGTTGCTGGTAGCATAAGCAGTCTGTAAGGTAACTGAACTGAGTCTCTAATAGTGCCATTGACAATGAGAACCAACATGGTGTAGTGGTTAGAGCGTTGGTCTAGGATCGGGGAGACCAAACTTGAAACCTCTACTCTGTCATGGAAGCTTTCTGGGTGACACTGGGTCAGTTGTACATATTTATGCTAACCTACCTCACAGGTATTGTCGAAGGCTTTCACGGCCGGATTCAACTGGTTGTGGTGGGTTTTCCGGGCTGTGTGGCTGTGGTCTGGTGGATCTTGTTCCTAACGTTTTGCCTGCATTTGTGACTGGCATCTTCAGAGGTGTATTGTAGAGGGAAGTCTATTACACACTGTTACACACCCTTCTCACTGGACACAGTGTGTAACAGACTTCCCTCTGTGATGCATCTCTGAAGATGCCAGCCACAGATGCAGGCGAAACGTTAGAAACAAGATCCACCAGACCACAGCCACACACCCCGGAAAACCCACCACAACCAGCTACCTCACAGGGTTATTATAAAGATAAAAAGGAGACGGTTTGAAGATGCTTTGTGTCCCTGTTTGGAAGAAAGTCAGAAATAAATGAAATAAATGAAAATAATAAAAATCTTGGGCCGAATTTTTTTCTTTGCCTTCAAGTCATAGCCAAGTTATGATGACCCTGTAGGTTTCCAAGGCCAGAGATGTTCAGAGGTGGTTTGCCATTGCCTGCCTCTGCATACTAACCCTAGTCTTCCTTGGAGGCCTCCTATCCAGATACTAACTAGGGCCAACTTGCCTTGGCTTCTGAGATTTGACAAGACTGGGCCAGCCTAGGCTATTCAGGTCAGATCAATGCTTTTTGTTGGAAGAATTGCAGTGCGTACATACAGTGCCAGTGTAAAAAGATCTTCATTGGCTACCTGTGTGTTTTCGAACCCAATTCAATATGCTGGCTTTGACCTGAAAAACCTTTCCGTGTGTGTATGTGTGTGTGTGTGTGTGTGTGTGTGTGTGTGTGTGTGTGTGACCCTTTTCCCTTCCCCGCCAAGTAATTTGGTCTCATTGTTGAACTGTTCTTCTCATTAGGAACTTTCTTTCAATGGACAAGCAAAATTAATGAATTCACCACACTGCCTTCTACATTACACTCAGTATTGCAACTGACACACTAGAAGGTAAATGGGAAGATCTGACTCCCCCATTCCCGCCCCTGGTAAAATGTTGCTTTTTGCCATCAAATTGCAGCCAGCTTATGGGGATCCCTTATGAAGTCTTCAAGGCAAGAGACAAACAGGAGTAGTTTGCCATTGCCTGGCTCTGCATAGCAAGCCTAGACTCTCTTGATGGTCTGCAGTCCAAGTACTAACCAGGATTTCTGAGACAGGGTGAGATCAAGCTAGCCTGGACTATCCTGGTCAATTGCTGTTTTGGTAGTGGGAAAATTCAGCATCACTGAAATGAACCCTAGTATCTGTCCCCCTTGTGGCTGCTCAGTATTTATTAGATAAAGAAGCCTTCAAAGGGCTGTATCCCACAGCCGCATTCCACTAATGGCCAAACTTTCCTCTCCTGCAAGGAGCAGAACAGAATTATAGAATACGACCCTTTGTTTGGAGAAAAACCCTCAAGCGCCTTTCCCCTGCTTTATGTGGGCATTGGAAGCAGGCTGGTGTTTGCAAGGGCAGGAAATAGCTGCTGCCGAACACTTCAAGGGAGCACAGTATTTGACACCACATTGCAGCCTCCGTCAGTATTTCTGAGGAAGTAGGGACGTGAGACAACCAGCGAGGCCCTGGCAACTGAAAATGCCTACGGAATTACGGGAGCAGAAAGAGCTGCTGCCAAACACCGGAGCGGGCATGAATTATGCATCCGTTGTTTAAAGAGAGGTCAGCCTCATCAGTAATGGACAGAAGGCTCTCCGCTCAGCTCTGCCTTCAGCACGCATCTCCCAACACCAGGGAACTCATGAAATCTGCATGGGCTTCCTCAAGGTGTTTCAGGGCTGGCAGAGACGGAGGCTGCAGAAAGGGCAGGCAACCAAACCGAGCTGCCGCAAAGACCTGTCTCTGTGTACTTGGCTCTGAATGAGGCTGTACACCTCTGATGAGATGCTTCCTGGCATGAGCCCACTTAGGCACACACATGCCTTGTAATGTCATTTGCTTTCGGTTCACAGGATTTGCACTGCCTTTGTGTGTAGTTGTCTACACTACCACCTGCTGCTAAATATTGAGCTACTTGTGTGTTCACAAGCCGGGACACAGCTCTATGAAAAAGGAGTAGCCAAGGGAGTTGTTTTGCCTAGGAAGGAGATGGGGTAGCTGATCTGGGGTCTTCTGCTGTTGTCCTAAACTTTAACAGCAAAGAGTCATGATGAAAAGGGAAGTAGCCCATATCCTGTCACTAAACAAAGTAGTTCGTCACTCAGCAAAGAAGTCTGTCAATCAGCAAAGCAAGGATTGAAGCCTTCCTGCAGCCTAAGGAGACTTCCTCCAACTTTAGTGGTTCTTCCTTCAATAGAAGAACCCCTTAAGCCAGAGGAAGGTTCTGTAGTAGGCTGGAGGAACTTCCTTCAGCCTATGGTAGGTTGAATTCCCAACTCTAACTTGGGGAAACTATTGGAAATTTGGAGGCGGCGCCTGGGGAAGGTGGACCTTGGGGAAGAAAGGGATCTCAGCAGGAATGTGGTGCCATAGAGTTAGTCCTCTGAAGCAGTCATTTTATCCCAGGGAAAAGATCTCTGTAGTCTGGAGAGCCTGTATATTTCTGGGAGATCACCAGGTCCCACCTGGTAGCCCTTTTCAAATTCCAGACTACCCCACTGCACATGACATCATTTATGTATTCCTGAAGCAGCACAATTACACAAGAAGTTCAAAAATACCTTCAATCACTTGGGATACAAGTTTGCATGTGGTTATTCCTTACACATCACAGCGAAGTACATCTAAAACCACTTTCTGCCTAATTTGGAAGTAGCCAGAAGTGGTTCCCACCTGTGAACATGAACAAAGTATTTAAACCTTACTATTCTTCCTAAATATTGGCTGCATTCAGACATCATGCTAAGCTGAAATTAAATTCTGATTTGCCGCTGTATGCGCAACCAAGACTGAATTTTTTGGCTTGTAAGCTTGGCTTAGGAAGGGAAGACAGCAATTTGGATATCATGGGCAACTGGAGTTTGTTTTCTCACTCTGTGCTAGAAGGGCGAGAGGGGAGAACCTGCAGGCATGCCAAACAAGCTGTGTCCAGGTCCAGTGTGGCAAATTGGAATTTAATTCCAGCCTAATGTGATGCCTGAATGCAGCCACCCAATGAACCACTGCTATTTATTTTGATGAGGATGGCAAAACCGTATTAAGCAATTCATTGGACACCTATTTTTTTTCTCTCTCAAAACCCCCACCCCGGTAGCAGGTGATTTGGCTCTGCTTCCAGGAACATAAGACATTCAAAAAGGCCAGTCACCAATGTACCCCAGTTTGTAGGTCCTGCTCCACAGTTTGCATTAAAGGTAAGCCAAGGAGATTTTGGATGTCACAAGACACCAAAGTCTTAAATCAGGGGAAGGCCCTTGCATGGTGATTAAGAGCCTGCTTGGTGTAGTGGTGGACTGTAATCTGGATAACTGGGTTTGCTTCCCCACTCCTCCACATGAAGCCTCCGGGGTGAACTTGGGCTAGTCACAGTTCTTCGGAACTCTCTCAGCCCCACTTACCTCACAAAGTGTCTGCTGTAGGAAGAGGAAGGGAAAGGAATTTGTAAGCTGCCTTGAGTCTCCTTACAGGAGAGGAAGGCAGGGTATAAATCTAAACTCTTCTTCTTCAGCTCAGGAAAATGCCATTGGTAGTGGAATACATCCTCCAACTCCTAATTTATTAACCATCACTGAAATGAGGGAGAGCAGATGAAAAGAAAGCGTGTTCCCTTCCTCCCTCTCAGTTTATCTGGCTGGAAATTGATCAATTAAACTGCTCACTGAAGCTCACGCCCCACAAAAGGAGAAGCCATGGATGTGACTGAACACTTTGACCTGCCAATCATTAATAACAAAACAGGCATCAGACTATTTTCTCTCTGTGTTGCCGGTTCTGTGCAATTAAGTCTAAGAAAACGCTTTCTGCCCAGAATCACAGACTCGGGATGGCGTGCGTGTGGAATCAGACTTGGGCTTGTTTATTCCATTAATTAAAACAGTTAAATTCCACTTTTCACCACAGCACCAAGGCAGCCTCCAGCCATTAATAATCACTACTAACACACAATGCTCAAGACAATAACATCGAGTAGAGAAGCTGCGAGCAACACAAATCAGATGGAGCAGCGGCTCATAATAATACACCAGACTCTCAAGCAGGTATCGGGTGCTCTTTAGAACGGAATTGCCTCCGTCTTCTTTCTGAAGGCCAATTAAAGAAGGAGCCAGGGAGACCTCCCAGGGGATGGTGCGCTTTCCTTTTCTGCCTGATAAAATTGCCCTCTAGTCTGAATTCATCCTTCGAAGATCAGCTCTCTCTCTCTCCGGCACTTCTAGAAGTTACGTCTGAGAACCTTGTCTGTGGAGCACATGCTTGTCCTGGGTGTTTATGAACACTCAGGCATTGTGTAGTGCAGAGTGCAAAGTCATTTCACACACTACAGCTGGTGAGGTGTATTTTCCGCCGTCGATTGTACAAGCTATTAGGATTTTCCAATTCTATTTCTACCAAAAGAACCATCACTTTCTTGGCCTCTAAATCCAGGGATGGCATACTACAAACATTAGATGGAGTCCAGCAGTCAACAGTGTGTAATAATAGAGAAGGTGGGGCTGACGAAAGAATTCTTGGCTTCAGATTGGGAATTTTATGAGCAGTTCTTTGTTTTTACCTGTGAAATGTAGAAAATGTAGAAATGTTATCGCAATTAATTGTTCTGAAAGAATCTGAGCAGCTGCAGCACATCAAACAGAAGGCTGCGCTCTGTGTGTTTGCTTACTGTTTGCGTACCCTACTCTGAGGTTTACAGCGAGATTCTGTAGATTTCTACTCAGAGTTAAGCCTCACTGAGTATCGTGAGACTCCTAAGTAGAGTTCCTCCTGGCCATTGATGGGGCATAGACCGGATTGTACTGATATAGGGTTAGGGTTACACTTCCCTCTATGATACACCTCTGAAGATGCCAGCCACAGATGCAGGCGAAACGTTAGGAACAAGATCTACCAGACCACGCCACACAGCCCAGAAAACCCACAACAATCAGACGAAGCACGGCTGTTCAAAAACAGTACATTTACACTAACAAAAAATGTTTAAAGGTTGCTGATTACCCAACAATCTTTGTTTTGTAATTGTAAAGCAGTGAGTGATTGCGCTCTCCACAGTTTTGCCTCCTAACCAAAGACTTGCTTTAATCTACTCTTATGGCTTGTTCTGCTGCAAACAACTCAAATACACAATTATCATGTTGGCCACAGGAGCATTCAAGGTAAAGCAAGGGGTTCTGTTTTGAGGCAGAATCTGAAACTTTTAATTATGAGGCTCCACTGTATATATATATCTGTATATAAAAAGCAAGCGGAAGATTGATGAGTGAAATTAAATGGAGACATGCATAATTGGAAATCGGCTCAAGAATCTTACACGTAGCATATTGAAGGCATCCATCATGCAGCCTTCGAATGTTCTTAGAGGCATTTTGAAAGCTAGGGTGCTGTGTGAGTACTAGCAAAATAGGAAGTTGGAGACAGAGAAGCTTGGAAAAGTGGGGGGGGATGAAATTGGACATGAATGGATGATGACTCATTTCTGGTTCTCCTAGTTTTTACAGTCTCTCTTGATGTTATGCTTTGTACTATAAAAAACAAAGCAAAACTACTTAAAAAAACAAGTGCAAAGTGCAAAATTAATTGCCACGACTTTGGGGAATTACTCTGTGTAGCAAAAAGTCAAACTGCTGTGGTCTGCGCACACTAAAGAACAAAGCTGGTTCCCCGGCCAACTTCCCAAGCAACTTGACTCAAGTTGGCATTTCATTGTGTAAGGTTTGCAAAAATCAGAATGTCACAATCTGCACTTATCCCATTTCTGTATAACAATCTAACTGATGCTCCTAAGATACCTATGCTTTTGAACAACATGGATCCCACAGTGTGTGAGAATGTAGCAAAATTTCTGCTAACAATAATAGACGTAAGTCTAGATGAATACCAACCAATGTCTATGTATTATGACCACATATAGCCAGCAGTAATTTTGCTAGCTTCTGTCAGTATCTGATGACGTTTAAGTGAGTTAACTTAGCTGAAGGAATGTCCTATAGTTACAGAAGGACCATGTATATATTTTAGTATTTAGTATTTTAGTACCAGCGTCTATAATTGTGAGCAATAATGGGCAAATTTTGTATGCTGATTTTGTATGTTTATTTTATGCCAATAAAGGCTTGTGACTGACTGACTCAAGTTGGCATGAGGAGGTTACATTGCCATGGCTAAGTTCACTGCTGACCCATCAGCAACATAAGTGGAGACACTGGGTCGGAACCCATGCAGCATTTCTGCTCATGCTCGTGCTACAGCTCTTATGCAAGCAGCAATGTAAGAAAAAAGACTACGTAACCCCTTTGTGCTAAGTCAAACTTGTATTTGAGTGTAGTGCGTTTACTGGGCTGTTTGACCAGAGTCTGGTAGTTTCAGTTTCTAACATTTTGCCCACATCTGTGGCTGGTAAGATGTGTTTCTCTCTGTGGCCCAGCCAAATTCGTATCCCCACTTGCATTTCTGCTTGTGCAGCCTGTTTCTGGGCACTACATCATACAGTGAGGAAAGCGCTAGGTGTTGACAGAAGATCTTGCACTAGGAGAACTTCATTGAGTCTGTTTATGTTTCCATTTGCACATTGCTGGATCTGAGCCAATGGATGTGCCTTGCTTAGGATGAAGCAGCCCAACAAAAGATCAAAATAGGGTGTGCAACGTATAGTCCTATCACTCACTAAGCAAAGTTTGAAACCTTCCCCCAGATTAGGGAGCCTTCCTTTAATTCAAGCGGCTCTTTTTCCAACACGATAGTCACCTAAGTTCAAGAAAGGTATCATAGGTTGGATACTGCCCACTGAATCTTAATAATAAAGGGCCATCAAGTCATAAGTGATTTATGGTGATTCTTTCTGGAGTTTTCAAGGCAAGTGATGGGCAGAAGTAGTTTGCAATTGCATTCCTCTGCATAGCAACCTTGGTCTTGCTTGGTGGTCTCCCATCCAAATACTTACTATGGCCAACCCTGCTTAGCTCCCAAGCTCTGACAAGTTGGGGCAAATTGGGCTAGGCAGGCTGCTAGTCCTCTGTACCTTAGGACTATTCCAATGGCAAACCGAGGTTTGTCACTTCGTACACTGAAAAGTAAAGCTGCAACCAATCCTTGGTCTGTGAGAATTAACCTTTGCATTCTCTTGGTAGATCCCATCAATTTTTCTGCTGGAAAAAGAGAGGGTATGCCCCATTTGACTACTGGGAAGGCTGTGTGGCGATTGTGGGACTTTCATGGGCAAAAGCCATGTAAAACAAGTGCTGCAGTTAAGAATGGAATCAAGGAAGCCTTGTAGGATCGAGCCTTCCAGGAGTACACTTAAAAGGACAGTGTTAAAGCATCCCTTAGAATGTTAAAGAAAAACAGGTACAGGATTGCTCGTGAGACACTAGAGGTATCCTTTGTACAAGTTTGACTATAACCTAGAAATGGAAGGGCAAGAAGAGAAAAAATTACAATCATAAAGATTTATGCATAGCCATTTATTTATGCATTTCCTTTATAAAAGCATTCATTTTCAACATTTGTCTTTCCCTAGTCATCTAAATGGTTCTTAGGGTGACTTAGGATGAAAATCAAATCCAAATCTATATGAGTGGGATATTCAAAATAATTAAGATGATAAAGGTGAGAATGAGGGGGTGATGGGAGCAGTGCCAAAATATTGCTCTATCGCTGTGATAATGTAGTGTAGTAATTAAGGGGTCATGCTAGGATCTAGGAGACCCAGATTCATACCCCTACTCTGCCATGAAAGCATGCTGGGTGATTTTGGACAAGTCTGTCTCTTAGTGTAACCTACCTCATGGGGTTGTTGTGAAGGTAAAATGGAAGAGATGGGAATGATGTAAGGCACTTTGGGTCCTCTTTGGAGAGAAAGGTGGAGTATGAAGGAAGCAAATACTAATAAATAATAGGAAAGTACAGTTGTTGCACTTAGTGACAGAAGCAGCTAGTTGTCTAGAGACCTGTTCCTGAATAATTTGTTCTGTCTGGTCATAAGTCTGAAAGTAGGGCTGTGATTGAGATAAAACCTGGGAAGATCTGGATACTAGGTGTAAAAATTACTAGTTGCATCTAACAGGAGGGAAAGTTCTTGGAAAGGTCAAATGAAAACTGGTTACTGTGGATAAACCTTCAACTTCCAAGCTCAGAGTCTCATTTCTACATGCGTGTGTATATTATCCCTGCATTTCTGTTTAAACTTTTGTGGTGTTTTTAAAATTCTGTAAACCCAAAAGGAGAAACAGAACTGAACATACAGAAGGAAGTAAAATTAAAAATGACCATTAAACTGTAGGCAGAAGAGGCAGCATTTGGGCATGTTTACCATGCCAAGTCAAGTTGAAGAGGCCAAAAATTAGAAACTGTTTTATGTGCTCGTGTACCTTTGTTTGCCTAATGGTTTGTGATAATAAACAAAGCACAACTGCTGCAGCTAATAAACGGTTATTCCCTTATGAAAATCTCCTCAGTCAACCCCAAGTGCATATGTCGTCTCCTCAACATTTCCAGCCATCAGCATAAGATTAAGGATGCCACGAACAGGTTCAAGAGGTGAACATGATCCACGGCCACCCTGCACAGTTAGCTGAGCCTCCAGTCTGTTTGGTTTGCTGTCACCCAAGTTGAGCAGCTGTCAAACAGCTTTCTGCCTGCGCAGTAGCTGTGGTGGTGGAGGCTTGTTAACTTGCCTTGCAGTTGCTTTTGCGTCAGCGGTACATGAAATTGATCCAGGTCTTGGATGGTCAGGTCATGTTATTAAATGATGTGGTGGTTGAGCTGTTCAAAATGTGCTTGTGTGAAGTAACCTCAATAACATAAACTGAAGTGAAGACCAAATGGGTAAGACCTTTTTTTAAAAAAACTGAACAGAGTGTTTGTTTATTATCACCGGCTGACTGATTGATATGCTTACCTTTTATTTATACAATTGGCTGCCTAGCAGCGCACAGTGAGACAGGTTTGTGTACATTGCCAATTGTGCTGCACGGTACTACACTGTTTGAATATGCAAAAAGTAACAGGCTCACAAATGGGCTCAAACTCCTTTCGTACAGCTAAATGATGGGAAGAAACTGTTTCTCCCTGTTCGTGACCAGTAAAACAGAATGTGAGCAGAACTGGTGGATTTTCAGGCATCCCTGTATGATGCTGCAAAAGTGCAGAAGCATACTGAGAGCTCCTTCATACCATCTTATATGTGAATTGAAGGGTACAATAATTGCCTCCATGTTTATCATCTGGTTTCCATTTTGGGATGCCTTGCATCATAGAGAAGAGCTCTATGTTACCTTTCTGCTTTGGCTGTGTGTCTCTGTAAAGAAAAATCACAGTGCAGCTACAAGCTTGGGACCTACATGCCTACACTTAGAAATGCATAGCATGGATATATTTGGAAAACAGGGTGCCAAGTCCTTCCGGAGCATCGCAATGAAAAGTGGGTGCACTTGTCAGACAACATGCAGGTTAGAACAAGTTACAGTGTGGATTTAGTCCACGAGCCCCATGTGAATTGTTCATCGTGTCCCATTCGAAGCTCAGAGTTTCATTTCAGCATCACAGAAGGTCACCACATGCATGTGTGTATTTTTTCTGCTTAAACACAAACCTGCACACACTGAACACATATTCATATATGTCATATATATATATATATCATATATATATCAGCTTTTTGAAGGTCCCACAATCAGCCACATTCATTTTCTCCCAACTAACACAAAACAACACTGGAGGAATTCTGCACTGCTTGAAAGTAATTACTCGAAGAAGAGGAGTAGTAGTTTGAATTTAAATCCCCCCCTATATCCCCCCTTTCTCTCCTGTAGGAGACTCAAAGGGGATTACAATCTCCTTGTCCTTCCTCCCTCACAACAAACACTCTGTGAGGTGGGTGGGGCTGAGTGAGCTCCAAGAAGCTGTGACTAGTCCAAGGTCACCCAGCTGGCGTGTGTGGGAGTGCACAGGCTAATCTGAATTCCCCAGATAAGCCTCCACAGCTCAGGCGGCAGAGCAGGGAATCAAACCCGGTTCCTCCAGATTAGAATGCACCTGCTCTTAACCACTACGCCACTGCTGCTCTGAAGATGCTATTATCACAGATGCTATTATCACAGGCCACAGCACAACACAGAATTCAAAACATGTTGTGTGCATAGCTGGCTCATGGTCACCTCATAGGTTTTCAAGACAAAAATACAAGAGGCATTTGCAATTGCTTGCCTCAGTGTCATGAACTTGGTATTTCTTGGAAGTTGTCCATCCAAATACTTACCAGGGCTGACCCTGCTTAGCTCCTTAGATCTGATGAAGTCAGACGAGTCTGGGGATATCCAGGTCAGAGCAAATTTGTCATGAAGCCCAGATGTTTCAGTAGTCTCAAGTAGCCTTATATCAGGGTAGGATTGTGGCTTCTGTGTTTATCCCTTTCAAGGGGCTGTTCAATTATTGTGGACTCACTCCTGGGTTTATTAAAGGGATCAACAATTCTGGCTGATATTGGAATACTTATAAACACCCTGATTCCAGTTAAGCACATCTCTGGAGGAAACACGCATGGATGAAATTGTTGCACAGAACTCGCTTCTCTGCAAATATTCCAAAATGTGGAACATGATTGCAGCAAGATATCAAATCCTGCTCATTTCAGTCTGTTTGCCCCTATGTATTATATACCAATGATCCTCTCAAAAAGTTGGAACAGGAAATAGTTTATCATCATTATGTGCCATGAATTCATCATCCTGCTTCTTTCCATAATTAATCCGGAAAACTGTTTTGAACACAACTGTCTTCTCTGCACCACTATTAACTGTTTTGCCCTCTGCTTCTGGTAATGAGACGCAGTACTTCATTGTTCAGATGTCTTTTGTTCTTGATATATATAAACATACATAATCATTTCCCTCATAGTCCTGCCAGCTGTGGACGTCTCCCTGTAGTTTTTCATTTTTTAAAAATCATCCTCTACACTTCCTAATGTCTAATTTACATCAGTTGTTTTCTAACCTTCTGTTTCTGTTCTGTCTCACTTCCTTCCCTATGCTGTCTCCTACAGAACATTTCAGGTTTGCAGTATAACATTTTTATCTTCATTTTTCTGTTCCATTTAACTGATCCCTAACACTCACATAAGTGAAAAAGGTCTTGCTCCCGTTTTGAACATACCCTATCCTTTTTACGCCATCGGCTAAAAATACAGCATTTATAATTGATTGAAGATCTGCTTTGATTAAATGTCATTGCAGATATTGCCGAGGGGTACTTGTGAAACATTGGCACAAATGTAAGATAATAAGGACTGACTTCAAAGTAAACAACAGAGGAGCCAGCCATGTGACAGTGCAGCAAAAAAGGCCAATGCCATTCCAGATAGTGAAAACATGAGCTTGGATCTTATGGCATTGTTCTTGTGCACCTCTAAGGAAGCTTTCCTCCAATGCACTGCTTGCTTCCTTTGCCTCTAGCATTTGTGCAAGCAGAAGATCAAGGTTTCTCAAGGCATTCTTATTTATCCAGAGGTGCTAGTGGCAGAGGAAGTGAACACCACTGTGTAGTAAAGCCGCTGCAGTGGCCAGAGAGAAGCCTGAGGGAACAGTATCATAGGATCTAAGCCATCATCTCCAAAGCTTCAGCAGTAATCACATGCCTCATTGACCACTGCTACGGGCCCTGTGTCAGTTATTACAGGCACTGCACTTCCAGAAGCAAGTCACCAAATTGGAAAAGATTTAGAACTCAAGAAAAATGAGTCATGTGAGCAAAGTCTTGAAAGATGCACGAACCTTTAGTGAAAAGAAAAGTATGAATGGAATACAATAACATATTGGTCAAAGGATGCCACAGAATGCCTTTTTCAGCTTTAAGATGGGTTGCTGGACATTCTTCTGGAGCAGTGAAGATACTAAGAAGGTATCTGATAAAGGTGCAGAGACAGGTGTATGGTGTCCGTCTTTAAATTTATAATTGAAGTATCCTAGTTGGAATTTCTTATCAAGAATGCTTGTGGTCATGCATTTCTTTTGAACACACAGGACATCTTACTGTGTAGTTAATGGGAGTTTTCCCTCCTCTCTTTAGGTCCCCAGAGGAAGCACAGCCACTACTTGACAGGTAGGAATGTGGAAGAAGGCCCTCAAGGAAGTTCCAAGCATATGCACCGATCCCCTGAGGAGAATCTCAGAGGACACAATCCTGCAGCAGATTCCAGGGAGGCCGGGGGGCTAAAAATTGGACAGACTCTCTTCCCCTTGTGCCATTGGTATCAAGGCTTGTGTCCTTTGTTGTGACAGATCATTGGTGAGTCACTGCAACACAGCTGATCAGGTTTCTCTCCGTCTTTACTATCAATTGTCTGTTTGCACATATATATGAAAGTTCAGGATGCTTGTGTAACCTCTAACTGTGGGTTCTGTGGGGCAGAACTTGGAAGGAGTTGCAAAGAACTAAATTTTAAAACAAAATGGTTTACTTAACAAATAAAACTTTTAACATTTACATTTAACATTAACAATTTACAGTCCTTCTAAGTTGCATTTCAAGTCCTTATCTTGACAAACTACTGATAAATGCAAAGTCCAATTCTTCCTGCTGGTGGTTGGCTTATGAAGACTTCAGAGGCTTGGCAGTGAATGGGATCCAAGATTTTATGAAGCTGGTCCCTCAAACGAACTCCCCATCAATTACATTACATAGCAAGCTCCTGAAACAATAAATTCTAACATTTACAATTATAGCAAAAATAACCAACTCCCTTCCCACTAGTTCCCAACAACTTTGCAATTACCTTAAACAAGGTGTTAAGAGCTTATAACGGATTAAATCAAGGTCCCAGCCTGGTAGCCTTGCTTCCTCCAACTTCACCAGTTTTTGCAGCCTTCTCCGGCTTAGAGTCTCCACCCCTTTCTGGGTCAACCCATTCTGATCATAGGGGTTACACTTGCCACCAGGGGGAACGGTTGTCAGCACTCCTGTATCCTTTCACATTTGTATGATGGGTAGAAGGACAAAGGAGATGAGCTTTTTCCTTGACTGGAGATTCAGCAATGGTGAAAACTACACCGGATGAATTTTTCTTCTCTTGTGTGGGTGTTGGAGAACACTAAACTTTCAGATGAAAGAAGCAGTCCAGCATTGCACAACGTCCAAAAATAATTGGCACTGCAGTTATGCTACAGGCTCTGTTCTCCAGGTGGAGTGAAATGTTGGCTCGATTTAGAAATCGCAAACAGACTGGAATCAGAGCCCCTCAGAGAAGGAGATAAGGGGCACAAAATTCTGGAATCACAGAACTGTAGACCCCATGTAAACTCTGAGACATAACACCAGTATTTCTTGGTAGCCTCTTCTAAATGTGAGGGGGGGAAACCTTTGCCTTGAGACCTATAGAAGCTCATGGTAGCCGGAGTTCGTGATGGGCATGAACTGATTATTTGTCAGACTCAATTGTTTCTTCTCTCCTCTCTCACAGCGTGCTGAGAGTGAAGGTGTAACTCTTAGGCCCCTTCCGCACGGGCCAATAAACACAGGTTAACTGTGGTAAAAAAAACCTGGGGGGGGGGGCTTTGCACAGATGCCATCCCTACAGTGAGTCTGCTCCATGCTATTCCCCCAAACCAGGTTTTCCAAGAATCTTTTTAAAAAATCCCAGGTTGCAGCCGCTTATAAGCGAACATCCAGGCAGGAGGCGCTTTATGCAGCTGCGCTTTCCTTCTTTAAAATTTCTCGGATGACATCTGTGTAGCCACGCAGGCACAAAGGGTCGTATTGTGGGGGTTCACTCATGCATGCCTGCATAGCTACGCATCAGTGGGAGGTAAATTAAGATGCGCCTCTGTGCGAAGGTGGGACAGCAACCCGCATTGATTCCATGGGCTCCGATTGCTGACTGCACGGAGGCATGTGAATGCGAAGACAGGAAAACAGGTTTCTGTTAATGTGCTGTGCGGAAGAGGCATGATTCTCAAATGCAGGAATCTTAATAAGTTACAGGTAGCATATATACCAGAAGGGAAGCCAGCATGGTGTAGCGGTAGCCCATCTGGTCAGATCTTGGAATCTGAGCAGGATCAGGACTTTGATGGGAGACCACCAAGGAAAATGTTGCATAGGCAAGCAATGGAAAACCACCTTTGCTTCTCACTTGCCTTCAAACCCCCTTCCTGGGACTGCCATAAATTGATTACAGCTTGACAGCACTTGTGCACATAGTCTATATCCCAGTAGGAGGCTTAGTCACCATTTTACCCCAGATAAGAATTCCTGTTACTGGGAAGAAACTAGCCTCATGAGGGCCAATTCACACATTACGAACTCTGTCCTGTTGACAGATGTAGCCTGTGCTTGAAACTTAAATCCAGTTCTGTGCTTGAAACTTAAAATCATAGATGTGTATGGATGTGATTCAGATTGTAATTGTGGCATACAGAAAGATGGGGCTTGAAGTCTTCTTCCCTGTGATGTGTTCCAAACCCAAACCTGCTGTGCTGATGGGCTATATGTATGTTTCTTCAACAGGGCAAAATAGTCCCAGAGTTGTTTCAGGTCAGGAAAATGGCATCGAGGAGGGGGGAGATTTAAGCCCCTTTCCCTGTGGTGCCACACTCCTAAACCAAGCTGGGCCCTGCAAGCCTTGGAATTAAGTGGCAAGAATGCAACTCCCAGAGGATGTCTTGTTGACAGGACCAGTAAGAGACATGAAAGATGTGTAATACGTGAATTTATCAGTTTATTAAGGCACCTCCATTCAGACATCACAACTAATTGGAGTTAGTTGAAAGCTTTGATCTCCAATCTGAATGTGCTGGGTGGAGATGAGAGAAAGAAAGGTATACGCGAGCACAAAATTTAACCAGGTAAACACCTATCATGAACATACTCTGGTCTGTCTGTGCCTCAGTGTCATAGCAAGGACAATTTCAGCAGAGACAAAGATTCAATTCACTGGCTGTGCTGAAAACATTCTCTGTATGATACTGAGTAAATCACCCAGTTTGAATTTTTTTCAATTATTGCCATTTACTTTGAGGCATTTGTTTGTGTGGGGAGAATAAAACAGGCACTCTGAAGTCTCAGGCATTTGTGTGTTTATGCTCTGACTGGGTTTAAGTAGCTTATTAATTATTTTATGCTGTTTGACGACTTTATCTTATTTTATTTTGTTTGCTGCCTCCAGCTGGTATTCTGGAGTGGTGGCATGTAAGTTTTCAAAGCAAATATACTGCACACACAGATGTATACATTTTGAACGTGACCCTAGAATGCGGATAAAAATATCCTCAGAATAGGGCCATGTACAGAAAAGCAGATTCTCCATCAGACCCAAGGGAATCTCCATGCTTGCAGAAAAATCAAGAAGCTTTAACAAAAAAAAAATCAGGGTTTTTTTTTACAAATTCCATGAACTTCAGAAATGATACATGCACTTGCAAAAAATGCAGTTGGAACACGCACTCCATAATGTTGCAAGACCAGGACTACCATTTTGCAGGCTGTCTAGCAATCACAACAGCCATTGTCTAGAAAAGGCTAGGAAAAATGTGTCTGGAGTTGGCTGGAATAAAAAGAAAAATAGTGGGGGAACTCGTCCCACTTTCCACTGTAAGACATGCTGAATTGGCTGGTTGCTGACAGCAACTGTGGAAGAAGAAGAAGAGTTTGGATTTATATCCCCCTTTCTCTCCTGCAGGAGACTCAAAGGGGATTACAATCTCCTTGCCTTTCCCCCCTCACAACAAACACCCTGTGAGGTAGATGCAGCTGAGAGAGCTCCGAGAAGCTGTGACTAGCCCAAGGTCACCCAGCTGGCGTGTGTGGGAGTGTACAGGCTAACCTGAATTCCCCAGATAAGCCTCCACAGCTCAGGCGGCAGAGCTGGGAATCAAACCCAGTTCCTCCAGATTAGATACATGAGCTCTTAACCTCCTACGCCACTGCTCCTCCAGGAAGGGAGGTAGGCTTATGGATGGGGAAGAAGGGAGCCTGTAAGGCCATGGGAAAGCAAGCAACAGATCAACTGGTGCAGTAATAAAGGCAGCTCTCATGAGGGAGGCAGGTGAGCAATCAGCAGAGGCTGTCAAGGTGGAAGAGAACAGGCAGTATGAGCAAGTGAAGCAGTGGGAAACGGAGGCAGAGGCCAGGAGTATGAAGGAGGCAGCAGTAGCTCTGCAGGCATCAGGGGAGGAAGCAGACAGCCGTGGGTGCAAATTGGTGGGTGAAATAGTGAGGAAGGGAAAAGATGGAAGGGAAAGAAAGGCAGAGAAGTAGGTAAGCTGTGGCAGAAGAGCAGGTGGCAGAAAGACAGGAGACAGGAAGAAGCAGCTTAAGAAAAAGGAAATGGCGGGGTTCCTCTCCCCTGTGAGTTCCTTACTGGACCACACATAAAGGAATTCAGAACTTCTGTTAAAAGTGGCAGATGCTGTTGGTACCCCATGCCAGTGAGCAGAGGGTCTGAGGCATATTTCATCAGCCTGAGTTGATGCAAAACTAGTCCAAAGCAAGCGGCTTGAGTTCAATGAAACCGATTTGCAAGTAGAAACGTGTAGGTTTACAATTTCAGGTTACCACCAAAATAATTCCAGAATATTTCATTAGGGAGGAAAGTTCCCCGGAGAGTTCACTAAGAACAGCTCTGTGGAAGTGTCTGTTTCAAGTCATGGCCCATTAATTCTCTGCTGTTTTTTTGCTACAAACGTATTTTCCTGCCAATAACTAAGCTTTCAAAAACTAAACTGCCATGTCTGTGTAGCTTTCGCATGCCTAACCAAAACAGCCACAATAAGTGTGAAACCACAGGGATTGATTTCAGCATTTTTACCTTTATCTAGACATAATATATTAAGAGCTTGTCACTTCGCAGAAAAGGAAAAGCTGCCAGGTGCCATTGACCAGACATCAGAGAACTGCACAATCTCCCTTGATGTTCGGTGTGCCTGTGTCACTTGTATAACCCACTTCCTGCTTTGTTCTCGAAGACAGGGAGATGCCCGGGCACTGGAAGTTCTCTGCAGCATGCTGAGGAGACGTAACCTGCTCACCACACTCCTGATTGCTTTGCCATGGGGCCTTCTCCTCACTTTGTGGCACCAGTACCCAACCACCCGCTACCTCAGCCTCCTGAGAAGTAAGTGAACGGCCTTGTGAAAAGCCCTCACAATTTGTTCTTAACAATACTGTTGTGGAGAATCTGAAGTACAATAATGCAAATTTCGGGGTGTTAACGGTGGAGTACTCAGTATACTTTAGCCCTGGTTTTCTTCCAAGGAGCTCAAGATGACATATTATGGTCCACCTACCCCATTTTCTGTTTACAGCAACCTTCTGATGCATGTGTTGAAAGAGTTATTGGCCCAAGGTCCTGAAGGCACCAATCATAAAAATGCTTCCCTGGGAGCCAGCCCCATTAGCTCTTATTTCTGACAATACTTCTTATTACTGCACTGTGCTGTTACTTCACTGTTACCATCAGTGAAGTCCTATTCAGAATTACTCCAGTCTGAGACTATGGGCGTTTTCCCACTTACCTTAAGCCGCGCGCTACTCTCCTCAAGTAGCGCAGGGTCCCCCAGCACTCCCCACTACGGGGGCAGCAACAAGGCAGCCGCCCTGACGCTGATGCTGTCGCGCCCTCTCAGCGCGAGTCATTCCTGGCGCCTTTTGAAATGGCGCCTTTTGATGACCCCGCGCAGAGTGCGGGGTCGTGGGGAAGCCTGGGCGCGGGCCAGAAATGGCGTGCGCTGGGAGTTGCGCGCAGCAACCTTTGGACCAAGGTAAGTGGGGAAATGCCGCCAGGTAACTATCCATAAGGCGATACTGTAAGGGTCTGCCAGGTTGCAACCAGAGAATACTTTTTGATTTTACTACTCTTGAAGCCATGGAAGCATCACCTGATCCCAGTTTCTTGGTAGATCCTACTGCTCGCCTCCCCTCTCCCCTCTCCCCACTCTGCACACATTGTTTAGTGAAAGAAAAGATCTCTGTGGAAGAAAAGAGGCAGGGGATGCACGCGCAGAAATGTTTCCTGCCTCCGTGGGACCATTAGAAGTCATTAAAAAAATGTTTTGGGGGCTGCAAACCTGCCAACTTGGAAGTCCTTGGAACTCTGAAAAACATTAGTGATGTAATGTAATCATACATAGAATGTTACATAGAATGTAAACTTTCCCTGCTCATAATGCCTGTCTCCAATCCACAGCAAACCTTACAACCCATGACTTCTCCTGCTCAGATTCTGATGTCAGGCAGAGAGAGGTTCCATCTGTTGGAAGTGAAGGACTTTGCGCTGTCTCTTAACCTCAGATTTTAGAGGGTCACTTGACTAGAGAGTCAGACAGAGAAGTCGAGGCACTGGGCGTCCTGTCTCTACTGCTCTGATGCTATACCTTTGATGTATAGATTGCTGATCTCAGGAAAACCTCCTGCTTCTTACACCTCCATTCTCTCTCTCTCTCTCTCTCTCTCTCTCTCTCTCTCACACACACACACACACACACACACACACACTTTTCTCATCTTGCCACCATGAGGGCAGGATGTCTCCCCCACCCCCTTGTCCTAACTAGACTAGATTAGGAAACTATATTCACTCTATCCTATCTGGAAATAGCATTCCTACAATAAATGTGGTATATTACTTTGAATAGACAAAAGACTCGAGGTTAGTTTCGTTTCTGGCATACACAGATTGGATGAGACTTTACTGTGCACACAAAAACCTTCCATGCTCTGCTAGATTACTGTATCAAGAATCTGACTGGTTCTTAAGATCCTTGAATTTCCAACACCCCCTTCACCCCTTGTTCCTCCCCTCTGTGATCCAGTAACCTGGCGGCTGTGCTACCATCTGTGGACCACTGCAGGAGTGGTAGTAGGTGGGTGAGTGGGGTTTCTCAGCTCTCCCCACAGATCCTTAAATGCTGCTGGGGCAGGATCTTGGGAAGCTTGTAAAATGAGACATCAGAGAGCCCAGGCATCCTTTTCACCTGTGGTGCCAGAATAAAAAAGGCAAGGTGTGGGGGGTATAGAGACACCGCCTTCTTGCCTATGTTCAGCAGCCAGTGCCAGGTTAGTGTGTTTGGGTTGGGTGACTGTGGATGTCGGAAATGTACAGAGGAATAGGAGAGTTCTTCAGAAGCCGTGCAGGTTCCAATCTGATTACCTCATTCAGATTTCTCTCCCAGTTTTAGCATCCGGAGTGCCTCTGGGCTTCCAAAACTCAGGAGTGGGCTTTGAAAAAAGAAAGCTGTTTTCTGATTGTTCAACACAGTTGCTCAGTCTACTGAGCCCAGTTGCCCCTTTGGAGTTTGCCTATCACTTTAACAATTCCCTCCTTGTGTGCCTTTCTCTCCTTGAATCCCAGGATGCCCCTCTTCCACACAAGGTTTCAAAGAGAGCTCTTGAGGAATGTCCTCACCAAGGGGGACCTGACGAGTTATACTCAGACATGTTCTTCCAAAGCTCTGTGGTGGAGTTTGCATTTCTAGGAGTGATGTTTACAAATTCTTAACTGCAATCTTCCTTTACAAAAGGAGTTTTGTAAGCATCTCTTCCGTCAACCTTGGCATCCCTGCCGTCTTAATTAACTCAGTATTTCTCCAGGGTTTATTTACAGCTGATCAAATGGTATACAGCCAGAGCGGGAGAGGATTAGATCAGAAAAGGGAATGGAACAAAGTCTGGATGTAAACTGACACGGAGATGGGCATCAAATTGCTTTGTGGTGTTTGTGCTTTATTCTCTAACCGCTTTCTTCCTTTTGCCTTAGAAGAAACCGATGAAAATGTGACGGCCAAATCACTGTTCAATAGTACATCTCTTGTGAGGGAAGAAGGCTCATTATGCGCTCGACAGCCAGCTGTGGTGACAACTGCCAGAATAATCCGGAGCTATGTATACGCCAGGCCTCCCCCATGGTCAGACACATTGCCTGCCATATTTGTGATCACACCAACATACACCCGACCAGTGCAGAAGGCGGAGCTTACCCGGCTGGCCAACACTTTCCTCCATGTGCAGAACCTGCACTGGGTAGTGGTGGAGGACTCTCCTCGAAGGACCAACCTAGTATCTAATCTGCTGGAGAAGGCGGGCTTCAATTTTACACACCTAAATGTTGAGACTCCAAAGAGTTTAAAAGTAGGCCTGTCCTGGATCCCATCTCACACTCCGAGGGGCACGTTGCAGAGGAATCTTGGGCTGCATTGGCTGAGGGAGAACTTCCGCAACACACCTCCACCAGATGGCGTTGTATACTTTGCCGATGATGATAACACTTATAGCCTAGAGCTTTTTGAAGAGGTAAGTGTCTTGGAATCATAGTCATTGCTTCTTGTGCTTTGTCCCCTTTAAAGGGGAATCAAACCAGTTCGTGAAGGGCATATCCATCATTGACTATTAATTACCAGGGCTAAATGGAGTCTCCATCTTCGGAGGCTTTAGAAAACAAGTTGTTGAGGGTGACCTGTGTGCCTCTGATGGTGGGGCCTTCCAGACTATCTGACTGGCCACTGTTAGAAACAGGCTTCTGCAGAGGTCTTCTTAAGTTCTTGTGTCTTCATAACTGAGTTGGTGCAGAGCTCATTAGGCAAGTAAAGATACCAATCATCCACATGGCAGAGGAGGTTTTTAAATGAACATTTTATGATAACGAGAACTGATGGCATTTAACAGATAGCAGGAGTGTAACAAACCGAGAGTGATTATTGGAGTGAGATTAGCTGCTCTAAATGAGTGAGAGAAACCTTCCTAAGGAGGCAGGTGAGAAATTTGGATCAGCTTCCAGATCCTGGATGGCTGTTCTGGAGAATGCTAAAACCCAGAATTTGGGGAGCCAGTACTGAGGGGCAGGTGGAGGAAGCCAAAGGGAAGCCGAGAGTGTACGATGATGGGACTGGAGATTCTTTGTTTTCTTTCTGACAACCAGATGCGCTACACAAAGAAGGTATCCGTATGGCCAGTTGCCTTTGTTGGTGGCCTTAGGTTCGAGTCCCCAAAAGTGAGCCCGGCAGGGAAAGTGGTTGGCTGGAAAACTGTATTTGACCCTAACCGACCCTTTGCCATTGACATGGCTGGCTTTGCCATCAGCATCAAACTGATCCTGGAGAAATCTCATGCCAGTTTCAAGCTAGATGGAGTGAAAGGAGGCTACCAAGAAACCAGTTTACTGAAGGATCTGGTGACCATGGATGGATTGGAGCCCAAAGCTGCTAACTGCACAAAGGTATTGGGAAAACTATAAAGTAGTTTTTTTCTCTTTCTAACCACAACTCTTCATTGTCTGTCTTGTGTATTTTATATACTGGTAGACATATTCATGGATGCAATCTGTATCTGGAATCTTTGCATCCCAAAGTGCTTGTAATCTTGGTGTGTCAACCCAGAGCAACACCTGATTGGCTACTGAGTACAGTAGATTGTGCTGACAGAAGCCTCTAAAATCTGACATCTTTGAAGAAACAGGCCAAAATGTTTTCTCCCCGTATCCCTGTTTTTGTGGTTCTTACTCCAGATTTAAATTTTCTGGGACTTTTTATTCAGTAGACTCCCAGACAGAATATATATACTGAGGTTTCCAGTTGTACCTTTTGGGTTTGTATTGTAATTGAACATTGTATACTGTTTGTATGTTATGAATTATGCACATTAAATCACTTTGCACTTAGAATTTGATCCTGATTGTGTCTTGGAAGCAGCCAGGGTATAGTGACTTTGTTAGTTGATTGTATACTTACACTGTAGCCATTTTTCTTTGTAGCTTGTGTCATACAGTCAGAACTGACAGAGATCCCAAAATCCAACCACTGCAGCTCCCAGGTTAAAAAGGAGGACCACCCACAAGTCACCTGTTGTAACCCGCCCAGAGCCCTTTGGGTATTGGGCAGGATAGAAGTCCAACAAATAAATACAAATAAAATAAAATACATGTCACTTTAACAGCCTATATTGTGTAGACTAAAGTGTGTTTCAGATGGAGAATGGGTATGCTGGGGTAAAAATAGCAGTGCTGATTTCTCTGAATGGTTCGAGGAAGCCAGTGTACATGCAACAAGGGAAAGGAAACAGAAAAAGGGGTACCAGTTTCCAAGGGGTACAAAGAGTTCCGCAAGGGGCACAAGTTGAATTTACCCATGTGAAAACTCTTGGCCCCATCTATAAAGCAAAATGAAACAAAAGTTAAAGACTAAAAACATTCACTCTAGTGTGAGATTTCGTGAGTCAGAACTTCTTCACATGACATTTATAAGGGAAATCACAGAAGGGGGAAGAAAAAGAAAGAGCTGGAGTGGATAGGCTTGGTGTGAATCCCATCACTGATCTTTCAGGTGTGGTTCTCTGAGTAAGATACTGGAACCAGATTAGATATGAGGTGCAGGCAGGTGTAGATACTTCACAAAATAGCTCTTCATCTATGGAAGTCATCCAAGTGGTGAATGTGAACAAAAACCTTTCTTCTAAGTCAAATTTAGAGATGGGGAGAAAGGAATTAGTGATCTTCCACTCTCCCTACAGTAACCCCTGAGAGGCATTTCACTTTTGAGGCAGAAGTGAACATGGGTTTGCCCATGAGGGTCACTTGAGTGGGGAGGGGGGCTGCAACCAATCACAGGTCTCTGATAGGTGTTTTTGCATGATGCATGTTTTCAAACAACTTGCCATACACATTTTCAAAAAAAAGCCCACACCAAAACAACTCAGTGCCTGAAACATCCTGGAGAATCTGAGGAAGGGGGGAGTCGAGCTCTTATCAAGGATGTGAATAAATAGTAAGGATATAGTGAAAAACTGGGTGTATTGGTATGTTTCACAGGCTTTGTGTTTGTGAAAATCACAAAGTAGAGATTGCAACAGTTTGGAAAGCCATCCCCTCTTCCCAAAACTTACCTTGAAGGATTTTGTATGTTCTTTGAAGGTTATATGGACAAATTTTCCCTCCCTCCTTTATTCTTTAACTGACCTTCAGCTATTTCCAACATTTCATAGTTCACAGTTCATTCCTAGCAGGGTTGAGGGTTTTTTGGCTGGGTGGTCTTTTTCTTTTATTTATGTTTTAAGTTTTGTCTAATTTTTAAAGCATACTTATTTTAAATGAATGAATAAATAATTAAATTTTGATTTTTAAAAAAGGTTTTCTTTCAAACAAGTATTTTTCCCTACATGCCCAGAGGGGTCCCTCATATCAGTGTAGATCTTTAACTTGTCTATATGTGGTCCAGTTTTACTGGTTTGATCATAACGGGGGCAGCTACTTTGTTTTCAGAAGAAGAGATAAGATTGGCACCCATAAATCACTGTAGCGAGGGAGACTTGGAAATCCCCACCCCCAAAGTCAGGCTCACAATTCGGTAAGTTCTTAGGAGTCTGAGCCGGTGAAATTCTCCTCCTGTTCCCCTTTGACTCTCAACATTCCATCCTTTCTTGAAGATATTTGGTCGTCTTCAAGATTTATTATTGGGGAGGGTGGTTTTATTTAATTTGCAAAGTCACATTTGCTTTTATACCTGGAGAGCCCTCCAAATATGTGAAGTCCCTTGCTTTGTGAGTGACCTGTTTCTTCCTTCTTTCATCCTCTGCACAGCAGCCAGCCGGTTTACTATTCATGCAGAGAAGATTGTTTAATCGTTTTCACGATGCTTTGTTGAATCTATGAAGCTGATTTTTAAAAAAAACAGAATCAAAAAGTATGTCGCTGTATAAACATGCCCTTCTGCAAAGGGATCTTGTGCTACTGATTGATCAGTAAGTTTTTCAAAGGTCCTTTGCTCAGCCCTGTCGTACATCCCACAGCTTTTACAGATTGTGGTCACGTACATCTGCTGGTGCCTTCAGGCTCTACTATGTGATTCTAATACGGTATGAATTTCTTTTGGTAGGTCTTGGTCTGGCACACAAGGACTGAAAGGCCAACCCTGGTTAATGAAGGCAAGCGTGGATTTACAGACCCAAGGGTGGAGGTGTAGAAAATTCATCCTGTGATGTGAGTATCTACGGTTTTACTGATCTCTCCCATTATCTTGTAAGTAGCTCTACATCTGTCTTAAATTTGCATAAGAGGGCATAAGAGGGGCACTGCAAGGTCAGCCTAAAGACCAGTCTAATCCAGAAGCATCCTGCTTTCAACAGTGGCTAGTGAGATGCTTCCTAGAAGCCCCAAAACACTGCAGGCAGGTGAGAATCTTTCCTGCTTGTCCCTTGGCAACTACTATTCAGATACATACTGCCTGGCGAACGGCTGAGGATTCATTTAGCTGTCATTGTTATTGCCTTGGGGAGAACTTTCATTAATCTGCTGCATCCGATTTTTAAAGCTATTTAAATGAGTGGGCATCACTGTATTTTATATCCGTGAATTCATTGTGTGAACATTCCCCCCCCCCACACACACACACACCCATGTGTCCTGAATTGACTCTCCATCAATTTCACCAGGCAACCCTATGTTCTGATACTATGAGCAGGGAGAAAAAAATTCAATCCATTTTCTCATCATGCATAATATTATTAACCGATGTTTATTTCTGTCATTAGTCATCTTCTTTCTGAACTAAAAAGCCTGACACACTTTAGCCTTTACTCACTGGGCTTTTATCTTTTTTGGTCTGCTTGACTCATACATTTTCAACCTGGACGAAGCACTCTTGGGCTCCCTGGTTCATTTGAATGCATTAACTCAGGCCATCCACATATGGGGTCCACAGATTTAGGTCATTAACTACACTGTCCTAAACGCAGTTATACTCTTCTAAGTTTATTGACATTAATGGGCTTTGAAAGATGTAACTCCATTCAGGATTGCTCTCTGAGGCTCCAGGCCTAAGGGCACCTTCCCTGGGAGTCAATTAACCCAATTAATTGTTTAGGATTTAGGATTGCTCTCCATTTGGCTTAGTGAGTAATCCTGCACCAAGAATTTATTCTGCCTGTAAGACTAGATGAGCAACACCCAAATGGTTTCTTAAGTTGTAGGAGAGCTAGATTCAAGTCCAGTAGCATCTTACTAACGAACAAGATTTTCAGGGTGTAAGCTTTCAAGGATCAAATCTCCCTTCATTGGATGGCTTGGATTCTCAAAAGCTTATACTCCCAAAATCTTTTTGGTGTCTGAGGTTCTATTGGACTCAAATCTAATTCTTTGCCTGCAGACCAGCACTGCTACACTCTGAAACTACTAGTTTCTTGAATCTTAGGAATGATTGACAGGAGTGATTCAATTGAAACAGTGCTGGCGTATGAAGCACAGCAAAAACCCATGCACCAATTTGCAGCTCTAGTCTAAATTCTTCCAGTTGTCTTTTTGTGTACAGAAACAAGCTAAAGTGCTTGGAAACCCAACAAGATTGTAATAGAGAAGATGACTCAGCCAGAGGTTCTGAAAATAACATTTTCTGCTTGCTTATCTACCATTTAGTAGAGAACAGCTTTTAACACAAGCAAAGAAGAAGGAGAGACTGACAGGTGCTAGTTACTGCTCTTAGGGGCCTTGTCCTGAGGAACAAAACAAGCCAACCCTGCCTCTACACACTACCACATGGTAGTTGTGACCAGAAGCAATTGTATCAGGTGCCCCAGCCACATGCCACCAAGCCCCCCCCCCCGCCTCCCTGCCTCCCTGCCTCCCTCTGCCTCCTTGTAGACTGGCTTTTGAAAGCTGGAGCTTTTGAAATCACGGAACCTGGGGGTGCGGCTTGGAGGTGGCCCCACCCCCTGCCCAGCCCCCCAACTTTCAAAAGCAGGCCTGCATGGAGGCCGAGATCATGACCCCCCTCCCAAGCCCCGCCCCTGCCTCTGTGCTTTCAAAAGCTCCTGATTTCAAAAGCCAGCCAGCATGGAGGCCAGGGAGGTGGGGCTCGGGGGCAGGGGGGTGCCCGGAGAAGGAGTTGTCTCCAGGCACCATTTCCCCTGATACGCCTCTGGCAACACTCAAACTGTTCAAACTGTTCCCCCTGATACGCCTCTGGCAACACTCAAACAATTTGGCATGCAGAAGATCCCTGACATCCCCACTTTAAAAGGAAATCTCAGTAACAGAGCTGGGCAAGGCTTCCAATGAAACTTTAGGGAGCTACTGCTATTCAGAGTAGACTGTACTGATCTGGAAAGACCAATTATCTGATTCAGTGGATTGATGGCAAGGTGGTGCTCTCATGGAAATTCTTCACTGCCTGATGATCACTGCTTGGTGATCCATTCTGTTTTTCATAATCAACACTTGAAGTACTTGGGAAAATTTTCAAGTGGCCTTCATGTGGTGACTGTAGTGTATAGAGTAGCCTTTGGTTCCCCTTTGCACTGTAATGCTTGTGCAACTACAATTAAACCCCATTTAGAAATTTTTATCCCGATCTCGTAACAGTGATGGACATGTGCTAGAATAAACTCAAGCAGGTATCTAAAGAGAGGAAGTATTCATGGGGTGCTGAAGTACGCCAAGTGGTTGTTTCTTGACTTTGCAGAAGGGGGCGCTGTGGCTAAACTCTGATAAAAGCAACGGGGGTGTGTGTGTGTCCTAAAATGGTTGCATGAATATATGCGGAATTAGGACAATTCTAGGTATATTTAATCTAGCCTCTTCATTTGTGTTATCTTCAGTTACATGTAGCACACAACTTCAGTTTATGCACTGAGACCTCTTAGAAAGAATTCTGCATCACAGGATTGAGCTAAGACTGTGAACACAACAATAGAGGAGATTTGATTTCCTTTAACAGTTAAATTTGCCCAGAGGCAAGAATCGAAAACCACCTGTATGAGGGAGTAGAGCATAACTGGTTCTTTGTTCTGCATGATTTGGAGCTTTTGTGTTTTATACATATATAAAGAAGTGAGAAGTTTTGTAGAGAAAACCTGGATTTAACTGCCTTTAAGAACTGTCAAGATCTATCAGACTTAACCAGGTAGCAGTGCCTGGCTTGTTACCCTCAGGCTGGGCCTGAGGCAGGGGCAGTGACTCAGTTAGACAATGGTTCTGCATGATCTCAAAGATACTGGCATCCTTGTGAGTTTTTGGAGGGGCTTAATATTGTGCAGAGATTTAGTCTGGTCAGAATTCACTAATCTAAGAGGGCTTTCTACATAGGGTTTAGCAACAGAGGTTTCCATTTTCTGTTAATCCCAATGGGACTCTCCCAAGATTTTTCTAGTAGACCTTGCTCTGTGTAGTAATGTGTGCCATAACATCAACTTTACTCAAATGGAGAGTGAAAGCAGACTGAAGGTTTTCCCACACATGTTATTTTCATCTGTTGTGTGCACACACTGCATTGGGGTTTTGTTGATGTTGTTTTCCATACATGTTTCGATTTTTCAGCGAGTTTTACCCCCAGGTTTTCTTCAAGTACTTTAAAAGTACTCATTATATAAAACCCAGGGAAACAGCTAGGGAAGATTAAAGTGACCACTAGAGGGAGCAAAACAGATGCAGAAAAGAAAAAAAACTTAACAACATGGGCACACGACTGACAAAACAAAACACCTGGAAAGAACAAGATCAAAAGTGAGGCTCAGATTGGATGTAATGCTAAGGGGAGGTGCCTGCTGAAAATGGCATCCACATTTTTTCCTTCTGCCTTCCTGTAACATGCAGAGGGACTTCTGATACCAAAGCATTCTGATTTTTGCTAGCACACTCTGTTAGGGACTGCAGCTGATAGGGGAACAAGGTGGAAACATACAACACCAGGAGATCAGAGCATCTGTCAGTACTACTAGAGGTTTTTGGAGCAAGGGAGAAAGGTAAACCAAACACAACATTTCCCATTTTTGGTGAAGGCCATACAGTTAGATTTAGCGCCTTGTTGGATCCCAACTGAACTCCAGTTCTTTATTTAATGAGGTATTACGCCCATTGCAATAACTGCCCAGCTGTGTCTGTATCAAGGGACAGTAGTAGAACAGATGGCCCTTGCTAGAATTCTACACATTTGATTTTTTCCCCTTGGGCCTGTGTTTCTTAAAACCTTGTGAAATTATGAAGTGGCGTTCTAGTTTGTTTCTTGTAGCCAGCTGTACTTCCTTCATTTTAGGACCAAACTGCGTGAAATGACAGTATTCAATATGCAGGTGTGTTTTGGTTTTTTAAAGGTTACCGTGAAAGCTTTGCAATCTAGCACTTACAGGGATTCAAGTGTGCCAGATACTCAGGCTTATTTTCATGCCCTACATCCTACCTAGAGAAATCCACAGAAACTAGAGAAATCCACAGACCCAGAGTGATGTAGTGGGTAAGAGCAGGTAGACTCTAGTCTGGAGAACCAGGTTTGATTTCCCAGTTCTCACCTGAGTGGTAGAGTCTTATCTGGTGGACTAGATTTGTTTCCCCACTCCTATGCATTCCTGTTGGGTGCCCCTCGGCTTGTCACAGTTCTCTATGAACTCTCTCAACCCCATCTACCTCACAAGGTGTCTGTTGTGGGGGGAGGAAGGGAAAGGGGTTTGTAAGCCCCTTTGTGTCTCCTTACAGGAGATAAATCCAAACTCTTCTTCTACTAAACCCCACTCCACCAGGAATGTTGTGGTGGCAATCCTCTTCTGGACTGGGAGGAAGAAGGGACTTCTGAGAAGGAGGCAATTAGACCTGAGATTATCAGAGTAAGGACAGCAAGAAATAACACATAAGGATGGGAGGGTCTCTAACCTTACATGCCAGATTTATTTAGCTTTCCACTTGCCTGCCTCCTGCTGGGAGTTTCTCTGCACACTTGACATTGTTCCTTCCAACAGAAAGTCCTTTGCTGGGTCACCATAAGTCGGCTGTTTCTAAACGCCTTCTCCTGGATTACGTTTTAAGGGAACAGAAACATGAAGGCAGCAAGTGCCGTTTTAGCAATCAAGGGCAAGTCACTCCACCAGTACAATCTGTACAGCCAGAAGTCTTTGTATTGCACTGATAGCTCATTTAGAAAGAAGGAGAGCCGTTGTGTATGTTTTGGTTGTCTCCCTCCTGGCCCAAAGAAAAATACACAGATTGCAAAGTGTCATGGAAAAGTTTGATTTAGCCTGGCAACTCTCTTTATCTTTCAGGAGAGATGTGCCTCACATGTTGGAACCCTGAGGCTAAAAGGGCCATTTGCAAGATGTTCTTCAGCTACAGGGTTAAAAGTACTCTTTTCTGTTGCTGTAACCCTCAAAATGCCCTCCAGAAGCCTCAAAGATGAATGCAGTTGCTATTTGATAATTATATAATGAGCAAAAAAGGAGGTGGAGCGGGGATGTTTCTCTGCCCTGGTAGGCTGAGCTGGCTCCGTTGTAGATCACTGGATGCAAAATGCTTTCTGCTTCTTTGCAGAATGCTGATGTCAGGAAACTGCCTCAGAGTAACCAGTGATTACACCGAGTTTCGTCTGCCTCTCTTCTGGGATAGCATATTGATTGGACACACTGCATAAATAACCATCCTTAACCATGGAAGTGAGACATGGCCGTCTTCCAGGAAACAGGCAGTGCAGAAACATTTCCTTTCTGTGCAGCCTTGAGAAATCATATTCTTAAAAGCATGGCTGTTTTCCGTCCTTATTATAATATGGTGTCTTCAGAGAAAAGGAAAACAGGAACTTTGCTTCTACACTGCTAAGTTCTCATCACGCGGTCACAATTCAGTTAATATATATCATTTTCAACATGACCACATCTGTGATACTTAAATCCAGAAACCAGAGCCATGAACAGACAAGACAGATCTTTCTTAAAACCTGAAAAATGCCCCAGGTTTGCACAAAAATCTGAATTTAAAAAAACTCTCTGGGATTTGGAAAAAAGCCTCAAGTAATACAAGTATCCATATCTTTAAGAGACTAATGCCCACACTGGCTGCTGTTAAGTAACAACAGGAGTATTGCCAGCCTTCAAGCCTAGGTTTCTGTCAGTAAAAGGAAGGGACAGAGGGCTGGATCCTTTCCAGGCCTTGCTACAACAGCAGCCACCCCATGAAAGCCATTGTGAGAAAGGCAGAGTATAAATGAATTTATAATTACAGCAGAAGGTGGTTGATGGATGGGAAAGAGAGAAGGAAGCAGGGAAACATGAGGATAATAGCCCATTGTGGGGTTACTAGGCAATTATAACAGTATTGCCAGTCCATCCTTGTGGTCTGTCAGGCAGAGGATGGAAAGGGCAGGCCTGTTCCAGGCCTATTTTGGCTTCTCACTCCACCCCTGCCCCTTTCTCCTCTGGCCCTGGAAGGAGGATTTATCAAGGCCAGGCCCAATATCAACAAAATGACAACATGCTATCATGCTATTTGTGTGGCTCCCAGGTGTGGCAGTGACTACTGAACCGTATATTGCCACACGACTTGGAAGGCACAACTCACCTGAGTTACTGCACAACTTTTGTAACTTGGCCAGACTTTTCCCAAGGGGGGTAAAAGTTGACATCTTCAAACTAAAATCTGAGAGACCAATTTCAAATTCCCACTCTGCCTTGGAAGTTTGCTGGATCTGGCCCTGGAATGGTTTGTGTGAAATGGTTAAGAACATCCCCATGAAACTTGATCCTAAGGTTGTTTGAACACTGGTTTCTTAAACAGCAGCCCCTCCCCAAATCCAGTAAGAAGTTCCAAAAGAAGCTCATTATATGATGGGGGGGGGGCTGTTTTGTTTTTAGAGGGGGATTCATTTGTTCCAAGTAAAAAGCCAAAGATTGACTGGCAACAGTCCACTGCAAGACCTTAAGCAGTTCTAACACTTTAGTTGATGGGAGTCCCATGGCATAGACCAGGGGTCTGCAACCTGCGGCTCCCCAGACGTTCATGAACTACAATTCCCATCAATCCCCAATTGGACATGCTGGCAGGGGCTGATGGGAATTGTAGTTCATGAACATCTGGAGAGCCGCAGGTTGGAGACCCCTGGCATAGACCTTCATTCCAATATTCCTTTTTGTGTTTTTTATTTTTCAGGTGGCACCATCTCAGCATCTCAGCACATGTGCAGCACATTACTGGAACAGTCAAGATAACATCCCAGTTGTTTCCATATCTACCAGCTTCCAAGTTCCCAAGAGCCATAAAAGAAACACAGTCAATATGGTACCCAATTCCACTGTCTACTTTCCCTGACCACTCACCAAACATGCAGGTGGAAAGTATCCTCTGGCTTTTGAGTTTTTAATTTAGTTGTTGGGAATACTTTTTGGAAAAAAAATCAGCCACAGACTAAAAATAAACTATCATGGGCAGCAAAAGAAGAACCAGGTTTCTACAGTGAACAGAACTCTGATAATCCTACATCCTTGAATGCAGCCCTGTTTTGTGGAGAACTGAAACATGGTCTTTTAAAAACTTAACCCCAGCCATGAGAATTCAGGGGGGTGGGACAGCCCTGCAGTATGAAAAGTGGGAAATTCAGAACTGTTGCTTTCAGAACTGTTAAAAAGCTCCTCTTATCTAAGGGACTCTGGCCAGAAGTTACGCAGTCAGTACCTGTACCTGCCAGTACCAAAATGTACATTTTCACCTGCAGCTCATTCTTTATGTGAGTGAAGATTGACATCACCTCCCTTTTGAAACTGGAAAATTCTGAACAAGGTTCCAGAAACCTCCAGTGACTTGCATCTGAAGGACAAACTTGAGCTAGAAACTGGGGTCACTTGACTCAAAGGCTCTGTGTTTGCGATTCAGGCGGCATTAAATTTTGATGCGCTGTATTCTTTAGAGACACCATTTCCCCCATAATTGTGAGAGGTATCTATTTCAACAAGTACAGTATGCTTCTTTGCCTTTCTTGGTGCATTCTTAGACAATAGCAAGACTACATGCTTCCTGGAGGCATCTGGTTGACCGCTCCTTGGAAACAAGACACTGAACTAGATTGACCCTTAGTCTGGTCCAGCGGGGGTCTGTGGTCTTTGTATACTTCTGGAATTGCTGGTGTGTCTGTATTTCAGTTCATGACCCATCTGGACTGCTATGAACTCCAGCAATCCAATATGTTTGGAGTGAGCAGACAGTGTTCAGCAACACAGAGCCTCAGATTCCCAATTTCCACAGTGTTCCATGTGAGAATGTCAAAAATGCACAAAACAGCATCATCCAGAAATAAAACATGAGTGACTTGGTAAAGGAAGCAAAATGACTACTAAAAGCCCCAATTGCTGACACTGGAACAATAGTCAGTCGTATGAATGTCTAGAGAGAGCATTCATACCTATTGGCAATCAACGGCAGCCTTTGCAATTGAGAAAAGTTTGTCAGGATTATCAGGAAGACTTAGGAAAAGGCTGGATTCAAGGAAAAACTACGGATTTATGAGCCAAATCCTGAAAAAGAGGGGTGGCTTGAAAGCACAAGTGTTCATCTCTGAAATGGCCTGCATTCACACAACAAAGAGCACATCCTGGGTGTTTCCATATGTATTGGAAAGACTCATAAATGAAGAAACAGAAGGAAGACATTTTTTAAGCAACTGAGCCACTCCTGCAAATGATTCTGAAACGACAGGATGCCTATTTGTGTTTGTTGACTTATTTATAACCTGTGTCTGATCTGCCTATTCCATTTATATTAACCTGGTTCATCGGGCATGTTTATGATTAAGAGTTTTTCCCCATTCCTTCTTCTGAATCTTCGTAGGAAATAACTGATTTCATACTCAAGCTGCTGAAATGCCATATATATTTCATGCTCACTGCATTATAAAAAAAAACAAAAACCCTGGTGTCTTAAATTAGCAAAATAATTAGAAGCACAGTAATGAGGGAAGTTTTAAATCTGAAAGAGACTATGTGGGTGTTCAGGTTGGCAGAAAGGGTTTAATGAGCTTTTCAATTCTTTTACCAGCTGCTTCTTTGAGGTAAACCATGGAGGTCATTTCATTATGGCACATACCTCCAACACAGCCCTGAAAGATTTCTGAGGAAAATTACCTATTACATTTTATCACGCCTTTCATGCAAGAAGTTCAGGGTGAAATACATAGTTCTGTCCTCCTCCATTTTATCCTCACAGCTGCTTTATGAGGGAGGTTAGAATGATCGGCCCATGGACAACAAATGAGTCTCTGGGCTGAACAGGAATTTGAACTTGGGCCTCCAAAGCTCCAGTTCTGACATACTAACCATTACAATACATTGACACTGTTTAATTAGTTGCAGAATAGGAATTGGGCCTCAGCCCACTCTCAGTCATAACACTACCAGGTAAGTTTCACTCATTTTAGTGGGAGGAATGAGAATAAAAAGATAAAAGGAAATATTTGAATGGAGCTGCTGACCTTTTTTGTGGGGGGGAGGGGTTATTCCTGTGCCTTTAAGAGCAGCATGACATGCAGAAATTCAAAGCTGAGGATCCCCACCCCCAATTCCTTCTCCAAGCCTAAAGAGGCTGTGATGAAAAAAAAATGGCTTGCCTTGTCAAGTTTCTGCCTTGTGATGCGATTGCCCTGCCAGGAAAAAAAAAAACAGAGGCAGCACTAATTGGAAAAGGAAGGATTTATGACTTAAGTCAGGAGAAAGGGACTAAGGAATAAAAAAAATAAAATAAGTAGAGAATTAAAGTAGTGTCTCTTGAGTGGTTCAGTTTGGTCTGCATAAGGTAATTTTGAACTATCAGCTGCACACACTCTGTAAACATAGTCACAAAATCACTCCAAAGTTCAGTGATGGTGGACCTTTATCTAAGTTTTATTGCTTCATAAAACTCTTGCCAGTTCAAAGAATGTACCTGTAGCATTACATTCTTTTCTGTACAAGGAGATGCCGCTTTGGCTGCATTCAGACAACAGCACAATAAAACTTTGGTTTATAAACTGTGGTTAAATCGAACCCCATTTAGTTGAAATGTGTGAAAAAAGACAGTCCCACAAATGAGAGCTTGCTGGTTGAACCCAAATTGAGATTTCAAACAAGGATTTATGGCTGACATTAGTTAATCACAGTTTGTATTAGCACTGGTTTGCTGGCTTGTCTGAATACACAAACCATAGTTTATTACACAGTGCTACTCCTCTCTCCTCCCGCTATTCAGCCGCAGAGAGGGCAGATTCATTAATATTGAAGACACTGATCTCCCCGCATTGTCCCCCACAACCAATACTGTAAAGTAGGCTCCAGGCTGAGTGTGTGTGACTGACCTAAGGTCATCCAGCAAACTTCACAACACCAGTGGCGTATCGCTAATGGGGACACAGGGTATCCCATATCGCTGGGCGCATGCCGTTTCATCACATGGGGGGGGCACCAGCTGGGTCCCTGCACCCAGCCTCTCCTGCGGTGCAGTGACCCAGCTGGTGCCTGGCGGCTCCCCCCTGGGAAGCCACGGAGGGCAGGAGCCAGCCTACCACTGTGGCACCTGCCCGAGCCACCAGCTGCCAAGCCCCACCCCCAACCTCCTTGCAGGCTGACTCCTGCCCTCCCCTTTGGGGAAGAGCAGGAGCCTCCCTCAGGGAGAGAGGGGTTTGTGGCAGGTGGCCCAGGAAGCTCCTCAACAGTAGGCTGGCCCAGGAGCCGACCTGCCGCCATGGTGCCCATCTGAGCCCCCCCCCCCCACTTCTCCTGTCTTCCCTGCTGGCTCCCCTAAGTGGGGCACAGGGGGCCTGAGGAGCCAGTCATGTCCTCAGGCGCCATTTAGGCCTGGTATACCACTGCATGACAGAATAAGTATTTGAATCTGTATCTTCCAGATCTTGGACTAATACTAGCCATTCCTGTTGGAAGAGAGGAAGCAAGAAGCAAACTGGAGTTTATGCATAGCCAAGGCTTGATACAGGTGTCTCCATCCAGCTATTTCAACAAACTACAATTAAATTAAGATCAGGCACAAGTAACCTAGTGTCTATTCCAGTGTACCTCTCAACCTTCCCAGTTCTCTCCTTTCTTCATATGCAAAGTTTGATTCAAAGCTTCCTGGACTGGTGAAGCTTCAACATCTGAATGCAAATTTTTGGTTCCATCAAGCTATATTTTGCCATGTTGTCTAAAGGAAGGTATCTCTGCAAATGAGCATTTGCTCCTTCCCCTCAAACTGGGATCACAAACTGGGATTGAACTGAATTTTAGAAACCCAGTTTGTGGCAGTTTTCCAAATCCCCTGCATTCAGGCATCATGGTGAAATGGTGCTTGGTCAAACCAGTCAAGATCTGTATGCAGAAGGAGGTACAAGGAATGAGGGAAGCTTGCAAGCACTGTAGCGGGATGATTTTGTACCTGAGCTCAGTTTGTTGTGGCATCTGAATACAGACTATGTTTCGTGGACTTTGAGCCCCATCCAAAAGGTGGGAGCGAATCCACATCTGGGAGGGGTGCACCAGCCTTTCCAACAGCTTTGCCCTCCCAGGGCATTTACCTCTGTGGAGGGGTGATGCTGCCAGCATGCAGCCACCACCGCCCCCCTGGCAATGGAACACAGAGCCGAACATAGCACCAGCATCCCAGCACCCCCAGCGGCATAGCCCCAGCTTTTACCAGTGTTATACCAGCGGGCCGCAGTCTGGACTTAATCCAGGCTTTTGACTGGCATAAATCCATTGCAGCCCATGGAGGCTTCTCAGCCACAGCGAGGCTTTGCGAGAGCCTCTTCGGGAGCAGTAGGGCAGCACCACAGAGGGGCCCGCCACCTCCTGTGTGAGTGGGGCTGCCCCTCACAACCTATGATTTAAACAAACCATAGTTTAGTACAAGGTCTGAATATAACCCTGGTATGCAGCACAACATACAGGAGCATGAGAAAGAAACAGTCACAGCAGCCTTTTTTCTCATTGCATCAGGAAATATAAGAATTTTTTGGGTTGTGGGTGCCTGGATACTGTGAGGACTTTGGGAGCTGAGTGCTCAGGTACATGGGGGCCCAATTCAGATTGGGACCACAGTGCACAGAAAGAAGGCACTAAAGCCTTCCCTGAAATCTTTTTCCTAATCTGAAACAGCTGCAGAAAGCTGCTAGTTGGAGAAACTCAAGGTTAGTCATCAGTTCACATGCACTTCCCCAACTGGCAAATAGTAACTCCCCAGTGCTATTAAAGATCAGGAAAATGGCACAGGGTGAGGGAGGCTTAAGCCACCGATCCAAATCTGCCCCCTCGCATCTGGGAATTAAATTTCCAGCAGGGAACCTCAAAAACACTTCTGTCAAAATCCACTTGCGGAACCTGTGAACTTTGTAACTTGTGGATTAGCCTATATAAATTCTTTCCATTGTACAAAGTGTGTTACTTGCTTCACTTACACAATTATTATCTAATCATATTCATGGACTCAAATTGTATTCATGCTTAAACTCCTTCTACAATCAATGCTTAGTAGCTGGGTTCCCTTTATTTTCACCATTAATTAATTTGTCCCATACTGCAAATCCCTCTGAAGATTGTAACCTTCATTATCTCAGTGTGATAAAGTATGTCTGTTTCAGCATGGCTGCTACATCCCATTTCTGATTTTTTTTTCTGACAGGGCCCCTTGAGAAATTCAACTAGTGAAATCCTTTCCAGCATGCAGAAAGTGTCCCAAATTATATTTCACTAAGGACAGCTTGGCTTTTTAAATAGATCTGCAAATGTGCATTTCCAAGGGGAAAAAAACTTCACTGGACTCAGGAAGGTTGAGTTTGGCTTAGAAGTGCTTATGGCCTAGCTATGAGGCACAGAGAAGTGGGAAATAGAGTTACCACCTTTTCAATGCCAGCTCCTGTGTTTTTAACAGCAGCCGTGCACACACACACAAATGGGTCAAACAGCTTTACCTGCCATAGCTTTAAAGTGATGGGGAAAATGTGTTGATAGTTTTAGTAAAGGCACAGGCAGAGGTAGTAACCTTTAACCTTCAACCTTTAAAACAACATAAAAACTCCAGCATCTACCATCGCTAACTACAACTACCCTTCTTCCCTGTACTACCTGCAAGTTTCCACTGAGAACAGCCAACCAGCCTACTGGAAGTTTCAATATGGAGTTGAAAGCACTCTAAAAGCTTCCCTTAGCAGACTTATTTTGCTGCACAGTAACAGTTGTAAACCTCACTTTAGCAATAAGCAAAGTTTGTGAAGTATTCTTTTGCGGATGATTTGCAGTTTGTAAATCAATAAGGAAAGGCATTCTTGGTTTCTAGAAATAGGCTGCTGCCATCTAGGGATTAGTAGTTATCTTTGGCTGAAACAGCCCTCTGCATAGGAGAACACAAATGCTGCATCTACAAAACAGCTTGATGATCTTGAGCAGTGGCGCTCATTCCATAGCTCACAGATAACCTCATCTGTAGTCACTTTCAACCAAAAAAGCTACATCACTGTGTGCCCTAATCACCACCCCACATACACACAATGATATGTGCATATGTTCCCACTCCTGCCTTCTCTCAGATGCTGTATCTTCACCTCCTCTTTGTGCCTTTCAGTGCTCTGTGGGCTTTCCCCTGTGATTTTAACTCTTGCTTGTTGCTAGTCCAGCATAATTTCCAGCACAACCTTGCTTACTTTTGGGAACACTATTGAAGGCATAAAACAAATCCCTAGCCCTAAAAAATTAGAACATTTCTCTTTCTTATAGGCTGCCCATCCCATAAGGGCTTAGGGTGATTCAATCGTAATCAGTTAGATAAAACAATAAGATCGGTAAGTAAAACATTCTCATCCACATCCCTGCACCATTAACATTAGCCAAGGGGGAAATGAAAGATCATCAAAAATTTAAGCTACAAACAGTAATCTGCCATAAAAGCAGAACTATTCATTGAAAGGGAAAGCAGAACCACACAATGAAAGGGAAAGGGGAAAGGGAAAGGCTCGTGAGATGCTCTTGAGACATAGAATGAGTACCATCGACCTAGACTAGCAGAACAAACTACCAGGGACGTACCGCCCAGGGGGGCATATGGGGTCAAATGTCTCCGGGCTGTGCCCCCAAACCCCTCCTCCTCCCCCCTGGGTCCATACACTGGCTTGAAGACCTGGTGCAAAAAAAAGTTGTTTGGTTGTGGTGGGGGAAGGCCGCTGCCCATAAAGGGGATGGGGGGTGGAAAACTCAAGATTTTGCACCAGGCTATTTTTCCCTAGATACGCCTCTGAAAACTACTGAGAAGATCTTGTAGAGATAAGGAAGTATTGGGGGAGGGGGCATTCATGAGCCTGGAGGCCATATATTGAACCACATTTGTGGGGGTTCCCATTGTGAGGATGTAGCTCCTTGCTGTCCTTGCGGAATGGAATGTAGCTCTAAGATGCCTCTCTTTTAACATTGCTTGCTCTATAAATAATGAGAGGCCAGCTTTTACAAACTACAAACTTGCTCAGCTGAGCAGGCCTTGGTGTCCCTGTCTTTGGGGAGGGAATGGTGAAAGGAGCAGACAAGGTACTGATGGCACAGATTTGAAGAGAGGACAATACAGGAATATCAGATGTCAGTGGAAGGACTTCCACAGCAAAGTTTTCTGTGGGAGAAACGGTTGGTTCGAAAAGGACTGTGCAGAGTATAAATGCAGTGCAGAGCCTCCACACCATCCCATTGGAGCCATTGTTTTAGTCCTTGAATTTCATGAATAATATTAACCTTCTTCATTGTAGAGGGGGAAAAAATCTTAATGAGAATTAGGGAGACAGAATGTCAATGAAGTTGCTTTTTAATGCTTATTTATGACTGGCTATTATTAAACAGCACATGAAGATACCTGGTGTCTGGCAATGAAAGCAATGCTCCCTTTTGAGAAAAAGGTCCTTGCTTCCTAAAGGAGAATGTCTTGTTATGCTCTCCCTGATTGATGATCAATTCCAGGAGACAACCTGACGTTTCCATTGGATGAGAAAAAACACTCACACCCAACAGTTCTAACTGCAAGCTTCTTTCACTCTACCAGGAGAGTAAGCTGTGATGGGTGCTGAATTCCAAAGAGAAATTTCCACTTATCCCATGAAGAAGAAGAGTTGGTTGTTATAGTTTTCTTCTCCTTTAAGGAGTCTCAGAGCAGCTTTCAATCACTTTCCCTTCTCCCCACAACAGAAACCTTGTAAGGTGGGGCTGAGAGAGTTCTGAGAGCACTGTGACTGGCCCAAGATCACCTAGCAGGCTGAATGTGGAAGAATGGGGAAACAAACCCAGGTCTCCAGATTAGAGTCTGCTACTCTCAACCACGACACCCATGCTGGCTCTGAGGAGCAGCAGTGGTGTCGGAGGTTAAGAGCTCGTGTATCTAATCTGGAGGAACCGGGTTTGATTCCCCACTCTGCCACCTGAGCTGTGGAGACTTATCTGGGGAATTCAGATTAGCCTGTACACTCCCACACACACCAGCTGGGTAACCTTGGGCTAGTCACAGCTTCTCGGAGCTCTCTCAGCCCCTCCTACCTCTCAGGGTGTTTGTTGTGAGCGGGGAAGGGCAAGGAGATTGTAAGCCCCTCTGAGTCTCCTGCAGGAGAGAAAGGGGGATATAAATCCAAACTCTTCTTCTTCTTCTTCATGAGCTCTGTGAGCATGTGGCTTTCTAGATCAATATTATCTTGAGCTATCAAGATCAATATTGTCTGTTCTGAGTGGAAGTGGCTGTCCAGGGTCTAAGGTAGATGTCTTTCACATCACCATCTATCTGGTCCTTTCAACTGGCAATGCCAGAGGTTGAACTTTGGATTTTAAATCATTCTTTACCATCCAAACCACAGGCCTACCTGTTGTAACCAGAGCCTCTTTATGAAACATTGCACTAGTATTTTGAGTTATGAACCAACAGCTTAACCAATGAATGATCAGTGAGCAAATACCACTTAGAGCAACTACCATACTCACATGTCACAATCACAACGCAAGATCTCTATATTATCCAAGACATTTTGGATTTTTTTTTCAGTTTGAGATGGAAAAGAGGGATTTTGTTAAAGGGATCCATCATCCCACAGTTACATACCTCTTCTGTAGCTTGGGGTAAACATGTTCTGTAAACTGGTTTAACTGTGCTCCCCTTATCCGTCCTTGGGGGATCAGGAATTTGACCTCATCCACTATGGCCTTTAACGCCTGAAGAATAAATCTGGGGAACTTAATCCTGTGACTGTGCAAAAGAGGTTGGACTGGATTAGAACTTGGTGTGAGGCACATGTAACATGCTGTGAGTTTCCCAGTGGAAGAATTGAATGAGAAGAGAATTATATATCTCTATCGTGAACAAACAAGCCATTGCTTTCACCATACTGGAATGGTATGCTGGATTAAATTTAGGCCCGATCAGTGCCACAAGAGGCACAGACAGGAGGGAGAGTCTTGATGCAGTTATTACTTTGCATATCATCATGGGGTGGTTATGTCCAGAAAGCTGCAGAACAAAAGAAGGGCAAAGAAACAAAAGCAAACTCCTAAAGCTGAAAATTGAAGAGATAAAGGCTGCCTGAAAAGGCTAAGGAATAATGTATACCACTGCAAATAAATTCACACTGCAACATAGATATATAATCTTCTTGTAAAGCTGTTTCAAAAATATGTGTATGCATAGCAAAAGCAGCAAAACTGGAACCCAATTCCAAACATGCATACATTATGGATTCAAAGCCTAATCTTGAATAGCAAATTCAATTCTTGCTCTGTCAGTCTTATCCACAAGATCTCAGAACTGGAATAGATGGTGCTACAGTGACAATGGAAGTTCACAGACACCTCCGAAGCCTGAAAATATTATAGCAGAGCCATTCCTGCAAACTCATTATCACGTAATCACAGGTAAAAAGAATGTTTTAGAAAATGATTTCACAGAGCTCATTTGTTCCAATAAAGTCATAAGAGTTACAAAAAGGTAGAGGGGGAACAGTTCTTACTAGAGGAGAAACAGCTACTAAGATAATGGTAATGAGAAATCAATGGTCAGGCAGTTTGTCCTAATGAATCTCGAGCTCAAGAACAGCCACATTTGGAGAAGCATCATCCATAACAGGAATTAAGATAGGGAGCACATAAGAAAAGGAAGAAAATAACACCTTCTCACAGCAAACTGGCTATTGGGAGGACCATAAAACGATACCTGACCCCTATGCAAAGTAGGAGGTTCTGTGCACTTCAAATTGCAGAAAGCAATTTATGAATGTTAAAAAAAAGACAGCCCTTTCCTTCAAAGGGTTAATTGGTCTGGAGAACCTCATCCTGTAGCTAAGGAAAAGAAGTTTGACTGGATCAGTTCTTGGAGTTATGAAATGTTCACCTGAAGCTGCATTAGACCATTAGTCTATCAAAATCAGTACTGTCTACTACATTGACTGACAGTAGTTCTCTGTCAGGCAGCGGCCCTGGAGGGGAAGGGGGTCAACCAGTGGTGGGATCCAAAAATTTTAGTAACAGGTTCCCATGGTGGTGGGATTTAAACTGTGGTGTAGTGCCAATGGGGCTCGGCGGGGCATTCTGGGGGCGGGGCATCCCTGGGCGGGGCTGTGGCAAGGACGCAGCTGCTGCGCCGGTCCTTGGGCGGGAAATGAATGCACGCAGGCGCAGGCTGCCACGCACGCTGGTGCACCTCCTCCTAGACTGCTTCAAGTTCTGCGCGCTGCTGCTGAGAGGAGGGGCGTAACTAAGGCAAAAATCTCGTGGCAAAATCACCAATTAGTAACCCCCTCTCGGCACACACAAATAATTAGTAACTTACTCTCAGGAACCTGTGAGAACCTGCTGGATCCCACCTCTGGGGTCAACGGTACCAGGCAAACTGCTTTCAGTTTTCACTGTGTGGGCCTCCACAGGGAAGCATCTTTATCTCTGTCTTTTGACTTGGCCATTCTGGCATTCCTGCCTTTCGAGCTCTCTGAACCGTGGGAATGTATTACGTATGAGGGAGGGGGGGAAGGAGGTATGAGTTTCCTATACCGAGGTGCTTTCTTGTTCCCGCCAGAACCAGCTTTTTATTTCCAACCTACATGTCTTTTCCATAATAAAGACTTCTTAATCCTAACGGCATGCAGAGTCTGATTTGGATATAGATCTGAGGTCTGGCACTCTCCAGGGATTCAGATGGAGTTCCTTTGCTATCACCTACAACCAGATTCTTTGAAGATGCAGTGCCAGGGACTGGACCTGGGACCCGCTACATGGAAAGTAGACGTTCTGCTAAGGAATCCCAGCCACTTCCCTTTCTCCCAGTTTGAAGGAAGAGGAGTCATTTCAGTGGAAAGAGAAGAAAACGGAATTGGCCTGATCATGCCTGTAGCTACAGTATGGTGGAATGGTTGAGGTTGGGGCCTGTGGGACCTATATCCACCAATCTCAAATATCCCACACACACACACACGCCCAAAAAATCATGAAACATAGGCAGGAAGAAGTAAATATATCCCCCCAGCCATTCTCAAAGTGGCTTATGAAGAAGAATATGAACAAATGAGGGGAGTAATATACAGCTCCAACAACCTGGAGCCACTGAATTCATCAGAGCTAGAGCTGCAAGCTATGGGCCAAGGGCCAAAAGCCCTTTGACTTTTACCAAAAGGTTCAAAGCCTGGCAATAACCAGGTTTAAATACCAGCAAATGGTACAGAAGCTCAACTGGCAATCTGTTCCCAGCTTCCCTTCTCTCTCCTAGAAGAGCCTCTGCCTCTGCCTAGAAGAGCCTAGAAGAGCCTCTGCCCATGCCTGTAACAAAGGAGGGAATAGAAGCCCAGTGCAACTGACAGGAACATTCTCACACTTCCTCCCCTTTATGTGACTCTGCATATGAGGTCCCACGTAGGTTATCATCAGGCCTTGGTTTCTATCTTATCCCATCAATTTATTTATAAGAAGTAAATAGAGAAAAGGACTGAGGCCTTTTATTCATGCAGTACTTACTGTATGGCTGTGTGCTTTGCAGTGAGTTTTTTCCCACAGCTTTCTGTTTTAACAGAAAAGTGTCCATAGCCAAGCAGGGCCTTCATTTTACCTCTCCCCTCCTTCCTTGTTCTATCTGTGCAAGAGGAACTGCTATTGTGTGGGCAGGGAAAGCCGCAAGGAAACCTGAAGAAAGAGAAATGTACACGGATTCCCTTCACTTTCCCCTAAAAACTCCGAGAGTTTTTGGAAACTGTGGACATTCTCAGGTCTGAGACCACAGTGAGTTCCGGACAGGGAGAAATGTGTGCATCACCAAGAATCCAACCTGAAGGGAATGTACACTCAGTGCAAAGGAGACCAAACATGCGTAAATAACTAGAGAGTCTTGCTTCTAAAGGGCTCATTTCACTAGGGTAATATGAAAAGGGGGATTTTCCAGATGATAATGTTAGCGTACACAGTTTTAGTCAGCTCTCAATATGTCTTTCCTTAGGATAGTCATTCTGTTGCAGAAATATTTATATTTCCTTCAGTTGAAATGTAAGACCGGAATATTGTGCCACAGGTGCTGGAATACACTCAGTGTTCAAAATAATTCTTTTTACCATTGTCTAAAAAAGTGTACTTATTCTAAATGTGGAATTGCATGGCTCAACAGACTTGAATGAGTCTCTGTTTTCACACCTGCAAAATGCTCAGAGAGATGAGAATACTCAAATGCCCTTACTGGGTGCTAGCAGGAATATTGGAGCAGGGCGAAACCTATCTTATTCACTGCACTGATCATGTATGTAAGCAAAACTGTTGCTGTTCCTCCTAGAGCAGCAATGTGAGATTTTTTTCACCAGAGGAGAAAAGAGATATTTCCTGAGCACAACAACTCTCCAATGTTTTTCAGTGTGCTCCATGGAACATGCTTTCTTTTTTCACTAGGAGGAACAAGAATTCCCTATAGATACATAACTGCATGCTGATTACAGGTTGGCTGTGGATGGATCTGAAGGAATAATCTGATGAAGGGTATCTGCCACAAGGGGTTTATTTTTCAGGACTGAACTCAGCAGTCAAATAGAAGGGATAAGAAAAACTCTCTCCTTATTACGGCCTAACTAAAATGAATATTCCCAGGGATACTGATTTGCAAGGCAAACCAACTGATCCTGTAGGCATGCTGACATTAATTCAGAAGCTGTGGCTGGTTTATCAAGAATTCTGGGGTTTGTTTAAACCTCTAATGTAAATAACTAACAGTGCAATCATAAACATAGTTACTTCTAAGCCCATTCATTTCACTGAAGTTAGAAGAGTACAGCTAGCTCCGTTTAGGATTGTGTTGGAAGTCTGTACAAGGACATAAAAAGAACAGTGTGCCATATATCTTTAGATATTAAGTGGTGTGCGACTTTTATTTCTCACAAGACTACTATGATCCTTTGCAAAAATTTAATTTCAGGCTCTGTAGAAGATTGTGTTTTGCTGCAGGTTTTTTTTAAAAAATGCATTGGTTTAATTTCTGAGGCTGCTGCATTAAAATGAGAACGACAAACCTTTGGCTGAGAAGATAGCCTCATGCATGATGCTTCAATATGCAGTCTAGCATTGTCTCAGGGTATTTTCCCCAGGACTGCAGCTGAGCTCAGACAATGTTCAATACAGCAAGATAGCTCTGGCACGCTTCAGTGAAGACTGTTAATATTTTTTTAAAAGCAATCAAGCCAACTTTTAATTTAAGGAGAACAAAGTTTGCAACACCCCCTCCCCCAATCTACATTTAAAAGGGAAATCAGTGACCTTTGTAATAACCATAGTTTGAATTGACATTTTTTTAATTGGAATTTGAAATGATGGGAGAGATGCAAGCTCAGTGAAAATCTGGAATGAAACCTTTTGTCTTTTTATACCACTAGGATAAATTCAGGACCAAAGACCACTCAAAGAATACTAGATGACACTTTCTTCCACCATCACCACCAGGCTGCCTCTTGATAACAATGCAGCTTTGGAAGGAGAAATAGAAATAGATAATGACATATTTGTGAAAGATTGACCTTTTCAGATTTTACATTTGGGGGGATCCAGCTGTGCATGCTGCCGGGGGGGGGGGGGCGGGGTGTAACTCATAATGCTCCCAACATTTGCAGTCTCTATTTTGTCTGGCTAGGGAAATGTTTGCGTTTTTGAACTTTGGTGTATGCAAATGAAACATTACTGAAGCTGGAAAATGTGTGTTTCCCTATAAAGACAAAATGGCAACCACACATATTAGAAACATTGTGGGTAGCACATATTCCCGGTCCCCCCCCCCCCCCCCCGCCCCCATTTAACACTTGAAGAGGTATTTTATTCTTACTTAAGCCAGGATCCACAGAACGATGCAATACTTCCAAATCCTCAAAATGCCTTTGGACGTATATTTCATGATCAGTAGCTTCTCCAACTCGCACTGTGAATGTCTTTTGAAATGATCAGGACTTTTTAGCACTGTCTGTGATGTAGCTTGGTGGTTTCCTGTTTGATGAAAAAAATATGCCAAAAATCCCTACTTGGCACACCCCAACTCATTTTCATTTGTAAAATATTTTGCTATTTTCTAGCATGTCATCATCAAACCCTGAGAGAGTGTTCACTATTTCTTCTTTACCAGTTAACCAGCTAAGGTTGCCAACTTTCTTCAATGTCAACAACAGTCAGAAAATCTGCAGGTGAAGCTCCACACCTCTTGATTCTCTGCAATTTAAGACAAGGGAGCCCGGTAAGAGAATATAGTGGCAACTTATAGCAAAATCAATACCTTCCTTAACACTTTGCAATATTACCAACAGCAGACACAGGATTCTGGATTCAAAACTACCTCTCTGCCCACTTGCTAAAACTGCTGTTAGCTTTGTATGGAATTGGGGAGCCTTGGTTTTCACAGTAGGTGTATGCTTATTATATCAAATGGAGCCTGAATATACTGAACCTAAGGAACATCTCATAGATGAGAGGCATCTTGACAACCATAGCAGATCATCCATTTCCCTGTTGCACATTGGAGAAATTGGGCTGTTTGTTTTATGTTACATGAATACAGTGAATAATTAGCTCATTCCCCAATAAGGTACACATATGGGTTAAGAAGCAAGCCCGCTGAGGTGACTCTTATTGGAGGATAGTTCCTGGAGTCCAATAAAAAGGGTTATTACTTGCGACAAATATTCTAATTTGCATCACTGTTTGATTAAGTGGTCCAAAGCTAGGTAGTCAAATGAGAAGAGCATCTTGAGAGTAGTATGCGGTCTAGACTGCTGATTAAACTCAGACTGTTTGGAAATTGCTCTTCATTTAATAAAGTCAGTTGTGAAGGTCGACATGGGATTGGACTTCATTGGAGTCTTCACAGTGGCGTAGTGCACCTATGAAGGACAAAGGAACGAACTAGACGTTCAGGTTTTCAACTAGTCAAGTCTGGGTTCCCTAGACCCAACTTGGGTTCCCTGTAGCTGCACAACAGCAATGGGGGAGTGGTTTTTTTAAAAAACAAAACAAAAAACAAAAACAAAGGATAGCCCAACACCCCCACAGGGGGAATAAAAGTTCCTGCCCCAACAAGCTGCTTTTCCATGTGGAAACAGCACTGGGTGAGGGAGTTGTTTCCTTGTTTTTCTGACTCCACATGCACACAGTACTCCATATAGAGCAACAAAAATGGAGACGTAGCTCCCTCTCAGCACTGTTTCCATGTTGGAAGACAGTTCAACAGGGTGATGCAGGCGACATTCTAAGCCCATCCTTTATTATTTTTTTAAAAGCTATTCCCCTCCTTGGCTACGGGGAGCACAAGCTGCATCCAGAAACTCAAACCCAACTTATTAAAGCCTGAACATGTAGTTTACTCCTAACAGAGACCCTATGTCCAAGGTTTGGGTTGTCAAGAGAACATACCCACCTTTAGTTAAAATTAAAGATGGTAGCCCTCATGGATCTAAGGAACCCTGGCATTCCACATTTTTCTCAGAGTGGTGAGAAATGCCAGCGACAGGGCTTACCTGAGTTGGTTCCCTTTGGAGAAGATATCAATGGAGATCTATGACATTTTTTGTAACATTTATTTACAAATAGAGTACAGGTTGGTTCACAAAGGTTTTCCTGTAGGGCAAGAGTTCTGCTATCCACTTCACGTCCATTGATAGAGATCCTGTTCACTTCAATCCCCAGCAGTCTAACAGCTCCTCTGTCATTTTTCAGCATCCAAACTATACAATCACAGAATTGGAAGGGCCATCAAGTCCATGCCCCTGCTCTGTGCTTTCTTTTCACAGGCACACATTGAACTGCCCTCTTTAACTGTGTGTGTGTGAGAGGGGGTCATCTCCCCTGAGCCTTGATTAACAGAACAATCAGGGCTCATTGAGGGGAAAGATATACAATGGCTAAGAATCCCTACTTCCCCTTTTGTCAAATAGGCAGAGCTAGTCCAATACTCCACCCTATACCCTCAGGGCAGCTAACAACATAGCAAAACAATGTACATTAAAACAGAGTAAATACGAATAGATGAAACTAAAAAAAAACAACAAATACAGATGGCTACTTAAACACATTAAGCCTAACAGTTTGCCAGTAACAATATATATATATAATGGATATATTATCAGTGTATTTCCCTGTGTATTCTTAGGTCTATGTAGCCAGAGGTTCCCCACAGGGCATTAAGTTCCAAGACTGAATGTGAGGCCCACTTTGGATTGGAACAGAAGTACACATGAAGAAGAGACTTATGTCCTCCCTCCCTCCCCACCACACACACATGTACCATTTTCGTGATTTGAAACAGTTTGGGGTCTTTTGTGGGCTCCACATGTGCTGATGGGGTACACAAAGAATTCCCCAATGAAGCAAAAACAACTTTCCCCTGGGGCTGGTTCAGGTTGGGCAGATGGGTGGAGGGAAGGCTTAAGGATCCTGCCCCCATGCACTGCAGTCCTAATCTAGATTGAATCCAGAGGTGGGATCCAACCAGTTCTCACCACTTCTCTAGAAGTGGTTACTATTTTTTTCTGACTGCCGAGAAGGGGTAACTAAAGCAACCTCCCTGCCCACCACCATTGGAACCTGTTATTAAAATTTTTGGATCCCACCACTGATCGAATCCTTTGTGCCTGAGAACTGAGTTCCCAGTGGGGAACTTACCAGCACATGCCAGATAGTCCTCATGGGCCATGGCACATCCCAACTCAAGGACTATTACAGATACAGCAATGCCACAACATTTGATTATAAAATATAATTAAACAGCAATGGAAACAATCTAAATTTTATTTTTAAAAAGCCCTCCTGAATAATTTCACTGTCCATGTTTTGCATAATGATGAGATTGTGGGGGCTTGTTGGGCAGGCTATGGGGGAGCCAGAAGAGAATTTCCCGGTACTGGCAGTTTCTGATCATACAGACTGAAACTATCAGAAGCCTTTGCTCAGAAAAGTGAAACTATCACAGTAGAGTACATCAGGATGGGGATTGCTGTAGATATGTGGAACCTTAGGCCATGAAAGGTTTTGTAGGCAATTACTGGGATCTTAAACGAAAAGCAGAAACTAATCAGTATCCAATGGAGTGTAATATGCATGCTCTGTTTAGCTCTGGATAGTAACTGAGCTGAAGCATTCTATACCACTGGAATTTCTGAGTCATCCTCAAGGACAGATTATGTAGTACATGTTAAGGATAGTCTTGCCTTGAAGGTACCATGGAGATAGAAGGAAGCATTTTTGCGACAGAATTAACTTGCTTCTCCAGCCTTTTGATGCTTAACTGAGTCAGCAAAAATCAACAGAACCCCATCAAACGTGAGGAGCACCTCTAAGACCTCAGCCTTCCTGACTAGCATTACCTTCATCTTGTATTGATAAGTTAGTATATTCCACCATTCAGATATGCACACTAAAAAAAAGTTTAAATAGATACACAATGGAAACAGTGTTAAGGGACAGGAACCAGAAAAAAGGACAGCCCCAAAGGAACCAGAACATATGAGATTTCATCCTGCAGATTCCCCCCACCCCATATTATTTTTAGCCTGTCCCTGCTCCCATAAATATAATCAGAATACATTTCCCTGAACTCATGTTACAATTTAATAGCCTTGCCCAATCCCTGACAGGTTCCAAGAATTAGCATCAATTTTTCTAAATTATATGTATTTCTACTCCAAATTTTGCCTCCAGGGGACCCAAAGAAGTTTCTGACTTGGTTCACTTTTCCTTCAGTTCATCCTCCGACAAAAGCTTTTACACACACCCCCCCCCCCCCAAATGGTGTGGCTGACTAAGGTGTTCTTGGACGCAAATCTAGCTGTTCTACTGCAGATCAACATGGTTATATATTGAAGTAATAATTCTGTTTGAGAGAGTGTAATTGGCCCAAGGTCATCCAGCAAGTTTCCATTGCAGAGTGTAGACTCAAGTCATACAGATCCTAGTTTGGCACTAGCCACTAAACCAAGCTGCTGTACGTTACAGAGCAGCCTAAAGAAAAAAAATCCAGTTTGGATTAAGGTTGCTTTTGTATAGTTGAATTGGTTTAAACTGATGAAAGATGGCTTACGAACAACAAAATGTTTAGATTGCTAACAATACCAAGCTTCAAACTGGGTGTAAAAATCTATGCCAACATTCACCTCCCAAAACAAACAAACAAACAAACAAACAAAAAATTCTGTTATGGTGTGGTGCTTCAGCACAACCACATTTTGATGTTTTTGCCGAGCCGAGTAGCTTGTCACCTACTCTTTCCATACACTTGATCTCAAAGGACTTAAGGATTACTCAAACACGCCTTTATTTCAAGTTTCCTTTCTAATCCAAAGACACACTGTGAATATTTTGCGATGCAATGTTGAATTTCACCACATACACTGAAACGGTGATTCCGCACAACGAATTAATACGCTGCAATCGTTATCAATGAATTTGTTTTCCACATATAAAAAAGGAAAACAAGTTCATTTACAACGATTGCAACTCGTTATAAATATGTTGTGCAGAATCCCCTCATGGCAGCCCGGGGAGCCCGCTATTTGACTACACTCTATTCCGAGTTTTACAACTGGAGTTTTTGATTCGTATTTTAAACAGGGGGTTTTCGTCTTCAGGGAAACTTGTTTTCTTCCTTTCTATCTACTAGCAAGCAAATATAAAAAATAAACCAATAAAAATTAGGTCAGGATCCCTGCAGCGCTCCAAACTATGAAACAGAGCCTCAATTGAAAAAGCGCCTGAAACCTATCAACTGTCCCTGTTCCGACTCCTACTACTCCCGGCATGCCCTGGGAAAAGCGCGTTGCATCCTGGGAACTGTAGTCCTGAAGCCCTATGCAAAAATTCAATGTACCAAGCAGGGAGGTGTTGAATAGAAGCGTTCGGCACGCGCCCGCCTCTTGCAGGCAGGTAGGTGAGCAATTCCGATTTCTTGGCAACCTGAAAACCGGTCGTACCTGAGATGGGAAATTGTTGTGTCTCGGGGAAATGGCCTCCAGGATGTGAACCCCCGTTTGGGAAGTGTGGGGCTGGAGTCCAGGTAGGGCCAGTTATGAGGATTAGTGTCTACCTGCCCCTTTCCCCGCTACAGGTGGGAAGGGAGGATCACCTTTCCAGGGGCTTCCAAGCATCAGGTCGTTGTGCTCGTTTTCTGAAGCTCCTCCCTCCAAGCACCACCGGTTGGACCGGTTGTTGCGACCCTTGGTTTCAAATCCCTTACTGGGTTACCATGGGCCAGTCCTACCCTTTCAGCCTAACCAGCTCCCAAGGTTGTTGTAAGGATATGATGAAGGACGGGAGATGTTGTGCTGCAGATCAGGGAATCTGCTTGGGGAAAAGTCATGTGGGATGGGACTTTAATCAGGAAGGGAATTGACCAAAACAGAGCAAAAAAGCTGGCTGGATCCAACCACATATATGCCACCCTCCTCGGAGGACAGGTAGGATAAAGATACGTTGCGTAAATACATTTCCTTCTTTGTCTAAATTAATGCTGTATTTAATAATTCACACACTGAACCAGGCAGTGACTCAGTAAACAGGATGGAGCAAAACCTAACCTACCTCCCAAATTTATAAGAATAAAATAGGAAATATTGGCGTTTCTGAGTTCCCTGAAATAAGGATGGAATGGAGATATGCAAGTGGACCCCGAAATACAATCTGATGCACATTTATGCCAATCTAAGTTGTTAGATTTCAGTGGGTTTAGGCTGTAGTAAATGTGTATGGCATTGGATGGCTTGTAGGCTATATATTTTTGTTTGTTTGTTGTTTGTAATCTGTTCAACAGTCCTATAAGGAAAGTCTTGACAATATTCTTTCCATATTGCATCTATGCTGGAGGAGAATGTTTTTTCTGTTTTGTCTATGGCCATCTTGTGAGTTCATGGCATGAGTTGAACCAGAGACTCTTTGGAGTTCTAGCTTGGTGCTGTGGTCATCATCACTGCTCCGTATCAGCTCTGTGAAGGAACTCCTAGTAGTTGTGTGTGTCTTCTCCACCGTTTCCAGAATGTAAGGGGACAGGGTCATCTTTCAACTAGCAGTTGAACATAAGAATTGACTACTAAAAAGCAAGATACTGAGTTTCCAAGTTTGCTTTTAAGGCTTGCTATCAGTCCTGCACATATGAGTCAGATTTTGGTTTTCATTGATTAAAACAAGTCTTGTTTGTTCTAGGCTTTATTCCAAATACTGAAAATTGTCTCTAAGAATCAGTCCTCAGAAACTCCCATGTGTAGTGATCGGCTGTACTGATGATCTTCCCTGTGCTTTCAGAGTACTGCTTTTTGACAGTTACAGAAAACTGATGTTGAAACCATGGTGAGGGAAGCTGTTTCCTGTTCAGGAGAAAAGGACGCAGCAACCTAAAACAAATATGAAGGAGACAGGATCACTAGCTAATAGCAGATCTAGCTAGAGATTTAGCCTTTTGAGCCTCATGTAAATAATAGCTAGAGATTATTGAATCAGATTAAAATACACCGTCCTTGGGGTTATGGTCAAATATTGCTATGTCATAAGCCTTCCTTATTTTCATTTTGAACACAAAAATTCTTGCAGCTGCAGTAGGTGCTTAAAGTGGCAGGATAATACTTTTTTTACAAACATGTATGTCATCATTCAGTGTTTTAAATATTACAATTAAAAATTAATTAGTGTTTTAAAATTAATTTGTCACTTATATAATTAATTTCTTCAAGCAACGGGATTATTCAATATTTGTAACATTATATTGTAACATGTCAGCAGAAGTAAGGGACCACTGTACCAGAGTTTAGCAAGAATCAGTGTGGTATAATGTATTATTAGAATGTGTGAGGCCAGGACCTGAGAGACCCAGTTTTAAATCCCCACTAGATGTTTACTGGTGGCTGTGGACTAGTCACTCTTTCTCTTAGCATAACCTACCTCACAGGATTGTTAGAATAAGATGAATGTGGGCAGTGATGAAGAGAGGGGGAGGCATGAACTGCCTGCGTGCCCCCACCCCTGAAACGACACGCCCCCGACACGTGACTGCAATGGCAGCACACAGGGGGAGCCGCCCCAGATGTTTCCATTACAGCTACGCCTCTGGACGTGGGAAGAGCCCATTTGTGTCACTCTGAAATTCATGGATGAAGGACAGGATAAAAATGTGAAAAGACTGGTGGCCTTTAAATGTTAAAATCTAAGCATCCTGAAAATGTTTTTTTTCCATGGGAAAGAAATAGTTTTATTAACTAACGACAACAAAACAAATTCAGTTTGACCATCTGGTTGTTGTAGTCCAACTCCAGTGGTAGGCTATAAGTAAATCTATCTACATTAAATATGAAAGAGAAAGAGATTCATAAACCACCACCTAAAGTATATTTCTGTCTTATTCCAAAGCCACCTTTCTTCCAGAAGTTTCTGCTATGCACTGTGTGTTCTGTTTAGTACTGTAATGTTTCCATTACAGCTACGCCTCTGGACGTGGGAAGAGCCCATTTGTGTCACTCTGAAATTCATGGATGAAGGACAGGATAAAAATGTGAAAAGACTGGTGGCCTTTAAATGTTAAAATCTAAGCATCCTGAAAATGTTTTTTTTCCATGGGAAAGAAATAGTTTTATTAACTAACGACAACAAAACAAATTTAGTTTGACCATCTGGTTGTTGTAGTCCAACTCCAGTGGTAGGCTATAAGTAAATCTATCTACATTAAATATGAAAGAGAAAGAGATTCATAAACCACCACCTAAAGTATATTTCTGTATTATTCCAAAGCCACCTTTCTTCCAGAAGTTTCTGCTATGCACTGTGTGTTCTGTTTAGTACTGTTGACTTGAACTGGAATTGACTCTCTGGGTCCTTAGGAGATGTTTTCAAGCCATGTTACCTGAGATTGTTCAAGTGGAGATGCAGGGTTAAAACGTGGGATCTTCTGTGGAAGAAGTGACAACCAATATCTGAGTTAAAACAGAGTTTAAACTAGCCATAGTTTAAGTGCTGTTGTATCTGATAAAAATAATTAAATTTTATTCAACTGTATTTTCACAAGTTTGTGTTGTTTTTCTCATTTGCATTGCAGATTGGGAGATAGAAGAATGGATAAAGCTGCACAGGAGATGGTTAAAAACGAAAACATTTGAATAATATGCAAGTCACATAATATAAGAATATAAGATGCTTTTAAAAGATGCCACGTGCCTCTTTGGCTGGCCGGCACTAATGCTTATTTCAGTACTTCTCACTCTTAACATATTATTGTGTACTGAAGAATTAAATTTCTAGCACCCCTACATCTTGTGCCAGGTCTTTGGAGGAAAACATGTCCCTTCCTCGAGTTGAAAATCCTTGCTTTCTTCTTTTCTTGGGCATCTTTCAAGCAATATTCATTTTGATACTATATCGAGGTGGAGCTTCAAGTGTGTTTCAGGGTTTTTTAGAAGTTCCTCAACCACTGGACTACTCAAAAACAGAAGATGTGTATACAAATCTCAGCTTGTTTATTCGTGCTCCTAATAAGGAAATTATGTCGTATTGTACACCACTGTCACCAATATTTGGTATGTATACACTAAAAAAATATGTTTTTACTCTTCCACTCACAAACTGATCTGGGTCTATCCAGCCTTATGATTTGATTAAAGTATGTACATACATAAGCCTTTATTGGCATAATCAGAAGCAGATACATAAATAGATAATAAAAGCAGAAGGCCCCGCAAGGACCATATCAAATACATGCTACTGGGAGCTCTCAGCTATCTCTATAATAAAATTAGCGACCTCTTCTCAAAAACCAGGGTTCGGGTTATTCAACAATAGAGATAACCTAGTCAGATCAGGCAGCCCAGATTGAAGAATATAGAGTGGTATATTTAGATCTGATTTTCTATCCAAATCTGGTGCAGTGCAAAGAGTTGAGTGGAGCCAAGTTTTCGACCACGATGGGTTTGCAGCTGCATAGCCTGTGCCCAGATTTATCCTAGAGTTATTGTACCTCTACCTTTAGTAGGGCAGAGGGCATAACGATTATTCAGCAATGGTAAGGAAACTCTCCTTTGCCACGTGGATTGATTCGAGGCATAGAATGTAGGCCATCACCCGGCTCTACTCAAATGGGATTAAGAATTGTGTTTTAGAGCAGGTTAGTTTGGCTCCCTTTAGATATAAATTTACAAATTCCAGATCTAAAAGCCGATCCTCTAATCCCTATTATGCAGCTTCTAGACAGGACATTAAAGGAGAGTGATTCAATAGGCAAATAGCCAGCCGGATATGATCTTTCTCTTGATTTAGAGAACCAATACTGATTTAACTTACTAAATTGTGTCCTGTAATATCAATGGAAACAAAGGAGTGTTCGGATGGCAAATAGGTAGAGATGGGAGCCAGAATCTGAGAGAATCTAGAAGCCATGGCGCTATATTTCCCAGGATGTTTTGTGCCAGTTCTAAACACAGGGCTGCGTAGGGGACGCCGTTTGGAACTCCCATTACTTGGTAGAAAAACTTAGATTGGGGAACATTCAGAGCATGATTCACTGTTTGGATCCAGATGGGGACCCCATAAAGTAGTTGGGATTCAACCTTTGCATTGAAGATCTATTAAGGTATGTTAGCCATGTACAGGCTGGGTAAACGTATCCTGGTACTGTAATAACTTGAGTTGCCAGACATTTGCAAGCTCCCTTCTTCATAATTTTGTATATTTTTATGTTGAAATGATAGGATATCTTTCTGTTCATTGAAAACTCTTGATATTTGTCTCTCTTCTTGATCTAATTCAACAGATAGCATAACAAATAGTCGTCGCTATGTTAGTTAATGTTTAATCCTTGACTGGCAGATAGCAGAGCTTGTTACTTGTTTCATATAGAGTTGTTTTGTTGTGTATCTTCAGAACTTCAGTTGCTGAGGCATTCTTTGATTTGAAATTGCATAAGGTTGCAATGGACTCAAATTATTTTGTTAGGTTATCTGAAAAGCTAGTTGAAAAGACTGAAGAATTAATAGTGAATGCACAGGTAGATAGAAATTTGTTTGAAATGGAATAGTCAGATGTTAGCCAAAATAGAATTTTTATTAAAGATATGATTAAATTGACTTCTTTGGTAAGGGCAGAAACTATCATTAATGTTTTTATATTACCGTCGCTCGTAGCAATTACTAGAATCGCTTTATCAGATTCCAAGATCCTTTCGATTTTCTTCCTGTCCTGTAACAATGCTTTTATGATAACCTAATTTTAAAAATTGAGTGTAGGTAATTGTGCTTAAAAGTGTGGTCCAGATAGGACTGGAAGAAATACTACTTGGGAACTTGGATTGTAAGTAGGATCTGGAATGAAGTCAGGCAATTAGGCCAGGAACAATTTCAGTTTTATACTCTCTGAAAGCTGCCCTACCAAAGCAGTTCAGGGCAGGTAGGCACGGTTTGGATTGCCTGAGCTCGTGCAACATGTTCAGCAAGTTCTTCCTCCTCCAAGCTCCTCCTTCCGAGTTGAATGCCATAGAAGCTGTCTGGTGCTCTGATGTAGTGAGCAATCCAGCCTTTGCCAAAAAAAAAAAATTCTTGTGATTTCCTAGGCCTTTGGAGATGAACCTGATATCGTTTAGTAAAACAGATGTCTATCCTCTGACCCTGAATTGCTTTGAGAGTAAAACGTTACCTTGTGAGCAAAGCTCACCATCAATTCTAATCTGATCTGGCAAACATTGAATGCATACAAACACGCATGTGAGCTTTTATGGATGGACCTTTGAGAATCATTCTAAATGTGTGTGACAGCAGAGCAGATCTTTTCGTTTTTTAGCTTTTGTTGTTGATACTGAAGGAACATAGTGTTTGCCATATAGGCTAGTTTTTTCTTGTGTTTGCATTCCCTTATGTGTTAAACTTGCACTAGAAGTTGCTGCCTTTTTGAAAAAGATGCTTTCCCCATATCAATTAACTCTCATTATTCAATATGGTGACCTTGCTGTTCTGAGATGCAGCACTAACTTGTGTGAGTGCTACCAATTAGCATCCAGTGATCTTTAGCAAGCCATGATGTAGCCCTATATAATTTTTGAGGGAAATACATTTTCAGCAGACTGGGTAGTTGCATTGCTGTATTAGTCTGTAGAAGTAGCATAAAATCCAGTTGCACAAGCACAAGAGCCAGAAAGGAATTTTTCCATGGTATAGACTCCGCAGTTGTTTATTTAAAGAAGTGAGGATTGGACAAAGAAAATGGCAGCTGCCAGATTATTTATTTACTTTGCCTGAGTGCCTTGCTTGTACTTCCTTTCCTTCTTTCTTCCCTTCTCTCTCTCTCTCTCTTTCCTTCCTTTCTTTGCTTCCTTCCTTCTGCCTCCTTCCCTTCTTTCTTTCTTTCTTTCTTTCTTTCTTTCTTTCTTTCTTTCTTTCTTTCTTTCTTTCTTTCTTTCTTTCTTTCTTTCTTTCTTTCTTTCTTCCCTCCCTCCCTCCAAGGTGCTACTGGACTCAAGTGTTGTTCTATGTCTGGGTAGCTGCATGACTTTGGATTTGTTCCCACATGGGCATTATGGGTTTTCTGGGCTGTGTGGCCATGCTCTGGTAGTTTTTGCCCCCAATGTTTTGCCCACATCTATAGCTGGCATATTCAGAGGCATGTAAGGGTAAAATGATTTTATCTAAAGAGAAACACATTTTACCGTGACATGCCTCTGAAAATGTCAACAACAAACTCTCAGGCAAAGATGTTAGAATGCAAAAACTACCAAACTCCATCAACCCACATACAACCGAGAAATTCACAACTCTCAGTTGATTCTGGCTGTGAAGGTTTTTGACAATACATTGTTCTCACATGATTTATTTCTGCTCCTGCTTTTCATAATGTTTGCAAGCATCTAATGTTGACATGGATCTAGAGGTTTTCCATGATGGATTCCAGTGATGGTGAACCTTTTTGAGACCGAGTGCCCAAACTGCAACCCAAAACCCACTTATTTATCGCAAAGTGCCAACACGGCAATTTAACCTGAATACTGAGGTTTTAGTTTAGAAAAAACAGTTGGCTCCGAAAGTGGCGCATTACTTTCAGGGGAGTAAGTTTGGTGAGTAATCCCGGTGGCTTTGCTTTTGGAAACAACCGTGCAATGCCAGAATGGGTGAATCACGACCCTAGGAGGGTTTAGAAGCAAGCCCCATTGCCAGCAACTGAGCTTACTCCCAAGTAAAGGATTACGCTTTCGTTCTTCCCATAAAAACCAGTGGGGTTTAACAGCACTTAACAGGGTTACCTACACGTCATGCCCATGGCCAGCCTAGAGCAGAGCCTAGATGTATTATTAGTGGGGGGGGGGGCAATTTTCCACCCCCACATGATGAACTCTGTGCACGCGTGCCCACAGAGAGGGCTCTGAGTGCCACCTCTGGCACCCTTGCACCTCTGGCACCACTGGATTAGGGGAATGCTAATTTCAGTTACGCTTTTGCTAAGGTTCCACATGATGTTCTTGTTGACATGTTGGTAAAATGTGGTTTGGCTCCTTCAGCAGTTAAGTGGGTTTGTAACAGGTTGACAGATCACACCCACAGAGTGCTTGTTAATGGTTCCTCATCCTCTTGGGGAGGAGTGACAAGTGGAGTGCCTCAAGGATCCATCTGGGTCCAGTGTTGTACAATACCTTTATACATGACTTGGATGAAGGAATAGACAGGTTGCTCATTAAATTTCCAGGTGATACTAAATTGGGAGGGGTAGCCAATACAGTAGGAGAATGATCTTGACAGGCTGGGAAACTGGTCCCAAACCAACAACATTAATTTCAACAGAGATAAATGTTAAAATTATCTTCGGTCAAGGAAAAGGCACTTCTTCTATACCTCTTGTTGCTCTGCAGATTTACTGACGCTCATTAGAACCATTAGGGTAGGGAAGTGTACAAAAGGCTTCAGCAGAGAAGGAAGATGAAGGAAAGCCCTGATGCAAAAGCAGAACTGGTCCATCTGGATCCAGACTATTCTTATTACTTCAGGATATAACACCCAATGATTAGTCATTCTGTAATTCTTGGAATAATTATTGTGCTGTACTTTGCTGTAATTCTTGGAATAATGGACAGTGTCAAGTGGATGGCACTGGCAAGAGAAGTTCCATGAACTCTAGTGAAAAGCTATGGAGAACTTAAATGCACGCATAGTTATGTTGTGATACTTCAGCTGGTCCGAATGAAGATGATCACACAGCTTTGTCTGTGGATTTTTCTGTCAGGCTACCACAGCTGCCTAAAATGTTTGCTTTGTGAAATTCTGAGTTTACCCATCAAAGAGAAATTCTTCATCAGGTGAAAGATGATCTGGGTTGGGACTTTGCTTAGGAGGCTTTCCTGTCCTCGGGCTACTGAAAACATTCTCCAGTTTGGCTTCTCTTGAATCTTTACATACTGTTATCACCTAAATTAATCTGTGTTGTAGTTAAAATAAGAACTGCCACATTTAACTTCTGCCTTCAGCCTATTAATGAATGCTTGCATTCTGAGTTATGCTTGAGATACGTTTGCTTAATCGTTACTTTTTATATTCTTAACTGGGGACTGCTATTGTTTTAGGGTTTTAGAAGTCTTTGGTGTATACGAAAGCCAGCTCTCCTACAACTCTCCCCTTCCTAAGCAGAAATTTGGCGAGGGGGATTGAAATACATGCAATATTTTCATGTCATACCTTAACATATGTTATTTCTTTAACCAATTAAATGCAACATTTATAGTTTGGCTAGCATATAAAATTGTATTTTGGGCATATTTTTGTTATTTAAAATGATAAATATCTTGGTTTTCCATAAGCAAGATTGCAAATGTATCCCATATTGAAGGAAGAGAGAGAGGCTACCCTTTTCTACTGAAGCACATCTGCCTTGGGTTTTGCCCTCTGAGCAGTGGGAAAAATTAAAGTTGTCTATGGCATACATGTGAATTATTATCTAATGCTGTAAGTTCTTACACTAGAATGTTAATGGCAGGCATTCTGGGTGACTAAAACCTTGTCTTGAAAAGTATGCCACTCATTCTAAGGCAGAAAATATTTTACAGATTTTCTTTAAGTGCTTCCCCAAAAGTCCCCCGGGAATCTTTTTTTCCTCTGGGTATCATCACATTTTTAGGTTGCATCACTAATCATAATGTAAATGCCTATATATAAAGTGATATTTTGAAATTTTAAGCTTAGACCAGGGGTGTCCAATCTGGTGCCCCAGATGTTCATGAACTACGATTCCCAGTTCCCTGTCTTAGACTGTGCAATTATTTTTCAAGTCAAATGTTAAAATGTTGTTTTAGTCATGATCTTGACATGAATGATATTCTTATTGACTTTGGTCAGCATATTGCCCTTCATTTTATATTCAGTAAGTGAAGCTAGGGTTTTTTTTTCTATTCCCATTCAATGTATTGAGTATCTACCATATATACTCGCCTATAAGTCGACCCCAATATAAGTCGAGGCACCTAATTTTACCACAAAAACCTGGGGAAACTTATTGACTCGAGTATAAGACTAGGGTGGGAAATGCAGCAGCTACTGGTAAATTTAAAAAATAAAAATAGATACCAATAAAAATGTTTTTGAACATTTATTTTTAAAAAACCCAGTATGGTATCAACAATAACTTTAAAAGTTCTGAAGTGGAATATAGAACTCTCACAGACAGTATCTCTTCCCAGTTTCATAGGGAAGATGCTCAACAAGATCCCTCTTTTTAAAAAGTCCCTACAGGTTCTCCTTCAACATGGATAGCTTATCATTACACAGTGAAGATGCTTGTGTGGTGATGGCAGCCGCTTCCCCAAAGCAAGTCTTTTTTGCAGGTCTGCAAGCTCAGCTGGACAGAAGTCCCACCAGCTTTCCAAAAACATGGGGGGCGGGGCAAGAAAGGTGCTGGCAGTGGCTGCACCCCAGGGCACCCTGTGTGTGTGTGTGTGTGTGTGATTCCTGCCACCATGGACTCCAATGGTGCAGATTTCCCAATGAGTATGGCTCCCTAGCATTCATGGAGCTTCCTGGCCTGAACAAAAATTCTGTAACATACAAATTTAATATTTAATATTCACACTTATTCACTGAATATTCATTGTGAATGAAGCTACTGGCCACCTGTAATGCAGCGAAGCAACAGCCCAAGGCTTACCTGGGAGCTGCCTTTGTGTCCACATAGCAGGGAGCAGGTACAGAAAAACACCCTCAGTTCCCAGCCTTTTTTTGCTTGCCACCTGTTCCCCCCACCCGCTTGCCACCCGTTCAATCGCGTTTAAATCGAGGGGGGCTTTTTTCAGCACAAAAAATGTGCTGAAAAAGTAGACTTATACGCGAGTATATAAGGTAATAGTTTTTTAAACAACTCTTAAATTCTGCCTGCCTCAAGTATATGCATTGAACTCTGAGCTGTTACAGTTTGCTCTGATTGGTAAAAATTGTTATTTTTCAAACTATCCTATCAAATAATGTGAATCAAACTCTTATCTTGCAAAGGGTTGAGTCCACTATGTCACTTTACAAGGAAAATAAGAAGTGTATAGTAAGAACATATTGTGAGATCGCCTTCTCATACAGTAGCTACCACAGGACTTTCTTAAGAGCCAGTCTTTGCTCTGTTCAAGACTCAAGGACATAGACAGCCCCCTTATCGGCAGCGCATTTGCCCTTCAACCCATTGTATTCTAGCCTACTTTTCAGTCAGAAAAAATTGATTCCCCCAACTGGCTCCTTGCAATTAACTACTAATACAAATATCATTTAATGAAGTCTGGGTCCCTGGAAACTTCTTGTGATGTCCTTGTCATCTGACTGAAATGTCATCTTCAGCTGCAATCTGGAATGGCTGCTGGTTACTCTCATACAAGCAAGATCAGAACAGCAAAGAATTAGCCAATGTAGGCTTTGTACCAAGCCTCTGGCATCCCAGCTTCTATTGATTTTGAAAATGGAACAGTTTTAATTTAAAAATGTTAATTGAAGCTCCGTGACCTCACAGACGCCAGGAAGCTGGATTGTATACTTAGTAGCGCTTGTTATTCAAGGCAATCTTAGGGCTGCTTCTACTGAAGCACTTTTCCTCCTTGAAGAATTATATATGAAGTTGCAAATCCATTTGGATTTTGTAACAGCCTTAGGAACAGAGGACTGGGCTCCTGCCGGCTCCTGCCCTGTACTCTTCAGAGCAGTTACACATGAATTTTTCATTCTAGCGATGTTTTTCTCATATCTGTAAGGACACTGACTTAGAAGGAAGATTCAGTTGGGGGAAAAGGTGTATTCCGTTGTCTGTAAATGGTGATTCCAATCTTATTGGTTGCCCCACTTTTCACGGTTGTTGTCTTCTTTTTTGTTCTGTCCCCAACCCCCTTTTCTAATGCAGTTGGACCCTTAACCGTCACCTTTAACACCCTACCCAGTGAAAGAACAATCATCCGCAAAAATGTGTACGTCCAATTAGGTGGGCGCTACAGTCCTCCCCAGTGCCTGGCTCGTTACAAAACGGCAGTTATTATACCACACAGGAATCGCGAAAAGCAGCTGCGCCATTTGCTGTATTACCTTCATCCCTTCCTCCAGCGTCAGCAGCTTCAGTACCGCATCTACTTGATTCACCAGGTAAACGAAGACCAAGGGCACGTTGCTTGTCTCCTGTGAGGAGTGTAGATGGCTTCTGAATAAAACATGTCATCCCAAAAGCCTTTTGAAGTACACTGTAGGGTTCTTCTTTTTTTTCGTGTTCACAAGGCTGTTCAGGAATTTTATAAAGCCAAAAGCTGCTTTACTTGGCACTTCCGCAGCGTAGAAAGATGAAATGTCAGAGATAATGTAGATTTCCAGTTGCCTGTGGGTTTGTATTTGAATTACCTGTGGTACTTTTACCAGGCCAGTAAAAATGCTACAAGTGCAGCTTAGTCCGAACTTTTAACATGGGATTTTCTGCAGCATCACATTTTCTACCCATGTGACCAGTTAGGGTTCTGTTTTTCTCTCTTTCAAGAATCCTGTCAGAAACCATGGCAAACAATGGATCCCAATGGGGGGGAAGATTTACCCTCCCCCTTTTTTCTTAAAGAATTGTGTTCCGTAGGCATATATGTAATTGAAACTGAGGCTCATGTTAGCACCCTCGAACAAAACATGACCACCACCCCCAGTAACCAGAGCCTCCCAATTTTATGATGTTATGCATGACCCATAGGGGCCTGAAATCTTAGCAAAGTACTGGGTCAAGAGCTCTTTCTAGCCTCAGTCTGCTCCCACAAAGTTTTTTTCCCTTCTTTGAGTTCTTCTTTCCTAGCCTATTTCTCCATCTGTACACTTCTTTTTTCTTTTATCTAGGCTTTCTGGCCCTGAGATTCTCTCTGTCCCAGGATCTCTTCCTAGTACTTTGCCTTGTTCCTGTGTGAGGAAACCATGCGTTGAGGTATTTCCTTCCCCTCACAGGAATCGGACTGCAAACTGTTTAATCCCCTCAGCAACTGGATATTCCATGCTGCCACATCAGTTCGGCCAATCACGCCAGGGGTCTTGCTGCCACAAGCACAATGCCACCTAAATGATACAAGCAGACAGTTGTCACTTGGTCACTGTTGTGTTCAGTAGTGAGTTGCATATTCTCTTTCCAGGCTGGAAACGGTCCGTTTAACCAAGCAAAGCTCCTCAATGTCGGCGTCCGTGAGGCCATGAAGGATGATGACTGGGACTGCCTGCTCCTGCATAATGTAGACCTTGTTCCAGAGAATGATTATAATCTCTATGTCTGTGATGAATACTACCCTAAACACATGTCCAGTGCCATAGACAAGTTACAATACAGGTAATCCATTACATTAACAATTCTCAGTAATGAGGGTAAATAGGAAACTCACGGCAGGAGCAGCAGTGGCGTAGTGGTTAAGAGCAAGTATACTCTAATCAGGAGGAACCGGGTTTGATTCCCCGCTCTGCCGCCTGAGCTGTGGAGGCTTATCTGGGGAATTCAGATTAGCCTGTGCACTCCCACACATGCCACCTGGGCAAGTCACCGTTCCTCTGAGCTCTCTCAGCCCCACCTACCTCACAGAGTGTTTGTTGTAAGGGGGGAAAGGGTAAGGAATTTGTGAGCCCCTTTGAGTCTCCTGTAGGAGAGAAAGGGGGGATATAAATCCAACTCTTCTTCTTCTAAATGTATTTACATCCCGCCCCCGCCCCCTTCTTGATACCAAAATTAGTATTAGCAAGGCATCAGGTACTCAGAGTTCTTCACATCTCATTTCCGACTCTATGTCTTAAGCCATAAAGAATAACAGATATGGGCTCTGATATGTTCTGACATTTTTTCAATTGGTGCATGGAAATAGTTTCATTTACCTTTTTAATCTTAAATCCTTTACCTACCAGAAAGAGACATTGCAGGCCCCTAATCTAAAATGTCATGACCAGGGGAAGGGGGATGTAAATCAACACAAAACAGGAAAAAATATTTTTTAAAATATGTAAACATATGTAAAAATACAATTAGTCACCATTAAAGTCTTATAATTATATTAAAAAAACTATTAACATGATTGTACTTGAGACAAGCACAAGAGCCTCTCAGTCTATCACTGGGACCTGGCAAGGTTAGCCAGACAGCTGGATGCTGGGAGCAGGTTTCTTACAGAGTGATTCAGTTGAACACACTCCATTTCTGCTGGTATTTCGCAACGAAAGCGTCACAGGTGTTTTGTAAAAAAAGTTATTGTATGGCAATCTTCTCTTTGCTAGTCTTAATTGAGTTGATGTCTTGAGTAGCTGGGACTTTGCTTCTCCAAAGCTGTGTTGATTTTCATATGGCCCAATCGTGTCATGGAGGTAGCGTGGGGGGTGCACCAATACGTTTGCCTCTTCTGCCAGCACAAGGGGCATCCAGCTGGTGGAGGGGCAGAGGGACTGATTGCCAGCTGCCCCTCAGTTCCATGGCGGCGAAACCAAGACTCTTAGCCGCTGTGGAGCTGCTCTGGCATCCAATTGAACGATGTCATGAAGGGGCAGGGTGTTCCTGGAGGTGGAGCCAACATTAATCGGCTTCCACCCTGGTTTTGCAGGCAGTTGCGCCGTGATCCAGGACTTGGACAAGGGTGGCGTAAGTCCATTAAGCCTTATGGAGGACTTTCTGGTGGTGTTTTTTTTAATTAGTTTTTTAGCCTCCTCATGCTTCTGGAAAGCCTTGGTCTGAGGATTAGCCTGCCCATGTTTCATGACACATCTCAAGCAGTAAATTGGCGTAAGTGCAAGATAGAGTTGATGAGCCATATAAGACTTTATTAAAAGGCAGCATTTGACTCTTATGCAGCCACACATGCTAAATTCACGTACTTGAATAATGTGATGCAAAATCATTTCTAAACTGCCTGACAAAAGATTTATTCTTCTTATCTGTAGTTTGCCATATTGGTCCTTCTTTGGTGGCGTGTCTGCTTTGACCCCGTATCATTACATGAAGATCAATGGGTTTCCGAACACCTTCTGGGACCGTGGCGGCGAGCATGATGACATTGCTGAAAGGTATAACTGAGAAGAAAAGGGCCCTTGCAAAATGTCAGACTATACTTTATTCAGATGTAATAGCTGGTGGCAAATGCAGTGTCTGCATTAAAAAAAAGGGCAGGAAAGCTATTCTTCCATTGCTAGTGCTAATTTGGAGAGAGAAGTTGAATCTCTTGTTGGGTCAGCTGTTGCGGAGGAAGGGCACACTGAGACAATATCTGAGATGTGATCTTATGCATCATTTAAACTTTTCTGAAAAGCAGATGTAGGGAGTGAAATTTGTGAGTGGGGGCATGGTGCCTTTCTTTCCTTTTAATCTTTTCCCTCATACCCTTTGATATAAATTGGTCCCTTGGTGGTACAAACATTTTCCTTACTGGAACGAATTGCTGCTCCAGGTAGGCCATTTAAATTTGGGGAGGCAAGGGAACTTTTAATGGTCCTCACCTAGCACTGTGGTGCCCGTCCCACTATTGCTGCTCTTCAGATAAGTGTAATGAGAGATGAGAGCCAATCATAGTCTTGTCTAGTTGTGCAACCTAAGTTTAGCAGGTTCCAGTAAGTGTGAGAGACAAATCAGCTGCTTGTATCCCACCATTCCATGCAGCAGAGTTTGAAGCCTTGTTCCAACTTAAATGGTTCTTTCCCCACTGGCTCCCTCTAGCCTAAAGTAGGATATCAACTATGGACTTGTAATACTGGGTTCTGAAGGTCATCCAATGTTTTCCTTACTTGACTTGGCATCTCCTACAACTAGTCATACAGGGGTGGTTCCAGTCTTCCTCCAAGTAGTATTCCTCCAGCTTAAGCAGCTTTTCCAGTTTAGTTAGAGGAAAGTTCTTAGGCTGGAGGAAAGCTTTAACCTTTGCTCAGTAACTTCTATGGAGTGATATACAAAGCTACATCTGGAGCAGAGATCTAATGTTTTGCCAGGTAAATATTTTGTGTATGTTTTATTTCTACAAATTACTGTGGCGTTTTGTAGATATGTTTGCTGTGGTTTAAATGCAGGCCACTAAAAAAGAGGGGTGTTGGGGGGGAGTAAAGTCGGTTATGATTGGATGGTTGCTGTATCCTAGGGAGTGGAGTTGACTAGGTTTGTTTATAATGTTGGTGTGAGAAAAGAGAAGAGAGTTAGAGGAGAGATGGAGTGCAGTGATGTGGACTGAGAGAAGTCTGGGTTCTTTGTGTGGAAGGTATTAGCCTAAGTAGCAAGTGGTGCAAATATGCCTTTGTGATTTAAAAAACTTTAAGAAAGTAAGACCACCTGCACCTGACTTAACAACCATTACACTTTTGAACCGCACCGAAACAATTACATTGTTGCACTTCTAAATAAACTCTATTCCTGACAAAGTAAAATCAGCAATTTTATTGAGGATCCCACTGTCTCACAGCCACCCTCACACACTGACCAATATAACTAAACTGTCCTGTTCTACAGGTTAAACTAAGAAGTCTAAGGCGAGAGCCTGTAGTGGAAGCAAAAATCATTAAGTAGTGTTAGGGAAGGCAGCATAACACAAGTCATTTCACAGCATTTTAGATAACTGACCTTACAGGTGTTACGTGCCAGGGGTTTCTTATAGGGGATAGAATATTACAAGAGTCCACCTGGAAAAGGAGCTACGTATGTCAAGATGAGTGGCTGCACAGAAGACTGCTGTAGCAAATGCAGCTGGAAGAATTAATTCCAACCCATAGTTCTTGTTACTTTCACAAGAGTCCCCGCTCCACTGTACAAACTCTTTTACGTGCTTGACGTGGTACGGCTTTGGCACCATTGAGTAGTTCACACCTTGCTTGGTTACCCAGTGGTATCTAAGGGAATTCAATAGTAATCAGTCAGCGGTAGACTCAAGACAGCTGTCTTGAGCCTGCTTTTAAGAGGGCTTCCACTGCCTTTAGCAGGGCCTGAAGTGCGGAACTCCACCACCCACGCCAGGGCTGCAATCCAAGAAATGGATCTTCTGACTCTATTATTTTTTTTAAAACAAACAAGAAGCCGTTTGCCGCTGATGGTTTTCGAAGTGTGGGAGTTTCAAAAGCAGGTTGCGATAACAAGCTGCAAGAGGAGGCTGTTTTGAAATACAGGATAACACCAAAGAGACTTTGGATTCAGCCTGGGCTAAGAGATACCGGGTGATACTACAAAGACATGGTTTCTTTCTGAGAATTTCATTAAAGATTAGCCAAGTTACTGGTTTGATTTAAAAAAACAAAAAACAAACCCCAGCAGCTATAATTCACACTGACTGGGCTGATTCCCTATTTTTACAGCAATCAAATTCTTGAAGGAACTGAACAATATCTTTGTATAGTTTCCATTGTTGGAAGTTGTTGAGAGATTATAAAAATTTAAATGGAATGTATTGTTCAAACAAAGGGAACCCTACCAAGCATTGTGTTCCTAAGCTCTGGAAGTTGAATGCGAAAGCATGATCAAAGAGACAATGAATGGTAAAATATGCAGCTTTTGAAAAGGGCAATGTTGACTCTTTATACGAGGAAATGCATCCAGTTTGTGTGACTTACCAGAGTCGAAATTGTGGGCTTTATGCAGTCCCGCATATATATTGCTGTGCAGAGGTCTAGAAGCAACCCCATAAAGTACTGGCACTCAACTTAACGAACTGACAGTCCAATATGTCAAGACCTGATTGTTTGGTCTTGCTGTAAGTTTCCAGGTGGGAGCAGGGAATGTGGCATCTGGGGTTGCTCTGACTGTTTTTGGCTTGCTTGCTTTTGTTTTCTTATCACTGCTGCTTTGGCTGGTATACCTGCTTCAAATCGACCTTCCCACAGAATCTTCTGAGAAAGCTGGTTGGGGGGGCTGGGTGCACAGCCAGAGGCATAGCTGGGGCAGAGTGCACTCGGTGCACACTCTGTGTTTTCCGCTAAGTATGCTAAGTGAATTGCATATCCATATTGTTGTCAATGCTGGACTTTGATTGTGAATTCCTCATAACTATAGGTCTATATATTGTGTTCCCTGAAGCCTTTCTTAACTGCTTATAACCCCCGCCCCCCATGATAAATAGCTAGCTAAAGTAAGCCATCCTTATTAGCCAGCATTTTTGATAAAAAATGAAACTCATTTCAAAAGACAAGACAATGTTAAACAGAGCAACCTAGATCAGAAGGCTAGAATTGACCTTAGGTTTAATTGAACTGCTTAAATTCTGAGATCTAAAAGGGCAGATGTTCACTTGGAACATGCATTCATAGTAGCCCTGTTACTTAAAACAGTTTCCGTCTCTAGTCTAGCATTCCATTTCCCACATTGGCCAGTCAGATGCTTCAAATAAGTCAGCCCACCTCTGAGCTAGTGTTCTTCACATTTAATTATCAAAATTAGTGGATAGCTTTGTGTTCACGTGGGTTATCTAATTTTGTATTGGCCTCAGAATCACACGTGCCTTTCAGCAACAAAAATCAGACTCTGGAGAGCTTTCTACCTCCAGATTTCTGGAAACATGTTAGGTTTGGTCTCCCGAGGTGTTCAGTGAGCCTATGAAATTGCATGGATGTTATGATATTGATTTTAGTGCTCACAGAAGATTCTATGAGGGACTGTTATAGTTTCATGACAAGCCATCTGTTTGACAGGGTTATTTTCATTGTTCTGCTCCTAATTCTACTCCCTCCCCCCCACCAATAATGATTTTCAATGGAATGCATTAGAAGCTTCAAGGAACTGATTGGAAAGTATGGCTAGAAGCCTGAAGATCCCTTGCTGTATCTGACGGTCGTCTCTATAGAGTTTTTGACATGAGGTTTCTTTTTCCTGTTGGGCCAGATGCTTGCAAAGGTTCATGCTGCAGCACACTACGTGCAGCCACTCATTGGAGGCTTCATGCTGAGCAGATTTGAACTGGAAGAATTCTTTTTCTTGTGCTGCCTCCTGAAGCAACCCTGGTCAGGGCACCTTCATCACCCCTTGGCCAAATATCTACCCCCTAACCCAGAAAAACAGCAAAGTATCCAAACCTGAATTGACTCATTGGTTTGCAGTGCAATGTAAGATGGGCTCCAGTCGGCTGAGGGAGGAGATGACTGCTGTTCTTGTTTTTCAACCATACAGAAATCAGACTTGCTTTAGCCATTTTCATGTTGAGAAACTCTTTTCTGGAATCCCTTACTAATCCCAACCCGCAAATCTCTTCATTTCAAAAGGATTCGATTAGCGGGACTGAAAATAGTTCGGACCCCACCGCACCTTGGGCGTTACAAGATGATGGACCATGAACATACTTCTGGGTATGCTGAGAATGTTAAAGGGTAAGTATGGTTTATTGGTTGGGTTTCCTTACATGGATAGATTCACCTAGAATTGTGTTCTTCCCGTAATTGTGTTCACGCGTGCAGCAGCCACATCAATTTTTTCCACACAGCTGTCCTTAAATCAAAGCGTCCAGTTTATATGGAGTGGGAGTGCAACACTTCTTGCTCAAATATTTTTCCAGCAGAAGCGAAAGGCCTTCAAAATCACTGTTCGCTAACCTCTGGCTACGTTGGGTCCCACACATGAATGGCTGTAGCCAGTGGTGGGATTCAAATAATTTAACAACCGGCTCTGGTGGTGGGATTCAAATAATTTAACAACTGGCTGTTTACAAGCACCATGTTAACACCATGTTTACAAGCACCATGTTTACAAGCACCAGGTTCTTCCGAAGTGGTGCGAACCGGCTGAATCCCACCCCGGCTGTGACCTACCACTTGATTCTCCTGGGAAAATCTTTGTGACCTTTTTGTGCTTGATAGGCAACAAGACTGAGACTTGCACTTTTCTTTGTGTTCCCCTCAGGCCTGCTGTGCTGCACACCAGAACAACGTGGAAGGATGATGGAATGAATTCTCTAGAGTTCAAAGTCTTGGCAAAGAAGCTTCATCCTCTTTATACTAACATTACTGTGGATATCGGGGACCCACCAGTGCTCCCTCCAGTGAGCGAAACATAGGAAAGTTTGAAATTGTGATCATTATCTGGCTGTTTGGCAGTGCTGGACATGCCTGCTGAACACAAGGGTTATAAAACTGCATGTCTTTATCCTGAACTTCTGTTTACAAGAAGGAAATGAGAAATGCCCAGGAACGGCAACAGTGGTATTAGCTTTATTGTGAAAGGCACTTGAAATTTTCTGAGTGCAGTGACTACTGAGGCCCTCTTCTCTTCCCTCACTACTTGCACAGCTCTTCTCGAACAGCAAACTATAGATCATCTAGCCAGCCCACTGTGATGTGGATACTTCACATTATTGCATCCTTTCTGCATCTACCTGAGTTCAGCGTTAAGATACACTTAAGTGTTTGATCTAATTGAGGAACGGTTTGTTTTTGGGAAGGCTCGCCGGTCAGACAGCCTGTTCTTCTGCACCTTAGTGCGAAGACTTTGAGGCCACAGTTAAGTGTTATTTTATTTAAATGGTTAATGTTTATTAAGAAAAAAAATGTTCAGTTAAACTCATGACAGAGCGCCAACGTATATTACTTCATGAAAAAAACGTTGAGAAGTGTGTTCCGAAAAGTTATTTGAACTGTTTCTTTTTGTGCTTCAGCAGACTTGGTCTGTCCTAACACCCACCTACCTCCAGAAAACAAACACTCACACCCAGCACAGTCACCATGGGAGTGCAGCTGAGGACCTCCTGTGGTAAGCCACTTGGCCACAATGTATGACACTGTCTATCAGAGAGTTTCCATCCCACCATCAATTCTGTATTTCAGCACTGGTCTGTCACCAATTCCTAGGGGTTTTCTTAGATGGAGCATTTTTGTGTTGCAGCTTTAAATGTGTATTTAGAAAACTTTTTTACTAAGGGATTTTCTAGAGGACATGAGGAAGGCGGGCAGTGTAATATGTGAGGAACTACGGTTCAGTCTAAAGTTAAAAAGGGATAATTGCACTAGACAATCAGAGTTGTCATGAGCACATGGTGTTATTGGGAGTGAAGTAGTCTAAAAACCACTTCTTCCACATGCAAGCCCCTTATCTGTATGATTGGTCTTCAATGTCATGTCAGATTTAAATCTCTCAACGTTTCAGTGTTTTTACTTGCCCTTGTTTTCCAGTATTACAGTAAAAATTAGATGTTTTTAAAAAGCTGTTAAATTAAGAAACATAATCCAGCTATAATATTGAGTAAGAATTTTGGGAACAGGTTTAATGAAAGTTTTTTTTTTGGGGGGGGGGGGGGGGTGCAACTTGTCATGGATTTGTTGTAAGCAGAATAAAATTTAATGTTGAGAAACCAAACCTGTAAAGAGGGAAGTGGTTTGATTGTCCACAGCTGTTGAAGAATGGCAGCAAGGTAGTTTCACAGCACAGCAATTCAAACTGCTGTGGCCGTAGTCAAAGTGCTCACGTGGATTTGACTGGTTTCAAAGCAACATTAAAAACAGCCATTCATCATAAGTGTGACTTGTTTCAAAAGGCAGGGCCACTCTACTTTAAGCGGGTAGTAATAATAATCACTTAATGATTTCTGTTCAAGTAGCAAGGGCACTTCTCCCCTGTGAAGTGATTAGCACCATTTGCACAGACCAGACAATGCAGAAATGTTTACACTTCACCCTTTGTTAATGGCATTAATAGACACGTCTGCCTTTTACCTTACTCCTACATGAAAAGTGCAGCTCTAATTCTGGAGTTCGTTCTAATCTATCACCCCAATCTGTGAGGTGGGGGAATCCCCCCTCTGGAGGTGACGCAGGCCTGTGCAGGCGAATTTGCCTTCCCTGGGGCACTTACCCTGGCAGAAGTGCAAATCTACCAGTGCCTAACCACTGTGGGGCCCTGGGACGCCCAGCCGTGGCACCCAGCTCCACGTTGGCGCTAATGAGCTGCCTTGTGGGCGTTTCTGGGGGTGGAGCTGACCTCAGTCAGCTTTAACTGTCAGTTCAGCCCCATTGTGCCAGCGGAGCCAGCCTCAGAGATACGCCAAGTTTTCCGTGGTGTATCTCTGCTTTGTCCTATGGGAGATTCTGTTTTGTTTTTTGGGTTTCCTGCACTGTGGGAAAGACCTTTGAAGGGGGGAGGGTGGCGCCAGAGCAGTGCCATTTCTACCTGCCAGTCCAGGCTAGATTGGGCTGTTAGTCACTGGGTTCACACAGGAAGTGGTTCCCAACCAGATACCTTGAAATGCGTAAGAATTTTACAGTTTGAGCATCAACATAAAGAACACCTTTTTGCTGACTATATTCCTGATTTTAAAAACACAATGGGGTAATTTCTCTCAGGAAATGCTTGGCTTCATTCTCCATAACAGAACAGGTGACACTTCTAATATTCAGTACTGGAAGGGACTATGGCTCAGTGGTATAATATCTACTTAAATACAGAAGGTCCCAGATTCAAGTCTCTTTCCCCATCATGTAAGATGGTGGCCCTTATGGATATTTCATAGTAGTATTTACTATGCAGAAGGTGGGAAGACAATGAATGTACACAAGTGCATCAGTATTTTCACAATTCCCTCTGATTCACTCAAATGAAAATGAAGGCTGTACTAAACTAGTATTCATCTCTATTCTAGCAGAAATTAGCTGCAGATTTCAGTGGGCTTCTCACCGATACTTTTGGTCGACAATGTAATTGAAAAGCATAACAGGTTGTAGAGATACTATATTTTATTTGAGTTAAAATCTCCGACATTCTCATTATGGCTGTTACAGGACAGCAGTCTGTATCTTCCCTTCAGTCAACGATGATGACCGTTCCGCTGCCTGCAGGAAACAAATTTTGCAGCATAGTACTTCTGTTTTTATAAAGGAGTTTTGCTGTGGGTGAAAGAAGCCCTTTGTCTTTGCATCACTGACAGATGCCACTGTATTGTCTGTATATTCCAGTTCCTATTTTAGAAAGGTAGAAATTCAATATCAGCAAACCAGTATTCCCTCCAGGGGAAGGGGCAATGTTTCATCCAGGAAAAAAAAAGTTCCGTGGAGACATTTGCACAAATCAGCCTTAATCACCAGAGCCATCCTGAAGTTCAAGACAAAACTTACTGCAAATATGAGGACATGAATGTACCTCTGTAGTGCAGTGGCTGCTGGGAAACCTCTGACGAAGCGCCCTTAAAAAGCTGCTGCAGTTCTGTTCGCTTGGAAGTCCTTTCCCATTCCCACATTCATTGTTGCAAGAGAGAATGTTATGAGGTCTTGATTGGCATGCCAAAATCCACAGTGATGTTGGTGTACAAAGGATTGTATTCCACTGAGAGCAGCTTATAAGTACAAGAGTTTAGCCCATCCGTTTTCCATACTCGAGATACCTGCCGCAAAAGATTCATCCTGAAAAATTTAAGGGGGCAGGCAGGGAAGGAGACAAAACATTAAGACTTTAAAATGTTAGAGCTATAAAAGCAGAGGAAACCTAACACTTTAGCAGCATTAGGTGCATTAAACAGCAACTTGAAAGGTAACAGGCAGCCCAATCCAATGGGTGAGGTGCCCAGCTGTGGCACCACAGCTGCACCAGCTCACTGATCCCAAGAAGGCTTCCAGGCAGCATGAAGAGACTTTAAACACAAAAAAACCCCTCCTGCTGCCAGTAAGCCCCCATTGGGCCTAATGGACGTGCGCCACCTTTTTGGTGGCGTAAGTCCTAAGTCCCGGCTGCTGGCACAACTGGGGAAATGGTTGGGTGCAAGCCACCAAGCGTTGCCTCCTTTTCCAGCCAAGCCCCTGGACATGCCTCTCTATAGCAGGGGCACAGGGATGCTGGTGCAGCATACTGCACTGAACTGCACCACTGCAGTGGCCATACGCAAAAACAATTTTGTCCCTCTGGGTCGGGGAGGGGTGCAAGTGCCCCGTGGAGGGCAAATCTGCTGAGGCAGCCTCACGATGCTAAGTAGTGGATTTGCCCCCACCCCTTTTGGATGGGGCCAACCCTTCTCTAGCGAGTTCATCTTTACATACTTTCTTGCCAGGTTTCAGTCTGGCCTGATTTAGAATCTGCTCACATGCGGTGGATGGCCATGCTTTTCTCTGACCGCACGTCACATTTTTCCTGTTTCCCCATCCACATATTTATAATCAATTAAAAGAAGGGCTGGAGTCACGATTCGTTGAAGCAGAACATGCTTTGCATGCAGAAGGTGCCAGGCTCAGCCCCGGTATCTCTAATTAAAAGATCTCAAGTAGAGATGCTAGAAGAGACTGGAGACCCTGAAGACCCATGATCGTGTAGTGCTTCACTGCCTGTTAAGTAGACAATCTGCTTTCTAGGGATCAACAGTAGGATTTCTTTGCAAGACCATGCCTTTGCTCTAACCCACCGCTGTCCATTTGCCTCGTTGCCTCTGTCTCTTGTGTGGAAGATCATGGTGTACTTGGCAACGTTGGGAGACGGTCGGATCACTTTCCACCTCTGCATTTCAACCCTGAAAACAAAGTGGCAGTGAGTGAGCAGTAGCTGTAAGCACACTGCACAGATATTGAGAAGGGAAGAAAAAAATCCTTGCAAACTAGGAAATTAACCATGAGATGGTATCGAACATATATTCAGTAAAACAATATAGACTCCCAACACATGCTCCCCTCCAAAGCAAACAATGCACAGCTTGCGACTATCTTCTAATAAAGAATGAGCAAGAAGTAGGGTGACTCAAGAGATTTTGTAGAGAGGTTTTCTGAAGCCCCCTCTGCTTTTTGACATGGGGTACATCAACTTTCATGGTATGCTTTCATGGTACGGGGCCCAAATTTTTGCACCCTGTTGATTCATTAAGCACTGTCAAACAATGCCACCAAGTTTTCCCAGGTTACCTTCCATCTCCTCTGATTTCCTGGTCAGTGTTTTCTTTCACAAAGGGGGAGGGGGGTGCAATTTAGACATGCAGAAATCAGAGACATAAAAAACCCAGTTTTAAAACTTTTAGGACTGCATTTCACAGAAAACCGAAAGTGAAAACAGTGCTTAATTACCTACAGTTGTCAAAACAACACTTTTGCTAAGCTTTGGTCACTGAATATCCCCTCTGGGCTAACAGAACACATGGGGGGAGGGGGAAGGGGGGGAGCTCGATGAAACAAGTAATTCCTTAATGGAACTGCCTTACAATTGATTGCCTATTTTCCTTGGTCCAAACCATGAATCAAACTAACAGACTCATGTTCTCTTTGTGAGGGCACACCTTCCCATCCACAGCAACTACCTTGCGAAACCACTCTAGGAAATGCGCACTGAGCTTTTAGGAAGGAGTGATTTATAAGCTTCCTTTAGGTCCCTGCCCTCTTTACTAGAAATGAGGTACAGTTTCCCTCAAGAATGGACAAGGACCACTCTGAATTTCCTCCGGTAGATTTAGCCAGGAACAAAAGGATGAATCCCTCCTTCCTGTACAGAAAAAAATTTCCCCACGGCCCAAATTAATTTGTCCTAATGCTAAAGAGAGCAACTTCCTAGGAAAAAATAATGGAGGCCAGAAAACCTGGTGAAATAGGGAAAAAAATTAATGATCCCATAGCTCACGGCTCATTGAGGGGAAGGGACTAATACACATGGTCTCTAGCATGAGTCCTGACATGTTGAAAACTGGAAAATATGACAAAGGTGTGGGAACAGAGTCCCTTATCAAGTCACAGCTAAGTAGCCCCTATTTTCTTTACTCGTCTGAAAGTGGTATTTCAAATCTGAAAGGGTAACCAAGACTTTTAGAAGAATGAGGGATTCCTTTCCCAAATTGCATGTCAGGGTACAGAGTCTAATGGCGCAATGAGGATCCCATGACCACCTTGTTGTTAGCAAAAATACTCAAACTAGACAAACGGAACTACAGCTCTGTTCTGTCATAATGATCTTGGCACTTTTCCATCTGCTTCCAGGAGAAGACGTTATCCTCTGGACACATGCAGTCACCATTCTGTGTGAATCGCACAACATGCAAGTTTTCCAGCTTTGGTACACACAATGAAAAAATCAGATTTTTACAGAGTATACAGTGGCACTTAATGAAACTGGGAAAGTACACACTGAGAGAACTATGCACAACACCCTTTCTGAGTATGCAGTGTAGCAGCACCAACATTTTCATGACTGACAAAAGGTTCTTGAGGCATGGTATTGCAAAGATACCATACAGCCAGTTTAACCTCAGTACACTCATAGAAAAGATGCCAAAAGGATGCCTAGAGCTCCAGGAGGTCCTATGTTCTAAGAATACTGAAGCTGTGCAACCTTAGTTTTTATTCTAGCATCGGCTTTTGTAGTCTAGATCCCCCTCTGATACCCAGCTCTAGTCCACAAAACCTTCTGCTAGAAAGAAAACTTGTTTTCTTCCAGGTGACATGAGGCTCCTGTTTGGTTTTGTTACCCTACACTCAGATGGCTTTAATTTTTTGCTGTCAAACCACAGCTGATTTCCAGAGACCCCAGAGGGTTTCCAAGGCAAGAGATAGTTAAGTTAGAGGTGGTTTGCCATTGCCTGCCTCACATCCATAGTGGTCTCCCCTCCAAAGGCTGACCAAGATCTCCCCAACCCAACATCAACAAACATTGACTTCTTAACTGACCTCTCCTCTCAGATACCTATGATAAATTGACTCACCGATTTCCTAACACTCCAGTCCTTACTGTGGATGATCTCAATGCCAGAATTGGCCAAGATCTGATCAAAAAGTAGTTGGAGGGTGAACCAGAAGAAACCATATCCCCCACTTACATAATAGACAAGCTGGTTAATGCTGCAGGTCTCAAATTGTTAGACTTATCTATGCAAAGAAGGCTGATTATTCTGAATGGACAAAAAGGAATGGATGGAAAAGTTGACCTCATTTTTTTGGTTACTAGTTATTTATTGGTTTTATTGGATTTAATACCCTGCCCTCCCTAGCCAAAGCCAGGCTCAGGGCAGCTAACATGTATAGTTTCAAAACATAATCATAAAACAATTCACAAATTTAACAGAAAAATAATTTAAATATTAAAAACATTACAATATTAAAAACGCTCTCGGGTGGCAATTAAGATATCGAGAACTCTCAATAGCCCATATAATAGATCTCCAATCCTGACCCATTACATAATGTTCCCTGTCAGGGTGGGGAGAAAGGGGGATACAAGACTCAGGGGCCAGTATGATGTAGTAAACCCATGGCAGCCTCAGCCATCAGCTTGACAGAACATTTAGGTTTTACAGGCCCTGTGGAACTGAATAATATCCCTCAGGGCCCAATGTCCCCCAGCAGCTAATTCCACCAAGTGGGAGCCAGGGCCGAAAAAGTCCTGGCAGCTGAATGTCCTTGTGGCCAGGGACCACAAGGAGGTTGCTATCAGAGGACCTAAGGGAGATGCTGTCCTGAAAACACGACAGCTGTCAGCGCTATGTTTCCCAGAATCCACCAGTCCCCGCCGATTCTCGGTGGCGGGAAAAAGGACCAATCGCAGCCATGAAATGCCTGTTCTAATACTCTATATATACTGGGACTGAGGGCAAGAACCCTGTAGCCAGGGCGACACAATCAAGACTACTTCATCATAGCCTCAGATTATTGATTGATTGATTGATTGATTGATTGATTGATTGATTGATTGATTGATTGAACTTATATACCGCCCTCCCCTGGAGGGCTCAGGGCGGTGAACAACAAAACAAAATAGAGCACATAAACCATCTTTATTTAGTGGAGAAAGCCACAGTGGAATAGTATGTAGGAGCATCTTCCAATCTCCCTCAGTTTCCATGCATACGCAAATATCCACCTCCATCGCAAGCATATGGTCCCAATATCCAATAACCAGACAACTACATAATGTATCTGATGGTCTCCTGCCACTAAGGAGGAAGTAAGCAAATTGTTCAATTCCCAAGAGTTTCAGGAAATAGAAGAAAAACTCCTACCAAGTAATTTAAAGAGAGATTCTATCTCTCTTCTATATTCTTTGTTTACTCTCTTTGAACCTCTATACATTAAGCCATACTCAGATACTCAAGAAACAAATAGACACAATATGTGGTTTGATGGAGAGTGTACATTCCTAAAAAAAGATTTTCACAGTAAACATTGAGAAATTTAAAAGGAATGATACAATAGGAGTCCTTAAGGAATTGCTGAAATTTAAAGGTCAATACAGAAAAACAATAGGCAAGCAGAAAAGAGAGGAAATGAATAGGGCAGGGAGTCTTTTAATCACTGCAATTGACAACAAAGACTCTAGTATCTTCTGAATTGGAACAACAGACCTTTAACTCCATTTTATATCTCTGTGTCCAAATGGATGATATTCTTCAAGAAAAAAGCCCCCCCCCCCCCCCGAAAATAGTACTCCATACGAACTGGCCTCTACTGATCTCCCTATTTGGCTCGCCATCACCGAAAAATCAGTTATATCTTTGATAGAGTGTCTATGATCAGGAAAGACTCCTGAACTGGACTTAGTCCCTAATAATCTATTCAAGGCTAATCCATAAAATGGGCTACAATCCTAGCTCCAATCTTCTGAGATCAGCATCTTGGGGAAGATCCCTTCAATCTGGAAAACTCCATCACAGTTCCAACCTTTAAGAAAGGCTCCAAAGCAGACCCCAAAAAAACCAATCACACCATTAGCCTTCTCTTGTCAATGTCAAAGCTATACTCTTCCAACCTGCTCCTCAAATTAGAGGAATGGATACCCTCCAATAATAGGATGGAAACAAACAGACTTTAGGAAGACCCTACAGACCACTGTTTAATTCTAGTCCACTACACTGAAAAATATGGTCTTGCTGCAAAAACAAGGGTGGTGGTAAAATCCAACAGGGTTAGCTTGTGGCGAAAGAATATTGCATAGTGATATGATCCATTCCTGCAGATCTAGGCAGCAGGCTGGTTATGCAAACAGCCACAAATTCAACGCAAAGGAACTATTCAGCAAATGTCAAGGCACCCTGGAGTCATTGATTCACTGCCAGACAATAAAACAGACTGTCCCCAACATGCCCCTCGCTTGCAACCTGTCAAACTGAACAATGCTCCTATCTTTGGGTCTCATCAAGTTTGTAGTATGTGTGTTCTTGCAAATGGCAGCTGTGTTGATTTTCAGGGAGGAGGGCAAACAGAATGGACAAGTTCTCTAGGGGTACAATAAATAGTTCTGGTAAGGAAAAGGCACAGCGCCAATTAAATTACCAACTCAGGAGGCAAGCTAGATTCCTGAATGGAAGTATAGCAGGCTATCCAAAAATCTGACTTAAAGAAACCAGATTAAAATACTCATTTTGCAAGAGTCCTAATATTTAAATATTGAATTAGAACACCAACTTTAAAAAGAAAATCTAGAGAAGAGGGATGGAGCACTAACTGTGCACTTACTATTCCCCCAATTCAAAGTTCATGAAGATGTGCAAATTATCTACTTCAGAAGTTAGCATTTAGATATCCTCTAGGGACTAAATAGCTGTACTGTTGACCCCCTGCAAAGTTTCCTCCATGGGCACAGTCTATCTGACCATGAATATATAGAAAGAATTTCATTCTATCAGCCTTTCTAGATACTACAGCTGACTTGTGAAGGGAGCATAACTGTCACTGCACCTTCCAGATTATATCACTTTACATTTTGATGGACAGTCATGATTTTATTGGCGCTCAAAATGGGTAAGAAGAGTTGTTTTTATACCCCACTTTTCTCTCCTGTAAGGAGTCTCAGCGTGGTTTAAAAACTCCTTCTCTTCTTTTCCCCGCAGTAAACACTTAGTGAGGTCTGAGAGAATTGTGGGGCTGAGAGAATTCTGACAGAACTGTGACTAGCACAAGGTTACCCGGCAGGCTTCATGTGGAGGAGCTGGGAAACAAACTCAGTTTGCTAGATTAAAGTCTGTTGCCCATGTGGAGGAATGGGAAATCAAACCAAGTTCTCCAGATAAGAGTCCACCACTCTTAACCATTACACCACTCTGTCTCTCTGGCTGGTAAATTGTTATTCTAATCCTAGACAGCACATGCACTGGATGAATCTGGTTCTGTGCACAGGAGTCATCCTAGCTTCAAGAGGGTATGCCTAATATTTCAAATACTGGACCAGCAATATAGGATACAGCTCCTGCCTTCCCAACACAGCTGCTAATTTCAGCTGACACTCCTAATGGGAAAGCAGAAACAGCTGGGGTTGAGGGACTGCAGCACATCTGTCCATAAACTATAAAGGATCATTATTTTCAACGTGGAGGCCATGTCCTCCCAGTCACTGGAGAAACATGGCCCTTTCTCTCTCCCTCCCCTCTTTTAATTCCACATGGGAGAGCCAGGAAGAGCACAGTTTTGGTAAAATTTTGGGAATATTATTCCTATATTTCTGGATATTTTATTTAAACGATACTCAAAATTTTATCAAAACAATACTGATGCCCTTTGCAATTTTCTGATATAGAATTAAAATAATATTTTTTCACATGCATATTCAATTCTGAATTCAATGCTCCTGTACTGTTTTGAATGCCCTGCCAATTTCAGACTTCTCCCTACAAACAACTCTCCCTCCCTCAATTTCACCAACTCAAGCAGTGCAGAACATAATTGGTAGAAATTTAAATGCTGATTTGTCTATGGGACATCAAAAAAGAGCTCCACGCCCCTCTATTATGCCAGACTACTGCTTGATATGACGAGCACTACTAAAGCATTAAGAAAAAGCAGTTTTAATGGGAATACCCCAAAGGGGCGAAAAATCTAGATGCAAAGAAGAAAAAATGTTAAATGGTTTATTGCAGAAACACCTTGATGTATGGATAATGAATGAGAAGTTTCTGCTTGCCAGCTCTAGGGTCAAAAGACTAGCCATCTCACCTGAATCAGCTGCTTCAACCTAAAGTTCCTTTTTTCAGTCTGTACTTTTATAATAGGAGTCTGGTGGCCTTTATTAAACAACCTGTCAACTCCCACACCATGTCATCTTCAAATAGCCTATTCCACTTCTTCTTCGCCATTTATCTTAAGCCACACTTGAGTCATTACAGGAGAAGCCACCCACTCCCCTCAGGCTTTCAATTACCTGAGCCGAAGGTCGTCATCTTCTCCTCCCCAGCCCCAGTAGTTGTTAGAAAAGCCATTCACTTTGGAAAACTGCTCCCTTGTTAGAGCAGTGACACCTCCAAAGTATCCTTGGTAACGCAACCTGAAAAAACATGTGGGGGAAGGGAGTAGCAAAAAACAAAACAAAACTGAATACACATTATTTTTATCAGAACATAGTTCATTAGGATTGAACTCCAAACCTGCCCCCTCCCCCAAAAGAGGAAAGAACCTTGTATGAATCTGCCTCCAATGACCTCTTGAGACAATGCTCTTTGCCAAGAAGATCAATTTGGTACCAGCTCTAGCAACTCAATGTCATTACCCTTGTGCAAGGAGCACATTCCAGAAACCCTCCCTGGTTATGTGTGCTATTTTAAAACTCCAGCACAAAAAGGCACTTTCCTGATGCTTTTCATGCCAGGGCTGTATTTTTAGGTTGTTTTGCAACCAAGCAAAAGCCTTTCAAAACAAAGTTGTTTAAATCTGATCTTGGATCATGGTAAATTGAAACTGAATTGAAATAATGACTAAACTGAAGCCATGAAAAGACAATTTGGTCATGTTATGAGAAGTCAAGGGTCACACGAAAAGACAATTACACTAGGAAAAATGAAAGGCAACAGGAAAAGAGGAAGACCCAACATGAGATGGATTGACTCATCCAAGGAAACCATGACCCTCAGTTTGCAAGACCTGAACAGGGATGATAACAATAGGATTTTATGGAGGTCCTTAATCCATAGGGTCATCGTAAGTCAAAAGCGACTTCACAGCACTTACCACATACTTTCCTTTTATTGGTGTTTTTCATTCACAAATCTCATTTATGGTTTTGTTAAATTGATTTGCTACCTGAAATGCATCAGAACTTTGCACATTTTTCACCTGCTCATTCTTTCGTGTCCTTTTGTAACTTTTCTTGTTTTGGTGGTGATCCATTTGTTGAATTGTACATTGTACTTAATAAATCATCTCAATTTGTCGTGGTCCAGTCATGACCCTGTGTGTTCTCCTTTGGTCAGAGTTGACCCACTGGGCAAATTACAACCAAGGCAAGCAACAAAACCTCCTTTCCTTACCAGAGGCTCGAATACCACCATGACCTCCAGGTAAACCACAAGAAGGAAACCTCCATCTGGAAGCACCTTGTGGAGTCTTAAATGAGAACACTGTTGAAGGCCTTGGTCTTCAGAGCAGTGATAGGTACTCTGTCCCAACTTAAATTGAAAGGAGATTTAGGAATTAATCTGCCATTTTATGGACTGTCCTTGTTCTAGAAAGCTCCGTTTGGGTCCTAGTGCCCTTGGAGGAGAACTAGGTAAGCACTAGGACCCAAGAAGATCATTCGAGAACAAAGAAGGTCAGGAAATGGCAGATTAATTCTCAAGTCTCCTATGGACAGTTTCAGTTTGGTGAGGTCACCAGCTGAATCCATGCGTCCCTGGACTCCTAGCATTCAAGGATCTTTCAGCCCTCTTCATAAAGAGATTCAAGAGAAACACCATCAGCATCACACGGCTATGTCATCCACATGTTTCCTGCTATCTCCTGCTCTTCCACAAGACATGCCATTTGTAGCCTCAGCTAGCTCTGAGGGTTGGGAGGCTCTTGCTTGGCATTAAGCTGACCTAGGAACAATCTCCTTGCCAGCCCACACACAAACACAACCAGGGCTCTTGGAATCATCCCATCTCCAGCTTCAATGCTTTAAAGTAATAAATTAAAGGAATAAACATGTGCTGCACAAATAAAAGATACCTCCAATCTATTCTTTATCAGGTAAAGGCTCATAAACCTTGGTCAGAAGTGTATTATTCCTCAAGAGTTGTAGATACAAAGGGCAGGGGTTGCTAAGATGATTCATAATAAGATTAGGGATTGTTTGGCAGAGTTATCGTACGACATCCCTTTCTAAGTGGAAATGCCAAGGACTGCACCTGGAACGCTCTGCAAACAAGGAAGGTCCTCCACCCAACGGCTCCTCACTGAAGCAAGCCCATGGATAAATGAGAGACTGTCATCAACGTCACGGAAAAAGGATCACAGACTTAATAATAATGACAATATAACAAGCAGTTCAGCCTCCCGCTGGAAAGGAAAGACTTTAACAGGAATCCGTCCCATTAAGCACTGGGCCAATTGCTCAGAGAGTTCAGCTCTTATCAAAACCACGCAGTTGCGCAAGGCAATTGAGTGGGAACAGTTACAGTATTGTTTACATTCCCACAGTTGCACAACCGCATCATGGAATCTCGCTGGGCTTTTTGACTTATTAGCAGAAGCATCAATAAAAGAATACATGGAGGAGGCGGGCCCACGGCTCAGTGGCAGAGTATCCGCTTTGGCATGCAGAAGTGCCCAGGTTCAATCCCCAGCCTCTCCAAGTGAAAGGATCCAGTAGGAGGTGACATGAAAGAGCTTTCTGCTTGAGACTTTGCAGAGCTGCTGCAATTCTGGGCAGACATACTAGCCTTTATCGATCAGTGACCTGATTCAGTGAATCGAAATCAGCAATCCAAGGGGCGGGGTGGGGGGGAACAGTGCAAGGTGAAACCTGTGTGACCACAAGTCAGAAAACCAGAAAATTTATTCTGAACCACCACGCCCCTAGTCTTATCTAAAATTAGATAGAGTACATTCTCTCTGAACGTCAACTTCTCATTGGATAAAAACCTCTCTGGCAGAGTTTTGTCTGGACAGATTGAAATGAATATTGTTTACATGTTTTAATTGGATCCGGATTCAGTAGAGAGTGCCCCTCCCTCCAAGCATCAATAAAAGGGCAGGCAAGGATTCGCCTAGTGCCCTACCACCAATTATGGAACTGTCTTGGCTTAGAGTCCTCTCCCCAAAGAACTTTTATATACAATTTCTATTTTTTCCCCCAAAGTTTAAATTTTGTGATCTACTTCAGGAACTGGCCTTACCACAAAAGTGGGATTAAAAATAAACAGATTTCAGCAAAGGTCTCCAACGCAGCAAAAGGAAGAGCAGGATGGCCCAATATAAAACTCAATTGTTTTGTACGTGAAGAAGTTGTGTGTGAATGGAACGGACCCTACTTCAAAAGGTGGCAAAGCTTTCTTTCACCTCTGCCTGGGACCTACCTGTACCCCGTACTGTTTCTGCCCACCACCAGGTGCGTCGGCTGACTTCCACACATGTAAATGTTATAGTCGTTTTCTGGAACCAGATCCACATCATGGAATATGAAGCAGTCCCAGTTCTCCTCCTTCAGGGCTTCCAAGTAGCCAACATTCAGCAGTTTTGCTCTGTTAAACTTGGCCTCACCAGCCTGCAGACAAACAATGACAACAACAAAAGAGAGAGAGAGAGAGAGGTAGAACTGAATCACGGCGTGCAAGTCAGTCTAGGAAAGTCTTCTGCCAAGATTCTGTCCTCATCAAACATATTTACTGGATCCTTCTCACCTCACAGTAAATGTATCCAGAAACAGCAACTGAATAAACAGAACCTGTGAGGCGATTAAATGAGGCAGGACAGACGTGTCTTAACTAAATAAATCATTTTTAAAGGGCTTGGGCTCCAATCCAGTCCCAATCTCACAGCCGGTTGCACAAATCAACTTCTGTGGATTAGGATGTACACTGCCACGTGCATAACTGTTGCCTCTGTGGGTGCTGAAGTGTGAATGGAGATGGACAAATACCTTGCTGATACAAGGTATTGATCAGTTAGCTTTCTCAGGGCTTTCCTATCTCCGTCAACTGACTTACGCAAAGTCAGTAACCCAACTGACTTATGCAAAGTCAGTAACCCAAAAGAAGATACAGGATGTGATCTTTCAGACAAAATACCCAGCATTAATAGCTCAAAGATGAAGATATAAAAGTAAAAGTATCCAGTATTAACAATTGCGTGTAGGGAGGGGGAATCTTACAATCCTGTCAGCAACAGTACAATTAACTTTAACATTCTTTTTCCAATAGAAATTTTAAAATGAAGGAAGATAGCTTCTTTCCTTTTATCACAATACATCGTCTAACTTGCATTTTAAAACATCAAAACAATAAAAGCAGAATAGCCTATTATTGGGTCTATATTGTTCATTTCCCTGCAAGTCATTCTAATGGCAACAATGACAACATTCCCCCCTTTTTAAAGAACTTGTGACCACACTTTCAACCCAAAAAACCTGGTAGCTCTTGAGAATGATGACAGAAACATATATTCCTAAAAGAATTCAGAATATTCCAGACCAGCTATCATCAGGCCAAACAGGAAATGAATAGAAGTCTTCCTGAAAAAAAGGTGTCACATTTGCTGCTTATTACAGCGCTGGTTTTGCAAAATCAGTACTAACAAAAATTAATGCCAGGCCATTCATGGCTTGTGTTTTAAACAAGTCAACATGTGCATATTACTACTAGGACAGCCGGTGGTGACCAAAACAGCAAATGGTCAATTTAGAGTCAAAATTCCAGCTACATGTGGGTCTCTACAATTAACAGATGTAGAAGCTCTTGTCCACGGAGCTGAGTTGCCCTTCTTCATTAGTCTCAGCTGCTGCACGCAAGCTCACACACACACACACACACACACACACAGACGGAGGTGCTTCTGAGCCACAAATCTAATGCAAGTCCTCCTACCAACCCTGACTCAACTTTGGCAATAATCCCCCCACCCCCACCCCCCAACACACACCTCCCAGATATCATTCCTCTCCAACCTATGAAGCTGCTTTAGACTATGTGGTTCATTTAGCTTAGTACTCTGGCTAGCAGCAACCCTACAGAATCCCACACAGAGATGCATCTTTAGATCCACTACCTGAAGATGCCAAGAATGGAACTTGGCAAGAATTGGAGCCTTCTGCATACCTGGCAAGTGAGGATGATGAAGAGGAAGAAGAGCTTGGATTTATATCCCCCCTTTCTCTCCTGTAAGGAATCTCAAAGGGACTTACAATCTCCTCTCACTTCCTCTCCCCCAACAAACACCCTGTGAGGGGGGGTGGGGTGGGGGCTGAGAGAACTCCGAAGAACTGTGACTAGCCCAAGGTCATCAAGCAGGAATGTAGGAGTGCGGAAACACATCTGGTTCACCAGATAAGCCTCCACAGCTCATGTGGCAGAGTGGGGAATCAAACCCTGTTCTCCAGATTAGAGTGCACTTGCTCTTAACCACTATACCCGTGGTGGCGAACCTTTGGCACCAATTGGCCATACTGGCAGGGGCTGATGGGAATTGTAGTCCATAACATCTGGAGTGCCAAAGGTTCGCCACCACTGCACTATACCATGCTGGCTCCATAGCCCAGTGGTAGAGTGTCTGCTTTACAGACTCAACCCCTAGTATCTTCAGCTGAAAAGATCAAGCAATAGGTGACAAGAAAGCTCTTTATCTGTAGCCCCTGGAGAACAGCTGCCAATCAGGAGACAATACTAGCTTTGATAGGCCAGCCCAGTATAAGATAGCTTCACATGTTGCTCTACCATCCATGAAATGACTCCTGTACAGCACCTCAGCCCAGTAATGTTCTTCATTTCATAAGCTGTGGCCTGCAGCATTATTCAGAATGGTCTAAATGAAAATCCTTGATTACCACAGACAGGTTGTAAAGGGTTTGTTTTCATTTCAAGTCAGCAGATTTGTGTCAATCTGTAGCACCTCCACACTCGTGCCCACCAAATTCACCTGGATTTGCCAGACCTCAGGGGAATCCCAAGCTGTGCTTTTGATAAGAGACTAAGAAGCAACAGAAGAATTTCTTGGGCCTTGCAGAGCCTCCAGCTCGCCAACCTCAACAGAAACCTCAAAGAAGCCTGCAGCACGGACTGAAAATTAATGTGAACCTCCCAGCCTTGTTTATTCCATCTGAACAAGTAACTCCTGATTCTGTCATCATGGTAAAAACATAAGGAGAGCTCTGCTGGATCAGGCCCCAAACTCCATCAATTCCACCATCCTGTTTCTCAAGACAGTTAGCCAGATGTTTCCTCAAAGTTCTCAAAGTGGGCCATGAAGGCAAGAGGTCTTCCCCGCTGGTTTTGCCCCAGCAATTGATCATTCAGATGTATGCTGCTTAGCAAGGCCAATATCCATAAGTAATCACGGATGCAACTCAGGAGTCTGGTCCCTCAAATCCATTATTTTTCAAAATGCCTACAACAGGACCGTTTGGAATGACCCTTTTAAAAACAATGTGGGAATAATGACGAGCAAAAGCAGAATTTGCAAAAAGGGCCCTTTCTGTTAAAGGAACAGGCCTCTAATTGTAACGGCCTGTGAAAATTTAAAGCAGTTTCCCTTCTCTCCCACGTATACTGCATTACTTCTTAGATATAATATACTGTCTTTATTTCACTGTTCTCCTATTGTGAAATCCAGTTTCCACAGCACACGATGGTGTTTTATACTGAATGAGACCACTGGTGTATTAAAGTCAATATGGTCTATTCTGACAGGCATCTTCAGATCCTCTATCTTCAGATCCTCTTGGGGAGGGGAGGGAGTGAGGGCTGGCATGCAAGGAAGGGGAGAAAGCCCGGCATCTGGACATGGCCCACCTACCCTAGTGCAGGGAGAGGGAGGGGAGGGGGTGGTATGCAAGGAGAGGGGAGGGAGGAAGGGAGGGGTGGCATGCAAGGGAGGGGAGGGAGGAGTCGTCTCAGGAAGAAGTCTTTCATTTTTACCTCACACTTGATCTTTTTAACTGAAGATGACAGAGATTGAATTTGGGACCTTCTGCATGCCAAGCAAACACTGTTATTTAATAAAGTTTCACTGTATATGGCCTCAAGAACATAAGAAAGAGCCTGCTGGATCAGACCAGAGTCCATCTAGTCCAGCACTCTGCTACTTGCAGTGGCCCACCAGGTGCCTTCGGGAGCTCACATGCAGGATGTGAAAGCAATGGCCTTCTGCAGCAGCTGCTGCTGCTCCCAAGCACCTGGTCTGCTAAGGCATTTGCAATCTCAGATCAAGGAGGATCAAGATTGGTAGCTATAAATCGACTTCTCCTCCATAAATCTGTCCAAGCCCCTTTTAAAGCTGTCCAGGTTAGTGGCCATTACCATCTCCTGTGACAGCATATTCCAAACACCAATCACACGCTGTGTGAAAAAATGTTTCCTTTTATTAGCCCTAATTCCCCCCCCCCCCCCCGCATTTTCAATGTATGCCCCCTGGTTCTAGTTCATCATGAAGACAGCAGTTAAATCCAAACCATGCCCTATGCCAGGGGGAAGCAACTATTTGAGCCAAGCACTTTTTTTTTCAGGATTTGAAAATAACCATGTTGTAGCAGCAACAGTGCATGAAGGTAATTTGCCACCAGCTTGCTCAGCTCATCTGAACTGCTTTAAGCTTTGAAGTAGAAGACATAATGAACTCATCAGCACTGATGCTCACAGGGACTTTTAAGCATTGGTAACACACTGAGACAGATTCATATCAGAACTGGGCAAAAATGATCCAGGGCTTGTCTTAGGTACCATGTACAGCTCCAATTGAACACACAGGCATACCAGCCAAAAGATATATCCAGCGGGGCTGGGAGAAACACCGAGGCAGCAAGATCGGGATTCAGAATTCAGTCCTAGGTGCTGACCAGTTCTGTGTTCTATATGGGCTCACCTGGTGAATCACAAAGATGCCGTAGTCCAGCTGCTGCCGTTGCAGGAACGGGTGAAGATGCTCCAGCAGGTAGAGCAGGTGCCTCTCTCGATTACGGTGTGGGATCAGGATGGCCACTCTCTGCTGGGCTAAACAGTCTTCTGGGTGATGCCGTCCCTTTGATACCTGAGGATTCTCCTTCTGCACCTCTTCCAGGGTGAGAGAGGCCCTGAAGGTGAGCTTGCTGGGGCCCCCTATTGGAAAAGGCAAGTGCTCAGCCTCATTTCTGCAAACTGGATTTCTTTCGCCTTCAAACAGCTTATATAAGTGACAGATATTTATTTTATTTATGTTATTCATTCAGCTTGTACCCCACCCATTCCCGACAAGTCAGGCTCAGGGTGGCTTCCAACAATAAACAAGACACTGTTTAACTACACAAATACATTAAAATCCCAACATAAAGCTGAACTAAAACCTAGATTATGCCAATACAACAATAAGAGCGTTGTGTGTTTATTTTCTGTCTGGGGACTCTGAGCAGTACTGGTCTCGCCTTCAGGTGGCAAAGCTAAACTAAAACCTAGATTACGCCAATACAACAAGGGGCTCAGTCATTAGGAAGAGTTAAAATAACTAAATCAAATGAAGACATTACAAAATAATTATGGAAAAGGGGGAAGGGAGAGGGGAGACCTACTAGATGAAAATGGTCGGTGCCCTAAACCACAGGGCAAGGGGAACAGCTCAGTCTTGCAGGCCCTGCAGAATTGCATCAGATCCTGCAGGGACTAGGTCTCACTTGAACGAGAGTTCCACCAGGCTGGGGCCAGAGCTGAAAAGGTTCTGGCACCAATCGAGGACAGCCAGATTGTTTTAGAGCCAGTTATTGTATTGTCTGATGAGCAAAGTCTTCTTGCGGGAGGGGGGTGTATTGGGAGAGGGGCCCCCGCAGTTAAAAGTATTGCTATCAAGCAGTTACTGTATGTGTGTTATGTCATGATGTTGAATTTTCTAATTTGCAACAAAACCATTTGAGTATGAAATCCCAGTAAGCAAGGAGATTTGCTGGAAATGTTCAGAACATTTTTATAAAGGGACCAAAATTGCAGTAGAATAGAACAGTACAGGAGGTAGCCTTCATAAAGGAATAGGACAGTAATCTATTACAATGTTTGCTGTATGTAACATCTTTCTTTTACTGTGCTGTCTTTTACCTTTTGTAATACAATCTCTACACTGTTTATGGTACATAATGCCTTAAACAGTCTTCTGTTTGCATTGCTTCTTAAATTTGTGTAATCCTAGTCCTATTTCGATGAAATTGGATGTCCTGGGCTGACTTATTGTTTTCCGTATCTTCTAAGCTACTCTGAGTCCCAGTGAAACAGGTAGGATGTAAACAAAGTTTTAAAAAAAAGGATGGGGTGCTGTGTGGTTTCCGGGCTGTATGGCTGTGTTCTAGCAGCATTCTCTCCTGACGTTTCGCCTGCATCTGTGGCTGGCATCTTCAGAGGATCTGAATGCCAGCCACAGATGCAGGTGAAACGTCAGGAGAGAATGCTGCTAGGACACGGCCATACAGCCCGGAAACCACACAGCACCCCAGTGATTCCGGCCGTGAAAGCCTTCGACAATACCAAAAAAAGGATGTTTGCGGAAAAGAAAGACGAGGCTGGCAGGCCATACATCTCCCCCCATTTCTCCGTTATCATGGTCACCTGTCAAGCCCTTGTCCCCTCCACCAATCAACTCTAACTCAGAGCTTGCCCAAAGCTGCCAGGTGATTGCACAGTCTTAACACCAGACGGGAAAAGGGCAAGTGCACAGCTCAGAAGGCAATACTGACAACACAAGGAAACCTAGCGAGCTGGCCTATAGTAAGCTTAACAATAATGGTGGCCACATTCTTACATGACCAGCACAGTGCAGATTTCCCAAGGCTCTGAACATTCAAGCAATGCCTGAATAACAGAAGCCCAGGAGATAGCAGGACTTTCTGGTAGGAAGCTCCCGCATGAACACTGTAGGCCCCTAGGGAGATGTAGCTCTGATATGGGACCTAGCCAATCCATGCAATTCTGGCAGTCAACCTTTACCAGGAGAGCATACAATCCAGCCTTTGGGTTCCCATGCTGCACCAGTAACATAGATCAGATTGTAAAAGGGTAATAGAGGCAGAAGGTACCCTCTCTCGTTCCTAGAGGGATCATATTTCCAGGCAAGATCAGCGAGGACCCAGTCATCAGTCAAACAAAGAGCAGCCCCAAGGTGCTTGCTTGACCCCTACCAAAAAGAGCACTCAAGTTGCTCTGGGGCTGCAGGTAGGATAACTACTCCTGTCTCTGCCATTAGCCAGAAGGGATTTTGAGTAATTCTGTGTTTATATCATCAGGTTTAATCTGGTGCTTGTTAACTGAAAAGGTGGGGTATAAATCTTCAAAACAGCAAACAGAAGAGCCATATCAAACACAGGAGAACAACATCAAGATGCAGAACCCAGAAGGAAGAAAGCCCCATTTTCAAATGTTAATGATGTTTCAGGCCCGCACACTTCAGATTCAACTCAAGTCACAAGTCACATGCTGTACAGCCTTCCTACCCTCAGAACTCTAAAACCAAGCAAGATCTTCAATTCAAAACTAACAAGGGTCTGGTCACTTACGTAGGTAGGGAGACAGAGGAGGGCAAAGGGACTTTGTGGTAGGCAGTTTCACAGTTGGTAGCTTCACAGTAGCCCTGGCTTGCCTGCCCAGATCTTCCTTTTGCTCTTCAGCACTAGTGGTTGATTTCCGGAAGCTTGCCACCGCGCTTTTTGCTTGTGGCGTTTCGTGCACAGCATCGACCAAGTACGAGGAGGTGGCCCAGCCCACCAGTAAAATGCACGCGGTGAAAAGCATCAGCAGCTTGAGTTTGTAGGATACGTGAAGACAGGCATAGCTCAAGCCCATGGCCCTTCTGGCGTTACAAGCTTCTCCTTCGGCACAGACCCCGACGTAGTCCCAGCACACCACGTTTCGAGGACAGGGGGGAAGTCACAATAATACACAGAGTTCTGGGGCACTGCATTCTGACCAGGCTCCTTCAGCTCCGCAGCACATGGCTTTCTAGCTCAACAAGGAACAGAAACCAGATGTTACAAAAGGTCAGCCTGTTCAGAGACTGGGGGGAGGAAAAACATTATATTCTGGGGTGCTGTGTGGTTTCCGGGCTGTATGGCCGTGTTCTAGCAGCATTCTCTCCTGAAGTTTCGCCTGCATGTGTGGCTGGCATCTTCAGAGGATCTGATCCTCTGAAGATGCCAGCCACTGGGCAAGCAAACATCAGGAAGAATGCTGCTAGAATGTCCCTAAACCCTAAATACACAGCACCTGATTCAACCATGAAAGCCTTCAACAAAACATTATATTCTATTTCTACCACTGATTTGCATCAAAACTTTTCACCTCAAGATAATTCACCAAGCACAGAGGATATGAGCAGACATGGGGCACAGGAGAGCTAGGCATTGATCCTGACTCCTATTGGACTTCAATGTAATATAGCCCCTGCAACCCTTAAAGGGGAGAAATGATGCCATCCTGTTGACAGGAAACGGATCTTCTGAGAAAGACACCAAAATAGGTCTTTTTCTGGAAAACCAGTCAACACGATGGCATCATGAATGTCTGGAAAACATCTACATGCATGTCTTCTGAATGGCACTTAAGCAAACAAAAAGTGTTGAAAACTGTTCAGAACCAGCTTTTTGGACTTTGCATAAGAATTTGTTGAAAAATGTCTCGTATCTAACTTTCTAATCTAATACCTTTAAAATTCAACGGAATTAAGAAGAAGAGTTTGGATTTATACCCCGCCCTTCTCTCTTGTAAGGAGACTCAAGGTGGCTTACAAACGCCTTTCTCCTCTCCATATAACAAACACCTTGTGAGGTAGGTGGGTTCCGAAGAACTGTAACTAGCCCAAGGTCACCCAGCAGGAATGCAGGAGTACGGAAACACATCTGGTTACCACTCAAGTGAAGGAGTGGGGAAACAAACCCGGTTCTCCAGATTAGAATCCACCTGCTCTTAACCACCACACCACACTGCATTTTTCTTTCTGTTTAAATGTTCATTATTAATTCTTATTTCCACAGCATAGCAGCATGGCTTTGTTTTGTGACTGTATAATGAATGTGACTGTATAATGAATGTGACTGTATAATGATCAGAGGGTTGGAAGAGACAGCTAAGCTGTGAACCCTGTGAACCCTTTTACATCCCAAATCGCTTTTGTCCTGACAAGGGATTATTTATGGTCTCTTGGTGCCACTAAACCCCTGCTACTATAGAAAACAAACTCACAAAAAAGCCATTTTGAGAAGAAAAGGTTGAGCAAAGAGAAGGTTCTACCATTCATGTAGCGGTAGAAAGTGCTGTCAAGTCACAGATGACTTTCAGCAAACCCACAAAGTTGTCCAGGCGAGAGACACAAAGAGGTGGTCTGCCACTGCCAGCCTCTACATAGCAACTCTGGACTTCCTTGGTGGTCTTTCATCCAAATACTAACGTCTCAGCCAACCCTGCTAGGTTTCTCAGAGCTGACAATACTGGGTTAGCCTGGGCCAGACACACTAAGGCTTTACCATTCATACTGCCCAAAGCAGCTTAAATAATTCTCCTCCATTTTATCTTCACAAAACCCTATGATGTAGGTTTACACTGAGTGTGTGTGACTGGCCCAAGGTCACCCAGCAAGATTCCGTGGCGGAGTAGGGATTTGGAACTGAGTCTCCAGATGGTAGTCTGAAACTTTAACTATTACACCACATTAGCTTTCATGGGTGACTGCTGTGGAACAGTAGAAAGTGGACAGACCTTCATGAGTCATGTAAATTATTTTGTAGCAAACTACCCAGTAGCTGTTGCTAGACCTGGCCCCAATAAGTCTATCCCAGGGGTCTGCAACCTGCGGCTCTCCAGATGTTCATGGCCATGCTGGCAGGGGCTGATGGGATTTGTAGTCCATGAACATCTGGAGAGCCACAGGTTGCAGACCCCTGGTCTATCCTCAACAGCTCAGAAAAGGGCTCTGTTCCCTCTCCCGGTCTTTTACTCGACAGAAACCAAAGCTTCAACCAGCAGAACTGTTGTGGTTACCTAGCACAGGCATAAAGGATATTTATTTCTTAAAGGTAAAGGATATAGGGTGTGTGTGTGTGTTTAGATTTCAGATTTTTCTTCAAACCTGAGTTGCTGAAAGATATGCTTTGCCTATGCATGGCTCAAGTCTCTGGATTTAAGGATCCACAGATCTGGCCACATGGAGAATTAGACATACTGATAAATGTGAAGTAACGATGGGTTTCATCCTGACTAGATATTTCTACTTCCACTTGTGAAGCTCAATTTTGTTGTCTCCCCCGTCTCACAGCTGTCTGAAACTGACCCCTAAAATTCTATTTTATTCTATTGGGGGGGGGGGTAAGAGGATCTTGAGAAAGCGGATTTGGGGGAGCCTTTGGGGCTTTTGCAAGAGTGGGGAAGAGAAAAAATCAGAAGAAGAAAGGAGACTCCCTTGTGCCCATGGAACATTAGTCACATTCCAAGTTGAGACCTTGTTTTATAGGTATTAGAACACTGTTCCTCCAAGTGACAGATGCAACTTTATAATAACATACGCCCTTTATGACAGGCTTTATCATACAGAAGATGACATGAACAAGGAAGCCGAAAGATCAAAATAGAAAGTCTACTGGAACACTTTGATAGTTATAATAAAAAGACCGCAGTGGATTACACAGATGATAAAGGTTTATAGCACTGAGTTAGGATTCTCAGGAGATGTGGTATTGGCCTAGAATACTCACTCAGACAGGACAGAAGTGGTTATTTAAAACTCCAGATTCAGTAGCCAAAACCAAATAATGGCCAATCCCCTGCCCCCAATAATAACTCTGCATATACTGCCTTTCAAAGTGACCCCAGTTAAGCTTGTAAATGGCTTAAAAATTCCCATTTAGCAGTGCACTAGATTTAACTATATTTAGTTGTAAGGGATGGGAAAATGGTAGCAGGGGTGAAACAGTCCTTGAAGGGACTTAGGAGAAGTTAACTGCAGCTGACACCCTGCAAGACTGTTGAGTTTGCAAGAACAGAAACTTAACATGCAAACAATTTCACACTTTCAGCAGCAAAATGTCATAGTGACTGACAGCGAGGACTGAAATGACCCATTCAATCAAACAGGATTTTCCTTCACAACTCAGCTTTGAACATTAGAGAAGCACTTCATATCGTGAAAGGGTTAACAGCTATATATGTTTTAAAGTTAAAGTTTAAAGTTGGATGCCGATAACTACTGAATAAATAAATAAAACTACTGTATTTTGGAACGCTGTATTTTAATGGGTTTTTCAGAAATTTGGGTAAATGGAGCCTATATTACATATATTTATATTTGTATTTCGTTTAGGTGCTCTATTTGCTATATCTTGCTGAGGTTATGTTGTACACCGCCCAGCGCCCTCCGGGGGAGGGCGGTATATAAACTTTTAATTAATTAAAATCCAAAAAACTAAATCTAGTGAGCAAATTGGTAACTGAGGTTTTTAACATTCATTTCGGGGGGGAGGGGGAGGGTCATACCCACCCCCCCAAAATGTTCTAGTTTTAACCTCAATTATTTTTAAAGTAAAACTGAAACAGGGGGAAGATGAACCAGTGGGACACAACTCAATCTACTATTCCTGAGGAATGCGTGAAACAATAAATGAAAGCTGGAGGAGAGAACCACGTATGTCATTTTGGGTCCCCACTGGAAAGAAAAGTGGAATATAAACAAAATAAATTAATCTGACATGGTACAGATTTGCTTAAAAGTTTTGTGATATTTATTATAAATGAAAGCTGGAGGAGAACCATGTACGTCATTTTGGGTCCCCACTGGAAAGAAAAGTGGAATATAAACAAAATAAATTAATCTGACATGGTATAGATTTGCTTAAAAGTTTTGTGATATTTATTATACCCATGGGGCACCATGAAACCCCACTGGCAAAAACATTTAATATGTCCCTTGAAAGTTTAAATGTATCATCTTTGGTAAAAGAGTGGTTAAAAGTGGCAGACTCTAATCTGGAGAACCAGGTTCAATTCCCCACTCCTCTACATGAAGCCTGCTGGGTGACCGTGGCCTACTCCCAGTTCTCTCAGAACTCTCTCAGTCCAAATACAGGCAGGCAAGGGCAAGCCACCTCTGAACGTTTCGTTTTGAAAACTCTAAGCGGTTGTCATAAATCAGTGGTGACTTGAAATGACACACACACACATTATTGGTAAACTATGAAAAGCATTAGCTGTTCCATATGTTTCCAAACAATTTTGGTAAGATTCTTATTTAAAGCTTCCCATGAGATACGTTTGTGTAAATACAGTTTGCAAGAGACCAAGGATTTCTTTACCTCTCCCACTCCCCAATTTATGAACAGCCTTAAAAAAAAAGTATTTTAGTGAACAGACAGGCTACTTGATACAACGCATGTGCAATGAATATAGTTTCCTAAAAAAACAATATGGAGTAGCTTAAAAACAAACAAACCATTGACCACCCAGTGAGAGAAGGTGTTCCTTCCTCAAGCAAACTGCAGAATGCATTCAGTGAACCAATAACTCCATATGTGATTTTGATCTCCACCCTTAGGAATCTCTGGAATGCTACATAAATCACATCTACTAATATTTTTCCTTCTAATGATTTTATCTCACTGCATTTGTGTTTCATTTGTACCCAAACTTTAGTTAAACAACAAACAATTATCGGATTAAGAGCCTGTTCTCATGATAAAGCCAGCCAGGAAGGCTCAAATGCTGTAAGTGCCGCGCAGAGAAAACAAGCATGCCAGTCGCATTCAAACCTGTGGCACTTCAGCAATCCCTCCAGATTGTAATTAGCATCTATTTTAAACATCGACTGTAGAATGTTCTGTACAGCACCATCCTTTAAGACAACTGGGAAAATCAACTAGTGCTTAGAAAATCAACTAGTCACTGCCTGCTTCACTTCCGTGGGCTGAGGCGCCAGGAATAGTGCTTGAGATGTGGGCCTTAACTGGTCAGCTGGACAGTCTGGGAGGAGAAAGTGGACCTCTAGAAAACCTTTAGAAATCCTGGTCCCAGGCTGCTTAAGTGTCTTATAAGATACAAGCCAGCACTTTCAGTCATGCCAGGTGATATACAACCAGTGCTGATCTTTTAGCACTTTGGCTCCTGTATCCCACCACAACAGCAACCTGGCCATTGCATTTTGGACTACTGGATAGTATTCAAAACCTATAAACTCTAACTTGCACGAGATCACAGCATGGATCACAGAAGCCAAACCTTACTGGCAAAGTCATGGTCAGCATTGCAGTGGAAACTTATTAAAGGTGCTATGCGCCACAGAGGAGACCTGTAACTCCAAATGCACCCCGGATCTGGCTGCACCCCCAAGCTACAAACCACCTCTTTCATGGGACAAGCAACTCACTTCAGGACACGTTGACTCGTTATGCATTGAGCAGCTTCACCACTGACTACCATAACAAGTCTTACTTGAACTGAGAATCAGTTTATCGGTTCTCACCCATCTCGTTACCTTCTCCAAGCACACAGTCAGGACTTCAGTCATACCCAGCTCAGCTGTTAAAGAGAAACTGTTTCCCTTCCTCCACCTCTCATGCGCTTTGACCTAACTGGCTACTTTCTGATTTGTGGTAAATCGGTTTGCCATAACATCTGAACTGCCTTCACCTTCTCTGCAAACCAGGACGGCAAAATAAGAACAAACCATATTTCATAACCTTGGTTTGGAGAGCAAGTGCAATCTAGTTTCCTGATTCATGTCCAAGAAAGAAGCATGGCTTACTGTGGATCAGGAAAAAAATGATACTTTGTTGAGCACAGGGAGGAGAGGAGGAAAGATATATGTGCACGTCCTAGAATTCCCTAGATTCATCCAAGTAGTGACAAATTGTTGAAGGCTTTCACAGCTGGATTCAACTGGTTCTGGTAACAGACTTCCCTCTGTGATACACCTCTGAAGATGCCACCCACAGATGCAGGCAAAACGTTAGGAACAAGATCCACCAGACCACGGCCACACAGCCCGGAAAACCCACCAGAACTAGTGACAAATTGTCTAAACCAGACCAATGTCTTAAATCAATATACTGTCTTTCTTTCAAATGTATCAATCTGCCCTCGTTTTGCAACATAAAACAATGAAGCAGGAGGCAAAAATGTTTTACAGTTAAGCTTTTTTAAAATACACAAGTTGATCAAATATTGCATCCATTATTATTCAAAGTACAAATGTTTATCCTCTGTTGAATAATCATTTGGATGTTTACTTCCCATATCAAGGCCCAATATTATCCTACCCAGCAACTACCAGCTGTTCTTTCTGAACATTCTGGGAACTTGAAGAGAACAGCCCTAAATAGGTCCACTTAAGAATTCTACTCAGGTCTATTCCATAGGGCTTACTTTCAAGAGAATGATGTAAGAATTGCATTGTAAATTACAGTCTTTAGGTTGTGGGAGAGAGCACATATTGAGCAGAAACTTTCAACTTCGTAATTGCTCCCCATAACATACGAACTATACATAAGCTATATGCGCTGTCTGATATAAGTTCCGAATTATGCTCCTGGGCTTGGGAGAACACGGTATGGCAGTTTTGTTAGAGTAGGACTGGAGGGACCAGCCTTAAAATCCTCAGCTATAAAGCTCACTGAGTCTCTCAACCTAACCCACTTCACAACCTTGTTGTACGATAAAAATGGAGGAGTGGAAAACCGTACATGACATCCTGAAATGGATGAAAGGGTCTATTTAGTTGCGACTATATTGTTCAAACTGTTATAGCAGCTAATTGCTCCTCATGCTATTCAGCAAACAAAAGATCAGAAACCTGATTTAAAGCACCTTGATATAAATCAATTCACCTTTTGTAAATGTTACATCGTGAGGTATTAGCCAAAAGTGACAAAGAAACATTCCAACAAAGCATATCACACACATGCCATTTCCAGTACTACTCGGGGCCTCCAAAAGGTGCATACCGTAACTCTTTTTGCACAAGTAGTACAGAACAGTTTCAGAACGTTTGTTTGCACTCACCTTCTCAAAACAACCGCCTTCGTTTTTTTATTTTTTTGCCTATTTGTAGAAACAGTGCTTTGCTGATCTATTGATTCGATGCTTTGTAGATCTGTTTAATCGCTGCTTCATTGAATCCCTGAAACAGAAAAAAAAAAGCCTCACAAAATTATGACAATGACGAGGCAAGGAAGAAAGGAGGGAAGAGAGTGACTAAAAAAAATGATGGACCAGGCACCGAGGGTGACGCTCTGCAATGACCAGGGATGTGAAAAGCAGTCCGTCTTTTCAGCCCAAAAGATAAAACAATTTGAGCATGACTGAACCACAACCGAAGCCAGCTTGGAAACATTTCAACAGAAAAGATCATGCTAGAAGGGTTTTCAGAAACGATGGAATAGAGGGTGAATGAAACGATTCCAGCACCGATGGGGGGAAATGAAGTGAGAAAGTCTACCAAGGAAATGTTTCGTTGTTGTTCTGGAAATGTTCTAAACAACTTGTGCAAAAAGGGCCCATTTCTATAGTGACAATGGACAAAAGCAACCAAAAATATTTATACGGGAGGAAATGGGTTCAATATGAGCTGAATGCACAAACAATCAAAGGTGAGTGACGGAAGTATCAGTCTTTTCAACAACACGCTAAGCCAGAAGGAGAAAGGTTTGAACAGATCAATGCTTCTAGGTGATATCACTACACATATGTATGTTATAGAAAGAGAAGTTAGGCAAATGAATGGGGAATCAGGGAAAACCTGAATATAATCTGAAGTGGAATTCACAAACGTTCTAAAAAGTTAGTAAATATGCAATAATCTGTATAATTTAGAAGAATGCAGCACTGCAACCACAGCCCAGAGAGATGAACAATATCAGCTTGCTTCTACAGATGAGATACCAGTCAGTATTCAGAAAGCACATGCAGGCAATTATAATCTGGTCTGCAAGTTTTACGTATGAACTTACTGAAAAGTGGTAAGGTTTCCCAAGATCAAAATTAAAACACTGATAAAGCACTACCATAACTTATTTCACAACACGCCTATAAATATTTATGGCGGCAATTAAGCTACAGAGAAGTGGCATAAAACTCATGTGCAGAGACCTCAAGGGAATCTCAGGGCTGCACCTGCTGAGTCATGAGTCCCCGTAAAGCTGGCATTTTTTGGAAGGACCTGTTGCTAAAGTCCAGGTGTAGACAACAAGGGTGGCACACCACCTGCCTCACTTTGCATGAGGGAGGAAAATGGAGTCACTGAACATGGAGTCACTGAACATTGCACTGAGCAATGCAGAGGATTGCAGAGTCTCTGCAGGAATGCAGAGTCTCTGGCTCTTCCTCTTCTGGTTAGACTGGTGTCACCTCTGATGTCATGAGCTTCCACGGAAAATGCCCCCCCCACACACACATCTAGGCTGGCTTAGGCCGTTGGGCACGATTGCTTCAAAGCAAAGCCACCGACTACCACCAAGCTTACTCCCAAGTAATGCACGCCTTGGAGCCAACCGTTTTTCTAAACTAAAACCTCGGTATTCAGGTTAAATTGCCATGTTGGCACTTTGTGATAAATAAGTGGGTTTTGGGTTGCAGTTTGGGCACTTGGTCTCGAAAAAGTTCACCATCACTGTCCTACGACTTAAAGGAATAAAGCAGATCTTGATGGATTGAAGACCACTGCGGAGTGTAGAGCATTACAAGAAAAACATTGTGATCCTGAGATCTTAGGATATAGTACAACTGCCACTTGAGAACAGGTTGACCCAAGCTTTTCTTCTTCCCTTGTGTCACTTGTGGTGTTTTGAAGATGGCAGTCATTTATTGCTTCTCACTTTTCTTTTAAAGTATTTTATATACCAAGGAATATCAAGCGAAGGGGATTCAAAGTATTTTTCTCATCTTCCCTTTGACAGAAACCAACAATGGGTTGCAATTTCACCCCTGTGAGAACTAAATGAGTCACAAAGGTATGCTATGATGAAGCATTCAGAAATGAGTAAATATTGCGTTGCGCAGCAAAAGCAAGAGAGATTACAACAGTCAACTGGACTCTCATAAAACATATCTGCAGGATCATCTATTTTCGGCTCAACCACCTTCAACAAGCCTCAGTTTTCTGTGCAACAGAACATTTGGCTGCCCCTTTCAAAATGAACCATTCTCCTTGTCGGGGCCTATCTAAACAGGACTTTGGGTATGATGTTAAGGTATTATGGTAGACACGGCAAGACACACAGAACAAATAGAAAATGAGACAACAGAAGAAATGCTTTAGAAAACCTCAGAAGGGTTAGAAAAGCACCCATGGAGTCAATCCAAGCAGTGGTGCAGAGTGGTGTAGAGCCAGCATGATGTAGTGGTTAAGAGCAGGTGGATTCTAATCTGGAGGACTAGGCTTGATTCCCCATTTCTCCACCTGAGTGGCAGATGTTTATCTGGAGAACCAGATGTGTTTCCGCATTCCTCCATTCCTGCTGGGTGACCTTGGGCTAGTCACAGTTCTTCAGAACTCTCTCAGCCCCACCTACCTCAGAAGGAGTCTGTTGCGGGGAGAGGGAAAGGAGCTTGTAGGCCACCTAGAGTCTTCTTACAGGAGAGAAAGGTGGGGTATAAATCCAAACTCTTCTTCAGTAACAATTTTTCCTGCAGCCAGCATGACCAGATAAAAGGGAACTGGAAAGTACCACTGATAATACTGTAAGTCAGGTGACCTGAAACACTGCCATAGGTGTTCAGAACAAGAGGGAATAACAGAGGCCAGAGTGAAAGGATTGGTTTTTAAAATCAGCTCCTTTCCAGACTTTTGGTTTAACATCCTTGAAGTGGCCCATTCATGAAATCTGGATCACACACAGAAGTCACTCTATGGCTTCTGTGGCCATCCTTACCTATTCAGCTGAACACCTTTCCTCTGTCCCCTAATGAGCACTCTGTCAAGCATCCATGCAGAACTGCACAGAGTAGAGGCATTCTAATCACAGAGGCAACTACACCACTCATTCCCATTTTCCTTCCGACCTGAGCTGGAGAGAGAACGAGTGCATTAAAACTTACTTAATCCTGCCACTGCTCTCCTCTTCCCGCGGCAAAGCTGTTTTGTTCTCCTCGCAGCTGAGACGGCTCTGGTGCCAAGAAGCAGACACACTTCATTCATGAAACCCCACACCATAAAGAACTCTCTGTTGACTCAGGACAGATTCGGGAGGAGGAGTCTGCTCAGAGCTGCAAGAACCACTGGAAAGAAAAGTCAACAGTTTCAGTCTTTTCCTATTAAAAGCCACTCCTCTCAAGCTTTCACTTATGTACTTCTTTTTCCCCACCCATTTTCCTTTCTGTCAAGAGATGGAAAGGAGACACACTGAGGGAACGCAGAGAGTGGAACAAGGCATTCTCTGAATGCCTAGGCAAGTAAGAAAAGCCACAACCATCTGCCAAAGGCAACAAGTTCACCCCCATTTTCCCCTTCCCTCCATGGTTTAATTCTTGGGAAAATTCAAGGTACAACATCTACCCTCCATATACTGTCATGCTTGCCAACATAACCAATTCATCTTCCATACTACAGAAGTTCTGCTGTGTCACAGCCCAGAAAGGAGGCTTTCTTAGCACAACACATTGTGACAACATTTCTTTCAGCCAGAGGACGATCAAAACAAACCTTTCTTTTCTGCCACTTATCAAGTCTGGTATTTGGATAGTTAAGAGTGTTCAAAATGAAAGGAAGAAAAATAAATTGTTTCTTGCATAAATTTACAAGCAAGAGTGAAAATAAAAGAGGTTCCAAAAAATAAAAACAAAATGCATTAGACGTTTTATATTATTTTTCATCAAGGGAAAAGTGAAACACATTTCCTGATGGGGACACATTTCCATAAAAGCAAGAGTGCATAAAAGTGCAACACATTTCCTGATGATGTGCTCACTTTTATGTGGCGGGACAGCGGCTCAGGATCCATTGCACAGACATGCCCAATGTGGGACACAGGAAGCAACAGGAGGCTTATAACTGTTTTACTACTCAGATGACTTTTGGTCTGGAACAACAGGCCATTCGTCTCAAAGCAACAGGCTGGAGTTAAGCCATAAGGAAGCAGGTAAATTGAAAGGACACATTGCACAATTAATTTTGGTTAAAACTAGATCTACTCAACCCAATTCAAACACATTTATAATGTCTGGAAGGTACATACACAAAGCTTGGTTATGATACAACCTCTTTACCCAAAATTTAAGCCTGCTTTAAATATTCTGTTGTAGGGAAAAAGTCTGACACATCATTTGAGATACTTACTGGAAATTTTCCTGTCATTGGGGATTTAAAATCAAACTTTGGTGGTCTGTTTTCATTGTGCTTTTTCTTAAACATAGATTCCAATATAACCTGCATAAATGGTTTCCCCCTGCTAAAATGAATTTCCTTATCATTCAAAATGGAGAGTCAGCTCTTAAAGCACAACGGTCACACTTTTGAATTGCTCCTCACATGCTAGCAATTGTAAACTGAACGACATGACCTTATCAATAGCATGTAAGATTTTAAAAGCATTCGATAGCTGTCATATGAACAAGACATAATTTTAAAAGCTCGTTTACTCAGAACCAGAAAGAGGGATGTTTCTTTTGTGTGTGTTTGAAATATTCAGGTGGAATATTTCAACATATCTCAATCCAGAGAATGTAAGCCTTTCTTGAAATCCATGGGGCAAATAAGTTATCATAGGACCTCAGCACATTTTCTCTGGACAGGGGCCAATGTCAGCACAAACGATGGTTATAGCTGTAAACTTGATAAGTTTATACTACCATGTATGTGCTTTCCCACACGCGAGCAACTGTTCCAATTCATTCTGCAAACCCTTTTGGCTACCACTATCTAGCTGAAGAGCAGCCATAGCTACCACAACACTCTCTCCCCGCCCCTCTCTCTCTCTCACACACACACTCACACACACACATATACACATAGTTGTTTCTATTAGCAAAAGCTAAGTCAGAAGAATAACACCCAACCCATCTTCAAGCAAATTATCATTTCATGGGTTGGCTGTGCCCCAAAGCTATGATTACTTAATTAATCGGAAGCAGGTTAATTAAAGAGGTGTACCTACCTTGCATAAATGCTCCAAAGCTTCCGTTGCACAAATCCATATATAATAAAATGAACTCTGCAGATCATGAAAGGCAACCAATTAAACAATAACCTTCACTCTTTAATCTCTGTGCAGAAGCAAAAAGTCTCCTAACAGCTACGCCAGGGGCAGCGACTGTTTGAGATGCAAAAACCTGTGATCTTGACCACAGTGACTTGGGAACGATCCCTACTGAATTCACAGATGTGCAGGAATAAAGTGCCATCAAGCCACAGATAGCTTACAGCAACCAGTAGGATTTTCAAGGCAAGAGACTTGCCATTCTCATTCTCTGCATAACAACCCTGGTGTTCCTTGGTGGTCTCCCATCCAAGTACTCATCAGGGTACTTGCTTCACCTTTAAGATCCCATGAGCTCAGGCTAGCCTTGGGCCATCCAGGTCAGGGTGAATTCAGAGATGCTGCCAAACAGCCATGAATAGGAAACAGGCTACAAAGCAGATTTAGTAGCCCAAGCCTTGATAAACAAAATGAAGTCCTCTTCTCGTTTCAGCCTGGTTCTTTGCAACTGTTCATGCTACCATTTCTTAGCTTTTGATCGCTCTTGGTCATCAACCCAAATGACAACTTTTCTAAGAAACAGGACGTTGATCAAGGCATCCTCTTGACAGAGAAGCACTACAATATGAGAGCCCTGGCTACAGTATCAGAAATCACATAGCCAGCCCTGCTGTGGAGGGCACATCAGCTTTCACCACCAGCCTCTAGGAAGAAGCATGAGAATGGGGAGAAATGTAAGCCCCTGGGACATGGACAATATACCCCACTAATTTTTCCCTTCTCACTAGACACAGTGTGAAACAGACTTTTCTCCGTGATACACCTCTGAAGATGCCAGCCACAGATGCAGGCGAAACGTTAGGAACAAGAACTACCAGACCATGGCCACACAGCCCAGAAAACCCACCACAACCAATTCTTCCCCAGGTTGCCTGGATTGTTTTCTCTGTTTCTCAAAAGTAACGACAGGGAGGGAGCTAGTCTTGTGTGAATGAATGCACATTGCTGTTCATTGTCCATACATTGCTGTTCAAAGCAACATGTGGACATGATATATAGTTGTAGCAGAAGAAAGAAGAGTTTGGATTTATATCCCACCTTTCTCTCCTGGTAAGGAGACTCAAGAACGCTTACAAGTTCCTTTCCCTTCCTTTCCCCATCTTGCAAAAACTTGTGGGGGGGCACCTCACTTTCTTTTGTATCTTTCTCTCCACACTCTCCCCCTTCTCTTCTCGGGGCAACTTTTCCCTTCTTCCTTCTCTCATCCATCTTCAGATACATTTATTATTTATTCATATCTGCTTTTTTCCCCCAATGGAGACACAAAACTGTTTACATCATTCTCTTCTCCTCCACCTTAGCCTCACAACAACCCTGTGAGGTAGGGCAGGCAGATAATGTGTAACTGGCCCAAGGTAACCCAGTAAGCTTCCATAGCACGGGGGGGGGGGGGGGGGGGTTCGAATCTGGGCTTCCTTGATTGAAGTCCTAAATTCTTAACCAATATGCCACACTGGTTTGGGGGGTAGCTGCTGGTGAATACGGGCAAGCAACTAAGCCTGGATGAGCCATGCAAGTTGATGGTAGCAAAGAGGAGAGTGTTTTAGGGCATGATAAAGAAACTTGCTGTTTTAAAATAACCTAGGGATGTATCAATGGGCACAAAATAATGCACCAAGGATTCGAACACAAAGGCTACTACTTACACATTTTTATAAGTTAGCACTTATGTATTAAGTCTCTTACAAAAGACAACAGGAAGAAGAAGAAGAAGAAGAAGAAGAAGAAGAAGAAGAAGAAGAAGAAGAAGAAGAAGAAGAAGAAGAAGAAGAAGAAGAAGAAGAAGAAGAAGAAGAAGAAGAAGAAGAAGAAGAAGAAGAAGAAGAAGAAGAAGAGAAGAAGAAGAAGAAGAAGAAGAAGAAGAAGAAGAAGAAGAGTTTGGATTTATATCCCCCCTTTCTCTCCTATAGGAGACTCAAAGGGGCTTACAATCTCCTTGCCCTTCCCCGCTCACAACAAACACCCTGTGAGGTGGGTGGGGCTGAGAGAGCTTCAAAAAGCTGTGACTAGCTCAAGGTCACCCAGCTGGCGTGTGTGGGAGTGCACAGGCTAACCTGAATTCCCCAGATAAGCCTCCACAACTCAAGCAGCAGAGCAAGGAATCAAACCCAGTTCCTCCAGATCAGAGTGCACCTGCTCTTAACCTCCTACGCCACTGCTGCTCCCGGATTATCCAAAACACTCTACTGTCTTTCATAACTTCATAAATTAAAGTCAGACTTTGATGCAACAAATGAGCTCCAAGCAGGGTCATGGTTTCTTTCAACCAACTAATCTGCATGAGAACCAGTCTGGTGCAGTGAACACAACAGTGTTCAGTGTTCTGGAAAAACTGCTCAATTGTGGCAATTTCACCAATTATTTTGGTCATCACATAATAATTCTCTATAAACATATAGGAAATTATCCAGAAAGCATTTATAACTTATGTTGGCAGGACTTGTCAAGGTGAATAAAACATTAAATTGAGGTTCATAACTATGCCATCACTAGAACAGGACAAGGAGGGAAAGTCTGGGACACACAATAGGAACCAAAGACCCATTGCTCAATACCAAACCTTCAAGTGGCCACTGAATTGAAATTTGACCACAAATAATCTTTTATAGATCTCTTCTTAAAATACACCTTAAAAATGTGTACTTCCTTTCTACTCAATGGGTATGCAAAGTGGATTACATCATTATCCACTTCTCCATTTTATTCTCACAACAACTCTAGGAGGTATACTAGGTTGAGAGTATGTGACTGGCTCAAAGTGAAGATTTGAATCTGGGACTCCCAGATTCTAGCCCAGTGCTTTAACTATGCTGGCTCTGTAAATATATCATTTGCTTCTGAGTAAATAAGACCATGTGAACCCTACAGCTGTATGGAAAAGAGACATAAAATAGCATACATAACAGGTAATCACGGCCGGTGTTCTGCACTCAGGGAGTCAGGAAGGGGCATTTGTCCGTTATCGCCTCGTGTGTTAGACCACATGTTATGATCTCAAAAGTTGCTGATTATTATATATGAAGACATGGTATATGAAAAAGCAGTCTTTCAAGACATGCTTCATTTTTTCCAATTTAAACTAGAGCACATACAGGAGCCTTCGACTCGTTTTTATTTTCCACTTCATCTTTTTATGCCGTACTGAAACTAAAAATTGGGCTCATGAAGTTTTCCTGTATTTGATTACTAGAAGCAACTGCTTATACAAGAATAAATGTTGACAGCTTGCCATAGATATATATAGTATACCTCTAATTTTTCTGCAAAAAAAGGTATGTACCAATGAACTCAGAATTAAACTGCTAAGTAAGGTATAGATTTGTGTCCATAGCACCTTAGAGAACAATAAGATTTCCAGGGTCAAAGCTCCCTTCTTTAGACACATGGAGAACTCAGTCTCTATCCCAATCAGAAAGTGGGAGAGGTGTTGTACCAAACACTTGTAAAAGAGGCAAAGGTACAATGCATATGGCATCAAGTAGGGGAAATGCCTGGGGGCAGCATCTGAAGTAAGATAAGAATCTTGTGCTTAGGCTTCTAAGAACAAAGTGAAAACTTAGGGAGCCTTTGTAATGCCTGATTTATTTGCAAATACACAAGCAGAGCACAATGAAAGAAACCGGCTCCTGTCATAGTGGGCACAACTGTCAATGCTGTTTCTGATGCCATACAGAAGAATGAACTTCTACAACTGACCAGATTGCTTCCAGTTCTGCTAATTTTTGTTTTAAAAAAACACATTCCAGCACATTCTGCTTTCTGCCTCGAAATTCAAACTGCAAAATACTACTTTCTGCTGTATTTGCCTCTCCTAGACTCTGGAGAATATCCATTTCTAAGGCAAAAAAGCTAGCTATTAGGAACCAATGCAAAGGTCTCAGATTTTGGGTGATCATTTGCCCTTCCTCAGTGAGCACCTGGCAATGATACTCTCACCCAGATGCAGTTTCCAAACTGCTGGTCAAAAGCAATACTACATAAAGCATGTTAAAATAATTAAATCTGGAGGTTAGCAAAGTATGTTTAACTACACTTCTCCTTGAAGGTGAGGGTGGTTAACCAAAATTAACCAAAACATAATTTCACAGATATCAGACATACCTTAGGGTTTTTTAAAGCCACTATTTCTTTTAAAGTGTGTCCCTTATGTCTTAAGGTCACTCATCCACAAATATTATTGGCATCCCTTCCTTGAAGCATTAGTAGTTCCATAACATTCCGGAGAGCACGGCTCAGTTGCATTCCTTGAATTTTCTTCAGATATCCTTCAACAGGTAATTCTCAGGAGAACTAGCCCCCCTTCCCCCCCCCCCCCGCCTTCTAGCATCTTTTTATGCCCTGTTTCTCCATTGATCTCAAGGGATATACACAATTCTCTTTATTTCAGGCTGTGAGGCAGACAGGTAAGGTTGAGTAAGCCCAAGATTACTTTATGCCAGAGTGATGAGTTGAATCTGGGCAGACACCCTACATTAAAATCTAGCCAGACACTAGCCCCTCTTACACCTCATCCATTTAAACCTCCAGAAATTTTCAGACCGCTGAACAGGGCACCTTCTTATTATTACCTATTTGTTAAACCCATTTGTATAATTATCTCAGAAAATGACACGATGCTCCAAAAAGGGAGAAATCCAATTATCCCAATTCCACCTTATGATAGGAAAATGGTCCTGTCCAGTCTCATAAGATCCAGCTGCACATCCCAACAGTTAATCAAGTCCACTTTTGGGGAAACGAGGTGCAAAAGTTCCTGTTCAGTGAATCTCTGAGCGTTTTCTAACCTTTTCCCCCTTTATCACCCAGTAATACCAGATTGCTCGCTACGTTCACAACATATTGCCTGCAGTTGGGACTCAGGAACGGATGGTATCAGGTCTCTAGTGATCAGCCTGAATACCCCAGGGAGCTCAGCACTAATAGCTTGCAGCCCAATTCTGCACAAAAGCAAGACCCACTATGGTCAGCGGGGCTTACTCTCCAGAAAGCGTGCCTGGGATTACAGTCTTAAAGCAACCCCAGCCGCCCACTACCGCGTGCATATGCCAAAACGCCGCTGCACTTAAAAGGACTTGCTTGCAAGTAAGCACGCATCGGCCGAGGCTGCATCCCTGCACCACACCCGCCGCTGCAGCAGTTACCAGTCCCCGCTGGCCCGCTCCGTGCCTGCGCCGAAGTTCCTCTTCCCGTTACTTCCCCAGCTGCTCAGGGCTTCGGGTATCAACCCAAATCCCCCGCCAACCACAGAGAAGAGAACGGCTCGAGCGCCTTCCACAACCATAGAGTTTCCAAATCCCGGCAGGCTAGAGCGTCATAGCCGGTGGCCGCAGGACGGTTGCCTGGAGACGAGGCCTAGTAATCCTCGGGAACGTTTCTCCAGCCTCCAAGGGACGCTTGAGAATTGAACCCCGCCGTAGCTCTACCCTGTCTTAACTGTGTTATAACCTTTTGCCCCGCACCCACCCATGGATGAAGAACTCAAGATATACGATACAATTGTGGTTCCGGGGGGGAGGGGGATTTTTAATGGACCCGTTTTAGTATTTTGCAATACAAACGGTGGCAGATCTTGCTTAGTAGTTGTTGTTTTTTTTGCAAAGCAACAAAACAGTAAACTTCATGTTAGCCTGAAATGGAATATATTATATGTTCCATTCCAATGTATCACAGTTATCCACTTATATTGAGTATAAAATATTTAAAGATACTGGTTTCTGCAATTCTTTGCAGTAACAAACTAGCAAATCAAAAATATAGCAATTATCTGAATCGGAATGCATCATATGCCTTTTAACCAAACATGAGAAAAGGGTGATAGGTCATCCTTGATTCCACTGATATGAACCTGGCTGATACATCTTTTTTTTTCCATTTCAGCTTCAGAGAGAAGTTCTGCCATACACTTTTTACTCTCTGAAACACTATTTGCCTTCAATAGTTTGATATATTTTATTGATACCTTTGTAAACTTAATCATTAACAATTCAGTAATCAGCTATCATTTAAGTTGCTAACCTAAGTAACCATTAAATTAAGGTATCTGAATATTTGCAAGTTAAAATTTTCTTGTGTGTTGGTCTCAGTATAAAAAAATGCTCCGAGGTAGAAAAATTGTTTTGGATTATCATCGTGTTATATTATTTCCATCATCAATCTAATAAAAAAAAGCGTTTCCAAAGTATATGGAGAAAATATTAATTTAAACTATTCCATGTTGTAGAGTTGCATATTAAGATTTGTCTCTAAGTTTTTGGTGTCTTCACAGTTCAAAGAAAACTTTTTGAAAACGTTACATCAATGGTATTGATCTATAACTTAACAAAAATCTACAAGAACTTACCTGATAAATGTTGGTATTTGATCACAAGTGGTGGACATGTGTTCAAGCTAGAAACAATTGGTGATCCTGTCTTGATGCAATAAAACCTCATTTTGGTTCTGATTTAACTCTTAACAATTGAGGCTTTTTTGCTTAATTATATGCTAAATGTTTCTAATTACTTGTATTCTATTTTGTTACATCTCGTCACAGCTGGTAGAATCGTGCTTGTCACTACTGTGCCAACTATTTGCGAACGAGTACAAAAATCTTAGAGACATATCAGTTTATCAGACTGGTGATATTGAGGAATGGGAAAATGTTGAACAGCTAGAGTTGCTTTAGAGTTGAATTTTGGCTAAGTTACATTATATTGCCAAGTAGTATTTATATGCATGTGCAGTTAAGGTGTTGTGTCAGCCCTTTACAACTCTCAGAGATTTAACTACTAAACAAGTCTGAGATCTGAATCCTCAAGCTGAACCGTAAATGATGATAAAGCCAGCAACTCATACGCACAAAATTTTAACAAGTCATCCCCAAAATACCAAAATCAGGATCAAGGATAGTACCCAGGTCAGGTAACAAAAGAGTTTTTAACGGAAAATAGAAACATTAGAAGAGTACGTTAAAGGATGTTTGGTATTTTAAGGCTAGCATGAGCCCACAGAAAGGGCTCTGAGTGCCACCTCTGGCACCCGTGCCATAGGTTCACCACCACTGTTCTAGAAACGCGGGAGAAAAGCTCAAAAGATTCCACCAAGATTTCAGCAACTTTCACCTCATCATCAACCCAAGCCTGGGTGAGTACATTTTACAGATGAACATGAACATTGTATGGATGCCACTGTGCAACTACAACTGGGGACCCCAATGTGGTACCCGTGGTTGCTATGACGCTCACAGACATTTTTCCTGGTGTTTGCCAAGTATTTTCAGAAAGGACCAGATGGGACTTTTGCCCAGCAAGGCTTCTGATTGACCGTTGGAGATTTGATTGGCTGTGCAGATTTTTAAAAACATTGCTTTGGAAGTAACTGCCGTAGCCTGAAAGATCAGGTGGGAACACCCCGGCCCATCCCAGGAATGCCCCGCCACCCCAACATCATATTTAGTAAAGGGGCCTCAGTACAGTCACCCAGCTTCTTTACAAGCAGCGAAACAGACTGAAAATTACTGAATGTGGCGATATAAGACTTCGTAGTGCCTTGCAGCCTGATGAGAGGCTGATATCCCTGCACCAAGCACATCCATCCCATTCAAACTGTGAAGACATAGTGGGTGAGATGCAAACATACCCTTTCGTATTGCTAAAACAGCTCAATAAAATTGGCTTACTTTTATTAGGTCACGTTTTATTTGTGAAATACAGAAGTGTGTTCACAATGGCCCTTTCTGTGCAACGCAAAACAAACCTAAAACTTTTCCTCCGTGGATTTCTGCATGGTTTTCAGCTGAAAACGCTTTATTTCTAGCCTGAAAGCATTTTATTTTCATACTGTGCCCTGGCAATTCTTTTTGTGGAAAAGTCTTGAAAACATTCTCACTTGCTGTGCAGTCTCTTTAAAACATTTCCCACGTGTCTCTCCACTCCCTCGACTTCCTCGTTGGTGCCATTTTCTGAGTTCGCACCAGCTGTCTACATACGACCGCTAGAGAACTATAGCGCAAGGCTTTCAAGTTTCATAGCTAAGAAAAAGTTTAGAAAAATCTAAGAAAGAGTTTAGAAAAAGTTTAGAAAAATCTAAGAATCCAAGAAAAAGTTTAGAAAAAAATGGAACAATCACAAAATGGCAGCCAGGAAGTGTTTTCAAGGAGGTAAGTGCAGACAAACGAGGGTTTTTGAAAATGTTTGCAAAATGTTTTTAGGGGCTTGAGCAGAAAGGACCTGTGTTAAAAGTTGTTTTGAATTTGCAGTAGACCTAATACCAAAAAGGAGGTGTGTGTTCATGTGTCAGTAACCGGCACTAGCTGGCATGAAAGATCTGGGAGCCAAGGGGGCGGCAGCGTGAAAACGTTTGGGAACCACTGCTCTGACCATTTAAAAGCAGCTTTTAATACCATCTATCATGGTATATTTCTGGACTGTCTAGGATTGGGAGACACAATATTGTCTTAATTGTGGTTTATATGTTTTGTAATTATTTTAGGTCTGGTTTTAATTGTTTTATAACGTGTTTGTTGTTTTTAATTGCTTTTAACTTGAGATTTTGTTATGTTATCTGCCTCAGTGGTCCTACAAGAGCATGAAGGCAGGTAAAATTTGTGTAGAATAAATAACATAATCGATCCTGGATAACATCATCTCTCTTTCCCAGGCTTTGGGTGGCAGACCTTTTCTTGCCCACACTGCTTACTAACCTAAAACAGCTTTTTAATGACATCCATCCATCACCTAATGAGACATAAACCCTGGTATCAAACCACGCCACAAATCTACATGCTAGATTTGTCCTCATGTATACTTAGGGAACAGTATTACAGCAGCTAATCATTTAAGTCATAGGGCTCAACCACTTATCAACAGTGCGCTTCTGCTCTCTACATTGGACAGATAAAACACTCTCTGTGCAAATGAATAAATGGGCAAAAAATGACATTAAAAATCACAGTGTTCAGAAACCAGCCAGGGAATATTTTAACCTCCCAGGACATGCTGAAGGTAATGTAAAGGTTATTACTTTCCTTCCAAAGAACTGAACAGGTAGAATTAGAATCCATTCACAAATTGAAGACAATGTACCTCCCAGGGCTTAACATGGACCATGGATCCTAACTCACTAAGGATGCTAATATAATAGTACACATATTCCACACCTTCAGCAATTGTTAGTTGAATTGTCTCACATCCAATTGAAGAGAACTGATTTCTAGGGACATGCATTTTTTTCTTTGTATTTTTTTAATTCAGGTTTATTAGACCCAAACATTTTGGGGAAATGAAAAAAAAAAGCCAAACTTTTGGGTCTATTAAACTGTACAGGAAATATTTGAAGGGCTGGGGGAGGCAGTTTTTTGAGGTGGAGCCATCAAATTTTCCTCCCTTGTTTCCAGTGGAGGACGATGGGGACTCTCTCTTTGGGAGACAATAAAATTGGTTCTGCTAGCCCAGTCTTCACCAAACTCAGAGGCTTTTACACCTATGCAGCAAATCTGATGGTTCTACCTCAAAAAACTGCCCCCGGCAGAGACCCACAAAGATAGTGGACCTGAAAAGCCTGAGGGAAATCTAGAAAAAAAATCAGCTTTCTTCAGCTTTTGTCTTTTAAGCTTCATTAATATAGTTCCTCTTTTTCCAATTTGGCATATCTGAATGCACACCCATACTGATTTCTCTTTTGATTGGGTTTTGTTTTACACCAGCCTCTCTTTGAAATATTCCCTCCTGCCACTACCTGCTAAGTATTTAACCAAGCTAATGAATATATGACTCTCCGCGACTGAAGAAGTGAACTCTGTTGACAGCTGCAATATGTTTGGTTAGTCTTTAAGGTGCTGCCCAGCTGCTGTGTGTAATTTTACTGCAACAGACAAATACAACTACTTCTCTGGAATTATCAACATAATTACTGTATTACAGTTCAGGTAAACTAGACAGTTCTAAAGCCAGTACAGGTAACCCTCTGACAGCAGCCTACTGGACCATTTTGCTTAGCATTCAAGACCAGATCTCCACCCAACTAACCAAGGTTAATGCTGGCAATGGGGGGAAATTCAACAACCATGGCTCATGTCCATCATTGCCCCCCAAACCTGCAAAGCCATCAGCTGAGTATAGGGCAACTCCCTGAACTATTTGACAGTATCTTGGCTTGCTCACAGTGTGCCTGGCCAAGTATAGCCCTCGTCTCCCAACTACCCTTTGCTTGCCAGCAACCCAACAGATAGCTGTAGCATTAATTTTGGCACAAGGGAAAAAAATCACCCTCTGCTGGTTCAAGAGATAGAAGGTGCCCAGTAAATTTTGCCTTGGGAGGGGATATAGGACCTCCTCTACAGCAGCTATCCATTTAACCTCAAAAGACAGAGTCACTCAGACAAATGCCAAAAATGGTGATTTCAGTGAGTACACTGATTTGCAGGGAATTCATGTGAGCAATAGGCTTGTACGAGCCAATTGAAACTCTTATTTTGGGTTTTGCTAGTCAACCACAAAAATATTTCTAGCCTTCAAACTTTGGTTTTTGCCAGTAAAAAGCAAGTGGAAAGGGCAGGACTCCTTCCAGCCCTGTTTTGGCAGCAGCCACCAGCAGGTTCAGCTGCTCACTATACAACAGCTGCTGCTGTATGAAAGCCACTATGATTTAGTGATAAAAATTTCAGATCAGGATCTGAAAGACCCAGGTTTGATCCTCATTTTGCCATGGAAGGTCACTGGGTGGCTTTAGGCCAGCCATACACTCCCAGCTTAATCTATGGCCCTTTCCGCATGGGCCAAAAACGACGGCCTGGGGGCGGTAAAAACAACGCAGCAGCGCCGACCTGACTGCGCTTCCTTCCCCCCAGGGCGGCGTCAGGCCGCCCTAAACAACAACCCTTTAAAGGGTTGTTGTTGGGGGGAAAGCGTCTTCCCGGTATCAAGGATCCCTTAGAAAAGACAGAATACAAACACCTCCTTTTAAACTATTAATATTACACCAGAATATTGTTTTCCAAGTAAAACTATTTGAGATTTTATGAGCTGTTACAGACATGCTAATTAGCTATACTTTGATTAGAAGAAATATTGTCATGCTGTCCCATTCCAGGTGCTTTGGTGGCGGCAAACGTTTTCATGGTAACCGTGGAATGAGGAAGGATTCCTACACACAGATACTGCAGTGTTTCTTTCTGCCAGTCAGGTGGGAAAGACCCACACTTTTAGCTCTACTCTACTCCATGGCTGTATTGTTCACACTTCATGCATTGAATTATTGTAGCACGAAGGAACAGCTGCCACACTGTTGGCTGATGTTATAGAGAAATGCATAAAGAAAACATATGTTATACATTGAACTTAGTCATAAAACACCACCACAGAGAAGGGCTTTTCAGTATCCTGAAACTTAATGTTTAAATCAACTTTCAGAATTAGCACCCCAAGCTAAAGCATTAATTTATCTAATTCTCAACATGGCCCCATCTGGCCATAAACAGAGAAGACAGATCTTTCCACAAACATGAGAAAAACCCCAGGTTTGTAGAACAAACTGACATTTTTTTAAAAATGGGGGAGGGGTCAAAACCTCACAAAATAATAGAAGCCGTGCCTATACCTTTACAAAATAAATGTGCTCTGTAGTGGCCATTTTGGGTTTTGCTAGTCAACCACAAAAATATTTCTAGCCTTCAAACTTTGGTTTTTGCCAGTAAAAAGCAAGTGGAAAGGGCAGGACTCCTTCCAGCCCTGTTTTGGCAGCAGCCACCAGCAGGTTCAGCTGCTCACTATACAACAGCTGCTGCTGTATGAAAGCCACTATGATTTAGTGATAACAATTTCAGATCAGGATCTGAAAGACCCAGGTTTGATCCTCATTTTGCCATGGAAGGTCACTGGGTGGCTTTAGGCCAGCCATACACTCCCAGCTTAATCTATGGCCCTTTCCGCATGGGCCAAAAACGACGGCCTGGGGGCGGTAAAAACAACGCAGCAGCGCCGACCTGACTGCGCTTCCTTCCCCCCAGGGCGGCGTCAGGCCGCCCTAAACAACAACCCTTTAAAGGGTTGTTGTTGGGGGGAAAGCGTCTTCCCGGTGGCGCGGTGCGAACCGCGCCGCCGGGAACACGCTGTCTCCCTGGCCCGTCCCACTCACCTTATCGCATATCCATTACGATAGCCTGCTGGCCGTCGAAGCCCATTGCCCACGCTGTCCTCCGACCCCTGGAGGTCCGGAGGACAGCGTGGGCGGGGCTTCGACGGCCAGCAGGCGACGACGGGGACAAGGTGAGTGGGACGGGCCAGGGAGAAGAGGCGGCTCCAAGCGGAGCCGCCTGCCCGTTACCAACCTCTGCTATTTTCACCAGCATGCGTGGATCTCTGAACGGTATACGCCTCCACGCCGGCGGAATTCTCGCCGGCGTGGAGGCGACAGGGAGGCCGTGCGGAAACGGCCTATGTCACAGGTTTGTAAGAATAAAATGGGAGATAGGGGAATGATGTAGGCTGCTTTGGGGCCCTACTCGGGAGAAATATGGAATATAAATGATATTAATAAACATAGCTGAAGATGGGCCAAATAAAAACTAGGTAAGCTGGTGTCAGAAGTGGTAGTACTTTACCAGTCTGGGTGATTTTAATTCCCCTGTCCTGTATCTGGATCCTGGAATTGGTAGTTGGGGCCCAAGTCTGGGTTGGATCTTTGCAAACAGCAAAACTACATCTGCAAAAACTTCAGACTTTATTTCAGTATCAAATAAAAGGTTCAGGTACAAGCAATATTCAAATACGTTGGTGCAGTAAAAATAAAAAAACCTAGCTCCTAATATCCACATGCATGAAGATAAGAATAAGTCAAGTCACAGGGGTTCCATGGCTTCAGCATAAATGAGCAAGAGTTATCTTCTGTGTTCTCCCTGCCCATGTTGAGAAATGGGCTTCCCACACCCTCTTTGCCCTTTGTTACAAGATGTTAACCCTCAGGTCAGATCTTTTTGTTCTGCAAAGGGGTCTCGCAGACTTTGAAGTGGTTTGACGCTTTCCTCATATTCAACAGGATGTTTGCTTAAGTTTTATAATTTGACCTAACGCTGGTGTAACCTTCCATCTGTTTAGACTGATGTGAATATGTCTTGTCTCTTGACAGCTGGTGGGTTACATGGAGAAAAGGAAGTAGGAAAGAAGGAGAAGATATGGGGTCTTTCAGGGAAGAGAAGGGGGAAATAATAGGTGAGTAGAAAATAAGATTCTCGTTCACAAGTCCTTGTGTGTCCTTGCTTGTAGAATTATATTACGATCTCCAGGGTTGTTGTTTTTTCAACAACATGCAACAGTTTGCTACCACCTTGTGGTCATCCTTTCATCATAACAAAATATCACCAGACGACATCAATTCAGCTTCTGAAAGCAGATTTTCCCTTACAATATGTAGGACTCACTCAAGCAAATAGCAGAATATGAAGCTAGGCCATATTTAAAGGACCCTGTTAAAGAATCTCAAATATCAAGCACTGCAAAGATCACTGACCAATAAAAGTGCAGAGTCACTGCCCAATAAAAGTAAATATTCCAAGCCTCTTAAGATTTACAGGTCTGATTCTACATTATACAAAAAAGTGTTTGAATTTACTTTTACCACAAATCTCTCTCTCTCTCTCTCTCTCTCTCTCTCTCTCTCTCTCTCTCTGTGTGTGTGTGTGTGTGTGTGTGTGTGTGTGTGTGTGTGTGTGTGTGTGTAAATGCTGTCAAGTCTCAGTTAACTTGTAGCAACCTCAGCAAGGGGTTTTCAAAGCAAATGAGAAGCAGGGGTGGTTTGCTATTGCCTTGCTCTTCAAGTCAAGAATCTCCATACCCATTACAGTTCAAAAAACAGACAAGCACTAGGTGGTACTAATTAATTGATTTCTGTAAGGCTGGACACAGACAAAGTCGACTTTGAAACAAAGAAACGAACTTTATTGAATTGTGTGGCCCTATGATACAGGGTGCTGGAACTGAGGGTTCTTGCCCTCGGTTCCAGTATATATATGGGTGGAAGTGGGCGGTCCTTCCCAGTGGCGGGAACGGGGATAACTGGGGAAACAGAAACTTAACACGAAACAGAAACTTAAGTGAGGGTCATGGCCCTGACAGATTTCTGTTTCACTGGACACAAAATTTAACGCAAATTTGAAAGAACTTCTACTGAAACCTCTGCAGGAATACCAACAGGGGCACAAAACAGTTAAGTAGTGTTAAAGAATCTTCTCAGAGGGCTTTCTTAATTCTCTATATTACGATTAAATATCTACCAGAAATGTGGATGATCCTACTCAAGTGAAACATGAGTACAAATTCTGAATCCCATCCATCATGTTTTTCCTCTTGAGTCAATTAAATCTTGATGACACATACTCTTTTAGATGTCTCCTAAAATGAAACGGAAGAAAGAAAAGTGAACACTTCACTTGGTCACTCCCTCTTCCCCATTTAAGGCAAATAAACCAACTAAATCAGTGAATTTGTTAGCATTTTGGTGTAAGGCAGAAATAGTTATAATCTGCCCGTAATGCAAATACACGTTGTTGGGTTGCCAATTTCCAGGTGAGGCTGGAGTTCCATCAGAATTATAATTGATCTCCAAACTACGGGGATTAGTTCCCTTGGAGAAAATGGCTGCTTTAGAGGGTGGCGTCTATGACATCACATCCTTGCTAAGCTCCCTCCCTAGACCCTATCCAAAACCTCTAGGACAGTGATGGCGAACCTTTTCGAGACCGAGTGCCCAAATTGCAACCCAAAACCCACTTATTTATCGCAAAGTGCCAACACAGCAATTTAACCTGAATACTGAAGTTTTAGTTTAGAAAAAATGGTTGGCTCCAAGGTGTGCGTTACTCGGGAGTAAGCTTGGTGGTAGTCGGTGGCTTTGCTTTGAAACAACCGTGCAACTCTTCCAACGGGTGAATCATGACCCTAGGAGGGTTTACTTAGAAGCGAGCCTCGTTGCCAGCAACCAACTACCAGGTAAAGGATCACACTTTAGTTCTTCACATGAAAATCAGTGGGGTTTAACAGCGCTTAACAGAGTTACCTACATTGCTTTCCCAAAACTAGCTCTTAGGTTTAATGCTAATAATCTAGCCCAGCGGCCTAGGCCAGCCTAGATGTGTGTGTGGGCACTCTGTTTGCACGTGCCCACAGAGAGGGCTCTGAGTGCCACCTCTGGCACCCGTGCCATAGGTTCGCCACCCACTGCTCTAGGAGTTTTCCAACTCAGAGCTGACAACTCTAATAGTCATGGGTAATCAGTAATTTATGCATAAATACATGAAACTTCCTTAGACTGAATCACATGATTGTCCATCATTGTCTACTATTGTCTACTACTCTATTGGCAGCAGCTCTCCAGGGTGTCAAACGAAGGGCTTTCACATTACCGATTGTCTGGTCCTTCTAACTGAAGATGTAAGGAATTGATCCATGGACCTTCTGCATCCTAAGAAGATGCTCTAGCCACAGCCCCTCCCAATAATATAACTAAACAGGACATCCATTGGCCCAGATACAAGATAACTAAACAGCCCTTTCTTTTTCACTGACTCTTACAATTGTCAACTTTTTAACTGTTTCCTGCAGCTGGTGCTTTGCCCTGATCTGGAAAGCCCCAGTCTAGCCTAATCTTGTCAGATCTCAGAAGCTAAGCAGATCAGCCATGGTTAAAATTTGGATGAGAGACTTCCAAAGACTACCAAGGTCATCATGCCAAAGGCAGACAAGGTCAAACTACCTCCAAATTCTCTCGCCTTGAAAAGTCAACTGTGCATACAGTGGCTCTTTAATATCAGTTTGCTGCAGCCAATGTCAGATGATCATTTAATTCCATATCATGGAAAAATTCTAATTTCTGCATATGTACAAATACAGCATATTTTTGTCCTGACCAGTTAACAACATTATGCTCCTGCAGTTGGAATTGGTTGCCTACATGAGACCTCAGGTTGCCAATTCCAGGTAGGGAAATTCCTGAAGATTTGGGAGAGAAGCCTATAGAAGATAGGATTTCAGCAAGGAGAAACCTTCGTGGGGTATAATGACATAGACTCCTCCCTCCAAAGACGCCATTTTCTCCAGGGGAGCTGACCTCTATAATGAGGAGATCAATTGCATTTCTGGGAAATCTCCAGGCCCCTCTTCTCTAATTTTCTTCAAATCCTCCACAAAGCTCACCTTTTCCAATTCTAGCATAATCCCTTAGTTCCCATTCCCTACTGAAACTAAGCCTACATGCATGAAGGGAGTCATACTAAGCAGGTCTACTCAGAAGTAAAGTAAGTCATGTAACTCAGTGAGATTGCTCTGAGGAAAGTATCCTTAAGTCTGCAGTTCAAATTGTGATGAAGCTCATTCTTCCTCTATCCTCCTTCCCGTGTTGTCTCTCTAATGCCACATCACTTGCATGGATCCTTTGAACAAGTTCCATGTGTGCCAGGTAGTCTCTGCAGTGCAGCATGCTTTCTCTTCCACTCACATTTCCATTTGAACAAAGACCTAATGAAAGAACACAGATCTAGGTAAAGCATCAGGTCGTTACTAACCCTTGGAGTGATGTCACATCACAACATTTACTAGGCAGACTATATTTATGGGGTGGTTTGCCATGGCCTTCCCCAGTGCCTACACTTAATCCCCAGAAAGGTGGGTATTCATTTTACTCACCTCAGAAGGATGGAAGGCTGAGTCAATCTTGAGCCGGCTACCTGAAGCCAACTTCTGTCAGGATCGAACTCAGGTTGTGAGCAGAGCTTGGATTGCAGTACTGCAGCTTACCACACAGTGTCATGAGACTCCTATATTGTGCAAACAGATGTTTTAATGGAAGAGGAATTGAGCTTTGCGACTTGCCGTTGCACGAGAAATTTGTGCATGGGATACAGGAGCATGGTGGCTTTTGTATTCGCGGCTGGCTTTTTGTATTCTGTACAGCACAGCACTGTGCAAACTGAGAGCACAGCATAAATAACAAATAGTCATAATTGTTGCACAACATATTTGTTTCAGCCATAACTTTTTACAAAATACAAATGAAATGTGAAGCATCAAGCAACAAGCAAATCATTATGTACTCAAAAGGGTTATTAAGTTAGTATTAAAATATTTCACATTGGATTTCAAAAATTCCTGTAAGGGTAGGTTGGAGCAAAGAAGGGGGACGAGTCATTTTCAAACCTTTAAAAAAAATGAATGTGGGAATTAAATAACTGGGTACAATACAATCACAAAGGACAGATTTAAACAAAATTTAAAGAACATAAGCTTTGAAAAATGTTAGAATCACAGGAGAGTGTCTTGTGCCATTCGCCACAAATGATTTAATAAGTGGCTCTACATCCTGTTGATAAACATAGTTCATAGCAGAAAATAATGTGGATGGGTTCCCAGAAGGCATCCCGGGTGGAAAATAATGTTTATGAATAAAAAATATGTAACTTAGCTGAGGAGATGTTTGGGTTGTGTATTATCATGAGGAGAGTGGTTTATGTGGGTTGCAGACATATTTTATTAAAACCTAAAAACAAACAAAAACCACTTGTGTGGAGAGGTCCCAAGAACTTTTTCACTGTGAACATTGTTTCGTGTGACAGACTTTTAAAACCTGCCAATTTGAGGGCAGGAAATAAAGAATGTTTCCTCCGTGGGGTTTCACATCCCCGCTGGGTTTGGTTCAGAAGGCGTTTTGTTTTGAGATCTCATTGTTTTGAGTAAGATCCCCTTTAAAAACTATCCTTAGGCCGAACGATGAACAAAGGCAACTTCTCTGTGGTCTCTTTAAAATGTTTCCCCACTCGCTCTGGGCGTTCCCTGGAGGACTTCCTCCTTGGCATCATTTTGTGAGCTCACTTTCTGTGCCCCCTCATCTGTGTATTTTATCATTTCTGTGAGTTTTTGTTATTTTGGAGGGTTAATCTTCAAAGCACCAATTATGCAAAGTATGAGGAATTGCAGAACGAAGCTGTGAAACATAGAAGCACCAATTCTTCAGCTAACTAGGAAGAGGAGGGGAGCACATAGCGGCAGCCATGAATAATGTCAAGGGGGTGAGTGCAGAAATATATCATACTAAAGGGGGCATGAAAACATTTTCCGAATGTTTTAGGACAGGGGTAGGGAACCTGCGGCTCTCCAGATGTTCAGGAACTACAATTCCCATCAGCCCCTACCAGCATGGCCAATTGGCCACGCTGACAGAGGCTGATGGGAATTGTAGTTCCTGAACATCTGGAGAGCCGCAGGTTCCCTACCCCTGTTTTAGGAGATTCGTGTGGAAAGGGCCATTGAAAGTCATAGTGTAGATCCATTACCTCATTGCACAAATGGAAGAGCCCTCTGCTCACACAAGGGTAAAAGAAGGGCATTCGTGATTTCCAGATTCTCCCTTTTCCAGCTCTATACCACATCCTGCCCCCTTCACAGGGATGACTTGGGGGAGGCAGGGGGATTTGCAGAAGGAAAGAGAAGATGGAAGAAATCCACTCTGCAAGTGAAGCAGTGTTCACAGTTCTCTGGATCCCACCCAAATGATTTTTAGAGTGTTTATAGTTTCTCATCCCTTCTTATGCTGGCATTTTGTTTCCATAAGGTTGTAAAATGCTGTGGTATAAACACAAAAAAATAAAGCAGATCAAGATGTGGTGTGCTGCTGATGTGCAGTAAACAATGCAATATTATTTCATAACTCTTTTTCCTGACATTTGTGGTACCAAAGTCTTGGTAGACAATGGCTGACACTGCACAGATGTGGGATTCATATTATTACAGATACATTGATGAAGTATATTTCTTCAGATGTTCTGTTAATGTTGGCTTCTTTTAGTACCTAGCATTAGTCCCTTTGCGCTGTAATGTTGTTTGGCTGACCCATAAAATATGCTGGGAGGCAGAGAGAAGGTGTACCAATTCAAAGAACAGTGTTGCCCATTTAGCCGGCATGGTGCAGGATTTTAGCTGTGTGTCTCTGTGTGTCTCTGTGTCATTTTTTACCTGATTTTATCCCTATTGTTTCCACTTCGAAACGTCAAATTTCCCAGGTAGGTAGGTGTGTGTGTGAACCTTTGGCACTCCTTGGATGTTAAGCATGGACTGCCTGATTCCCATCGGCCCTTACTAGGCACTGACCCATTGTAGAAAGTGATGGGAGTTGTAGTGATTCCATCTGGAATGCCAAAGGTTCGCCACCACTGTGATAGGATTTGCCAACTCATCCCTGGCCACTGGTGGGGTTGGAGGGGTGGGGTTGCCAGATCAAGTTCAGGAAACTCCTGGAGATTTGGCGATGGAGCGCAGGAGAAAAAGGCATGGGACTTTCAGAAGGGTACCCAGCATCATGGCCTACGCTGGGCATGGTCAGACACCAGGAAGGAGCTGGTCAGAAACCTTAAAGTCTGTGTTCTTTGGGATGGCTGCCGGGGCTTGAGCAGTTGCGGGCACAAAGGTGATACCACTATCTTCGTTGTTGCTCCACACGGGAACGCAAAGGAGGCATCCGTATATTGGGAAGGATGGCTCTCACCTGAAGCGGTATTGTTAGATGGTTGAATTTTCCAATAAATTAGCTGCCTACCTTGCAGTAGTATTTTCTGAACCACCTTTTCTGTTCAGTTACGCTGTCTGCCAGCTGCTCTTGCCCTGTCTCTTTGGAACTTAATGCAGGCATTGAACTCAGCTTCTCTCAGACTCTTCTACTCAATGTAAGTATCACCTCTTTCTCCACAAAATCCAGATCAATTCCAATCTTTCAACATTTTCTAAATCTTAGGACAGTGTGAACTCTTTGTACGTTATCATTTGCGTAAGTTTTTTATTTTATTCCTTTTAATACAAATTGTTAAACTTTGTTCCTGACTCCTGCGGATTTCTTTGGAGAAAAACTTACTATTAAACAAATCAAAAAATCTTGGTTGCCTCTCTCACTAAGAAAGGTCTGACTCCACTCCACTCTAAACAGGGCTGGCCTGGCCCCAGCATTTTTAGGTAACATTTGATGGCAGTTATAGAAGCAGGAACTATTAATTAGCGAAAGCGATTTGAAAGCCTTTATTGGCATACAAAACAAACTAATTTAAAATACGGATTAAAATAGTAAAGGAGTGACTCGCCCGTTTGAGTCCGAGAGTTCGAATTTACATTTGACGGGCCCTACTGGATGAAGGGACTTTGCAACTGAGACGTCATGTCCCGTAAAATCACTACAGTTTAAAAGAAGAATTACTTTATCTGACTCTGGGAGGGCCTCGATAGGATCGATGACCTGGGTTAACAAACTGGATTTTAATTTCTGGTATAATGGGCAGTGTAGAAGGATATGCAAAATAGAATCTAGCTGCCCCAGATTGCAGGAACATCAACCTCTCCTCTTCATTTCAGTAATACAGAGTCTTCCTCTATATGAAGCGGGTATGTGTAAAGGATTCAATGGTGTTGATGGTGAAGTAACCTTGAGTGCATTCCACAGCCCGGGCGATGGGCCAGATGCATCGGCGGAGACTTTATCTTTGCGCGGGAGATGAAGCCTCTGTTCCCATGGGAAGCAGGAAGGGGGGATGGGGTGACTGGTATTATAACCTGTGCTTCTGGCGGGAAGTGTCATTCCTGCCACTGCGTGTACTTGAGCTTTCTAAGATGTCTTAATAAATGGACTTTTACCCCAAAAGCCTTTTATTTCTGCTTCTATGGAATTCCTTACAGTATGGCATAATATTGAATCTAGCCAGCATATAGGCTCGCCTATGAATGGGATTGGTAAGTGCTGCTAAGTAGTAGGCCGGTTTTCCCTGTACAAATGGAATAGGAACAATTCATTGAAGCAGAAACAATTAAGCAAACTGTAAATTTGAATTTGCAAATTTATAGAAACTGGTGAATACATCTTGCTTATGCACGTGTGTTGGCAGTCTTCTGCTTTCCTTCCGCCTGGCAGTCTCTTCTCTTTTCTGTGGAAAAGAGGTTTTAAGCTGAAAGCATACCAACTGCCTGGGCCCGGCTTTATCAAATGATATTTCTGTTTTTCATCATTTTCCTTGACACTCTAATGTCAGTATTCAGGAATTGATCTCAGATATTAGTCCAAGGTCTTTGAATGATATGAACTACAGGTCTGCCTTGAGATACTGTCTGTATTTATATAGTTAGTCATCCAGGTATCCATTTATTTTATTTTATTCATATGTTTGACTTTTAGGGATAGTAAACTTTATAACTGCACACCAAGGTCCTTAATTAATGCTGTGTTAAGTATTTCACAAGAACTGCAACAAGCTTTGTACTACGAATAAATATCAGTGCCTTCTGGTTTTTTGTTCTATTTCAAGGAACATTATGTGGAGATTCTTTATGCAGCTCAGGAGGATTGTCTTGAAAATGCTTACTGCACTACATGTCAAGAAGAAGGAAAGAAAACCTTGAGGTACTGTTTACATGTCAACAGTTGTAGTGGTGGGAGCTAGATCAGAAGGGAATATTGGTGCATCTTGCCATGGTGACTGGATCAACTAACAAATAAAATAACAGATAATAGTAACAAAGTAGAACAAGTCTAGCAAGCAATACTTCAAATTGTAACTGCATCTAGAGAGTGGAGTTAGCTGGAATCTATGTGAGTTAGAATCTATGTAGTGGCCTTTCATAAACTCTAGGCAGGAAACCTATCCACATGTTGACTCTATACAGTGGGAGGGGCAGTGTGTATGAATCCACTACTCTGACTCCCCCTCCATGCAGTCACCATAATGAGCTATTCCTCTTGATGTATGTCTCCTTCCCGACTTCCCTTGCTTGAGGGTGCCTAGGAGGCCACAGGGAATCTGTGTGTGAGAGGGATTAGAGCATACTGATCCTCCCCTTGGATTGAAGGGGTTTACACTCACTGTTCTTTTTTTCTCTATCCATGGTTTGAGGCATTGATAGTGGTGCTGTGTGTGTGTGTGTGTGAGAGAGAGAGAGAGAGAGAGAGAGAGAGAGAGAGAGAGAGAGAGAGAGATTCTTCACAGCTCCTCCCTCCTTTTCTCAGCTGGCTGACTTTCCCCCAATCCAGAGATTTTGGTCTATATGTGAACAAGGAGCCAGGCACCCTAGGTAAGATCTTTGAATGCAGTCTGAGATCTTTAGACTGAAAAAAGATCTTTATTTATTAACATACCTCTTTATTAACTAGAGCACAGGAGTGCTGGAAAGACTGTATCAGAACACTACACAGGTGTTTAAGAGAAACAAAACATGAGGCTAATTAAGCTGTGCTAGTCCCTGGTATTACCTTGGCATCCTCTTTAGAGGAGAGGACACAAGCCGTTCTGGAGTTTTGAAACAGAGGCAGGTCCATGCAAATTTCTTGCAATTTCTCCCCATTCCCCAGTTCCGTGGCTTGTGCTAACTCACAGAATGTTCTTCCCCTTTTAACTCTTTCTCTCCCAGTGGGGAATGGTTTCTCCTGGACCTTACCTGGAACTAGGTTGGAGTTCCCATGTGTGCTGCCTTGCACCTCTCCCCAATCATAACAAGGCACATGTTCTCAACTTTCAATGCCCGCCTAGCTAATCATATTCGAATTAGCAACCCATCTTGCTTCTTTCTGACAGGTGGGCACATAGCCATCTCCAACTTGCCTTTTTTTTCTCCAACAAAGGAAACCATCTCCTCTCAGCCTGAAACACAAGGATTTTAAATTAGATTATATTCTGCAAGTGATGCTTCCAATTGATTGATTGATTGATTGATTGATTGATTGATTGATTGATTGATTGATTGATTGATTGACCGACAGTCATAGATCAATGATAAAATATAGAATAAGATAGTGTAAATTCAAAAATGTCAAAATAAATGACCACCTAAAGAAATCACTAAAATTATTCATCCTCATCAAAACCTTTGTTGGCATTCAAAAAAGGATAAAATAATTTTATCACCATAAAATTAATTAATTAATTGACAACACACTTATCCTGTAAAACTCTTTTTGAAGACGCAATTGCTAAACATTCTGCAGTAACCTCAGGATTATAATTAGAAATTTAGTACTTTGATTGCCCAATCAATAGGAAAAATAATAAGGAGTGTTGTGCAGTGGTGGGATCCAAAAATTTTAATAACAGGTTCCGATGGTGGTAGGATTCAAACAGTGGCGCCGCCACACACACGCACCTCCAGTCCCTATTGGGCAGGGAGGTTGCTTTAGTAACCCCTTCTCGGCACTCAGAAAAAATTAGTAACCACTTCTAGAGAAGTGGTGAGAACTGGCTGGATCCCACCTCTGGTGCTGTGCCTTCGTGTAAAGTTAATCTCCCCGGAACCCTGGAGTTTCTGCTTCCTCAATTTCAGTTCAGAATTTCAGTTCAGAAATGGCAACACAATATTCAAACATATTTAATTATCCACTAAAATTACGAACAATTTATAATTCATACAAAATAAAAGTAAATATAATTAAGCACTAAAACTTAAGGGTGACATTATTGTAATAAAAAAAATTTTTTTTTACATATTAAATTTTGTTTTGAAATGCACTATGACCAAGTTTGCAATGACTTTTAATCACTGCCTCTGGAAGAACGCCATGGCTGTTAACACTTTGATCTACTGGGAGTCCTCAGGTTGTTGGCCTTGTCAACAGCTTAACTGAAGTGAAAACTGAGAGGGACTTTTAGTGAAAAATTCCAGCACTGATGTAATGTTCCTTCCTCAGAGTCTGGGGTTAGATTTGCTTGCCATATGGAGTAACTGTTTGACTTAAATACTTTACTATCCTGTGATTAAAGGCCCTGTTGAAAAGTAAAGAACTGTTAATCTGAGAAAGTGCCTTCTTATCAAGTGTTAGCCTCCTCACCCCAGTACAAAATACATATCCCAGTGCAATTTTAAAAATCAATAACTGTGCCTCCTCTCTTCCCTTCCATGACAAATCTCCTCTGCCCTGCCAAATATGTACTGCATAGAAGGCTTTATCTTGGGTTCAGAGACCAGATTTTGAAGTATCATGAAAGCAAATGATAAATTAGTGGCTGAGCAAAGTGAGTTCTTGGGTTAAATTCTGCAATTTGGCATTCTGTTTGTTGTTAATTATGCAGTTTGTAATGATACGTAAGATACTGAAAGTCCTTCCCCTCCCTCCCTCCCTCCCCTTCCTTTGCTTGCGCAGCTTATATCCTCCCTCACTCCACCAGTCTAGCGGTGTTGGGTAGCCATGTCCAGATAGTAAGCCCCCCTCCCCTTCCTTTGCATGGCACCCCTCCCTCTGCTAGGGTGGGTGGGCCATGTCCAGATGCCAGGCCCCCTCCCTCCCTTGCATGCATGCATGTGGAGGGACAGACAGCCTGCTATAGTTCTGAGAGACAGTGTGGGGTAGTGGTTGGATTACAGTTTGAATCCTCACTGAGTAATCTTGGGCCAGTCACTCTCAGCCTCACCAAGTTCACAGGGTGGTTGTGAAGATAAAACAGAGGAGGGTAGAATAATGTGGTAAGTGACTTTTTGTTCCCACTGGAGAGAAAAGCAGGGTATAAACAAACAAATTAATTAATGGATGGTGTGTTAAGACGTCAGAAGATGGATATCTGGTGAAGCAAACATGGAACTGTGACTTACAATCTAATGCATGCCAGAATTCTTGGCAAACCACATCCAGGCTCCAAATTCCCTTATGTCATGCTGTTTCACAAATCCAGAATCATATAGAACTCTGTTGAATTCTATCATACATTTTCTCTGTTGAATTCTATCATACATTTTCTCTGTTGAATTCTATCATACATTTTCTCTGTTGAATTCTATCATACATTTTCAGGATTCATACACTATGTAGTCAATGTGAGAGGTTGGTATTATGAATGAAAACGCTCTCCATCTCTGCAGAAGAGAATTAGAAATGCGAAGGTTAATGAAGGAATCTGCTGAGTCATTTCCACTTAGACTCAGTAAGCATGGCACCACCTCTAGAGTGTTTAAGATTTTTAGCTAAACTCTTTAGAGCCAAATTCTCTCTAATTCTCTCTCTCATCCTGTCAACATTTCAAGCCAAAAAAAAAGGAGGATAGCTCTTTCTCTTTTTTTCCAATTTCTTTGAGACTCCCTTGAAAATGGCTGGAGTGAGTCCAGTTAACGACTTAATTAAAGTACAGCTCCAAAAACCAGAAGGGTCTTGCCATTTAGACCTTTTCCCACCACCTATGAATAGTCTGGACTAAGAATTCTCACAGTTTGTCATAGGGAGGTTCTCTAAGGAATCGACTGCTGTGTGAACACGATGTGCTAACGAGTGTGTTCTGACTCACAGAATTTTTGCTCGTTTTGCCTCTGACTACCTGTATTTTAATTAAAGTAAACCTGGAAGCAACTCCTGTATTTACACAGCACTGAGCTATTAGGTTCCATTCAGGTTATCGCCGGGCTTTTAAATGTTTGTGTTCCCTACTTATTTTACTGATGAAAGATCCCACTCCTGGCTTTTATCCAAGAAGCCCAGATCAAAAGACATAGATATCCACAAACTGTTCTCATCCAGGTAGCAACAATTCACCTTCATGGGTTATCAGAACTTACTTCTAATTTTTAATAAAATCTTGAAAACCAGCAGTACAATCCTAAACAGTCACACATTTTAAGCTCATTAATCACAGCGGTCTTAAAAGAAGGAGTTATTTTGTTTAGGATTAGGCTGGAAGTCACTAAGAAACTTCAAAGAGAGTGGAACAAAAGGAAAATGTTGTGTATGAACCAGCTCAAATGAGTCCCTGGTCGATTTCCCACTGAAAATCAGATGTAGATTAATCCAAGTTTCAAAATAAACCACATCTTTTCATCGCGGTTTCATCGTCCTCACTGCATCATGTTTCAATTGAAGACATCTGGGCCTGCCTTGGAATCCAGAAAAGCGACAATCCCCAATTGGCCATGCTGGCAGGGGCTGATGGGAATTGTAGTCCATAACATCTGGAGTGCCAAAGGTTCACCACCACTGGTATAGGAGAAATAACTGAATAATTCTTCTTGACGATTATGGTGTTCCCTGAACAGCATTTATAAAGGAAATCTAAATAGCTTTGATAAATGTATCTTGCAAAACCAGTGTCACGCTTTAGGACCAAGAAAGTGTGAGGGACTCTAGAGAATTTAAAGGGGACTTTTATCAATATATATCTGGGCTCTTCTCATGTCGACCATGTCTTTAATTATAAGCTTTCATCATAATTATAAGCTTTCATCAAGAATATAGAAATAGAGAAAAATATGTCTTTTCTTTCATTCTGACTTCCAAAGGCCAAAGTTTGTGGTACATTGTTTGCAGTATATTTCTTGGGAGATTTTTTTTTTATGGGACACTACATCATACATCTATTTCTGGGCAAACTCCACTATATTAACCAAATGTCCCAGTGGGAATAACTTGACCTCATTAAAACCATCCTGAGAAATGCTGAAGAAGTACCAATGTATCCTTCAGAATGCCCCCTGTACACATGGAAACTGGTTATTCAAGCCAGTTTATTTAATTTCATGTATGATATGTATAGTTGAAACCTATTTATTTCTTCCCTGTTGTTAAGAAAATTTGACATGCAGGTTTTTGTAGCAACCGGGAGGGTGCGAGGTGGGAGGGAAATATGCTCCCACCTCCCAATATGTGAAGGCTATGAATGTTCCCTAGATCTCCTAAGATCTTCTTTTCTTCACTACTGGTCAGCTTCATTCTGTCTTTCTATCCCTGTGTGTGTGTGTGTTCTGTCTCTCTTAGGTAACCCCATAGCCTGACTGCTGCTAGATCCATCACAGCATCATACTTTTTTTGTATATAATTTTCATAGCTCTCACTTACCTGTTTTATTTTTGTCGTCTTCTACCACCCCTTGTGAACTGAGATGTTTATTCACTGTTTATGTATTCTAAATATTTAAGAATAAAAATAGCTTCTAGAATTATTTTTGTAAGAGTTTTCGACTAAACATTAAGAAGAACTTCCTGACAGACCGGTTTCTCAGTGGATCAGGCTTCCTTGTGAAGTGATGGGCTCTTGTTCTTTGGAGGTCTTTAAGCAGAGGGTAGATTGTCATCTGACAACAATACTGATTATTTGAATTTAGGCTGACCATGAGAAGGAGGGCAGGAAGGAATGAGTCAATGCTTGGCTGTCATGGCCCATTTGTACATGCCAAGGGTAATGCTGATCACCACTTTGGGGTCAGGAAGGAATTTTCCTCTGGGCCAGATTTGCCAGGGATCCCAGAGGGTTTTTCCTGTGGGCATAGAGCCTGGGTCACTGGGGGAGTGTGTGTAAGGGCTGTGAATTTCCTGCACTGTGCAGGCAATTGGACTAGATGACCCTTTAGGTCACTTCCAGCTCTACGTTCCGTAACACATGAAACTACCTTATACTGAATCAGACCATTGGTCTATCATGGTCAGTATTGTCTACTCAGACTGGCCGCAGTTTTCCAGGGTCTCAGACAGAGGTTTCTCATATCACCTCCTACCTAGTCATTTTAACTGGAGAAGCCAGGGACTGAACCTAGAACCTTCTGCTCGCCAACCTTCTGCCACTGATCCACAGCTCCTCCCTTGCCTGACGGAAATGAGTTTTTTGTTCATTTGTATCGGGAACGAAGGCATTCCCCTGGCCCCTCAAAATATTGTGCTATCCTGGTTAAAACGTGAAAGGCCCATTAGGATTATCTGTATTTCCACTTCTATAAACCACTGTCTCTGGAGTAACCAGAGTTTATCTTCATTTTGCATTCCGATAAAATGTTATTAGAGTAGCTATTTTAATCCAATCGCTGGCTATTACATTAGTGCATAGTTACAAAGAGTTCTTCTTGGCTGTAAAAAAAAAATCTTTAATAGAATATGGTGCCTTTAAGTCTTGCGATAGAAGAAGCTTAGGCTGGAATTAAAGCATTTGATCTTTTGCTGTAAAGCTGGCAGAAACATGGTTCTCCTGGAAGATAATTGCCTATGTTCATTTATACGGGTATTCCTGAGGTTTTTGTTTTTGAAATAGCTTAATTTACAGAAGAAACACCTCCATCTGCCACCTCACCCTATCTAGTTGGTTGGGTCTAGTGCTGCTTTCTTGTTGTCCACCCGGCATCCTTCCAATGCCCAAGCCGCACTATATGATCAACCATCTTTATATTTTTCTCAGGCACATGAGTCCATTTACAAAGGAAGATGGTAATCTGGTCTGGACTTTGCCACTCTGTGATCTGAAGCTTGTTCTTCCCACATCTGGTGCCCAAAGTCACCCAACTCTCCCCTCTCCTGAGCAAGAAATTCAAGATTGCTATGTCTGAGAAGCCAACCGTAGTAGCACTGGAGGTGGCAAAAATCTCCAGACTGAAGAGAGTACCAAACCCTGGATTAACCTGCTTTTCGGAAGTGCTCTCCTCTAACTGTCCACAAGATGGCAAGTCAGCTAACAGTGCATTATAGATATTCAGGACTGTGAATATTTACATCCAGAAGATTGATTTGCAGTCCCCAGAAGATAGTAATGCAAAACTTCACAGCTTTGACCCCAAGATGCTGAACATTATTATGGAAAGAGAAATATGGAAACACACAAGCTGTACTTTATGCATGAAACAGACAGGAGGATATAAGATATTATCTTCGCTGGTCGATTTCCCACTGTAAATCAGATGTAGATTAATGCAAGTTTGAAAAGTAACCAGATCTTTTCGTCACTGTTTCTTTGTCCTCACTTGAGCCACTTTCAATTGAAGGCATCTGGTCCTGTCTCTGATTCCAGAAAATGGACATTCCCCACTACCGTGGGTTCGGCTTGCCAGGGCTGACCTGATTGGCTGTCGTGCCGTGCTGGGGCGGATACTTTCCAACACATTATCATGTCGTGACGTCATGATGTGACAACAAGAATATGTCACCCCTGCCTTATAATTAGCTACTGTTTTCTCATTCTCTTGATTTCTCAAGTTCCCATTTTACCGTTAGACTGGTAGAATGTTTTACTGAATCAGAGGAACAGGAGGAGCTGAGTGAGACAAAAATGAAACTTAAGGAAAAATCTGTGCGCACATCATACATTGGCTGGCATGCTCCAATTGGCTGGGAGCATTCACATCACTACTAAGGCGTGAATCTGAAAACGAACTCAGTTGCGCAAAATTCCCCACCAATCCAGAATGTAAACGTGTCCTGGCAAAAGTTGCACAAGCAACCAGGTATGGGAGAAATGCGGGGTAAGGGGTGGGGGGAGCAACAGAGCCGGAACTGAACTGTGGCACAGTGAGGAAACCGCGAGGAAACCGCGACATTTCCAGTCACTATTCTGGAACTAATTGAAAGTGGGGAATTGACCACTGTGCTACAACCCTCTAGGTAAGGCCCGAAAGTCTCCTGGAATTACAAATGTTCTCCAGACTGCAGAGATCAGTTCCCTCAGATAAAATGGCTGTTTTGGAGGATGGATTCTATGGCATTACAGCCCACTAAAGTACCTCTTTGCTCTCTGCCTCCTCAGGCTCCATCCCCCAAATCACCGGGAATGTCCCAAGTCAGAGCTGGCTGACTTCACACTCCAACCATTTCTCAGATTACAGGAGTTCAGATTTT